>NC_136069.1:1450687274-1451365774 GCF_964261635.1 Lissotriton helveticus | reverse complement strand
TAGAGAGGTGTGGCGCAGTGGCCAGAAAGCAGACGTCTTTGAGCGGCAGCTCAGCTCAGCATCATGTGACTCTGGGCAATAGCTCACTTAATCTCCCTGACAGCCGGCAGCACCTTGAAACCTTGAGGGGGGATAACATAACTCGGTAATAATAAGAGAGTGCTGTGCTTCGTATAGTGCGAAAAGTCCTATCAACAGTTTATAAGAAGAATGTGTGAAACACTAAGAATGCGTTTTCCTGGATGACTTATCACGAAGGCCTCATAAAATGTACCATAAACAGTATTAATGATGGCAAGGCTAATGCGTGTAATCCAGCCCAGGGAAACGTACAAAATGATTTTAACTGTTCTGATAACAAATGTGATCCAGAACCAGTAACGTGATTTGAAAGCCAGTTAAAATAGTTGTCTGGCACAAAGAACTACACGCACACAGCTTGAACTGACATTGTACAACACAATGGAATCGTTTTATTCTTTGTTGCGAAAGTTCGCTTGGGAAATTCCAGTGATTCCTTTTCATGATATGTTGCTCGTAATTAATTGAGGCCTGGTTACAGTGTTGCAAAACATAACGTCCTGGCACCTTTTTTAAAATATGTTCCTCGAGATTTGAGACACAACAAACGTGACTAAAACAACCTGGAAGTCTGTACGCGTTAAGACCAAAATCTAAAATAACATTGAGATTTGTGAAATGTTTACCAGTGCAAAGACGATGTATGTATAACCAGTACATTTACAACCCTTTACTTCGCATGAAACATAGTAGAAAATTCAAACTAATTAAAAATGAGAAATAGTGCACATTTGATTGCACACAATTAAGTACAACACGTTGTTCTGTAAATTCCTATATAACTCGGACAGATGTATATAAATTGTATCTTCCTGTCAAGTGCGGTAGTTCCTCAAGGATCTGTTCCAGGCCCTCTGCTGTTCTTTCTTTATAGTTCATCTGTAGGAGACATTGTCTTATAACTTGGCCTCTCTTCCCACCTACATGCTGATGACATGCAACGTTTCCTCTCCTTCGCAACAATCTCTGCTGAACCCGAAACCAGTCATCTACTGCCTTATTGTCATTCATAACTGAATGGTGATCTATTTCCTTATGTTTAACTTCTCCAAGATAGAATCTACTTTCCTGCTAAATCAGAAACCACAAATCTGTTGATTCCTATTTTCTCTGAGCCGACGCTATCATGGTTACACTGTCATCCAGAAACATAGGTGTTGTATCTCGTTTACTTGGAATATTATTTACAAATTTCAGAAGAGAATGTTGGAATAAGGAAAGCTAGGCAGTTGGTTGGCAGGCTCCCTCCTGGTACCTACGAACCTAATAAAACCTCCTCAATGTGCCTGCTGTCTCGTTCCTCACTTGGGACCTCTAACTTGCGATAAGTGACCCTTGGCCAGGAGGAGAGGACGATTGTGAGAGCTAGCATTGCTGTTCAGGGATTCTTTTGACAGTGAATCCACAAAAGAAGACTGCCCCTAGATTGTGTTCCTAAAGGTATCTACAGAGTTAGGGGATATGCGTTGCCAATGGGGGCATCTCATAAAAAGTTATGGACTGGCCTCACACACCGCCCGGTGTCATGCTTCATCGGCTGTCCTCGCCCTCTAAAAACTTGGTTTGATAGAGGGCGGGCATACACCTGGATACAGGGGTGCACTTCTAAATCTAAGTGATGGCCGTGGGGGAGTGAAAAAGTGTATTAAAAACCATTACCCTTGTCCATATCCTAAGTTTATTCAGGGATCAAAGGTATGGTAGTTAAAAGAAGTGGTCGGTGATAAGGGACATTAATCTCCCTTCACCGTGTTATAAAGGGTCAACATGTTTCTGCTAAAGTGTCCCCGAAGGGTACCTAGCATTCTTCAGGACCAAAGGGGAGGTTATTACCTAGAGGTCCACTTCCCGGCATCTAGTGTCAGAAAAAGGCACCTGCCACTAATGTGTGAAGGGGCTGTGAATTACAAGTACCCCTCTTAGTGTAGTAGCCTAATGAGTTACTCTGTAGAAAAAGGAAACAGAAAAGAAAAGAAGCATACACACCAAAGTGTGAGTATGAATACAACAAGCACAGTGTACCATCCATGCAGCGCCATACCTATTGCGCCTGTGGTTCGGTCTATATCAGACACGTGACATGTACACATGTATCCTTGCAAAGAAAAGACTGTTTTTTTGACCTTACTCTATAATCTAGCCTACTTGCTCCATGGGAGGGCAGAGGTGGAAGGACCTACTGAGACTTTCTGAAAAGAAGAAGTAAAAACACAATCATGTGTGGTAAAGATTCCAACATCCTGATTTAAAACCTGTTGGTTTGTTAAAAAGGACTCACAAAGTAGAACTACAAATATTGTGGCCTCCCAGCAGAGTGAAGCACCCATACACACATATGGCACATACAGCATCATGCATACTCTTAACATCTATCCTCAGTGCTTCCAGCAGCTTTCCCTTAGGCGTCCTCTCGGTCTCCCCGTCAATGGAAACTGATGGGAAGGCTGGGGTTATATATACTGAGCTCAATCGGTTAATTGGTTCAGGTAATGAGAGGTTATTGGAGAGTACAGGTGTGTTTCCTGTGTCCTCCTAGAAAGTGCCTGGCCACCTGGGGGAGGGTGTATCCTGATGGCTGCGTTTTCATTGGTCTGTGTGCAAAAGAGGGGTAAAGGCTCTGTTCCGCGCATGCGCAGTCTGTTTTATGCTCGGCCGAAACTTCTCCGTCTTTTAAAAGAGTTCAGAAGTATGGGAAACACACTGGCCTTATCTGCTGGTGCGGGCCAAAGTACAATCAGTACAGTTATTGGTCTCGCAATCGCTCGGAAATATATGGGGTATCAGCTTGCGAGCGAGAAGTGTGGTAGCTTTGCACATGCGCGCTGATGTGTGCGGGTATCGGTAGCCTGACAGGATGTTAGCGCAGGCGCACTGTGTGAAAACTGGCAGACTTGGCCTATCACACTGTAAAACTGAGCTAGGAAGAGCTCGGATTCAACAAATTAATTTTAATTTTTTCAGATGGAGAAAAAAACCTCTAGGTATTAGTGATGTTATGACAAAGTACCATATATGTTTGAGCACCCAAGTAATTACCTAGGTTTGACGGATTATAATACCATGTTGTACATTGTGGTATTACGCGATGAGGAGTTTAATGTGGACAGTTCAAAATGTCCCATCAATTCATGGTATTCTTAGGGACCCAGCTCGGTTTTGGGAGGGGTTTGTGTAAGTATGTGTCTTCCTTCCAAAATTTGTCAGGTATAAGGGGTATATGGGCAACTTAGCACTCCTTGGTATGATGTTATGCTGTTCAGGTAGCCATTTGCAGCCAAGGAATCTCTTCGTTCAGGCCCTTCTCCCAGCTGCGAAGTCTGTACACCCACCGTTGTTCTCGGAGGTGTAACTGTCTGGCGATGTCGGTCCTCTGTCTGTTCATAACCTCCAGTACAACCCATTTAAGGTCCTTGTCATTGTGACCTTTGTCAGTAAAATGAGTTGTGAGCCTTTTATTTGTCTTCCTGCAACCTATTGTGCTGCGGTGTTCACTCACACGCACCTTCACTTTCCTGGTGGTCATGCCGACAGATTGTAAGTTGCACCGGCATGTCAGTAGCTACACCACGCACTCCGTTTTGCAGTTGCTGAAGTTTTTTAATTTCCAGGGGTTGCCCGTGCCAATATCGACTTCCTTCGTGGCAGTGGTAAGTGGGCAGCACACACAATTCCCACATGGGTAGTGACCCACTGGTTTAGGTTGGCTCCACAGGGTCATTTGACTTTCAGTAGGTTCTTGAGTAACTTTAGAGTGAAGCAAGTTGTCCCTAAGGTTCCTGCTACATTTGTATGCGAAAAGGGGGGGGCTCCCACTTCCGACTTCCGCTATTGAGGATTGACCATTTTTTCCGGATGAGGTTTTGGATTTTGTTAGACACGGGTGTGTATGTTGTCACACACACGATGCGGTCAATCTATTCTTTCGGTGTTGTTTCAAGGAGCGCAACCCTGTCGTTGTTCCTTGCCCTCTTTTTTGCTCTTCTGACCATTTTCTTGGGGTAATGTCTCTCAAGGAGTTTATTCTCCATGTGTTCCGCCTGTATTTGGAAGGTGGCGAACTCAGAACAATTTCTTTGAATTGTAAGGAATTGTCTCACAGGTAGGTTTGCTCGAAGGGACCTCAGATGGTAGCTCTCAAACAGAAGGAAGCTGTTCCTGTCTGTTGGTTTAACATGGACTTTGGTGGAGAGCCCTTCTGTTGATAGGGTGATGTTGAGATCCAGAAAAACCGCATGGTTTTTATCAATGGTATGTGTAAAACAGAGGTGGGGGTCTTTGCTGTTGACCCATTCCACAAATCGTGTTGCATCCTCCTCACTCCCCTACCAGACCACGAGAATGTCATCTATGTATCGTTTCCAGGTCTTCATCTGAAGCATGAAGGGGTTGGAGGGGTTGAAGATGTAATCTTCCTCAAATGAATGAACATTAAGCCATGCCAAGCTTGGCGCAAAAGTGCTGCCCATGGATGTACCCCTCACTTGATGGCATAAAGTGTCCTCAAACTCAAAGAAGTTCTCTGGAAGTGCTATTTCAGCGCACTCCATAATGAAGTGGATGGGTGTAATGTATCCCCAGTCCTGTTCTTGTAGGATACGTTCCACTACCTCCAGGGTACGTCTTTGAGGGATACTTGTGTAGAGCGCTTCGATGTCCATAGTTATGTCTTTGTTGATTTTTGTTTCAATGTCTCCGAGGTGACACAGTACGTCTTTAGTATCTCTCAGGTATGACTGTGATCTTTATACTATTGGTTTCAAGAACCAGTCGCAGAACTGAGAGAGGGGTTCCAATGCCGATCCTATCCCCGAAACTATTGGTCTCCCTGGTGGTGGTATTCTGTTTTTGTGAATTTTGGGGAGTGTGTAGAATCTGGGTGTCCTTGGATCTGTAGTCACCAGGAAATCAGCCTCATGTTTGGTTATCCAGTCATGGGTCTCTGCTTCGGTGACCATTGTTTTAATCTTGTTCATGATCCGTGGAGTCGGGTCCACTCGGTGTATCTCGTAGCTCGTGGCATCTGCCAAGAGGCGTAAGCATTCCTCTTTGTACATGGTGTATTCCATCAAGACTATGGCAACCCCCTTGTCCGCCGGCTTGTTGACCAGTTCGCGGTTGTTCTTCAATAGGTCAAGGGCTGTCCTCTCCTCTCGGGTCATATTCTGGAAACCCCTGGTGTTGTTGAAGTCGATTTTTTCCATTTCAGTGAGGACTACTTGTTCAAAGGCCAGAACGTTGCAAGAGATGTTTTGGGTTGGGGGGGAGAACGTTTATATTTTTCGTAGACCACGGTTGGTCTGATTTTGGTTAGAATCATCGGTCTCTCCAAAGAAGTCTTTTAGCTTAATCTTTCTAAAGAATTGAGCTAACTCCGTATTCAGGAGAACAGGAACGTTGTTAGGGGTAGGGACACAACCCAAACCCTTAGACAGAACTGCTCCCTCCATCTCGTTGAGTATATGATTACTCAGGTTAACGACGTTCGTCATTCCTTGTTCATTGGTAGCTGGGTGCCTCTGCCCCTGCTCCGTGTTACTGCCCCGCTGGTCGATGGCTCGTCGTCCCACTGGGCCCTGGTTGTTCTTCTTGGTTTCTGCCTGCCTCTTCCTCTGCCTTGGCCTCGGAATAAAAAAGGCTGCTGTCCTTGTTGGGGCCCAAAGCCAGGTTGGTAGAATTGTTGTAGCCAAAATCCAAACGGGTGCATCAGTGGTACAAACATAGGTTGATTGTGGTTTGGGTATCGTCTCGTCTGTTGTCCACCTGTGCTCTCATCGTTGCTGCTGTCACTTCTTTCTTCTCCTGAACTGTAGGTCCAGTTTTGGAGTGTGGGTCTGAAGCGTGGTCGGTATCTGGGTGCCGGTTGTGGTTGCGGTTTGTCATAGTACTCATCAGTCGTGTAGGGGTACACTGTTTCACGTTTAAATGTTTGCACATCCTTTTGTTACTTTGTTATCTTTGATTGTGTGAGGTATTCCCTATGTGCAGTTTGATCATTGTTTATCTCCTCCAGTTTTTTCTTGTAGACATGGACTGACGTCTTGAGTTTACTCTCGCTTTGTTATATCTCGATAAGCAGAGCATCCACTAGCTGTCTGGCTGTGCTGATGAAGAGCATCAACCAGTCCTTGGTGCATTTCCAGGCTATGCTGGACCAATTTATCCTGAACTCTTTATTGTTTAAGAACAGCCTGGGTTCATTTGTGACCACAAGTCCTCGTGGTGCTGTATTCTTCCTCAGGTACTCGGTCATTAATGCCCCAGGAAGGGCAGTGCAAATCTGTTCCTTCTTTTTGGCCGATAGTGCTTCCCACTCTTCTGAGTTTTTATGGACTGTGAAACAACTGTTTCTGCCAGGTTGGAAGGGGTTCTCAAAATGTCTGCGTATGTGATTTCATCGAAAGTCAGTTCAGTCTCCATGGTTAGGATATATAAGATCTGGTGGAATGAACTCTTTATTGTTCAAGAACAGCCTGGGTACATTTGTGACCACAAGTCCTCATGGTGCCGAATTCTTCCTCAGGTACTTTGTCATAAATGCCCCATGAAGGGCAGTGTGAATCTGTTCCTTCTTTTTGGCCGATAGTGCTTCCCACTCGTCTGAGTTTTTTATGGTCTGTGAAACAACGGTTTCTGCCAGGATGGAAGGGGTCCTCAAAATGTCTGCGTATATGCTCTCTTCGAAAGCCAGTTCGGTTTCGATGGTAAGGATATATAAGATCTGGTGGTGTGTATATCTACCACCTTTATTTTATCGTGTTTCTAAAGGGTCAATAGAACTTTGATCAGACCCTGGTCCGTTGTGACCATCAAAGGCCCCTCAATGTTCCCTCAGCTCAGAAGCTGTACTACAATACATACACACTAACCTCAGCAGATGCCAAGGGTGGGAACCAGAGGCTCGGGGCTAAGGGGCAAGCCAGCAACCACTCTACTATGAATCCACAAAAGAAGACTGCCCCTAGATTGTGTTCCTAAAGGTATCCATAGAGTTAGGGGGAGATGCGTTGCCAATGGGGGCATCTCATAAAAAGTTATGGACTGGCCTCACACACCGCCCGGTGTCATTCTTCATCATCGGCTGTCCTCACCCTCTAAAAACTTGGTTTGCTAGAGGGCGGGCATACACCTGGAGACAGGGATGCACTTCTAAATCTAAGTGATGGCCGTGGGGGGAGTGAAAACGTGTATTAAAAACCATTACCCTTGTCCATATCCTAAGTTTATTCAGGGATCAAAGGTATGGTAGTTAAAAGAAGTGTTTGGTGATATGGGACATTAATCTCCCTTCACCGTGTTATAAAGGGTCGACATGTTTCTGCTAAAGTGTCCCCGAGGGTACGCAGCATTCTTCAGGACCAAAGGGGAGGTTATTACCTAGAGGTCCACTTCACGGCATCTAGTGTCCGAAAAATTGACCTGCTACTAATGACTTTACTTGAACCTTGTCCTTTTGGACTCACATATAGCCCCAATCCATTTTAGCAGCCTTTTCAATGGTAAAAAGCTCTGACAACATAGCCAAACACTGGAACTGCAACACTCTTCCATAGAAAATAATTGAGGTTTGGAATTAAAATAAAACCCCATAGGAAATAGTGTTAAATTAAATTATTTAAAATGGTTACAAATATAAGTAAATATAATTTAATGTTAAAAATATCTAACATAGTACAGATGTATTGTTTAATTATAACATAATTCAATAATTTTTTTTAAATATTAATTTTCAAGTTAAATAAACTTTCCTATTTTTTCTATACTTTGCCATGCGGAGAGCTTCCCCCAGGAGTCTCCCTATGATAAAATATGGGGAAAAGAATGCATGCTTTTTATTGGTGTTGTTGAATGTGGGACGGTGCCATGATTCACGTGAGATGCAGGCTCTAGTGGATTATGGTGCTTCACCCCTCCCTCCACATTGATGATCAATAGCACTCAGCACGTCGCATAAGTGGTTTATGGCATGCTGTTTTCTCATGCTTACAAACAAAGGTATTTACAGATAACTAAAACATAAGGCATTAAATGAGTAGTGAGAAATAATCACAATACCAAGGTTTATGAGGAGGGCCTCAGTATTTTTCTGCTATAAACGTATTCAAGAGTGACACATGTTTTGTCATACTTGTTAAAATTGGTCCAAACAGAAAACGATCAAATGAATGCAAATATTCAGGATTCCAAAATCAGTCACCCAGGTCAACTTATTTTATTTTTGCCAGTTTCTTTGTTCTTCATAGTGGAATAAAGCTTCTTGACCTAACACACTTTCCATATTGAATGATTCAATAATTCCTACTAAAACGTCTCAACATACACAGCTCAGACTTTACTAACCTACAATGTATTAAACTGTAGAGTAAATACATCCCCTATTGAAATTAGAAATGAGCTCCTACTATTTCTCGCTATTTTCTCATCAGCCTACAACATCATGGACAATGGCATACCGCCAGGAAGGCTTAGATGGTCGGTGGGAGTTTTAAAATATGTCTGCTCTGGATCCAGCTCATTTTGCCTCAGTCACAAGCAGCAAGTAAAGACTAGAACCATGCAGTCATCTACCTGTACTGTACCCTGCAGACTGCCTCTGGGAACATTCAGATTGTACCTTCTGTTTACGTCTAGGTGTGGTCTCTGATCGAGCTCTTAGTACCATTCTCAATTCCCTTTCAAATATTTCATTGGATGAAAAAGTGCTTCATTTGCATGGAAAGTCTGAAGACCAAGATCCTGGTATTGGGAGGAGAGGGGTTTGTGTCAGTTTTTTCTTAATTGATATCCCAATTTGTCAATGCCTCCATCTGCCTCAATCACTGTTGAGAATTGGAAGTCCTATTTAACACTGTTCTTCAGATGTGCTCTGCCACACACAAAAACAATGTAAGGACCAAGAGCAAACATGTGCAGTTGTCCATGTTCCACTTCATCAAACCAACCACTAAGTTGAACTAACACATTCTCTAGTGATATAACCTGTAAACTATTTCAATATCATTTACACAAGTGTTGAGAATGTAATAACATATGTAATGCACATGAAGTATATTTTCTGTTTCCATAGTTTACACATCGCATAACGTCATCTCCGAATGCTCGGAGATTATTTATGTGACGTCATGAGGTTCGATTGCCAGATGCTGTTTCCTCTGGCAGATAGCGTTCCTTTATCTTTTGGCTCCCTGTGGGCCCTTATGAATGTTATAATAAATCCTGAACTTAAGACTTCTGGGGCCCGATGTAGGTAAATCTAATTTACCACTTCTAAAATACCGAATCATACCGATTCGGTATTTAAGAAGTGGTAAATTAGAGGGGGGGAAATGTAGGTAATTCTAATTCGGTAAATACCAAATCTGTAAGATTCGGTATTTACCGATCCTGTAAATACCGAATCGGTATCCCCCATTGATTCCTATGGGCCTTGAAGCCCATAGGAATCAATGTGGAATACCGAATCGGTATTTACCGATTCGGTAATTACCTATTCTTGCAAGGGTGCAGGGGGTGTCACTTTGACACCCTCTAGCACCCCAATTACAGGCTTGTGTGCCATGTGGCACACATACATGCCCTAAGGGCATGTCTGTGTGTCACATGGCACAGATGTGCATGCACACCTGGATTCGGTATTTTACCACCCAATTGGATTGGGTGGTAAAATACCGACTCTTGAAGGCCTGTGACACTCTTCAGAGTGCCACCTACATCTCTATTTACCGATTCTGTACATTTACCGATTCGGTATTTTACCAAATCGGTAAATGTACAGAATCGGTAAAATTACCGAATCTGTACTTATGTAGCCCCTACATAAGAAAAACGTAATACCGGTCGGAAACGTCCGAATTTGGCCTTTTCCGACCGGTATTAGGGCTCCTACATCGGGCCCTTGGTGTCTTCGAGTCTTTCCCCCAACAATTGGCGACGAGGGTCAAAGGAATTTGAGGGCTCACAGGCAATCTACGATCGAAAGATAATTGAGGCATTCTACTAGAATTATTGGTGAGAAAAGCGGAAGTGACATGAAGCAACTCTGCGACTCCATCGGTAATTGAAGGACTATCGAAAAAGTTCAAAGTAAGTGGAATATCTCACTCTGTGTGCTGCGCATCAACAGCAGAGCAGCGCGTAGGATCCTGTCAGCAAACACGCGTGAGGCATGCTGGGTAGATGACGTAGGCACAGTCTAAGGAATCTATTGGTTAAGAGCAGCATACGTCAGCTCTCTCAGTGAAAGCGCGGCCATAATTGAATGATAAAGCGACCCTGACTGAAATCCTAATGAAAATAAAAGCGGTGATATTGACGAAGCGTCGAAGAGATTAAATATAGCGGCGCAGGTGGATTTTAAGCTCTACACGCAGGAAAAGGAAAACACTGACAAAGTAAATGGAAAACAGTCTGAAAGCTGTAATCTGTATTAGAGCTGAGTAAGGTGACAAACAACCATTGGCAAAACCAAAAGAGAAGAAGCACTTTCCAGTAAACAACAGAAATATGGCACAGGCACAGAGTAATAACATATGTGTGCCACCACTGTTTCTAGATGAAACAGGAAAGCCTATTATGAAGTGGAAGAGTTGGCTAAGGGCATTGGAAAACTATTTAGTGTCTATAGATGGCAAAGGATATGATGCAGAAAGGAAAACTTCGCTGTTGTTTGGCTTATTAGGGAAAGCAGGACAAGAAGTGTTTGACAGCCTACCGGAATATGAAAGCCCACCAGGGGTTTTTATACCGTTGAATGAATACCAAGAGGCCATAAAAAGACTTGAAAAGCAGTTTGCTGAAGAAAGTAATATAATGGTGGGTAGGCATAAATTCGCGCTAAGAAAGCAAGAGGAAGGAGAGACTGTGGAGGAGTATATAGCATGCTTAAGAGTCCTAGCCAAGGAGTGCGAATTCGAGGATATGACTGATATTTATATCAGGGACCAAGTAGTATTTTATTGTCACTCTAAAAAGGTGCAGGAAAGGTTGCTAGCATGTAGGAAACCCACTCTGCAGGAGGTAGTGGATATTGCGAAAGGGATAGAGAGATCTTTAATATCAACAAAGGAGTTGTCCAGCAAATGTAGTAATGCAAACGTGTTTTATTTACAGGAAAAGAGAAAATGTGAATATAAAGGACGAGAGAAGACTTGGTTTGACAAAAAGGTAAGAGTGAGAAATTTAAATCGCTATAGATGTGGATCACAGGAACATCTAGCGGATTGTAAAATGTGTCCAGCTCTTAGTAAGAAATGTTTAAAATGCAAGAAAATGGGCCACAACACTGCACTGTGCAAAACAAGGAGAGTAAACGAAAATGTAAAGGTAAATGCGATAGGTGAATTTGACGAGGAGATGTGTGCCAATATAGTATTGTATGTAGAAGTGGAGGATGGTAAAATAAAAGGTCCGATAGGTGAAGGAAAAATTGGTGACATTGATGTACAATTCACAGCTGACTCAGGATCCCCAATCACTATTATATCAGATAAACTATTTGATGAAAAAAATGGGAAAATGTGATACTTGAAGAATCAGATGTAAACCCAAAGGCTTTTGGATATTTCCATGACGCCCTAACATTCAAAGGAAGGAAAGTTAATAGAAAAGTCTATGTTGCTAAGAAAGGTAGAGTATTAATAGGATGGAAAGAACTAGCTAAAATAGGAGTGATATTGCAACCAGGGGCGAAGGAGCCCATAATCCTCAGGGAGGAACTTGTAAACAGTATATGTACCGAGGATAACAATAAAAATGTGGAGCACGTACTGGAAAAGTGCAAAAAAGTATTTAAAGATGAAATTGGGTGCGTAAAAGGTTTCACTCATGAGATAAAATTAAAGGAAGGTGCAGTGCCCACAAAACATAAGGTAAGAAGTGTACCAATGTCAATCAAGGGAGAATTAAAAAGAGTACTTGAAAAGTTGATCAGAGAAGGAGTAATAGAGGAAACGGATGAATCAGAATGAGTGTCAGCAATTGTCGTTTCCAAGAAACGGAAGTCAGGCGAGATAAGACTGTGTGTGGACCTCAGGTCACTAAACAAAAACATACTGATAAATTGCCACCCACTTCTAAGGATTCAAGAGATCCTGCAGTCAGTCACTGGTTCCAAGTATTTTACTCTCATAGACTTAAAAGCTGCCTACCACCAGGTGTGTTTGACAGAAGAGTCAAAGAAGTTGACCACATTTATAACACCTTAATGGGCATACAGGTACATTAGGTTACCTTTTGGACTGGCTTCTTCATCCGGGGTGTTCCAAAATCGAATGGACATCTTATTCAGAGAACTGGAAGGAGTAGAGGCTTTCCAGGATGATATCCTTATCCATTAAAAAACAGAACAGGAACACCTGGAAACTCTAGGAAAGGTGTTGAGTACGCTTGAGAGTAGAGGAATGACCGTCTCAAAGGAGAAGTGCAAGTTCATGGTAGACAAAATTGAATACCTGGGCCATGTCTTAACACCTGATGGCATAACACCCAAGGATGATCTGGTGGAGGCAATAAGGGAAGCACCAGAGCCCAAAGATAAGGAGACATTAAAATCTTTCCTAGGGCTCAGTGAGTACTATTCCAGATTCATCCAGGGGTACGCAGGCAAAATTGAACCGTTGAGGAAGTT
This sequence comes from Lissotriton helveticus, assembly GCF_964261635.1. NCBI lineage: Eukaryota > Metazoa > Chordata > Amphibia > Caudata > Salamandridae > Lissotriton > Lissotriton helveticus. The sequence goes on along the minus strand of NC_136069.1, from coordinate 1,451,353,071 downwards.
GCTAAGGAAAAATGTGAGCTACAAATGGACAAATGGACAAATGAACAAGAGCTAGCCTTTACAAAAATAAAAGATCACAAAGGCGCCTGCATTGAAACTGTATAACCCAGAACTTGAAAACATTATCACTGTTGATGCCAGCGCAAGAGGAATTGGTGCTGTTTTTTGCCAAGTTCAGGGCAAAGATGAAAATACCATTGCGTTCATATCAAGGTGGCTCAGTGAAACAGAGGTGAACTATAGCACGATTGAACACGAGACGCTCGCATGTGTGTGGGCAGTGCACAAATTGAAAGATTATCTGTGGGGTAAAAGATTCATAATAGTGACAGATCATAAACCATTGGTCTATATGCTGCATGGTGAAGGACGGGGGAATGGTAAAGCCAGCTCCCGATTGATAAGACTGCTTTCGAAACTGCAAGAGTACACTTTTAGCTTGCGGCACATAAAAGGTGGTAAGAACTGCAGAGCGGACTGTCTATCTCGCTTGCCTATGTGCAAACAATCTGAACGCACGCTTGGTGACACAGTGTGTAGTGGCATGGGTTGACGCCACTTTAATGTGTAGCGGATCAATAACGGAGGAAGAATGGCTGATAAATCAGGAGAAAGACAAAGTTATGGAGAAAGCATTAAAATATGTAAAAACCAAATGGCCACCCATAAGGAATCTGGAGAATGAGCTTAAAAGTTACCAAAAAGTTGAAAGTGAACTAACCATAGAAAGTGTATTTTTGAAAAGAGGTGAACTTTTCATTCCACCGGAAGGGCTAAGGAGGAAAATAATACAGTTAGCCCATAAAGGACACCCAGGTAGCAGTGCGACTAGGAGAATTTTAAGATCACACTACTGGTGGCCAGCAATGGACTCTGAGGTGAAGGAATATATAGACAGATGTGAACAATGTTTAAAAGCAGATAAACACTGGAAAGTAAGAAAAGGAGAGTTACAAATGGTAGAGATACCGAACGGTCCATGGACCAAACTCGCGATAGACTTTGCAGGGCCATTTGATGTATTAGAGGATGGATGTAAACATATAATTGTATTAACTGACTACTATTCGAAGTGGGTACATTATAAGTTTGTAAGTAATGTGACAACAAGTGTTGTGATAACATTTTTAAAAGAGGTGTTTGCAATAGAAGGTCAGCCAAAAATCATTGTCTCTGACAATGGAACACAGTTGGTGTCCAGAGAAATGATTGAATTTTTGCAGCATGTTGGGATCAAGCAAGAAAAACTCCTCTCTATATTCCGAAGAGCAACGGACAGGTGGAGAGGATGAACAAGTTCATAAAAGAAGGGATTCAATTGGCTGTTGCATCCAAATTTAATGTAAAAGATTTCATTAGTGAAAAGATAAATGCATATAACAGCACACCAAATGACACGACAGGCCAGACACCATTTTTCCTAATGAGGGGAAGAAAGTGTAATAGTGTAATTACTCCTAAGTTCAACAATTGGTTCAGAAGTGAGGTCACACAAGACGTAATAAATGATAATATACTCAAATCCAAAGAGCGTATTGTTGAAAAACAAATACGAACTAAAAGATATTCTGACCTGTCCAACAAAGTGGGAGGAAAAGAAATAGAACAAGGTGACTGGGTACTTGTTAAAAAACCCTTTAAAGTGTCTAAAGGAGAGTCAGTATATAGCAACCCCGTTAGGGTGTGTGAAGCATCACGGGGAGCCGTGTGCGTGGAAGGTAAAGGTTGGAGGAGCAAGGATGATGTAATCAAACTCAAGAAAGGCCAAGAAAAGATAATGAGAGGGAAGGAGGCCCATGGAGAAGATCATGATGACAGCGTCCTGGAATGGGAAAATGTACCTGAAGGTCAGAGTTCCCCTGACTTAGATAGTAACACTAGCGGGACCATGGGCAATGGTGTCGGTCAAAAAGAAAATGTAAGGGGAAAATACAGAGCAGAATCAGACTTGGGTGTTAGTAGCCCTGCTAGTCCCAGAATGATGGAGGAACCCATGAGTGGTTGCAGCCCGAAAAGCGGCCACACTTGTACCACGTATGCTCAAACTAGGTCAGGGAGAGAAGTCAGAATGCCTAAACGTTTTGAAGAATATGTGATTGAATAATATGTTTCATACATGCTTTTCCATTTGTGTTTGTTTTGGGAAAAAGGGAGATGTTGAGAATGTAATAACATATGTAATGCACATGAAGTATGTTTTCTGTTTCCATAGTTTACACGTCGTATAACGGCATCTCCGAATGCTCGGAGATTATTTATGTGACGTCATGAGGTTCGATTGCCAGATGCTGTTTCCTCTGGCAGATAGCGTTCCTTTATCTTTTGGCTCCCTGTGGGCCCTTATGAATTTTATAATAAATCCTGAACTTAAGACTTCTGGTGCCTTCGAGTCTTTCCCACAACAACAAGGCTGTCAACAAAGTCTTTTTGATAGATCACAGAGGTTTTAACGGGAGGCAACCAGATTGCCTAATACTATGAAGGTATAGTAATTTGAGACAAGTCCGGAAAGTACTTCACTGAATCAATGTGAGTGCCAGGGTCAAGTTCAATGTCCTGTGCATTGTACGAAGAGGCTTCCTCATTGGAAAGGCTGAAGTGCCAACTGAAATTAGAAAACCTCTACATTCAAAGCAGCAAGTCAGGAACACGGACTTTGGGCCTGGACAATTTCTGGGACTGTTTACCCAATCATCAAATAAGCCTTCAATTGATAGAAATATAGCGACAAACCTCTGGGAGGCCAAGGTGACAGATTATCATAGGCCAGGAAATGCCTTCTACAAATGTGAAGTGAAGCTCCTTGGGACCCTCACGGGTGAGTAGCGCGCGTTATAATCCCCTGATTGATTGATTGATTGATCAATTACATCCTCAGTGGGAAGATATAATCAGAATCTATGTCATCAAACACAAAACCATACTCCCTCCAATCCTCCACTACTCCACTTCAAAGCGCTCCATCTTTAACTTTCTTATGTACACTAAACTCCCCTACATTCTCAACTCTCTCCAGGTCACCACTTACAAGGAAGAAACTTTACCATTATCCATCATAAAACCCCTCAATTAGTATTCTGTCACACATGTCCTTAGTATCTCCAACACTTCCCTAAGTCAAGGAACCTTCTAGAAAATCTCAAAACAGTACATATTCGTCTCGTGCTGAAAAAGTCAACTACCACTCCAACACCCACAAGCGATTTTTTGGTAAATTTTCCAGCAGACTGGGACTTTATTTCAAGATAAGATCGGCAATATTTTCCACCCAAAGGACTACCATTATGTCTTCAAACCTGGCACCAGCCCAGGGACTGTCACTTATCAGATAGTTGTAACTTTTCTTGATCACTGACAACAATGACCCCTGCTTCTACAGTTTTCGACACAGTTGCCTGACAAGCCCTTATCCACGTGCTAAAAACACACATTGGGTTCTCTGACACAGACTGGCAACGGCTCATTTCCTGCCTCTTTTTGTTGAGAACAGTAATTCTTGCTGCTCAGGTTCGCTACAGTGGCAGACAGCATAGCTCGCGGGTGGCGTGGGCCGTAGCAGGGGGCTGGGTCACGGGCGAGAGGGTGCGGGGGGGTCACGCAGGGGGGTGGGTTGCGCAATATAAAAAAAAAATAATAATAATAAACGTACCTTGCCGCCGGGTCTCGCGTCTCTGCTCCTTCTCTCATCGACAAACTCGAGGAACAGGGAGCACAGCCAGGCCCCTCTGACCAATCACAACGCTGCAATGCAGCATTGTGGTTGGTAAGCACACAGGCTCTCCTGATCAATCACAACGCTGCAATGTAGCATTGGGATTGGTCTGAGAGTCCTGGTTCGACGCTCACCCAGGGAATGGGGGCCTGGGCATGTTCTGCACGCAGGCTGTAATGCAGCCTGCATGGAGAACAGGGAAAGTGTGCATCACTGTTTGGGCGACCCGAGAGGGCCGGCCAAACTGTGATGTGCACTTAGGAGTGTGCGAACCACTTCTCCCCTGCCCTGCTCCGAGAGCAGAGCATCAATCCACCCGCCTGCCCACCAACAAAGCAGCACAGAATCATAAAACGTTAATAACTCAAAGATATTATAATTTTATGTTTTTACTTCGCACTGCTTAAAAGCAGTGGGGCGACGCTTCTCTGCCATAGCGGAGGAGCAGACACTGGTTGAGCCTAAAATGGCCGGCTGATTTTATTAATGTTTTATTATTCTTTTTGTTCCATCAGACTTATTATACCACGTATTGTCTACATTTTCAACAGAAAGAAGGAGGATCACTGTTGCCTTTCTACATAGAACATATTAATCACTTCTCTGTTCATGTTTTATCAATTCTATATTTTTTTCTATCAATCGTTCTTTAAACCAGGGATAGAGGAAATCAATACATTTATACTGCATCCAACTTCATTAGGATAAAGTCCCTTTTTTGATACCATAACATTCCTGTGAGACATAGACAGAAACGATAACAGTTTTCCAAACCACCTGATCACATTATTATTTTATACAACAATGTATATGCCGCAATAGACAGTTAAATTATGTGGAAGTGTCGACACAATTATGCGGTAAAAAAAAGGCAAATTATGCAGCCTAATGCTGCAAATTGTGTGCTGAATATTTTGCTCTTTTTCCATTTTAGTACTTATTACTTCTGTCTTGGGCTGCCCTTCTTTAATGCCAGTGCAACATCTGCATACAATAACAGCAACTGGATAGTTATTGTGTGGAACCACATTTTGATGAGGTTATTCATCTTTGGGGATTGGCACTTATTTTTCCTCATCTGACATTTCTCGAAAGTTAAAACACACAAAGCGGCCAGACGGAGGAGGAGAAAGATATGAAAACGTCACTAAGGGAGAAAGCAGGATCCGGCATGAGTGGGATACAGGGGCAGAAGTGTCTGGTAGTGGATTAAAGAGGCATGAGGTGGATTTAAGGCTATGTAGCCTTACTATTTGGTGCACTAATATTTAATTGCACAGGCCGTGGTCTTCTGAGCAGAGCTTTGGACACAAGCACTCAATCTTTTACAAATTAGGCACTGGCGTGGGCAATCCATTCATAGATCTACCACGCTGCTCACTTGGGGCATGCTAGCACAAGCAGCCAGGGAAAATTAGCCTAACTACTGGTGAGCAATTCATAGTGTTGCCAAAGCGATCTATCAGCTGGGCGTGCCTTGTACTGACCTCCCACTGTGGTCCCTATTAAACTTTTTGCCTACAGAGATTTATTAAATGAAAGAAAGACTGGGCAGGCATCAGTCGGTATTTCATTTTGTGAAGGCATGTTTGCTCTCAATAAGTATCCAGTCGTCCACACAGCTGGACACGCTGCCACTTCTTCTTTCCAAATTAAGCAAACCATCAGAGAAAACAAACAAAACAAGTTAATAAGCTTGGCAAAAACAGGAAGGTTGTTGGAAGCAAATTTGCCTGACAATAAAAGAAACCGAAGGAAAGAAAGCAGCATCGCTTACTACAAGACCTGGTGCATTTTGCTCCTATATGTTACAAAATGGCTTCTGATATTTTTTTCATACATTTTACCTGTAGGTTACATTTAGTGCTCTGCTACAGGCACCTTAACCCTTAAAGATAGATTTTATAACGATTCAAGCTAGTGACCAGCTTTTTAGAAACATCTCTGTGTGGAAAGTGTGTTAATCACCTGAGCTTGTTGTTCAGTGTGATACCATCAGCTTGCTTGTCTTAAAATACACTCAGAGTTGCTATGATTTGTGCAGCAGGTGCCTCGATACACATTGACAGCAGCCATTTCTGGTAACATAAACTGAATGGTTAATGATCCTACAGTATCAAATAAACTGATGGCAACCCCCAACAACTGGTATGAAAAAACACAGTAAAGTGGTAAAGTGTGTGTGTGTGCTGGTGTGTGTGTGTGTGTGCCCACTCGCGTAGGTGTGTGTGTAGTGATTATTCTGTAAGACAAGTTGGCAACCACATGAACAAACCATTCTAGTGTTAATAAAACTAGAAATAACCAGAAGGGCTTACAGTTGTATAGAAATAATTTGTCTGGAAGTCAAATCTGAACTTGATGACTGTAAAACCTGTGGAACAAGGATAACAAATGTGTGTTTTCCTGAAGAAATGCCTTTTGAACCGTATCAGAAACAGCCACAGGACTTTTTCTAGTCTCATCTATCTCAAAGAGACATGTTATATACAATTCAGTGGACTTCAGCCCGCACAAAGGCTTACCACTTGTTCGCTCCATCATCGCTCTTGTATGCTTCATTCCCATTAGTCCATGTCATGCATACGTCATGCCTTTTCTTGTGTTTAGCACTACCCCAAAGCAAGGACCAAGTACTTTTGACCGTTCACTGCTCCCATTTTAGGAGCTACAATTTTCTTTATGTTTGAGCACTCCACATGAGCACTAGTGTTTTCGCTCGCTCTGTTCTCAGTTTGCTGTTGCCTCTTTCCCCCTCCCACGACTGGGTTCAGAGATGTGAAGCCGCCAAAGGTTTGTGCCAGATGTCTGTTTTCTTTGTGTTTAAGTCAAAGGAACAGAACTATATTTTAGCTAAGAGAATCCACCCTTTCTCCCTTAAGTGTGTTGCAATATTTATTCCTATAAGTTGCAATGGCCACTTTCCTCATTAGAGGCAAAGCCGCGCACATCAACTCATGAAAATAAATGCTGTAACACGCTCTAGGGACATCTGACTTTGCCTATGTGGTTCACATTTTAATCCTAAAAACAGTGCCAGGCTTTCTGAGTTTCTGTAACAGAAGGTCCCATTGCTGAAGCTGTGGGTCCCAATCTGCAGATGTATGCTACGGTGAACTCAGACTGACAACAAGTATGTGACGCAGTAATTACATACCATCATGGGATACCCAAGGATTCTATACAGTGGCTATTGCTATCCGGGGTCAGCGCTTCTCAACCAAATATATACAAACAGAAGGAGTGCATGGTCACCTGCTGCCTCAAAGGGGGATATATAAGCGGCTACTTGCTCCGGTGAGTGCTGCACTTATTACAACTGCTCCACAAGCAAGTGAATAAAAACACAATACAATGAGGATGTTAGGGTGACCAGTGTCATCTTAAGGATTTTGAGGGCACCGGGCAAGAAATATTTTGTTGGGCCCCTCTTTGGAACATCTTTGAATTTTATTAACAATGTTTTGTTAGTTCAAGCCCTATTTTGTCTAACAATATTGAATTATATGTTCAAATTAATACTTTAACATATAAGGTTAATTTTTCCAGGGGGACCCCTGAGAGGTGGGTCCCTGGACAATTGCCCACTTTGCCCATGCTTTAAAACATCTCCCAATTGGATGGCCAGTCTTTCAGATTTCTGCAGGAGCATCCTGCATGTGAGGTGTCTGCTTCATGTAACACACCAGGCTAGCTCAGGATTTCAAATGTCCCATTTTGCATTGTTACTGAGGACGATGTGGAATAAATAGCCTGTTATGGTGTTTCAGTATTCGATGACAGTAGTGTCCAGGTGTTCATTAGCTTTCAACTATCCCACATTTATACCTGAAAATACAATCATGAATGCCTTTCACGCTGGGGGGTTTGTGGTGGGAGTTTGCTCTATGTGCTTAATTTCTGTAAAACCTACTAAAAGGACCCAATCTGGTGGTGGGTGGTGCTACCTGTCCACCCATGTTGAGTTACCCACCTTGTTGGAAGTCATTTAGTATAGCATACACTCAATGAATTGAGCATGTTTCTAAGAGTTTGCAGGTAAGGGAAAGGAGGTAGGAGAATACTGTGAGGCCTTTGCACTAGGTCCTGAGGTAGTAAGTGGTTATTGGCCAGTATCTGTGGTGGAAACTGTTACTGCCCATTATCCGTGGTGAGTTCTCTTTTTTACCACTGGTTTCCTAGGTCCAAAAATACATGTTAATCCCACTTCCATAACCGAGTTACTCTCCTAGTATGCTTGACTATCCAGGGGTAACAACAGAGAGCAGCCATGGCTAACTCCAAGGGGAGCTATAGGAATTGCAGCATGACATGTTAATCACACTCAGTAAACTGAATCCAGCAAGAAAACTGTAGGTTTTGGAGGATGGAGTAATTTTCATCAGGGCAACAGAGTAAATTATATTATCTCCCTAACAGATATCCCATTCTCAAAATTTAGAGATGTATGCCGGTCCAGCGGACATCCCTTAACATTGTCAGGAATTGCTGTCATAGTGGTTCCTGTCAATGTTGTAAAGGTTTGACAGACAGCTCTGTCAATCATTATGGCCAGCAGTCAAACTTTTACAGAATGGGACATGTTACAATGCAAGCATTTACAACACGTGCAATTACAACGCAAAATCCATTACAACGCATGTCATTACAAAACAAGCTATTACAATGCATAATTCATTACAACGCAAATTACTATTCTAACTCTGCCGGGGTGTTACTTTGGGGAGTGCGTTGTAATGGCATGCGTTGTAATGACATACTTTATGTATTAAAGTTTTGTTATTGGTACAGACTTAGAAGGTACACAGAGATCCACACATCGTGCCAGAAAAAACAATGTACACTACTTTTCACGGTAGGTGGTAACCTTTGTCATATACATAATCACACAGTTGCGTAATAGTGGGTGGACATCTAGTTACAGCTACATTCAGCCATTACAGCAATATCACACAGTAAATTCTAGCATCATTGAAGTGTCAGCACCCCCCTTAACTAGGCATATATTCAGAACATGGGCAGCCCAGCGGTATATTCAACAAGTGTCAATACAGCCTCAATAGAGTTCACCTCACACTTTATTGGCAGCCTCTACCCATATATAGACAATAACCAATGCAGGGTTAACCTTGTGGCCGTTGTCCACATCTCCCAACACCTTCCATCCCTACACAGGAGCGCAGCCCTAGACCAATGAGTGTCAGGTTGTGTGTAAGGGCGATGCTTGTTCATGCGCAAGTAGATAACATTTCAATGGGGCCCATATGTCAGTAGGTCTGGAAGCCACTGGCAATAGTTCAGCATATGTTGTTATCTGCTCCTGACAATACGTAAGGTCACTCATCCAGTCCTTGAATTTAGGCGCTCTCCCCCTGCCCCATCGGCAAGCCACTCTCTTTTTAGCCATGAGTAGCGCCATTACTACAAATTTGCGGTGAGCCGCCTGCAGCGGTTCAACATAGCCCAAGAGCGCCAGTACTGGGGAGGGCTCCACCGCAGTATTTATCATTTTAGACAGGGCAGCAAAGACTCGCAGCCAATATTCATGTACTACCTCGCAGGTCCATGCTAGGTGTAAAAAATCGGCCCCTGGAGTATGACATCGATCACAGGCGTCTGAGTCTGGTAAGTGGTATATGTGCATGCGAACAGGTGTGTAATTAATATAACCTATGTAGGAATTTATAATGAATGATCCTAAATCTGCTACTGGATGAGATTCGCTCAGTCTGTTGCGCACAGAATTCCCACTGCCTATCCGTCAGGTCCACACCCAGTTCCTGATCCCATTTCGCTCTGGCCGCCGGAATCGGCAGTTCTCTCAGCGCATGTACTGTCTTGTAAATTGTCGACACCAGCTTTTTGGCCGTAGCGCTTTGAAGAATCCTCTGTAGCGGCGCAAAACTCTGGGGTTCATTAGGGAAGTCAGGCATGACCGATCTAAGTCCCTGGCGAAGGCGAATATATAGGAAAGTATCAAGAGGTGTTCGCTGTATGCTGAGAAACAAGTGGTCCATGGTGCGGAATGTTCCTTCATGATACAGGTCTCCCCATGTTTTAACATGTGTGCATTCAGCTAACTTGTGAAATATATTCTCCTGTAGTACGGGCATGTCTGGGTGATAGGTCAGTGGTAAGAGCGGTGAGTATATCATAGATGTATCTAGGCTTTTGCTCAGTTGATTCCAAGCATTGACCGTACTCATCACTGTCGTAGGTGTCTTGTCCCTGCCAGGGAGCGGGACGTACAGTGCACCCTCAATAGGAACTGGATGAGCCAGCCAGTGTTCTGCCACTATCTGAGGCATGTATCGAGGCTGGTACATCCATTAAAAGGCATAGTGCGCTTGGGCACTATAATAATACAATTCGAAATCAGGAATTCCAAAGCCCCCCTGTGCATAGGGCCGGGTGAGGATATCCCACTGGAGCCTTGTGGTCTTACCGCCCCACACCAATTGGATCAGTTCCGATCGCAATTGTTGGAAGAAGTACTTTCCAGGGTAAAAGGGAATATTCAGGAATAAATAGGGGAACTGTGGTAGTACCACCATTTTTATTAAGGATGCTCTACCTGCCACAGAACGCGGCAGAGTGATCCATCCCGTGATGGCGTCCGAGACACGGACCATAGTCGTCCCATGGTTCAGCCGCATTTGAGGTTCTGTGATTCTCGAACCGGACTCCATTTTGTTCGAGTTATTCGTGACGCCATTTTGTGTTGCCCTCACGTAGGCCCATGGAGGTAACCGAACAAACAAAGTTGCATGGGCTTCATTGTTCATGTACGCATTAACTAGGCCTTTTCTGACTTGTGAGTGAACTGCAGGACGCTGACCACGTCACCTGAAACTGACCCTTTGCGAAGCCAATTTTCCTGGCTGATCGTTGTCTGAGATTGCCAATCAATGTTCAGGATATCGTTAACTTTAGTGCTCTTGTACATATCTTATCCTATTCAGCATCGGAACTATTTCCTTTTCTTATGACTTTTCATTACATGGATAGTGCTTTCAATTATGGGTTTGTCCGGCTTGCAGAAATTGAATTTGGGACATTCCTAATAATTAACTTGTGGGTTGGTACAATGTAAATCGAGCTTTTACGATGTGATAATGCGTGGGAAAATGTATTTCATTTGTCAGTATTTGTCGCAGTGGGTGTGCATTAATAATGAGCAAAATGTGGATAAAAAGTGATGTCTTGCTCTACGAAAGTTGAGCAGTTTCCGGAGTTGCACACCGTGTTGTATTGCTGGGATTACTGTTACTAGCTGCAGCTAATAAATGTGATCTTTGACACCATCCAGAAGTATTCCGTGTCTCTGTATACCAAGACAGGTGAATCCGAAGACTTTGGGCGTGCCCCTGGCGCCGCTGGGTTCTAAAACCCGGTTCTTCAGTTGGCGCCCAACGGTGGGGCGACTTCAGCGGTACTGGTCCAAGCCCGAGGATCGTGAGGAGCCCCGTGAGGAAATTCTGGAGGAAGGCCAACCACTTCATCGACCCCTGTATGTCGACGTGGACCGAAAGTTTTTTTACTGCGAGGCCTCCCGCTTTCCGACGGCTACAAAGGACTGCTGCCCTGACTGTCGCCCTGTCTTGGACCCTCGATTGATGATTTGTAGAGCGAGACGATAGACGGTCTTCTGGTGGCGTGACAGATATTTTGGTAAGTATAAGTGGGTCGCTCCCACGACTTTGTTTCGTTTCTTAGTTTTGATTCGGTTATTGCAATAGTCGAAGCCGAGGGGCTCGTATATTTACGAGTGTATCGATAGTTGATAACCCCTTGAAGTTTGAAGCTAGACTAGTGAGCTATAAGATGCCTGGTCTTAGCAAATTTAGGAAATGGTTTAGTTGTGGTTGCAACAGGGATTCCCGATTGAAGGATTCGTGTCCGATACCTCCTGTTGGAACTCCGACTTACGAGCTCTATTCAAAACACGGAGTGGGTCCTATTACTTATAATGAAGTATGGGTTCGCTATACGAAAAAAGATGTTATTTTACGATGGCCCCAACATGGTAGTTTCGAATTAAATATTTTAGATAATCTGGAAGTTGCGCTTTTTAAGAAGAAAGCCCGGCCGGCAATGTTTGATTCTTTCCACCTTTGGCGTAAGGAAGCCAAACAGCGAGAAATTAAGCAAGCAAAGAGAGATAGGAAAGATAAGAATATGTCAGTACTACAAGCTGCTAGGCAGTTTAAGGAAGACGAAGAAGATCGTACGAGTGAAGTCTCAGATAGACAACGTTGCATGGCCATCGATAAATGTTATCCGGCCTTACCGCCTTCCCTTTCAAAAGTGACTGAAGACTCTGAAAAAGATCCTTTGATGTCTCATTTACTAAGATTACCACCCCCTTATGTGCAAGGTGCTACTGCACCTCCATTACCCCCAGTTGTTCCACCCTTTGTTGTTCAGCCCCCTGCTGTTGTTCAGCCACCCATTGTTGCACAGATGGTTCTCCCTCCTACGGTGCAACCTCCTCTAGGGTCGCCAGCTTTGCTATCAGCTTTGCCTCAAGCTCTTGTACCTTACATTCCTGTATCTCCGACTCCTGCTACTTCTGTTTCTACGCTTCCGTCACCTCAAACTACTCTTTCTCCTGTCCTTATGGCAACTTCTTCTCCTTCTGTTCGACAAAGAATGACCGAGACTGTTGCTGGCCTTTTGTCTCCACTCTTTGGGTCACTGAATATGACCCCTGTTTTAGAACGTAAGCAGAGTCGTAGTCAGTTTCCTGGTCCCGAAGAACGGGCAGTGTTGGATCTTTTAGCTCGTAGATGGATTTTAAATGCCTCTAGGTATAATTTACAAGCGGTTATGGATGTTTTCTTACAGTGGGAGCCGCCTAAGCAAAGGTATGTTTTTGATGTAATGTGTACTTTTCTCCGTCAGGAATGGGAAGATAATGAGTTGGGTCCGATTCGGCAGGAAGTGCTTGATGTTCAATCCGAATTTGCTAAAGGGACGATAGTGGAGTCTGATGTTGAGGAAGCCGTAGAGACGATACTTGTCTTTAGGTCTAGACTACCGCCTCAGACATTGTACGAACCTGATTCCTCTGTTAGGAGGAAAGTGAAGCAGTATCCTATGAGAGAGGTTCCCCCTGTATGGAGAGAGGCAGTTGCTGCTAATGGTATTCAGGGTATTCAGGCTGAACCGGCTCATTTTCAGCGTGTATGGGTACATGTCCCTTGGAAAAGAGCAGAGGTCTTGGCTCTTAAGCAGACCTTGCCTGACCCCCGTAAGAATCCTGCTGGTTATTACAAAGAGTTGTCTCAGACAGTTGCTGCGTTTGTTATGAATTTAGCTGACATAGATATGTTGATGAGTAATGTAGTTCCTCAACCTTTGTGGGCGAAGATCCGTTATGAGAATCATGCGCAAGAATTAGGAGATACATGGGTTAATATTGTTGCTGCAGATGGTCGGCAGGTAGGAGGTGCCAATCCTGAGCCCTTGGTTGCAGAATTACCTGGTAGGATTATTAATTTAATGAAAACTATGATGCCTCCTTTACGAGTGAATTGGGATAAGTTAGCAGCATGTAAACAAAAGAAAGACGAGAGTGTGTCTGATTTCTTCACGAGGTTTGAGGAAACGTTTATCGATCATAGTGGTCAGGACATGAGCAATGAAGGTGGTCAACGGTTGTTCGTGGACAAATTGGTCTTTAATTTGCTCCCCGAACTTTCTAATAAGTTAAAGGACTCTGAGAGTTCATGGGCTGTTTCTTCGTCGGCCCAAATATTGGCTACTGCACAATATTATGAGAATAGGGATAAAGATGAGAAGGATAAAGTAGAGAAGAAGACTAGAGACCTAAAGACGAAAGTTCTTTTGCAGCAAGCTTATCCGCCTCATTCGAATCAGCCTCAGTTTCAACAATCCCCACAGTTTCAGTGATTGTTACAGAAGCCCGAGTTTTTCGCTCCGCGATTGCCGCCAGGACCTAATCAGTGTGCTTATTGCAGAGAAGAAGGTCACTTCAAGAGCAGTTGTCCGATATTGTTACAGCGTGCGAATGGTGTATCTGGTCAGAGAGGTTGTGGTGGTTTCCAACAAGCTCCTAGGGGTAGGGGGCGTGGTGTGTTTCCCCGGAATGAGCATTCCTTTCCCCCTCAGAATTCTACGAATTGTTTTGACAGACAGAATGTTCCGACTGTTCAATCTGCCCATTACTACACTGATGATTATTATGTCGAGAATGAGAGTGTTGGTTATAATGATAGTTAGGACAGCCATGGGCAAAGAGAGGAAGCAGTGTCAGTTCCATTAGACCAGAGTGGACCTTATGTTGAAGTGATTACATTAGGTGTGGCAGAACCTTTTCTTTTGGATACTGGTGCGACAAAGAGTTCTATTATGCACTCTAAACTTCCTGGCGCACCTTTGTCTGGCTTGACCAATGTTTCAGTAGGATTTTCTGGCGCCCCAGTTTGTAACCCGGTTTCTAATCCTTTGCCCCTTTCTATTGGTCCTTGTGAATTGGAAGCTCCTCTTATTCTAACGACTGGTTGTGGTGAGAATCTGTTGGGTTTGGACTTTCTGAAAAGATTGTACGTGACATTACATTGCTCTCCTTCGGGAGTACATCTTAGGATGGGTAAGAAAGTGATTTCCCCGATGTATTTGTCTAAAGATTGTCTTCCACTGGAATTGCGTTCTCTTCCTGATACACTTTGGGCTACCGGTCCCAATGATGTTGGTCACTTGCAGATTCCACCCTACGTTGTTACCCTTAAGTCAAATGCTAGGCTACCTCGTATTCCCCAATATAAAATATCTAGTGATGGCGAGAGAGCTCTTCTAGCGATTATTTATGATTTGGTTGAGAAGGGTGTAGTTGAAGAAACGAGAGGTAATGTGTGTAACAGTCCTGTTCTGCCTGTCCTTAAGCGTACTGATGCTTCTCAGCCACCTGTGTATCGGTTTGTGATCGATCTTCGAGAAGTTAAAAGGATTTTTTGTGCCACAGTTTCCTGTTGTCCCGGATATAACTGCTTTGTTGACTCTAATCTCTGCTTCAGCTGCTTAGTTTACAGTTATCGATTTGAAGAATGCTTTCTTTAGCATTCCGATCGCTGAGGAAAGTAGAGATATTTTTGGCTTCTCTTTAGGAGGTCGCAGCTTCCGGTTTAAGAGAGCTCCTCAAGGTTATTGTGAAAGTCCCTCCATCTATATTCAGGCGTTGAAAACTCAGCTTGATAGTCTTGTGTTGCCTTCTGGTGCTACTCTTATACAGTATGTTGATGATCCGCTGGTTGCTGCTGATGACGAAGAGATTTGTAAAGAAGCTACTCTTTCTTTGTTACGACATTTGTCTGACCTTCATCATAAAGTGTCACCTTCAAAGTTACAGTATTGCCGACAAGAAGTAACCTATTTAGGTCATCTCTTGTCGAAGGAGGGAAGACGATTGACCCCATGCACACAGAGAGAAGTGCGTGCCTTTTTAGGTATCACCTTGTATTGTAGACAATGGATCCCAAATTTTTCCTTGTTAGCAAAAGCTCTGTTGACACTGACTCTTAAAGATACTCTGTATCCTCTCCCTTGGTTTGACGAATGTCAGAAAAGTTTTTCTGAATTACGTGATGCATTGTGTTCTGCTCCGGTGTTGGGTACCCCGGACTACAGTAAACCTTTCACACTGTATGTACACGAGAGAGAAGGTTGTGCATTGTCAGTATTGACGCAACAATTTGGAGACAAGCAGCGCCCATGTGCGTATTTTTCAGCTACGTTAGATCCGGTAGCGAGAGCGTTGCCGAGTTGTCTGAGAACTACAGCAGCAGCGGCTGTTTCTATTCGACAGTCTGCTGGTCTGGTATTGGATAATACGTTGATTGTGATGGTCCCACATGCAGTGGATACTCTACTGAATAGGACAAAGACTCAGCACCTTACTAGTGCATGTCTGTCAGGATATGAGTTGACGCTTTTGGCTAGCCATGTGCACATTAAAAGGTGCAATGTGTTGAATCCAGCTACGCTGTTACCGATTTCTGTAGAGACAGATGTTCAGGAACAGCATGATTGTGTTCTCCGGACAGAGGAGGAAACGAAGGCTGGAGTTGATTTAAAAGATACTCCTCTTTCGAATGCTGATGGTACTTTATGGGTAGATGGTTCATGTTTTAAGCTTTCGAATGGAGAGACGACTGCAGCATATGCTGTCACAACTTTACATACAGTTGTTGAAACAGCACGTATAGCACAGAATTCAGCGCAAGCAGCAGAGTTGTGTGTATTGTCAGAAGGAAAGCGAGTGAATGTTTATACTGATAGTCAGTATGCGTTTGGTGTGGCCCATAGCTTCGGCCGTTTGTGGAGAGAGAGAGGATTTCTTACTTCTCATGGTACGAAAATTCAGCATGGGCAATTGGTGAATGAACTTTTGAATCACTTACTTTGCCAAAACAGATTGCAATTGTGAAGTGTAGTGCGCATAAAAAGGTTGCGGATGATGTGGGTCGAGGGAATGCGTTTGCAGATGAAGTTGCGAAAGAAACGGCGAAGGATGTGACGAGTCGAATGTATGTTGCGGGCCCTGCTAGATGGGTTATGGCTGGTGGAATGTGTGAAGACACAATAGAAAGTGTGAAGTTGATTCAGGCTGAAGCTACGGAAAAAGAAGTGAGTGTGTGGAGAGAAACTAAGGGTATGTTGGATTCAACAGGTTGTTGGGTTGAGTTGTCGGAGCAACAGCGATGGTTGTTGCCTGATGCGTATGTGCTCCCAGTGGTTACTATGGCTCATGGAATGGCTCACATTAGTTTGAAAGGGTTATGCAAGTTGTTGGCTCCAGTATGGCAGAATGCTGGAATACCTAAATGTGCTGAGTATTTGGTGAAGCATTGTATGATTTGTCTGATGTATAATCCTGGAAAGGGAACTCCAACTCCAGCTGGTCAATTTGCTCCTCCAACGTATCCGTTTGAAGTGATACCGCTAGATTACATTCACATGGAGAGATGCAATAATTTAAAGTATGTCCTGTGGTTGTCTGTGTCTTTTCCAGATGGATAGCGGCCTACCCCCTAAAGGATAATACTGCCTTGTCTACAGCCAAAATGTTGCTCAAAGAGTATTTCCCTAGGTATGGTTTGCCGAGAATTGTATGGAGCGACAATGGGAGTGAATTTGTGGGTCAGATCATGAAGAAAGTGTGTGCGGGTTTGAGTATCAATCAGAAATTTCATGCTGCGAATCACCCTCAGTCCGCTGGACTTGTTGAATGCTGTAATGGCACTCTGAAATTGAAGTTAGCTAAAATACAAGCGAGCTCTGGTCTTACATGGCCAGATGCCTTGCCATTGGCCTTTTGTCAACAAGGACGACAGTACATTCCCATGTGGGACTTATCCCATATGAAATTGTTTTTGGTCGTCCGGCCAATGTTTTGGGTGTTCCAAGGCCCAAGAAATACAGTGATATTGAGTACCCTATGTTGGTGGATTACTTACATGACTTGACTGCTAAATTACGTGTTCTCCACCAACAGGTCTATGACAGTTTACCGACAGCGACTGCGGATCCAGGCCACACAATTCAACCTGGTGATTATGTTCTTACTAAAAACTTCCAACGAACTAAGTACTTGGAGCCAAGGTGGACTGGACCGTATTTAGTGTTATTGTCAACTCGGACTGCAGTTAGAGTAGCTGGTAAAAAGAATTGGGTACATGGTGCCCCATGTAAAAAGGTTCCATTGCCCTTACCGTATGACAAGTGGGTGCGGGGGAGGTATAGCTGATTCTGAATGTGAAAGAATTCCTAGATTCGTACCTTTTAGTGACGAACATTTGGAATGGACTCAGTCAGAACGCGCGGACGATGAAATTTTGCAAGCTGCTCTGCCACCACATCTAAGACTGGACACAACGGATCCGGAAACACTCTTTCAAGAGCAAACTGTGCCTGGCAGAGAGCGCTACAACCTAAGACCGAGAAAGGACAAATAAATGGACAAATAAAATTTGAATTTTTGTTGTGAGTTACACCTTTTTCAGACAAGAGACTATTTTTCTTTTTCGAGTCACCATCCGGACTCAGTTGCAGGGTCGCGGTACAGCCTTAAGGGGTGAGCCGCGAATTGACGAAAGGTCTGTGGTTCTATGTCGTTAGCATGATCTTGACGCACACTTAAGTGAAGAAGGTAATAGCCGCGAGCAGCACGTTAGAGGATGGAGTCTTTTGTATCTGAGAAAAGTGTTGAGAGAATTGATTTTAAAATGAAAATGTGTACATTGGTTCGTAGCAAATGTTTTTTTAATATTGTGTTTCTTGATGCTTTTGAATATTACATTGGCTTGTGTGGGTTGGATTGTCTATATTACACAATAGACGCTTGTACCTACGTCCCAACCTACTCTTTCTTTTTCTACTGTTCCTTCGTATGAGTTTCACACTTTGCCTGAACATGAGCAGACACGAAGATCAGAATTTGTTAACAATTCCTTTATACAGTTGTTGCATCAGCATCAGCTAGTAGTAAATACAACGAACTGTCGGGTATGTGGTCTTATGCCGCATACGACAGATAAGGGAATGCCATATTTGGTTTTGCCTTTTTCGCCTAATGAGTCAGTGTGGGCACTCCAAGCAATGTTTATTTATGCGAATGAAGCATCTCCTTTACGTTCCGTCAAAGATAATGCGAGTAATAATGCCTTGATACAGGGAATAGTAGATATGATCAGAGATATTGATGCGTATAATGCTATCCCTAAGGATGAAGTACGAGCATATACTGGTTGGAACAAGACTGGATATAGCATTAGTCTGACAGAGAAGGAGAGACGAAAAAGGTCTCCCCCTATTTGGATTGTACCCCACCGAGGTCATCTTTGTCTGCAAGGTAATGGTCAGAATCCGAGAGCTCAGCTTGGTAAGAGTGTGTGTGTTCACACCTATGTCTATGCATACCAGAGTTCTCCACCGTTCGTGCCAGCCAAATGAACATATTTTGTTTGTCACGACAGAGCCTATACATGGTTGCCACCTGATTTTTCAGGCACATGTTATGTGGCATTTTTGCTTCCCCCTACATACACTGCTGTTTTCAATTACCATAAGACAAGATATGGTAGAGGTGTCATCGATGCGAAAGATACTGTCGCACAAGAAGCTGGAGATTTCTTCAAGGGTTTCGTGCCCTTTTGGGGTCCTATGGCCAATAGTAGGAATATTCGACAGCTTACGAGAGTGGTTGAGGCCACTATAAATGAAACTGCAGGTGCTCTTAGCAATATTACAGCTGAGCTTCAGGCGGATTGTCTTATGACGTTACAAAACCGCATGGTTTTAGACATTATATTAGCAGATAGAGGTGGGGTATGTAAATTGATCGGGTCTAGTTGCTGTGTTTTCATACCAGATAATGCCCCGGCTGTGTACCAAGCCATCATGAAGTTATATAAGTCCGCTGAGTCTATACACGTAGACGAAGGGAACTGGTCATTGACTGGATGGATTTGGGGACTGTTGTCCAGATGGGGATGGAAGATTCTGATGTTTCTTGGTATGGCTTTAGCTATCCTTTTCTCGTGTTGTTTGTGCATCCAGTGTGATCCCACCATATGTAGTCTTTGTGCTACGATGTGTGTGAGAAGACCTGTCCAGAGAGAAGTGAAGGATAATAAGATGATGCTACAGCAACACCTTGATGACCTGATGAGAATAGATATAGACCTGGATTCAGATTGACATGAGTTTAGGTTATTGCCTACGTAATGGCAAAAGGAGGGTCTGAGGTTCTGTGATTCTCGAACCCGACTCCATTTTGTTCGAGTTATTCGTGACGCCATTTTGTGTTGCCCTCAGGTAGGCCTGTGGAGGTAACCGAACGAACAAAGTTGCATGGGCTTCATTGTTCATGTACGCATTAACTAAGCCTTTTCTGACTTGTGAGTGAACTGCAGGACGCTGACCCCGTCACCTGAAACTGACCCTTTGCGAAGCCAATTTTCCTGGCTGATCGTTGTCTGAGATTGCCAATCAATGTTCAGGATATCGTTAACTTTAGTGCTCTTGTACATATCTTAACCTATTCAGCATCTGAACTATGTTCTTTTCTTATGACTTTTCATTACATGGATAGTGTCTTCAATTATGGGTTTGTCCGGCTTGCAGAAATTGAATTTGGGACATTCCTAATAATTAACTTGTGGGTTGCTACAATGTAAATCAAGCTTTTACAATGTGATAATGCGTGGGAAAATGTATTTAATTTGTCAGTATTTGTCGCAGTGGGTGTGCATTAATAATGAGCAAAATGTGGATAAAAAGTGATGTCTTGCTCTACGAATGTTGAGCAGTTTCCTGAGTTGTACACCGTGTTGTATTGCTGGGATTACTGTTACTAGCTGCAGCTAATAAATTTGATCTTTGACGCCATCCAGAAGTAATCCGTGTCTCTGTATACCAAGACAGGTGAATCCGAAGACTTTGGGCGTGCCCCTGGCGCCGCTGGGTTCTAAAACCCGGTTCTTCACATTAATTCGTCCCTATCTTTGGATATGCGAATCCCCAGGTATTTAAAATCGTCCTCACACCGGGTTATGGGGTAGTTAATTGGGAACTTAGCTGTTGCCGCCGTCAGGGGGGACAGGCAGGATTTGCTCCAATTTATATGAACACCTGATAGCCTGCCAAATCTTATGAACTCTCTAAGGATGGGATTCAAATTGTGGGTGGGGTCACGGATATACAGTGTGATATCATCCGCATAGAGTGATATCAAGATCTGTCTCTGATTGCATTGCAAAGCTTTCTCTTTATGATGCTGCCTCAGCTTTGCTGCTAGCGGTTCCACAGCAATTGCAAAAAGTAGGGGCGACAGCGGACACCCTTGTCTTGTGCCTCTCGCGATGGAAATTGCTGGCGACAACTTCCCATTAACAACCACCCTAGCCGTAGGCAGGTCGTAAAGCAGCCGAATCCAGGATAAAAAAATAGGAGGGAACCCCATTCGGTACAGCACTGCAAACACAGAATCCCATTCTAATGAATCGAATGCTTTAGTAGCATCCAGAAAGAGGGCCGCAATGGGTAGGTCTTCAGAGATGTTATTCATAACTGTGAAGAAAGTTCTCAAATTATGAGATGTGGCTCTACCAGGAACAAACCCTGACTGATCAGGCAAGATCAAGTTAGTCATAAGGAGGTTGAGGCGGGTGGCAATAATTTTAGCCAGGATTTTGATGCCACAGTTGAGCAGTGACAGAGGCCTATATGAGTCGCAGCTCTGCGGTTGTTTCCCCGGATTCAGCAGGGATGTGAGTAGGGCTACTCTCATAGAGGGGGGTAGGTGACCTACCTCCAATGCGTCTTCATATACTTCCCGTAATACTGGGGCCATAAAGTCAATGTAGGTTTTATAGAATTCTATCGGAATCCCATCCAGTCCAGTGGCTTTGCCTGATTGCATGTGCATTATAGCATCACGCACTTCGTCTAACTCAAATGGGGTACTCAGGAACTTACGTTGTGTGTCGCTCAACCAGCCCAGGGACACATCCTCCAAATAGTCATCTAAATTGAGCTTGTCAGTCCTTGTCGTGGCAAATAACATAGTGTAGTGAGTGACAAAAGCATTCAAGATAGATGCCGTATCCCTATACACCAACCCGTCCACTCCCTCATGTTCCAGTATCACATTCGTACATCGTGTCAGTCTAATCGTTGCTGCCAGCACTTTACCCGGCCTCTCTCCTTTGCCATATCGGCGAGCTGTCCAATATCGTCCCCTAAATTTGGCCTCTCTACAGGCTGTCTCTGTGTACTCTGTGAGTTTCTCACGTATGGTTGACTGAATTGTCCCATCAGGACACTGGGCTAGGGAGTCGTCAAGGGATTTAATCTCAGTTTCTAGAGTGGTCAGTTTAGACCGTATACTTTTAAGCACCCCAGAGCCTTTCGCTATGCAAAGCCCGCGCAGAGTAACTTTAAAGTCCTCCCATATAGTTTCAACATTTGCAACAGTGTCCTTGTTGCGTTCAAAGAAATCCAAGACCTCCTCCCGCAGTTCCTCTTGAAAGACGGTGGTGAGCAGCATAGTAGGCTGCAGATGCCAATATGATCTCGATGGCCCTAGATCTTGCTCGCAGGGAGTAAGACGCACTGGTGCATGATCTGAGTAGGTTCTAGCCAGGTGTTGCACGGCTGAGATCGCAGGGCCCAGGTCTTGTGACAGGAATATGTAGTCTAATCGTGCCCATGACGCTGCGTGCGCCGTGAAATGTGTGCCTTCGCGTGCATTGGGGTGAAGGTGTCTCCAGGCCTCATCCAAGGTATAGTCTATAAGTGTTTTGTGTAGCTCAGTCCGTGCTTTAGTGTAATGGTGAGGGGCCGGGTGCGACCTATCTACTTCTGGGTTGTGTGAAATGTTAAAATCCCCGCCCCATATAATGTGATCAGGGCCAGTGTCAACAACGGCGGCCCACAGCTCAATAAAAAAAAGGGGGTCATCTGTATTTGCACCGTAGCAATTGATTAAAGTGACCGACATATGTCCCAGTCGTCCCCACGCATTACAGTACCCACCGTGTGCGTCACACCTTTCCCCTGATAAGACGAACGGTGTGCCTTTTTTGATAAGGATCAGAGTGCCCCTTGCATATGTCAAGTAAGAGGAGAATATCCTAAATTCCGCCCATCTACAGGCAAAGGTGTTACCAGTCTGGGGTTTAAAATGTGTCTTTTGCAAAAAAACAATGTGGATGTTATGCCTGTCCAAATATGATAACACATGCCGCCTCTTACGTGGATCCCCCAACCCCGCACATTCCATGTGATGATATTCAAAGCAGTCATCGCCATAGGTAGAGCAATTCAGAACAGCCAGCCTGTATGCGGATCTGGTAGTACTGACAATGACCCATATCACATCTCACGTTATAACCACTATCAGCTGGTGTAAAATTTGCATCAACGTGCCACAACAGAAAGGAGTCAGGTCCACCATTATAATACTCCGAGCACCAGTGTGCGTGTTCCAAGCGTACCATTTTACAACAAACCAACTCCCCAACCTCCCCCAACAGCCTCCCGAACCCACCCCTCACACTGTCAATAATGACATAACAACCTACCACTGTTCTCTCTTCCGCCCATCCCCCCTACCACTGAAGCAGCCCCAACTTGCCAGAATATTCTACCCGCCCCCCTCCCAACCCTCCCAACAAGAACACCATCGTCACCTCGATGATACAGTCCAACAGAGGGGAATACCCACAGGGGGACAGCATTAGACAGCTACACAGCCACTGTCCCTCCTCAAGCCCCGGAACCTGTGCAACCACTGGGCTTCATCTGAGGAGGGGCAGTGGGGCCTGGAATACGTTACCACTGGAAGAACTGTGAGCGTCCTTGGCCTGGTTGTTATGAAGTGACCCCAGTCTCTCCGCAACATCGGAATACACCAACACTATATGTACTGGCCATGGGACAGGGTCCGATCCGTGGATTTTACAGTTCAAGCGTCCTCGTCAGTCTCCTGCCCGTTGTCACGTTGCGCCGGGTCCCGACCATTGGTGCCACGCTGTGCCCGTTTCAATGTTCGCAGATAATCCTCCACTTGCTGCGGGCTCGTAAAGAAGCGCTGTTTTCCTTGGTGTGTCACGCGGAGTCTTGCTGGATATAGCAATGCGTAATCAATCTGCGCTGCACGTAGTTTCTTCTTCACCTCTATAAACTTGCGTCGTTCGTCTTGCACCAGTTGAGTGAAGACCAGGAAAATCGAAAAGGACACTCCTTCATACACCAGGTTTTGCTTCGTGCGTGCAGCACGCAGGGCCACGTCACGATCACGATAATTGAGTAATCGCGCAATGATGGGTCGTGGCGGGAGTCCGGGCTTCGGCCTTGGTCCCAGAGACCGGTGTGCACGTTCAACAATGAATTGTGTGGAGAAAGCATCTGATCCAATGGTGGCCAGGAGACGTTTTTCTATATAGTCCTCCATACGCCCAGTGTTCGTGGACTCCGGAATACCGGTCACGCGTATATTATTGCACCTACTACAGGCTTCCAAATCCTCGTTCTTCGCTGCAATTACCCGTAGTAGGTTGTCCATCCTGGCTAGTTGCGTCGTGTGACTTGCTGTGACATCATCAGTGTCCGAGATGCGCCTTTCCGTCTCCTTCAGGCGTTCCTTGTGCTGATCCACTTTGTGCACTATTGTGTCCATTCTAGAGGACATCCGATCCACCTTGTGTACCACAGTGGTGAGAGAGCACAAATCTGAAAAATGTATAAGTACACCATATTTACAAGCACGTAGTGTTAGTTTAAATTGTATTGCACAAGAGTGTCAACTTATATGGTGAAAATATATGAGTGTTTGTTTCAATTAGAATAGATGCATATATAAGAGTGGAAAACTAATGTAGAGGTTGTAGAAATGTTAAAATGATGTTGGAGTCACACGTTAGATGAATAAGTGAAAACGAAATGTAATTCTGCAAACCATGAAAATGTGTAGGCCACATGGCATTTCACAGGAAACGAAAGATGCTGCTACACTTTTAGTGACGTGTATTTTAAAGTCATTAGAGTGCAAATGTATTATTAGGCATAGTATTGAAGTATATGTTTTATAGATGTGTTGCATTATAGAAATGTGTGCTAGTGAAAGAATACTGTTTAAACCGAGTTAAATGTTTTCAGAGTGCAGGGACCCGCTTCATGTAAATCAAGTAGGCCTGAACAGATAATGTCGTTTCTTTGATCTGCAATGTGCTCGTTACAGAAGAGGTCGAGAGGCACCAAGCACAAAGTTTTACACATGTTTTATGGCCTATAGATATGGTGGAGTCTGGAATTTGAGGCCCACTGTAGGATGGTCTGAATGCAGGTGCGAGGGGTCCTAATCAGTTGTAATGAATGGAGCTTTGTTCAGCGACGCCTGGCGCAGGCCTGGAGGAGGTTTCAGGAATTTCAGGGGGTACCAGCGAACTGGAGAAGAAGCCTGAGAACCAAGGTCAACTTTAACGAGGGTCCCGAAGAGTATCATCATGGAGTTTTGCCGCTGAAATCGGTACCACGTGAGGGGCGTCCCGAGGGGCGTTCCTATCGGAAATGTGATTTTGTATTAGGGAAAGCGACCTGGGGGAGAGGCAGAGCAGATGATTTTGGGAGCCTAAGAAAGCGGTTGGGTAGGCAGATAGGCTGATCACAAGAGACCGATTTACAGAAGAGACTAAGAGAAGTGCGTGATCTTCTTAGGAAGTCACCACGGCTGACACCTTTTTTTTTTAGGTAAAGATCTTGTTAAGTAGGGATGTCACTTAGTCTAGTGTAGGGACAGACTAAACTTGTATTTTTTTCCTTTCTGTAAATGACTCTCAGGTTGCAACTCACAGCGATTCTTGCAACGCTCATGCTCTTTGAAGTAGTTTTGATAATTTCCTTTTGTCGCTTAAGGATATTCAGAGAGTATCTTTTTGTACTAATACCTGTATACCTTTTGAATCTTATTCTGAGATGTTTGTATCTTCAGATACTTTTGACTTTGAATTAAACCTTTTAACCTTTCCCAATGGTAAGTGATTCTTTAGAGTGGTGTAAGTTCTTAATTGACTAACCTAGTAGTAGATTATCTTTTACTCAATGACAGGTACCAACGATTCAGTCGACATGATTTGGGATCTGGTAGGGTAAATAGAGACCAGAAACCCAGCGTTAACAGTTGGTAGCAGTTTAGGATGGTTATCTTCTTGAGGAAGGTAATCTAGATAGGTTAGTTTACCCCAAGGCCCCTAGACATCGAGAGACGAGCAGAGGAAGAATCGTGCGCCGAAGGTGCAGACGGGGCGAGAAAAGCAGCAGTATCGGAGGAGAGTGAGTATAACAAGGGTCATGCGTGAACAGATTGCGGTGTTTGTGTGGTAATTGGATTGTAATGCCTTGCGGAGTTGAATGCCTGTAGAGTGATTGAGAGAAGGTTGTGAGCGCGCGCAACCTGGTAAACTGGTTACCTGGTAAACGGGTGAACTGGTGAAATCTTAAGTTCAGGCCAGAGCTTAAGTGGTTTTGGGTGTATCGAACATCCAGAGTAGTTGTCGACCATAGTACGGAAGTCATGAGGTACCATTGACCGCCGTGGGACCGAGATAGGGGGAGTGTAAGAGTGAGCGTATGAGTAACGGACGCTGGTCGGAAGTTACGGTGTGTGAGTAACCTATCAGAGAAGGCGATTGTCTGGAAGTAAACGGAAAGACATTTCGTCAAGTTAAGGGGACAACTACAGAAAGACTGTGGGCGTACAGTCAAGAAAGGTGATCGCTTGGACAGAAGTAATCATTTTTCAGAGTATGAATGGGATGCACGCATGACCGAGGAGACGAGCTGAAAAAGGAGGGGAACTGCTGCGAAGGGGGACGAGTGACGTCAGAAAGAGCCGCACTGAGATAGGGTGGCGAGTGAAGAGCCGCGACGCGATAGGACGGTTGGTGTGACGTCGGCAAGAGCCGCGACGCGATTGGGCGGCTGGTGCGACGTCAGTGAGAAGTCGCGATCGGATAGGCCAGTTAGCGAGAACAGTGCGGTGATTGGTAGATTGTCATCAGGAAGTAAACAAACGCGGAGAAAAGAGAAATCATGAAGTGCTTTAAGTGTTTGAAAGGGATTTTTAAAAGAAAAAGAAGTGAACATTATTACGGGGAAGAGGCACCGCCGGAGGGTACACCAGCTCATTATATGGCAGCGAATGTGGGGCTGCATACGATATTATGGATTGGGGCTTGGAATAAGCTTACGGAAGGAAATGAAGAAATGCAGTTCCCTAAGTATGGGACGTTTAAGTTAGAAGTGTTACATCGGTTAAAAGCAACCATGTCCTCGTTGAAACCCCCGCCTAGACCAACCCAGTTTGAGGCCCTTAATGCATGGATTAGGGCGGCGCACGACAGGAATTTGAACAGGCGTCAACAAAGATTGACTCGATCGGTAAGGGCAGTGCGAGATTCTAAATGGGACGAAGAGGCAAAGAGATGGAGGGTACAGGCTATTGAGGTAGAGAAGTTGTATCCAATGAGGGAGGTGGTAGGTGGGAGGAACCTCATGGAAGAGGATGAGGAGAGCGATTCGGAGGACAATGTGATAAACAGATTGTTGATAGACAGACCACCTCCGAGAGTTGGGGAAATTGAAGATAGAGGACTAGCAAGGGAAGATGGGACTGCCATAGAGGGGTTTACACCACTCCCTATATCGGAATGGACACCTATCAAAGGCGAGGAGACACCTCAAAACAACACAATACAGAGTGTAGTGGGAAGGTTTGTGGTACAAAAGACGCCAATCACCGAAAAGGCTGAGTCTTTTGGATTACCGGATGCTCTTCAAGTACCTGTTACCATAGGACCTATAGTGTCGATTTACAATCCAGATCATGGGAGAGGGGAAGAGCAGGCACGGTTAAATAGAGAAAGGATTGAGATGGAAAGGAGGAATAACACGACAAATGCATGGAAGCAATTGCCAGGATCGGTAACGTGGAACACCCCATTCGATACGACTGTGGGGCCCAACACAGGACAGGGAGGTCAGAGAGGACCGATGGACCTGAGGGGACCACGGCCGAAATCTTATACAGAATTAGGAGCAGATTTGAGAGAATGGGATGGGTCCACGGTAACTCCGAGTAATAGGTCAAGAACAGAACCCGAGTGGGAAAACCGAGGTAACGGGACTGTATCTCATTGCGGGGCTAGCGAAAGCAGTCAGGGGCGAGAGGGTCAAAGTCAGGAGAATAGAGGAGTTACACGTCCTATGAATGGGAGGGAACAGCAGGAGCAGATTGGTAGGAGTATGGAGTGTGAGGAGATGTCTCGCCTCATGCAAAACGAGGGAGACCAAAGAACACAAGAGTACAGAGATAGGTTTAGGTGCACTCATCACGCACCTGGGGAAGAGGTACAACACTGGCAAAGAGGGAACAGTGAAAGATCACGTCATACATCAAGTGATCAGAGGTCACAGATGCAGGGAGAAGAAAGAGGGAGTAACGGAATGCCTTACCATGCATCCCGAGAACCTAGACAGGATGGGGAATGCGGGGCTATGAGGCGCGAAGGAGTGTTTCACCATACACCCCGAGAAGATGGAAAGGCATGGGACCTAGAGAGATGGGAGCATGGGAGGACTCCACATAACACACCAGAGCCTAGACGTAGAACTAGGAGCTGGGATGAGAGAGAGGCTGAAGGAGCACCAAGAGCCGAAGTACTGAAAGCAGCTATAAAGGTTAAAAGGCTTGATGTCTCCAGCCTAAAATCCGATCTAGACGAGATTATAGAAGGGACGGTGCCTTTGGAAAGGATTGAGTTGTACGAACAAGATGAACTGCTATTTATAGCAAAGGATATTACTAGAAAGGCCAGAGCAATTCATGAGAAACTGTCTAACCTGGCAGACAGGTACATGGTAGATTTGTCCAGAACAAAGACATTACAGAGTAACCATAGGTTGCAGTACTCAGACCAAGACCTAGACGAGAAGAGAACTACAGGATTAAAAACACACATAAGAGAGTTGATATCGGGAATAAGGGTGTGGAGAGATCTGGAAAAATGGGAGGAGAGATGGTCCAAAAGGGGTACAGTTAGACGGAGTACAAGTGTGATGTCTCCAGAGGGAAGGGTAATGCAGATGGAGGCGTTCCCTTTGCGAGAAATATCGAACGGAAATTATGTACATGTGCCCTGGAGTAGAGGAGATTTAGCTGCATTTACCAACTCATTTCCGAAGTTAAGGGAGAATCCAGTTGAGTGGTATAAGCAGGTAGAGAGGTTTGTAAAGATCTCCAAAGTATTGTGGATTGATTTGAACACCTTGTTTGACATTGTGGTTCCAGGGGATTTGTGGGTAACCTGCAAGATTAGTGTCCAGTGGCCAAATGTAGAACCTGAGAGGAATGCTAGAACTAATGGACCGTCGGACAGTGTCATGGAGAAATATGAAAGAGTAATAGCCTGGCTAAAGGATAAAGTGCCTCCACAAGATATAGATTGGGTAAAAATAGACAGAACAAGACAGGAACCCAAAGAGACAGTTCATGAATTTTATGAGAGATTACTGAAAATATTCAAACAATATAGTGGACTCGATGTAATGGATCCCAAAGACATAGGACAGTTTGTGTCAAAGTTCGTTTTGGGGCTGAAACCAGATATTTGTTTGATGATTCAACAACATTTAATCTGTTGGCAAAACAAACCACTAGATGAGATCCTGCGATATGCAAGATACTGCAGTGACGAAATAGATTCTAAAAAGAAAAATCTAAAGGAGAAGCTGATGGTGGTGCAAATGCAGTCAGCCGGAAAGGGCGGACAACAGAAACAGGGGATGGGACGAAAGTCGAATGGTCAGAACAAGGATAATGAAGAAGGGCAGAGACCTAGAGTAGACTTTGCCACTTTAAAGAAGACGACAAAGTGCCACCAGTGTCACCAGGTGGGACATTGGAGACGCGAGTGTCCCTTTAACCCTGAAAATGGAGAGCTAGAATCAGAAGAGCAAGTTCAAGAGGTTCCAGCTCAAAAGGC
The DNA here is from genome assembly GCF_964261635.1 of Lissotriton helveticus. Classification (NCBI taxonomy): domain Eukaryota; kingdom Metazoa; phylum Chordata; class Amphibia; order Caudata; family Salamandridae; genus Lissotriton; species Lissotriton helveticus. Next base: position 1,451,323,794 of record NC_136069.1, on the reverse strand, counting down.
GACAGTCCCAGGAAGCAAGGTGGTCAAAGGGGGGACTTCGGCTCCAAGAGCTCAGTTTCCACAGCCACCGAAAATCGCGACAGGGGGAAAGGTCTTTAAACAGATGCCTCTTTTTATTGAGGAAGAAAAGTGTTATTATATTGATCCATTGACAGGACAGCGTGTGAGTAGGGAAGAGGACTGTACCCTCGGGGCAGTCCTAGAGGTGGATCAAAGGGGGCCATTTGTTGAGGCTGAAGTGGCAGGATGTCCTACAACGTTCTTGGTGGATACTGGAGCTACTCGATCAACTCTGAGATCAGTGGTGGTTCCAGATTTACCGATGTCAGGGGAAACAATTCAAGTGGTAGGAGTTGCAAACAAAAGGATGACTAGTCCCTTGACTGAACCAGTATCCGTGAAAATAGGAAACCATATGAATGAACATCAGTTTGTAGTATGTGATTCGAGTCCTGTATGTCTGTTAGGAAGGGATTTGTTATGCAAATTGAATTGCACAATATACTGCACCCCGCAAGGAGTGGAGGTACAGACTACAGACGATGACGCTACCTTCAAGGTAGCCAATTCAAAATCTTGCATAGAACTATATCCTACTCTGACTGTAGAAGATCTTCCCCAGGACCTACGAGATGCTGTGGCATCGGGGGTATGGGATTTCACAGGCGAGGAAATAAGATTGATCAAGGGGGTAGAACCAGTGAAAATAATGGTAAAGCCAAATGCCGAGTATCCCAGAACGCCTCAATACAAATTGTCCCAGGAAACGATTGCAGGAATAAAACCTGTGATCGAGTCAATGATTCAACAGGGAATACTACAAGAAATCGTGGGAAGTCCTTGTAACTCCCCGATTATGGGTTTGCAGAAACCTAGTGGGAAATTCAGAATAGTTCAGGACCTTCGAAAAATTAACAATATAGTTGTTTCATGTTGTCCAGTGGTACCGAATCCATCAGTGATACTGTTTCAGATACCATGCCAAGCAGAATGGTTCACAGTGATAGATCTTTGCCAGGCCTTCTTTTCAATCCCATTGGATGAAGAAAGCAGGTACCTTTTCGCTTTTAAAATGGAAAATCGCGTCTTAACATGGTGTCGAATCCCACAAGGATTCACAGACAGCCCATCAATCTTCAATCAGTTGTTGAAGAAGAATCTCGAAAATCTAGTACTGCCGCAGAATTCGGTTCTGGTTCAGTACATAGATGACCTACTTGTTGCGTCAGAGACCGAGGAAGCTTGTAAAACAGATTCCATTGCCTTGTTGAACCATTTAGCTGAAAATGGACATAAGGTATCTTCGAGCAAGTTACAGTACTGTTTGACAGAAGTACAGTATTTGGGGCACCGGTTAGAAAAGGGAAAGCGAAAGGTGTCTCCAGATAGGATTGAGGCGATAATGAAGATGAATGCGCCTACGACACAGAGAGAAGTTAGGATGTTCTTAGGAATGGTTGGTTATTGTCGACAGTGGATAGTTAACTTTTCACTGAAAGCAAAGCCCTTACAGAAACTGACGCACAAGGAGGTGAGTGATCCGGTACCATGGGACGATGAATGCCTAGTGGCCTAGTGGCATTCCTGCAGTTGAGAGACGACTTGTGTCGTGCTCCGGCTCTGGGGATGCCCGATTACGAGAAATCTTTTTCACTTTACTGCTGTGAGAGAGAGGGATGTGCTTTGTCAGTCTTGGCAATGGAAATGCCCGTAGACCAGTTGCCTACTTTTCGGCTACATTAGATCCTGTAGCCGCAGCGTTGCCCGGATGTCTCAAATCCGTTGCTGCAACGGGTGTCAGCATTGAGAGGTGTGAGAGTATTGTTATGGGACACCAGTTAGTGGTGTATGTACCACATTCTGTAGAATTGCTAATGACCAGGACGAAGACGCAGCATCTGACTAATAGCAGGCTCACGCGCTACGAGCAAGTTATCCTTCCGGCGGAGAACGTGACCCTCAAAAGATGCTCTGTTTTGAATCCTGCTACATTGATGCCACTACCTACTGTAATAGAAGGCGAAGAATGTGAAGACCACGATTGCCTTGATGTGACTGAACTATGCACGAAGCCCAGACCAGATATTGTGGATGAGCCGTTGTCTGACCCTGATGAGATTTACTTTGTCGATGGCTCATGTTTAAGAGATGATACTGGTCGGTTGAGAGCAGCTTATGCTGTTTGCACCATTACTGGAGTTGTGGAAGCCGCTTGCCTGGAAGGAGTACATTCCGCACAGGTAGCAGAAATCATTGCATTAACTCGTGCCTGTATAGCAGGTAGCGGAAGGAGAGTCACCATATACACTGACAGCCAATATGGTTTCGGTGTGGTTCACGATTTCGGGCAATTGTGGTCTCAGAGAGGTTACATGACCTCTTCTGGTTCGCCCATTCGAAATGGAGAATTTGTGAGACTGTTGTTGGAAGCATTACAAGGTCCAGCTGCCATTGCTATTGTAAAGTGTGTAGCTCACACTAAGAATACAGATTTTGTGTTACAAGGTAACCGTTATGCAGACGAAGTCGCCCGCTATTGTGCGGAGCAGGACTATTCCTTCACAAAGGTAGAAATAGAAGGGGCGGAAGAGAAGACAGAATTGAGCATGATGTTGGAAACAGTAGACACCTGGGAGGATTTAAGAGTGATGCAGGAGAACGCACCTGAAACAGAGAAAAAGGCATGGGAGATAGCAGGTTGTGTGAGAAGCGAGATGGATTTTTGGATTTCAGCAGATGGGAGGGCAGTGTTACCTGAGGAACTAGCGAATCCAATGGCAAGAAAAATACATGGTCCAGTACACCTAGGAAGAGATGCTATGCTGAGAGTGTTTAGGCAGACTTGGTATTGCCCTAAATTTAGGATAGCGGCAGAATCAGTATGCAAGCGATGTATTACCTGCCAACAGTTAAACATAGGGAAAAGAACACCAGTTACACTGAGTCACATTGGGAGGTCTGGGGGGCCTTTCAATAGAATGCAATTGGACTTTATTGAAATGCCAAAAATCAACCGCCTTAGGTATGTTTTGGTGGTTGTATGCATATTTTCCAGATGGGTTGAAGCATACCCTACACGCAGGTGCAATACACTCACAGTAGCCAAACTATTGCTCAGGGAGTTGATACCACGCTTCGGGGTGCCTGCCTCTCTGGAATCGGACAGAGGAACACATTTTAACAGCGAAATTGTGAAGATGTTGTGCTCTGCATTAAAGATCGATCAAAAACTGCATTGTAGTTATCGACCAGAAGCCTCAGGGATGGTGGAACAAGTAAATGGCACCCTGAAGAGTCGACTAGCTAAAGTCTGTTCATCCACATCTTTGAGTTGGCCAGATGCTCTTCCTTTAGTACTCATGAGCATGCGTAGCACACCTGACAGGAGGACAGGTCTCTCTCCACACAAGGTTCTGATGGGGAGGGCCATGAGACTTCCCACTGTTCCAACTGCTGCCTTATTGAACATTACAGATGATCTGATCTTGGATTACTGAAAGGGACTGTCTGACGCCATCCATTCTGTGTCCCTTCAGGTGCAGGCGGCTGAAGTTCCATCATCAAGGAACCTGTGTCATGATCTGTGCCCAGGGGACTGGGTGCTGGTCAAGAAGCACGTCCGGAAGAACTGCCTAGATGTACGTTGGCGTGGGCCCTTTCAGGTAATCCTGATCACGAATACCGCGGTGAAGTGCGGAGGGCTGCCAAATTGGATCCATGCATCCCATACTCGGAGAGTTTCAGCACCTCTAGAAGAAACAGCTCCTCTCCCAGACAAAAGTCCAGTCGTGGAAGAAGAATCCCAAGAGGGGACCAGATCAGCTGTGGGGGTGTCGGAAGGAGTTGGGAACGCATCTGATCCTGAAGAGGAAGGAAGGCAGGACGGCAGTGAGACCGAAGACGCAACTGAAGGAGAGAGCTGCAGTGAATACGACTCAGACACAGATCAGTACCAGAGTGATCAAGAACCGAGTGTGAGGACGAGAAATAGGAGAACAAGGCGTGGAGCAGCCACCTGGCCGGAAAGAAGGAGGAGGCTAAGCTTAAGGTCAGCTCGGGAAGAAACGCTTGCTCCTATATCTGAAGACTCGGATCCGGAAGAAGATACCCAGGATCAAGTCCAGGAAGGTCCAAGAAGATCAAGGAGGGTGCGAGTACCTAACAGAAGATACTCTACTCCTGATTGGACCTACCTCGTCGCAGATGTCCGTGGGTCACAGAACCGGGAGGGTCAGGGAAGTGAGCCTGATCAGAATTGAACCAATTATCACAGTGCAGTTAAGGTTCCTGCTACCAGGAGTGGAGATTGAAAAAACATTAACTCTTAATTTCGTTTGTCCTCTTGTCCTGAGTGAAATAAGAAGAATAATCCTAGAGACAGTCGAATTTCCATGTTGTTGTACGAACTGCCCAATACTTGAGGGAATCCTTCTTCGTATGGACATTTATGAGGATGTGGTGGCACTTCTTGGAACACGTATAGTTTCAGATTGATAAAAGACTTTTGAAAAGAACTTTGTAAATATTGTTGCAAGATAACCTAGCGCCGAGTGGAAGAAGAAAATGGTAGGGACTTCCTTTTAGCGGACGGAGAAGGGCTAGGGTTGTCTATTTCTACAGGACTCTAATGTTGTTTGCGGAGTAAACTGTCAGCTTCCAGGTGTTCAAAAGAGAGACGCTGTTCGAAAGAGAGACTTTGTTCGGAGAGAAGGAGAAACTGGTGCTAGAAGAACACCCAAAACTACACTGTTTGAAAACATGGAGGCCGGCAACCCGAACCGCAGGGCAAAATGTATAGTTGGCACACTTTTAGGGGTAGTGATTTCTCTTATAGTTTTAGTAGTTACTGTATCATATATAGTGGGACATGAAAATGAAACAAAGACAAGATTAGAAACAAAGAAAGCATCAACACAAAAGCCTATCACTGTTGCTGAGGTAAAAGGAGAAAACACTGAGAAAGAAAAGGCTTTGTTAGATGCTGAGATCAAAAGATTACATGTTGACGAATCAAAGGGGAACTTTAGGTCAAATGCTTATGCCAAGTTGCTTTACGAATACATTGATGTCATGGAGGCGAAGAATTGCTACGTTTGTATGCAATTACCAGCTTCGGTGGATGAGGGTATCAGATACCATCATCTTCCATTGACATATGGAATCACATGTAGTTTGTTGTTAAGCATATTCTATGGACGAGATGGGTTCGAGTATTATTTCTCGAATTTTGACTCGACATTGCCAGAGGTCCCAAATTACAAGCATCTGAACAAGTGGGACTATTACAAGAGCGAAGACAGATTACAGAAATGGTTCATTCCATGGAAAACGTTAGATACTTCACATGCCCGAAGAAATAATCTGACTTGTCAAGTGTCAGAAATTGAGAAAAAGTTTATAGGGCAGGTGGATACTAGATACAGGAGGCAGAAGATTCTAAAGGCTTCAGGACAATGGGAAACAGATTGGACCAAGGAAGAAAGGATACAGCAAAGAAAGGGTAGCTTTGGTCCAATTTCTTTAGACAAAGAGAAACGGGGGAAACTGTGCATTCACAGGAGTTACTCCTATTATGAGAATCTGTATGTAGGTCAAGTCAGTTGTGAACATGCTTTCCAATTGGAGTACTACTCCAAAGATTTTTTGAAAGAGATGCAAGCAATTCCAAATGTATATTTTGTATGTGGAAGAAATGCATATGTGAAGCTACCAGATAATTGGTACGGATCATGCTATCTAGCAATTGTCTTCCCCAAAATATATCATGTTGAGAATTTAGAAACGACAAAGAGAGGAATACCAACAAGAGGGAAGAGAGGGCTAGGTGCTGAAGAGGTAATTGGGGATGTATTTGGTGCTGCATTCCCTATCTTGGGATTGATACTGAATGACATCAAAATTAGAAGATTGGCTACAGTCGTAGATAGGTTATCTGCCAGTACTGCTAGATCTTTAATGCTGGTGGAGGGAGAGATGCAATCGATAAGAGCAATGGTTCTTCAGAACCGACTTGCTTTAGATGTTCTGTTAGCCAAAGAGGGCGGAGTCTGTAAGGCCTTGAAGGTCCAGGAATGTTGCACTTACATTCCAGACAATTCAAAACCTCTAGAGAAGTATATACGAAACATTACTGCAATTCACCACGAAATTGAGGATCTGACAAAGGTAAATGTGTGGGAAAAAGTAGGTCATGGAATGGGTAAAGTTGGAGGTTGGTTTGCCAACCTAGGAAAGGGTATCGTTTGGTACATATTGAAACCCATCATCATAATTGTGATTTGTGTAATCACTTTGTGGGGATTGGTGCGATTGTATCAATGGTATAGAGCAAACAGGTTGCAGAGATCTATGAGAGAACAGGAGAAAAAATTAACGGCGATGCAAGATACACAATATAAGAGTCTGAAGGCATTGGAGACAATGAAAAGAAGTGGTACTGCCATGACTTCACTTTGAAGGGTCCTACATTTTAGAGATGGTGTTTTGATGGTGATGACTCCTGAAAGTCATCAAAGGGGGGACTGAGAGAGCACAAATCTGAAAAATGTATAAGTACACCATATTTACAAGCACGTAGTGTTAGTTTAAATTGTATTGCACAAGAGTGTCAACTTATATGGTGAAAATATATGAGTGTTTGTTTCAATTAGAATAGATGCATATATAAGAGTGGAAAACTAATGTAGAGGTTGTAGAAATGTTAAAATGACGTTGGAGTCACACGTTAGATGAATAAGTGAAAACGAAATGTAATTCTGCAAACCATGAAAATGTGTAGGCCACATGGCATTTCACAGGAAACGAAAGATGCTGCTACACTTTTAGTGACGTGGATTTTAAAGTCATTAGAGTGCAAATGTATTATTAGGCATAGTATTGAAGTATATGTTTTATAGATGTGTTGCATTATAGAAATGTGTGCTAGTTAAAGAATACTGTTTAAACCGAGTTAAATGTTTTCAGAGTGCAGGGACCCGCTTCATGTAAATCAAGTAGGCCTGAACAGATAATGTCGTTTCTTTGATCTGCAATGTGCTCGTTACAGAAGAGGTCGAGAGGCACCAAGCACAAAGTTTTACACATGTTTTATGGCCTATAGATATGGTGGAGTCTGGAATTTGAGGCCCACTGTAGGATGGTCTGAATGCAGGTGCGAGGGGTCCTAATCAGTTGTAATAAATGGAGCTTTGTTCAGCGACGCCTGGCGCAGGCCTGGAGGAGGTTTCAGGAATTTCAGGGGGTACCAGCGAACTGGAGAAGAAGCCTGGGAACCAAGGTCAACTTTAACGAGGGTCCCGAAGAGTATCATCATGGAGTTTTGCCGCTGAAATCGGTACCACGTGAGGGGCGTCCCGAGGGGCGTTCCATCGGAAATGTGATTTTGTATTAGGGAAAGCGACCTGGGGGAGAGGCAGAGCAGATGATTTTGGGAGCCTAAGAAAGCGGTTGGGTAGGCAGATAGGCTGATCACAAGAGACCGATTTACAGAAGAGACTAAGAGAAGTGCGTGATCTTCTTAGGAAGTCACCACGGCTGACACCTTTTTTTTTTAGGTAAAGATCTTGTTAAGTAGGGATGTCACTTAGTCTAGTGTAGGGACAGACTAAACTTGTATTTTTTTCCTTTCTGTAAATGACTCTCAGGTTGCAACTCACAGCGATTCTTGCAACGCTCATGCTCTTTGAAGTAGTTTTGATAATTTCCTTTTGTCGCTTAAGGATATTCAGAGAGTATCTTTTTGTACTAATACCTGTATACCGTTTGAATCTTATTCTGAGATGTTTGTATCTTCAGATACTTTTGACTTTGAATTAAACCTTTTAACCTTTCCCAATGGTAAGTGATTCTTTAGAGTGGTGTAAGTTCTTAATTGACTAACCTAGTAGTAGATTATCTTTTACTCAATGACAGGTACCAACGATTCAGTCGACATGATTTGGGATCTGGTAAGGTAAATAGAGACCAGAAACCCCGCGTTAACAGTGGCAAAGCCCTGCCTCATTTCCTGCAGAATTTGGCGCATGTCTAGGTCCGCTGGTGCTGCTCCGCTGCTTGCTCCATTTGCGCCATGCGACTCCGCTTCCGTCGAAGCAGGCTTGGGCCCTTTTTTTGCCGCATCAAAAGTGAGTTTCGGCTGGCGGTTATCTTGTTTCACCATACTGCCACCGATAGTAGGGTACTACAGGGCTGCCACTGGCGCGCAAAGCGTGCTCACCGCGTACGCCACAATAACGCTTCTCTGCGCAACTCCACTATAGCGTCACTTATTTAAATAGCGCTTCCTCGGTTCCTGCACAGTTCATGCTCATCTCATAGGGCCTACCACACCCACGAGGTACAGCAGTTGCGTCGTCAGATATTTTAGTGGACGTACAGTAGGATTTGTTATCTACGGCACCTCACAGTCGAGTCATTGACCAGCAAAGAATTGTAGTCTCCGCAGCAGCCTTCCACCTCTCCGAGCTGCCTCCGCTTTGATCTTCAGTCTGCGGACTACTGGGTTGTGGCGTTCTCAACCTCACAGTGCTGTCTATAGCGGGAGCCCCCAGCCAGTGCGACAGTATGCGCGCGGGAGCTTCCAAGCAATTCAGCCCTGTCACAGTTCATTGATCGCCGTGTGCCCACAAGTGCAGCCGCCACCGCCGTAGTGAAATAGCCCAGCCCCACCGCGGGCTGCTCAGCGCTGTGTGCAAGTGCCCCAACACTCCGCCGTAAGGATCCAAAGCCGGGTCCCTGCGTCCACTCAGCGCCGCGGTGCTCTTACCGATATGCCACCATTCAAGCTTGTGTAAGGGGCACTGCATGGGTTGTCGACGCTCCGTATGCCATTGCGGGGGGTGCTCGCGTCCCTTCAGAGCCGCCGGTCACTGCGGCCGCGATGCCCGCCTCCAACAGGCAGGGCCCACCTCCCTCGTAGCAAGCCCTGGACTTTCCTGCTGCCGGCCGCCGCACACTGCTCACCTCTTCACTCCACTGCATGACCCGGGGAGAACCCCCGTGCAGCAGTATTCAGGCTGGTGTCAACGGATCGGTCCCAGAATTTCCCCGAGGCCGGGGCACAGGTCCGGTTACTGAAATACTTCGTCACAGCCAGATGGTGAACCATTTAACGAGGATAAATACAGGATTAATTGTCCAGGCAGCAGGAGCCTCACCAGATGGCGGGCATTCTGCTTGTGCGCCCTCTAGCGCCCCCCTCCCACTCGTTGTAACTTGTGCTTTGTAAATGATGTCTCCCACTTTTACAAAGCTTAACTTTGCAGGAGTTTGTGTTTAAGAAGACCAAAACTTAAGTTTAATGGCCAAAAATCCTAACTTTACAACTTTCGGTATTCACAGAGCGCATTTAGGAGTACCAAAGTTAGGGCTCCTAACTTTAGTACTCCTAAATGCATTTTGTGAATACCGAAAGTCGGAAAGTTAGGATTTTGTCTCAGATTACTTTTGTGAATCGGGCCCGCTGTATTTTAATTTGAGTGAGGGCTTGATTTAGAGGTGGGTGACATGGAATTATACTCTTCACAAAAACTTGGCAACTCATTCATCCCCAAATAAACATCTTCCGATGGTTGCACATGTGCAAAGCGTTTCCGTATGCGTCATGCAAAGTGATAATGGAACATTGGCCACCGTTCAAGAATTGACCGCATTTGTGGCACTCTAAATATCTTCTTTTCTCAAACACCTTTTTGATTTATATCTTGTTTACAGAACTGGAAACTGAGAACACGGAAGATGAGTGCAATTTACCAGAAAATAGGTTGTTGAAAACATAACTTGTTAATATGAGAGTACTATGCTTTATACTCTGTATGAAAAAAACACCTAGCACCAATTCATCAGAAAGATTAGTAGAACATTTGGAACGCATTTTCCTCAGCTGACTTATCACCATGGCTCCATAAAATGTACTGTAAACACTATTAATGAAGGCAAGGCTAATGCATTTCACACAAAACCTCACAAAATCATTTTAACTATTTTGATAACAAAGCTAACCCAGAACCAGTAACATGATTATAATGCCAGTCCAAACAAGCTTGTTTCTTAACTAGAGAGTGGCCTGGCAGAAAGAAGATCCAGATAGTGTTTCTGAAGTACACACATACACACACAGCTTGAACTGGCCTTGTACAGCACAATTTTATGATTTTATTATTTATTGTGAAAGGATATACCACTGTTTCTGTTCATAAAATGTGGCTCGTGATTAATTGAGGTCTGATTAGAGTGTTGCAAAACATAACGTTCTGGCACCCTTGTTAAAATCGGCTCATGGAGAGTTGAGACAGAACAGACATTGCTAAAAACAATCTGACAGCCTGCACACCAAAGCATTCTCATCAGTGAAATGTGTGACTACAAAGACAGTGTATAGTTAATCAGTGTATTTATACCACTTTTACTTCATGAATACTAAGTGTTAGCCATGCAACAGTTGATGTTGTTGCACCAAGGATATTGTGCTGCATAACTAAATACTTATAAGGTCCCAAAAGCGAGACCTACAGGCTATGCCAATGCTTATTTTGTGTGGGAGAGTGTTGCAGTTTCAGTGGTTTGCCTTGTGTGGTGCTGGACCAACCACTGTTTGTTTTTGGCAGTAGTGCCTTACATGTGTACATTTTGCTCCACCCAATTCTTTAGGGAGTGGAAACGTGTAAGTCAACACCTCGGAGTAACTTCCTACAGAGATTCTGTGAAAAGTCAAAAGTAGTAAAGATATTCAAAAGTTCAATAGTAAAGATAAAAGTGCATCTTGCTCACAAGTGTAGCGTATTTTTGTAAATAGCTGTGAAAGTGTTGATTGTATTAAAAGCCAATAAAGCAGATTTTTTTTTAAATACTATAATTTAAAAATGCAGTTCCTGATAAAATATGGGGATTGAGAAAAAAGTTTTTGACATCATCATTAAAACAGTTAGCTTTCTAGGCCCTAACCCTCTCACATGCACACATTTTAATGAATTAGTGCACTCATGCTGGCATGCAATAAAGTCTGGCTTTTGTGCAACATGTATGTTTAACCAGAAACGCCTTGCAACACACAACACTGCTGTATTGTTCGATTGACAAACATTTCCCCATCTTTTATTCAATGTAACAATTGGAAGTAATTTCTGTAACCAAGAGTAATCTATCAAATCTATAGCTATGTGTTTGCAATACGATGTCATATACTTTAAAGTACATGCTCGACAAGCAAAAACGAAAAGCTCAGTGGGTTTAAATTAATATTCAGTGCTCAGACCTTATTTCTGCATGGTGTTATTCGGCAGTTGGTCAGGTGAGCATGGATCATGGACTCATATGCATCACATGTCCTGCAGGATAGCAACTCTCAAGTCGGAAATGCTCATGTGATTTTCAGCTAAGTACCCTTGTCATTGAGGGTTAAACATTAACCCATTTCTTGACTCAACTGATCCAGACTTGGAACACCTTCTTCAGTCTAAGTTTAATTATTTTCTTCAGCATCAACATTATGATTAGTAGGATTGCACCTTAAAACTGTTCGATTTCTAGTCCCTAAGCCTGTCACATGAACACTCTGAGGAATTAGTGATTACACAAACGGTATAAAATCAGACATGGCTTGTATGTAACGTGTATATATTACCATGAAGGACCTGTCACACGATACTCAGTGCTGATGCTAGTTAATATGGAACAGGTGCCATAATATATGAAGGGAAGAAGGGTTCATTGCTTTTGTTGATAGATATGGTATGATCTAAAAAAAAAACTGCTTAGTTGATGCACTAGAATATTTGACACTCTAATGGAAAATAGCTTTTAAGTTTCATGGTTACCCTTTAGGACCGAAGCTCATGTCTGAACTGATAATTGTCCATTATTATATGTGTTCAGGAAAGCCAATGTCAATGCAACTGAACACAACTGACTCTCTGCTGTCTTTGTGTATATTTACCAGATGCAAGCCTAATTCTGACACAGGTGCAGGGCCAGACTGGCTCTACCGAGCATTGGTCATTCTCCAGGAAGGATGGGAGGTTGGGGGGTGGTTTTGCAGCAGTGCTGCACTATCGGCCCCCAGTAAGAAAAGCAGCAGTGCTTCACATTTGAACACAAGGGGCTGGTCCAGCAAACTTGCCAGGGCTGCTTTGGGTTCCCAGTCCGGCCTTGCACAGTTGCTCTCTCCAGAAAGGTTATCTGTCAATCAGACAATATACTGAGGTCTTACAATCAGGGTGCTGACGCGGGATTTCTGGTCTATTGTTACCTTACCAGATCCCAGCTCAGGTCGACTGAATCGTTGGTACCTGTCATTGAGTAAAAGGCAATCCACTTCTAGGTTAATCAAGAAAGAACTTACACCACTCTAAAGAACCACTTACCACTAGAAAAGGTTTAAAAGTTTATTATAAAGCCAAAAGTATCTGGAGATACAAACATCTCAGAATAAGATTCAAAAGATATACAGGTATCAATATAAAAAGATATTCTCTGAATGCTCTTAATCGGCAAAAGGAAATTATCAAAAATATCTCAAATACCATGAGAGTTGCAAGAATCGCTATGAGTTGCAACTTGAGAGTCATTTACAGAAAGGAAAAGTTCAGGTTAGTCTGTCCCTACACTGGACTAAGTGACATCCCTACTTAACAAGATCTTTACCTAAAAAGGTGTCAGCAGTGGTGACTTCCAAAGAAGATCACACACTTCCCTTAGTCTCTAATTCAAGTTGATGTCTTGCAGTTCTCTATCTGCCGACCCATCCGCTCTCTTAGGTTCCTCAGATCATCTGTTCTAGCTCCACCCCGGGGTGCTGTCCCTAATACAAAATCACATTTCCAATAGGAACGCCCCTGGAGACGCCTCTCACGTGGTGTAGTTTCTGGCGGAAAATTCCATGCTGGTGCTCCTCGGGACCCTTCATTAAAGTTGACCTTGCTTCCCAGGCTTCTCTCCGACCAGGCGGTACCCCCTAAAATTCCTGAAGACTCCTACAGGCCTGTGCCTGGCGTCTCTGAACAAAAGTCTGTTCATCATTTCTGATTAAGTCCCCCTCGCACCTGCGAACAGACACTTTCTCGGTAGGCCCCAAATTCCGGCCTCCACCATATCTTAGGTCGTAAACTATTTTTGGACAGGCTTTACATTCGTGCTCTGTGCGACCTCTCCTTAACGAGCACATGCAGATCAAAGAAGCGACTTTATCTATTCAGGCCTACTAGAATTACATGAAACGGGCCTCTGCAATATGCACATTTAATTTCTTTATTTAAACAGTATTCTAATTAACACACATTACTATAATGTAACACATCTATTTAAAACATTATTTCAATTCTATGATTAACAATACTCTATAGTAAAATGACATTAGAATCCAAGTTACTTAAAAGTGTAGCAGCATCATTCGTTTCTTGTGAAATGCCATGTGGCCTACACATTTCCATGGTTTGCAGAATTACATTTCTTTTTCACACAGCCCCATAACGTGAGACTCCAACATCATTCTAACATTTCTACATCTCTACATTAGTTTTTCACACTGATATATGTATCTCTATTCTAATTAAACACTCATGTATATATTTTCTCTATATAAGTTTGACACTCCTGTATATTATCTGCTAGACTAATACAACGTGCTTGTAAATATGGTGCACTTCTACATTTTTCAGATTTGTGCTCTCTCAATCCCCCCTTTGATGACTTACAGTAGTCAGCATCATCACAACACCCTCTCTAAGGTATAGAGTATCAAACTGAAGTCGTTGCAACCTTCCCTCGTTTCATCTCCTCTAGAGCCCTCAGACTCCTGTACTGATTCTCCTGCATCACAGCTAGTTTCCTCCCCTGCTCTCGCATGGATCTCTGCAATTTGTTTGCTCGATACCATTTGTACTGTCTCACCAATCCCCACAAAGTGATTATACAAATCACTATTATGATGATAGGTTTCAGTATGTACCAAATGATATTCTTTCCCAGGTTGGCAAACCAACCTCCAACTTTACCCATTCCTTGACCTACTTTTTCCCACACTGTTACCTTAGTCAAAACTTCTATCTCATGGTGTATTTCAGTAATATTTCGAATGTACTTTTCTAGAGGTTTTGAATTGTCTGGAATGTAAGTGCAACATTCCTGGACCTTCAAAGCCTTACAGACTCCGCCCTCTTTGGCTAACAGAACGTCTAGAGCAAGTCGGTTTTGAAGAACCATTGCCCTTATCGATTGCATCTCTCCCTCCACCAGCATTAAAGATCTAGCAGTACTGGCGGATAGTCTATCTACAACTGTTGCCAATCTTCTTATCTTAACATCATTTAGTGCTATTCCCAAAATAGGTAACATAGCACCAAATACATCTCCAACTACCTCCTCAGCGCTTACACCCCTCCTTCTCCTAGTTTGTTTTCCCCTCTTTTTGGTTTCTAAGTCCTCAGCATGGTAAATTTTGGGGAAGCCTATAGCTAAATAACATGATCCATACCAATTATCTGGTAGTTTCACGTATGCATTTCTTCCACAAACAAAATACACATTCGGGATCGCCTGCCTTTCCTTCAGGAAATCCTTAGAATAGTACTCTAACTGGAAAGCATGTTCACAACTGACTTCTCCCACAAACACATTCTCATAATATGTTCGACTTCTGTGTATACATAGCTTTCCCCTTTTCTCTCGGTCTAAAGCTATTGGACCACTGCTACCCTTTCTTTGGTGTTCTCTTTCTTCCTTGGTCCAATCTGTTTTCCATTGTCCTGAAGCTTTTAGGATCTTTTGTCTTCTATATCGATCATCCACCTGCCCTATAAACTTTTTCTCAATTTCGGATACTTTACAAGTCAAATTATTTCTTCGGGCATGTGAAGTATCTAAAGTTCTCCATGGAAGGAAAAACTTCTGTAACCTGTCTTCACACTTATAATAATCCCACTTATTTAGGTGTTTATAATTCGGCACCTCTGGCAATACCGAATCGAAGTTCGAGAAGTAATACTCAAACCCCTCACGTTCATAAAATATGCTCAGCAATAAACTACATGATATTCCATAAGTCAATGGAAAATGGTGATATCTGATGCCTTCATCTACAGAGGCTGGCAACTGCATACAGACGTAGCAGTTCTTCGCCTCCATGACATCAATATATTCATAAAGCAATTTGGCATAAGCATTTGTTTTAAAATTCCCCTGTGATTCATCTGCATGTAATCTTTTTATTTCAGCATCTAACAAAGCTTTCTCCTTCGCTGTGTTTTCCCCCTGTTTGCCAATCGTAGGAGGCTTCTGTGTTGATGCACTTTTTGCTTCTTTTTCTGCTTTTACATCATTTTCATGTCCTACTACATATGATACAGTAACCACTAAAACTATAAGAGAAATCACTACCACTAAAAGTGTGCCTATTATGCATTTTGCCCTGCGGTTCGGGTTGCCAGCCTCCATGGTCCCAAAACAGTGTAGTTCTGTTTTTCTTTCACAGCACAAATCTCTTTTCTTTGCTCCTCCAATCTTTCGAACCACACCTGGAAGCTGAAAAATCCCCTCCGCAAAACAGTCTCTGAGTTCTGTAGCAACAGGCAACCTTAGTCCTTCTCCATCCTCTAAAATGGAAATCCCTAATTTCTTCTTCTTCTTCTTGGCACTAGGTTATCTCTCAATCTGTATTTACAAAGTTCTTTGCAAAGTCTTTAGTAATCCGAAACTATGCGTGTTCCAAGAAGTTCCACCACTTGCTCGAATATTTCCATACGAAGAAGGATTCCCTCAAGTATTGGACACCTCGAACAACAACATGGAAATTCAACTGTCTCTAGGATCAACTTTCTTATTCCGCTCAGAAGAGGAGGATAGACGATGTTAAGTGTCAGCAGTCTCTCGACCTCCACTCCTGGTACCACCAACTCTACTTCCACTGTTATGAAGGGGTCAGTTCTGGTCAGGGTCACTTTCCTCACCCTCCCAGTTCTGCGTCCCGCTGAGGACATCTGTAGCGAGGTAGGTCCACTCGGGAGTAGCGTATCTTCTGCAAGGCACTCGCACCCTCCTTGACCTTCTCGGACCTTCCGGCTCTTGTCCTTGTGCACTTTCTTCTGGATCTGAGTCTTCGGATATAGGAGCAAGAGTTTCCTCTCGAGCTAGCTTCAAGCTTGGCCTCCTTTTTCTTTCAGGCCAGGTAGCTGCTCCACGCCTTGTTCTCCTATCTCTTGTCCTTTACTCAGTTCTTGATCACTCTGGATTCGTTCTGTCTCTGAGTTGGTTTCACAACAGCTTTCTCCTTCAGTGGCAACTTCGGTTTCACTGCCGTCCTGCCTTTCTTCGTCTTCTGTGACACTCCCAACTTCTTCAGACACCCCCACAGCTTGACCGATCCCCTCTTGTGACTCTTCTTCCACTACTGGATTTTCATCTGTGAGAGGAGCTGTTTCTTCAAGAGGTGCTGGAACTCTTCGAGTATGAGAAGCGTGGATCCAATTTGGCAGTCCTCCGCACTTCACAGCAGTGTTTGTGGTTAAGATTATCTGGTAAGGACCCTTCCAGCGCACGTCCAAGCAGTTCTTCCGGACGTGCTTCTTCACCAGCACCCAGTCTCCTGGGCACAGGTCGTGGCACTGATTTCTTGAAGGTAGAACTTCTGCGGCCTGTACCTGAAGAGACACAGAATGAATGGCGTCAGACAACCCCTTGCAATAATCCAGGATCAGGTCATCTGTAATGTTCAGTAATGCAGTTGTTGGGACAGTTGGAAGTCTCATTGCCCTCCCCATCAGCACCTCGTGTGGAGAGAGACCTGTCCTCCTGTCGGGTGTGCTACGCATGCTCATAAGGACCAAAGGAAGAGCATCAGGCCAACTTAAGGAAGTTGATGAACACACTTTAGCCATTCGACATTTCAACGTCCCATTTATCTGCTCCACGATACCTGAAGCCTCTGGTCGATAGCTACAATGCAATTTCTGATCAATGTTCAATGCAGAGCAAAGCATCTTCACAACTTCGCTGTTAAAATGTGTCCCTCTGTCCGATTCCAGAGAGGCAGGCACCCCGAAGCGCGGTATCAACTCTCTAAGCAACAACTTTGCTACTGTGAGTGTATCGCACCTGCGTGTAGGGTATGCTTCAACCCATCTGGAAAATATGCATACTACCACCAGAACATACCTAAGGCGGTTGACTTTTGGCATTTCAATAACATCCAATTGCATTCTGTTGAAAGGCCCCCCAGACCTCCCAATGTGACTCAGTGTAACTGGTGTTCTTTTCCCTATGTTCAACTGCTGACAGGTAACACATCGCTTACACACTGCTTCTGCTGCAATCCTAAATTTTGGGCAATACCAAGTCTGCCTAAACACCCTCAACATGGCATCTCTTCCTAAATGCACTGGACCATGTATCTGTCGTGCCATTGGGCTCGCTAACTCCTCAGGTAACACTGCCCTTCCATCTGCTGAAACCCAAAAGTCCATTTCGCTTCTCACACACCCTGCTGTTTCCCATGCCTGCTTCTCAGATTCAGGTGCATTGTCTTGCATTTGTTTCAAATCTTCCCAAGTATCGACCGTTTCTAACATCATGCTTAATTCTGTCCTTTTCTGAGCCCCACCTACTTCCACCTCCGTGAAAGAATAACCATGCTCCGCACAATAGCGGGCAACTTCGTCTGCATATCTATTTCCTTGTGACACAAAATCTGTATTTTTCGTATGAGCTACACATTCTACAACCGCGATTGCAGCTGGACCCTGTAATGCTTCTAACAACAGCCGCACAAATTCTCCATTTCTGATTGGCGAACCAGAGGAGGTCATGTAACCCCTCTGAGACCACAATTGCCCGAAATCATGAACTACACCGAAACCATATTGGCTATCAGTATATATGGTGACTCTAATTTTCTTGCCTGCTGTACAGGCACGTGTCAATGCAACGATTTCTGCTACCTGTGCGGAGTGTACTCCTTCCAGGCAAGCGGCTTCCACAACTCCAGTAATGGTGCAAACGGCATAAGCTGCTCTCAACCGACCAGTATCGTCTCTTAAACATGAACCATCGACAAAGTAAATTTCATCGGGGTCGATCAATGGTTCATCCACAATATCTGGTCTGGGCTTCGTGCATAGTTCAGTCACATCAAGGCAATCGTGATCTTCACAGTCTTCGCTTTCAATGTCATTAGGGAGTGGCATCAGTGTAGCAGGATTCAAGACAGAGCACCTCTTAAGGGTCACGTTCTCCGCAGCAAGAATAACTTGCTCATAGCGCGTGAGCCTACTGTT
This sequence comes from Lissotriton helveticus, assembly GCF_964261635.1. Lineage (NCBI taxonomy): Eukaryota > Metazoa > Chordata > Amphibia > Caudata > Salamandridae > Lissotriton > Lissotriton helveticus. Next base: position 1,451,305,534 of record NC_136069.1, on the reverse strand, counting down.
AGTCAAGTGCTGGGTCTTGGTCCTGGTCATCAACAGTTCCACAGAATGAGGTACATACACCACTAACTGGTGTCCCATCACTATGCTTTCACAACGCTCAATGCTGACACCTGTTGCAGCAACGGATTTGAGACATCCGGGCAACGCTGCGGCTACTGGATCTAAGGTAGCCGAAAAGTAAGCAACTGGTCTACGGGCATTTCCATGGACTTGCACTAAAACTGACAAAGCACAGCCCTCCCTTTCGCAGCAATAGAGGGAAAATGGCCTCTCATAGTCCGGCATCCCCAGAGCCGGAGCACGACACAAGTCATCTCTCAGCTGTAGGAACGCCATCAAGCACTCATTGTCCCATGGTACCGGATCGCTCACCTCCTTGTGCGTCAGTTTCTGTAAGGGTTTTGCTTTCAGTGAAAAGTTAGCTATCCACTGTCGGCAATAACCAACCATTCCTAGAAACATCCTGACTTCTCTCTGTGTTGTAGGCGAGTTCATCTTCATAATTGCCTCTATTCTATCTGGTGACACCTTGCGCTTTCCTTTTTCTATCCGGTGACCCAAGTACTGTACTTCTGTCAGACAGTACTGCAATTTGCTCGGGGATACCTTGTGTCCATTTTCAGCTAAATGGTTCAGCAAGGCGATGGTATCTGTCTTACAAGCCTCTTCTGTTTCTGACGCAACAAGTAGGTCGTCTATGTACTGGACCAGAACCGAATTCTGGGGCAGTACCAGACTTTCAAGGTTCTTTTTCAACAGCTGGTTGAAGATTGAAGGGCTATCTGTGAATCCTTGTGGGATTCTACACCATGTTAAGACGCGACTCTCCATTTTAAAAGCGAAGAGATACTGGCTCTCTTCGTCTAATGGGATTGAAAAGAAAGCCTGACAAAGATCTATCACTGTGAACCACTCAGCTTGGAATGGTATCTGAAACAGTATCACTGATGGATTCGGTACCACTGGACAACATGAAACAACAATGTTATTAATTTTTCGAAGGTCTTGTACTATCCTAAATTTCCCACTAGGTTTCTGCAAACCCATAATCGGGGAATTGCATGGGCTTCCCACGATTTCCTTCAGTATTCCCTGTTTAATCATAGAGTCGATCACCGGTTTTATTCCTGCAATCGTCTCTTGAGACAGCTTGTATTGTGGCGTTCTTGGATAATCAACATTTGGTTTCACTATGATCTTCACTGGCTCTACCCCTTTGACCAATCCTATCTCTTCTCCTGTAAAATCCCATACTTCTGATGATACTGCCTCGCGTAAGTCCCAAGGAAGGTCCTCCACAGTTAGAGTGGGATACAGTTCTATGCATGTTCTTGAATTCACAATTTTGAAGGTAGCATCATCATCTGTCGTTTCTACCTCTACTCCCTGTGGTGTGCAGTATATAGTACAGTTCAGTTTGCACAATAAGTCCCTTCCTAACAGACACACAGGACTAGAATTGCACACCACAAACTGATGTTCATTCGTGTAGTTTCCGATTTTCACTGACACTGGTTCCGTCAAAGGGCTAGTCATTCTCTTGTTTGCGACTCCTACCACCTGAATTGTTTCCCCCGACATTGGTAGATCCGGAACCACTGCTGATCTCAAAGTTGATCGAGTAGCTCCGGTATCCACCAAGAATGTTGTGGGACACCCTGCCACTTCTGCCTCTACAAATGGTCCTCTTTGATCCACTTCCAGAACTGCCCCGAGGGTACAGTCCTCTTCTTTGCTTACACGTTGTCCCGTCAAGGGATCAATGTAGTAACAATTTTCCTCATCTACGAAAAGAGGCATTTGTCTAAAAACCTTTCCCCCTGTCGAAATCTTTGGTGGCTGCGGAAACTGAGCTCGTGGAGCTGAAGTCCCCCCTTTGGCCACCTTGATTCTTGGCACTGGCACCCCTTGAACTGGAACCTCTGGAACCTCCTCCTCTACTTCTAATTCTCCGTTTTCAGGGTTATAGGGACACTCGCGTCTCCAATGTCCCACCTGATGACACTGGTGGCACTTTGTCGTTTTCTTCAACGTAGCAAGGTCTATTCTAGGTCTCGGGTTTTCCTCGCTGTCTCTATTCTGTCCGTTTGGTTTTCGTCCCATTGTCCCTGTTCCCTGTTGGCGCTGTCCACCCTTTCCAGCTGACTGCATCTGTACTACCATCAGCTTCTCTTTTAGCTTCTTTGCTTTGGAATCTATTTCGTCACTGCAGTACCTGGCATACCTCAAAATCTCATCTAATGGTCTGTTTTGCCAACAAATCAAATGTTGCTGAATCATCAAACAAATATCAGGTCTCAACCCCTAAACAAACTTTGACACAAACTGTCCTATATCCTTAGGATCCATTACATCGAGTCCACTGTATTGTTTGAATGTTTTCAGCAATCTCTCATAAAATTCATGAACTGTCTCCTTGGGTTCCTGTCTTGTTCGGTCTATTTTTACCCAATCTATGTCTTGTGGTGGGACCTTTTCCTTCAACCAAGTGATTACTCTTTCATATTTCAACATTACAGTTTCAGACGGTCCATTTGTAGCAGCATTCCTTTCTGGTTCTACAGTTGGCCACTCGACACTAGTCTTGCATGCTGTCCACAAATCTCCTGGCACCACAATGTCAAACAAAGTGTTCAAATCAATCCACAATACCTTGGAGATTTTCACAAACCTTTCTACCTGCTTGTACCACTCAATGGGATTGTCCCTTAACTTCGGGAATGAATTGGTAAATGCAGCCAAATCTCCTCTACTCCAGGGCACATGTACATAGTTCCCATTCGATATTTCTCTCAAAGGAAATGCCTCCATCTGCATTACCCTTCCTTCCGGAGACATCACACCCGTGCTCCGCCTGACAGTACCCCTTTTGGACCACCTCTCTTCCCATTTGTCCAGATCTCTCCACGCTCTTATTCCTGTTATCAGCTCCCTTATGTGTGTTTTTAATCCTGTAGTTCTCTTCTCGTCTAAGTCTTGGTCTGAATACTGCAACCTATGGTTACTCTGTAATGTCCTTGTTCTGGACAAGTCTACCATATACTTGTCTGCCAGTCCAGACAGTTTCTCATGTATTGCTCTTGCCTTTCGGGTAATATCTTTTGCTATAAACAGTAACTCATCTTGTTCGTACAGGTCAATCCTTTCTAAAGGCAACATCCCATCTATTATCTCATCCAGGTCAGATTTTAAGCTAGTGACATCGAGTCTTTTGGCCTTTACTGCAGCTTTCAGTATGCTAGCTCTAGGGGGTCCATTCACATCTCTCCCATCCCAGCTCCGAGTCCTACGTCTAGGCTCAGGCGAGTTATGGGGAGTCCTCCCATGTTCCCATCTCTCCAGGTCCCATGCAGTTCCATCCTCTCTGGGCGTATGGTGAAACACTTTCCCATTTCTCATAATCCCACAAGTCCCATTCTGCATGGTTTCCCTAGATGCATGGTAAGACATTCCGTTATTCCCCCTTTCTTCATCATTTGCCGGTGGTCTCTGATCTCTCGACCCATGGCAAGATCCTTCACTGTTCCCCATGCTCCCACGACTCCAATGCTGTACATTCTCATTAGGTGCATGGTGAGTACATCTAAACCTATCCCTGTATTCTTGTGTCCTTCTGTCTCCCTCACTGGTTATGAGACGGGACGTCTCTCCACATCCTGTACTTCTCTCACGTCTCTCTTGCTCATTCTCACCGGCAGTATGACGTATAACTCCTCTATTCTCCGGACTGTTACCATCCCACTCCTGACTGCTTGCGCTAGCCCCGCAGTGAGACAATGTTCCATTGCCTCGACTTCCCCAATCAGCCTCTGTTCTTGACCTGTGGGCTGGTGCTTCTGTGGTCCCATCCCATTCTCTCAAGTCAGCTCTCAACTCCCTAAAGGATTTCGGCCGTGGTCCCCTCAGGTCCATCGGTCCTCTCTGGCCCCCTGTTCTGCTGCGGGACGCTCTGCTGAATCAAATGGGGTGCTCCACGTCACTGGTCCTGGCAATTGCTTCCAGGCATTTGTCGTGTTATTTCTCCTTTCCATTTCAGCTCTCTCTCTATCTAACCTCATCTGTTCTTCCTCTCTCTCTCTCTCGGGGTTGTATATCGATACTATAGGACCTATGGTAACGGGTACTTGTAGAGCGTCTGGCAACCCATAGGACTCAACCCTCTCGGTTTCTGGTACCTTCTGCACCACAAACCTTCCGACTACTCTCGGTACTGTACTATGTTGAGGTGTCTCCTCACCTTTGGTAGGTGTCCACTCTGATACAGGGAGTGGTACATACCCCTCTATGGCAGGCCCATCATCCCTTGCGAGTCCCCTATCTTCCATTCTCCCAACGTTCGGAGGCGGTCTATCTATCAGCAACCTATTTATCATCGCTCTCCTCATCCTCTTCCATGAGCCTCTGTTCTCCTGTCACCTCTCTCACTGGGTATAACTTATCCACCTCAATAGCCTGTACCCTCCATCTCTTGGCGTCCGCATCCCATTGGGCATCTCGCACTGCCCTTACTGATCGCTTCAACCTTTCTTGGCGCCTGTTCAGATTTCTGTCGTGTGCCGCCCTAAGCCACGCATTTAGGGGCTCAAACTGTGTTGGTCTAGGCGGAGGATTCGATGAGGACATAATTGAATTCAGCCGATGTAACGCCTCTAACCTGAAAGTTCCATACTTAGGAAACGTCAGTTCCTCATTCCCTTCCGAAATCTTATTCCATTCACTAATCCATAGTATCGTATGCAAGCCAACATTCGCTGCCATATAGTAAGCTGGTGTACCCTCTGGCGGTGCCTCTTCCCCGTAATAAGAGTTCCTTCTTTTTCTCTTAAAAATCCCTCTCAAACATTTAAAACACTTCATGTTCAAAACCTACAAAATTTCTATTTTTCTCCGCGTCTGTTTACTTCCTGATGACAATCCACCAATCTCAGCACGGTTCTTGCTAACTGCCCTATCAGAACGCGGCTTTTCACTGACGTCACACCAACCGCCCTATCACGGCACGGCTTCTCACTAACCGGCCTATCTCAGCGCGACTCTCGCTGACGTCACTCGTCCCCCTTCGCAGCAGTTCCCCTCCTTTCTCAGCTCGTCTCCGCAGTCATGCATGCGTCCCATTCATACTCCAAAAAATGATTACTTCCGTCCAAGCGATCACTTTTCTTTGACTGTACGCCCACAGTCTATCTGTAATTGTCACCTTAACTGACGAAATGTCTTTCCGTTTACGTCCAGACAATCGCCTTCTCTGATAGGTTACTTACACACAGTAACTTTCGACCTGCGTCCGTTACTCACACATACACTCTTGCGTTCCCCCTATCTCGGTCCTGCGGCGGTCAATGGTACCTCATGACCTCCTTACTCTGGTCGACAATTACTCTGGATGTTCGATACACCCGAACCACTTAAGCTCTACCCCGAACTTAAGATTTTACCAGGTTGCGCGCGCTCACAACCTTCTCACGATCACACTACAGGCATTCAACTCCGCATGACATTACAATACAAATACAACACAAAACACCGCAATCTGTCCACGCATGACCCTTTTTATACTCACTCTCGTCCGATACTGCTGCTTTTCTCTCTCCGTCAGTGCCTTCTTCGGCAGGCCACCTCTCGAACTCTAGGGACCTTGGGGTAAACTAACCTAGCCTAGATTACCTTCCTCAAGAAGATAACCATCCTCACTCTGCTACCAACTGCTGACGCGGGATTTCTGGTCTATTGTTACCTTACCAGATCCCAGCTCAGGTCGACTGAATCGTTGGTACCTGTCATTGAGTAAAAGGCAATCCACTTCTAGGTTAATCAAGAAAGAACTTACACCACTCTAAAGAACCACTTACCACTAGAAAAGGTTTAAAAGTTTATTATAAAGCCAAAAGTATCTGGAGATACAAACATCTCAGAATAAGATTCAAAAGATATACAGGTATCAATATAAAAAGATATTCTCTGAATGCTCTTAATCGGCAAAAGGAAATTATCAAAAATATCTCAAATACCATGAGAGTTGCAAGAATCGCTATGAGTTGCAACTTGAGAGTCATTTACAGAAAGGAAAAGTTCAGGTTAGGCTGTCCCTACACTGGACTAAGTGACATCCCTACTTAACAAGATCTTTACCTAAAAAGGTGTCAGCAGTGGTGACTTCCAAAGAAGATCACACACTTCCCTTAGTCTCTAATTCAAGTTGAAGTCTTGCAGTTCTCTATCTGCCTACCCATCCGCTCTCTTAGGTTCCTCAGATCATCTGTTCTAGCTCCACCCCGGGGTGCTGTCCCTAATACAAAATCACATTTCCAATAGGAACGCCCCTGGAGACGCCTCTCACGTGGTGTAGTTTCTGGCGGCAAATTCCATGCTGGTGTTCCTCGGGACCCTTCATTAAAGTTGACCTTGCTTCCCAGGCTTCTCTCCGACCAGGCGGTACACCCTAAAATTCCTGAAGACTCCTACAGGCCTGTGCCTGGCGTCTCTGAACAAAAGTCTATTCATCATTTCTGATTAAGTCCCCCTCGCACCTGCGAACAGACACTTTCTCGGTAGGCCCCAAATTCCGGCCTCCACCATATCTTAGGTCGTAAACTATTTTTGGACAGGCTTTACATTCGTGCTCTGTGCGATCTCTCCTTAACGAGCACATGCAGATCAAAGAAGCGACTTTATCTATTCAGGCCTACTAGAATTACATGAAACGGGCCTCTGCAATATGCACATTTAATTTCTTTATTTAAACAGTATTCTAATTAACACACATTACTATAATGTAACACATCTATTTAAAACATTATTTCAATTCTATGATTAACAATACTCTATAGTAAAATGACATTAGAATCCAAGTTACTTAAAAGTGTAGCAGCATCTTTCGTTTCTTGTGAAATGCCATGTGGCCTACACATTTCCATGGTTTGCAGAATTACATTTCTTTTTCACACAGCCCCATAACGTGAGACTCCAACATCATTCTAACATTTCTACATCTCTACATTAGTTTTTCACACTGATATATGTATCTCTATTCTAATTAAACACTCATGTATATATTTTCTCTATATAAGTTTGACACTCCTGTATATTATCTACTAGACTAATACAACGTGCTTGTAAATATGGTGCACTTCTACATTTTTCAGATTTGTGCTCTCTCAAGGGCAAAAGCCGTATGCAACGTACTCAGTGAGTGGAAAAGATCAAGAATCATCTCCAAAGCATAGACTTTTGGGCATTACATCTAAGGAAGTGCTAGAATATTAGAGTCTTTGAATCTGGACATTTCTGAATTATCTAGATTCACCAAGCAACACAGGCAGGCACATATGAGGGATCATGGAATACCTGAGGTACTGAACTGCAAACTTAACCGACACATTTCTGACAAACTTAAACATGGGAATCCAGCAGCGAGTATCATGCTGCAGGACTGGAGTCAACCAGTTATAATAAAAGCTAAATTATAAAGAGACAATGAGTCATTACAGTCACGTGTCAGGAGTCGGTGTTATCCAATCAACGTGGCGAATCAATTACTATGTGGACTTCAAGGCCAGAATGTGAAGTTGAGCAACTGACAAAACACTTGAAAACACACACACACACACACACGCACAAAAACACATAGCTATTAATACCACTGCTCTTCCTACTGATGCCAACTAAACTTGCTTCCTACTACTGTGATGAAATTTGACACTACTGTGATAAGCATTAGGCCACCCACAACCAAGGCTTACGGTTTTATAGTGTTTATTATTTTGCCATTTCTGGCTGTATTCATCCATTTTCCGTCTTTCCCCACAATTTGTGGCGCTCCAAATCTCAGCACTCGGGATCCACTATTGGCTGTGGTGCCAGTGAAAGAAGCTGAGGTGGAAAACCCTTTGAAAGAAGTTGTAACAAACGTTGATATTTTATCTTGCTTTCAGCCAGTCACCGAACATCCTAAGGATCATCATGCCTCTTGAATTTCACCGAGAGAGCTTATTTATTTTCATCTCGGTCAAAAGCCGTTAATGTCATAAGGGAAAAGGTTTATAATCTAAAACGTTGGCTAGTCTACAAATCGCATCACTGCATCCCCATGTCGACAAGCCATGTTTATTGAGAATCAATCTCCTTACTTCAGTGTTCCACTGAAGCGTTCAACTGAATTAATTTTTTTATCAGCCTTTATATGCTTGTATTTTTATTCAATAAAAAGATTACAATTAGTTTTTGTCCAAATTTCTTTAAATAAAAAATGAACACTAATAGCAGGATTAAAACAAGAGACCACCAAATAATGCATAGAACATATTTACATTATAGTTAATGTTTACATATATATGATACTACAATAACCCACTTGAATATAAACCAGAAATGTTAGCAGCGATTACACTGTCATCTGTCTAGGATAGATCATTTACAAATTCTAAAAATGTCTTTCAAATCGGACGGTAACCATCCAACCACTGGAAAAATATTCCATTTGTATCTAACAATTTGAAAAGCCTCCTGTGTTCCAGGAATTACTAACTGGAACGAGAATAAATTAAAAATGTATTATTTCAAAACAATGAACTCATAAATTAACATGGACCAGGACGAAGCAGAACAAGAGCGAGCTAAATGAAAATAGTCACAGAGCTGGTTATGGAGGCTTAGAAAGCACATTTAGCACCCGTACCCTGTCGAGTTGGCACAGTCCCACAGATACTAGATATAGCTGTGCCCGCCAGAACTACCACACAAGTGTAGCATGGTAGTTAGTGGGCATCGGTAAAAGGTTTGTGTGATGAATTGTTGGTGGCAGGCTGTGAATATTATAGGAAACATAATCTCATGCCATAATTACCCTTGCCTTCATACCTCCTGCAAACACCTAAACAAGTTACCACCCTTCCTACAGGCCCTCTGTTTGCAGTATCAGTTGTTCAACTGGACCCCACCAACACCAACTGCTTCTGTAATAAATCCCATGGCATGCCACATCACATTCAACATACAGGTTTTATCCCGAAACACACGTTGACCGCAATTGTCTTTATACTCTCCTAAACAATCTCAAATTACTATTTACAGCAAACACAATCACCCCCCTCCTTATTTCTTCTACGGACAAAAAAACGAGACACACCCCCGAAAACAGTAGCCAGATATTTCCGAGTGGAGAGGACAGATCAAATAGGAGGCAGGGTGCCATCCAAGGTGGTAAAGAATTTACAGGGGCTAGGGAAAGTATTTTGTGGGTGCGAGAAAGTAGAGCCGGGTGTGGGTGGTTTTGGAAGACGGGGCAGCACATTTTGCATTCGTTGCCTTTTGTGGCGAGTGGGAGGACTGCCCTGTAGTAGGTAGGGTAGCAAGCAGTGTGAATCGTCTCTGCTGTCGCAAGAAAGTGTAGGAACTGTGCAGGAGGACAAATTTCGGTGGGGAGCGGGCATAGGAGTAGCTGAAAGCCTATCCCTGCAGAGGAGGGGAGGTGGCACGGGGAGGGCAGAAGGCACGAGTCGAGAGAAGCCTCTCTGGCACCGGGGCGAACCTCCTCACTGCGCGCACACTAGCACAGAGTTTGAGAGCGAACTCCTCACTTATGGAAGGTGGTGGACCGATTTTACTCGAGGTGTGGTGGGACTGGCCTCACCTGGGGTAGAGGGGAGCTGTTGCTGGGCTGGCCGGCGAAGTTTTCACTGAGCGAGCTGGAGCCGCGGAAGAGGAACCACCCGGTCAGTAGTCTCAGGTGAGCAGCGTGTTTCTAATGAATCTGCACGTCACAGTGATCAATCACGCGCGCGCACTTTCACACATCCTCTCCCAGGAGGTACATTTCAGGGACACACATTAGCATTGAGTACAGTCTTGTAATCGTGTGATTCCGATGCGACTCCCAAGTGATTGGCTTTTAGAAAGTCAATAACTTCTAATTTTAATGATTAAGAATTAACGTGTCTTGTGGAAGGCTATCACGTTGCAGGCCGTAGCCACCATAGAACTTTTTAAAGTTGGATACAAGTGGCGGTGAGAGTAATTCTTCTACGCGTGGGTGGGCAGCTTTAGATAACAAAACAAACAAGCGTGTTCGTCATGATAAAAGGAGGCAGCAGGGGGAGTGGCGAGAGGAGGGGGCGAGTGAAAGCGTTTCACTTGCGGGAACGTGCAGCGCCAGGAGCGATAATTGCTCCTATATGGTGCCGCGCGCTCCCGCAAGTGAATCGCCACTCGCGCACGCGTTGCAATTGAAGGCAATGGAATGCAGGCACGTTTTTGGCTGAAAAACCAAAGCGATCCCAAAAGTTCTTTTTGCGTTTGCAGCGCATGCGCGCTGCTAGGCGAGACCTAAAAAGGAGAGGGAGATGAATAGCCCCCGTCTCCGAACCTGTACAGGCTCCGGGGTCCCTGGTGTACGACCGCCCACCTCAAGGGCCCAATGGGCCCTAAACCCAAATCCCCCGGTGTCAACACCCACAAGGTGGCAGCAGACTTTTATTTCCCTGCCCGCCTTCTTCCGTGCAGGGAAACTCAGATTGCTTCTGCCTGGCAGGAGCAAGCAGAAATTGATACTTCCATTGGGTGGGAGCAATGCCGGCTCCCGCTGCACCCAGGATGGGTGCATGCAGAGAGCCGGAAGGGCTGTGGGTGCCCTGGTGCACCCAACACGGCCCCCATGTACTGTTTGGTGGGTGCCCCAGGTGGGCACCAAGGCACCCACCTAGGCACAACAATAGGTCCATGAGATGGGGTCCCCGGGGCCACTATACGCTTAGGGAGGGGGGTGCACGCCACCCTTCACTTAATAACAAAAAAAGGAGGGTTTAGTGTTGGGGTGCCTGTGGCCTATTGTCGTTCGGGGAGGGGTACACATTGTAGTGAGTCCTGGGATAAGCGAGAACAAAGAGGCAAACTGAACCAACAACTGGCATCTGTCTGTCTGTTGGTCCAGGGTCAGTGTAGGGTAGATGAGAGGCTGACATTCTTCACGGACCCATCCTGCTCCTTAGAAGAAAGAATTTTGGGGAGAAGTTCAATCTCCTCTTCCATTGCATCATCAGTGACTAGGAGCATGATTAGCTCAGACCTCTCAAAGTGGGGTTTATGGTGCTTGACATGAAGGACCGTTAAAGGGTCCTGGGAGTCTTAAGGTCCATCTTGCACACCTTCACCTTATAAGGCCCAGACCAACAGTCTTGCAGGGCCCACGGCTCCACGGGCTCCATCACCAACACTTTTGGACAGGGCTGAAACTCGAACAGAGAGGCAGTCAGGTCATAATACCATTTCATGCCCTCTTGGCGGGCTTCCAGGTTCTCCTGTGTGAGCTTCCAGAAGCACGCTGTCTGGTTGCTGGGTGCCAAAATGCAACTGAACACATCCTGGGGGGCCTCTGAAACAGTGGAAACACCACACAAGAAGATCCCACACCAGGTTTAGAAAAATAGATTCTATTGTAATAAATAAAACAAGAACAAAATTACAAAAGTCTAATCAGGGAAACTGGAGATATTGAATTTTAAAGTTAAATTGTAAAATAGCACCAAAAAGCACAAAGCGCCAACAAGGGAAATCTGGTTGCACCAGACTGGGACAAAGTTAAAAGTTCAGATTGACTGCGATGGAACACTGGCCGGCTACAGAGACCAGGCTAGGCCCACAATTCTAGTTGCAGAGCATTGAGTGGATCCGAGGTGAAGAAGCGTTGTGCAGCCAAAGCGATGCCTCTGTTTCGAGATGGGGCAGGGCTGCTTTGCAAGGTTCTGTTGCATCGGTGTCGAGGATAACATCGACGGGGCTTTCAATGCGAAGTCTGGCAGTTGACGATGCAGCACAACGCCGAGACAATGCGTCGGTTCCGACGAGCGTTGAAACTGCGATATAGAGTTTTGTTGTTCTCGTCAAGCTGCCGTCGACGAGGGATGCGAGGACCTAGGTCAGAGATGCGCTGTGCTGTCTTTTATGCATCAGTTCTGAAGATGTGAGGGTGGTGTGGACCTTCTACACAGAAGCCAATCCATGCAGCAGCAGTGATGCAGCGATTCTGCTCGAAGATGCGCTGCTCAGCCGAGGAGATGTGTCTGCTCGGTTCAAGGACACACAGCTCAGCTAACAAGATGCATCAATTCCACTGGTAAGCACCTTATGCCTACTTCTATGTGTCCAGGACTGGGGTGCCACCATTTGGAGGGGTACAATGACAGCTGGCAGAGTCCAGGTGCAGATGCAAGGTTGTTGGAAGCCTGTTATGTCCCTGAGGCTTCAGATCAGGAAGCCAGACAACTAACCCATGGAGTCTCTGTGGGTTATGGGTTCCAGAGATGCAGGTCAGACCTTCTCACCGAGGCAAGAGGGTAGCAGGTTAGCACAGCAAAGTAGGAGTCCAGTAGCATAGCAGTCCAGCAGAGTGGCAGACCTTTCAGCAGCACATCATTCCTTCTTCCTGGCAGCGTATTCACAGGTCCAGAAGTGAACTGAAGTGGTGGTGTCTGAGGTCGAGTACTTATATCCAGTAGTGCCTTTGAAGTGGAGGAGACTTCAAAAACAAGCCTTTGAAGTGCACAGATGCCCTGCCCGGTCATCCCTGGCTCCGACTAACTATAGGGGGTAGGCAGCCCTTTGTAAGGGGACAGGACACAGCCTATTCTCTTATCAGGGCTCTTAGGAAAATTCTTCCCATGCTTCCGAATCAGACACGCGCATTGGTAGTCAGGAGCGTCATTATGAGCAGACTGGATTACTGCAATGCGTTACTGTTGGAATCCCCAAATTATTTAATTGGGATATTACAAAGAATCCAGAATGCTGCAGCTAAGCTGGCCTCGATGAGACCTCGCCAGTCTTCTGCCTTCCAGACCCTGGCGGAGCTCTATTGGCTCCCTGTTTTCCAGAGGATTCATTTTAAGTCCCTCTGTGTCGTGTTTATGGCACTGCATGTATTGGGGCCCTTACCTTTGCAGAAAAAATTCAGCTGGTATGCTCCTACTCTTTGTCTCCGGTCATCTTTGGCCAACTGGGTGAAGGTACCCCTGATTAAAAGAGCTAGACTGGGGGGACGAGCCTTCAGTGTTGCTGCAGCAAGACTTTTGAACAGTATACCCACGGAGCTGCGGCAAATGAATGATCTATTGCCGTTTAGAAGGAAAATAAAGACCTGGCTCTATCCTACAGCAAGGTCACAAAAGAAACCCCTTTGGACAAATACACGCTTTACACAACATTCATACATACATTGCCTCTCAGCCGTGGAATAGCTATGGGCACCAGGGATGCAGCAAAAAAAGAAAGAATCTAAAAGAATCTAGAAAAATAAACAAATGTATTCATAGTTAAAATACACCATACAGTTCACAGTACATATCAAATAGATAACTCCTCCAGTTCTTGACTGAAAGAAAGATTATATTTTTTAGACCATAAAGTCTACCAAATGGTGTAAAAACACATATATATCTATACATAAAACACATGAATATACAAAAAGAATTGGGAACATAAAAGGAAGAACTAATTCCTATTACAAAAGAAAACCAGTGAATCATAAAAGGATTGATTGTAGCAGCTATAGTTGATTCATGAAAATGCTGTAATTTGAAACAATTGTCACCACAGATTTTACACGGGTTTCTCTTAAAAGCATCGACGCGTTTCGGTGGGTGCTAATTGTTGACCAACACCTTCTTCAGGAAAGTTTTAATAAAAAGTCCCAATCAAAGAAAACATCTGTTAATTCTGGGCACACAAGTTCTCCAGAATGAGATTCCAACTGAGAGTCTAAGGAGATACTGCCAGTAAGTACTTTTTTTATCATCAGTGTCTTAAGATAAACTCTAAACTCGATGTAGTACAAGGCAGCTACAGAGGGATTGTCGTCCATCTATAATTCAATTTGTTTGCTCCATTTTTGAATGATTCATTATATTCTGTTATAGTTTAAATCCTAGCCACCATATGATCAAAAGTAGCTCCACAGGAAAATGTTAATACCGGTTCCTCATGTAGTATAGTACCTGTGCACATGCGCACATTGGATCTGTATTATTTTAACTTGTCACACACAGGGGTTTACTCCATTCACACCCGGGCTTCCAGTGTGATTTTCCATTGGGATTAAAAATGCCAGAATCCTTGGCAATAATCTGTCTCCTGTTCTTACGTCTGTACGGGCAAAATACCTCCAGCAGTCAGCCTCCTACAGCAACAGGCTAACCTACTCCCTTGTCACATGCCTCCCATCTCACAGCGCCAGGATACCCGCTGGGAAGTGCTTACCTTATATTACGTTACATTACTTTCAGGTGTAAGTGAGGCTGGATCCAGATCATTCCTTCCACCCATCCTGTCAGGATAGCACACACTCAGTCACACCCAAGCTCCCAATGTGTGTCGCTGTCTAGGTGGAATACACAAAGCCCAACTATACCAGGTCATGTGATCAGAGACAGGCTGCAAGCACCAAATAGCTAAGGCAGGAAAATGCCAAATTTCTAAAAGTGGCATTTTCAGAATGGTAATTTAAAATCTATCTTCACCATTAATTAGGATATTAAATGAAGATTCCAGAGACACCAATAATTATCCAGTTACATCTTCCCTTTTGGAAATCACGCTTATAAAATGTAATAAGGTAATCCCAATGTTATCCTATGGGAGAAATAAGCCTTGCAGTAGTGAAAAATGAATGTAAGAATTTTTCAATACCAGAATATATAAAACTTAAAAGTACATGTTGTGCACTGCACCCTGCTCTTTGGGCTATCTAGGGCCTACCCTAGTGTTGAGATATTTATTAAAAAGGAAGGTTTGCACTTGGCAAGAGATTTAACGTGCCAAGTCGACATGGCAGTTTAAAACTGCAGGTACAGGCTCTTCAATGACAAGCCTGAGACATGTTTAAAGGACTACTTAAGTGAGTGGCAGTATCAGTGTTGCAGGCCCACTATTAGCATTTAATTTGTAGGCCCTGGGCACAGGTAGTGCACATTACGAGCGCCATTATAGGTAAAGTAAACATGCAAATTGTGGATCAGCCAATGTAAACATGTTTTAGGGAGAGAGCACAATGCATTTAGCACTGGTCAGCAGTGGTAAAGTGTGCAGAATCCTAAGGCCAGCAAAAAGAAGTCAGCAAAAGCAGGAGGCATGAAGGCAAAAATTTAGGTGAAAGCCCATCAGGGTTCACAAAGTCGGGTAT
Organism: Lissotriton helveticus; assembly: GCF_964261635.1. Lineage (NCBI taxonomy): Eukaryota > Metazoa > Chordata > Amphibia > Caudata > Salamandridae > Lissotriton > Lissotriton helveticus. The sequence continues at coordinate 1,451,290,368 of NC_136069.1, read as the reverse complement.
CACCATTGTGACACTGGCACCTGTGTCCCTGCAGGCCTGAGCTTTTTTCTCATTGATTAAAGGAGTTTGTCTGTACTTGCCCAGGTTACTGGAACTCTTGGAGGAGGACATATCCATGCCTCCATCACAGATCAAAACAGCTTAAGTTGGTATTCTGACTAGGCCAGAATCCATCTCAGTTCCCTGGTTTAACCCTACTACACCCTTCTGTTGAGAACCACCACTTGAAGCTGAGCTAGGGGGAACAGTTGCCTTAGGGGCAATGGTGGTTGGGGCTGTCTCCTTTTTGGTGCAATCACCGGTCCAGTGACTATTAACTTTACAATTCTTGCACCATGGTTTTCTTGGACCTTCTTTCTTTTTGGAAGATTGGGGACCCCCTCTATTAGAAGCTTTTTGGGGACCTTGTGAAGACTTCTGGTCTTTAGCTTTCTCCCTACCCTTTTGGCCTTGCTTCTTCTGGTCACCTCCTTGGTTCTGTACATTCTGCTTCACCCTGGTTCTGACCCATTTGTCTGCCTTCTTACCCAATTCTTGGGGAGAGGTCAGATCAGCGTCAACCAAGTGCTGATGCAATAACTGGTTCTGACAATTATTAAGAATTTGTTCTCTCATGATTAGATTATACAATCCTGTATAGTCACACACTTTACTGCCCAGTAACCAGCCCTCCAGAGCCTTAGTAGCACAATCTACAAAGTCAGTCCAGTCCTGAGTCTGTGTCTTCTGGGTATCTCTGAACTGCAACCAATACTGTTCAGTGGTTAGGCCAAACCCATCTATTAGAGCACTATTCGGGACTTTGTAATCATCAGCATCCTCTTCTCTGACAGTGAGGAGCTTGTCTCTACCTTTGTCTGCAAAGGAGAGCCACAAGATTGCTGCCCACTGCTCCTGGGGTACCTTCTATACTTTGCAGGCCCTTTCCAGTGCAGTGATCCATTTGTGGATGTCATCCCCAGTCTGATAGGGAGGGACAATCTTGTTTAGGTTTCTATGGTCATAAGACCTATCCCTCCCACTAGGGATATTGCTGCCACCAGGGAATTCTATCCCCATCTTTGTTCTATCTCTTTCAAGAGCTACGGTCTCTTTTCTAAGGCAATCTCTTGTCTTCTGATCCTGAGCTTGACTTCTTTCATTCAAGCTTCATGTTCCCTCTTCTCAAGAGAAGTTCTTCTCCTATGAGATGAGGCAGAGGACCCTATTGATGAACCAGAATGGTTAGATTCCACTGAAGGTGGTCTTTGCCTTCTAGGTACACCAGTAGGCCTACGTGGGGGGATGGAAGGAGGCCCATTTTGGCCCACTTCATCTCCAGGTAGCCCTGTGTCTCCCAGGTTGGGTTCATTAACCTCATCCTGGTGTGCATCCTCATCATCCTCAGTGTCCTGGCGGGGCACCCCACTAGAAGCCTCTTCAGTTGATGGATGCCCCCACTCCCATTACCTAGCCTATCTGGATCTGATGCTTTTTCCAAGTCATCAGCCACTAAGATATCTATCAGGTGTTGGGTGGTGGGGCTTTGTCATTGCTTTAATTTTATTATGGCACACAAACCCCTTAACTCCTGGAAGGAGAATGTGTCATATTTAGTTGGCAGCACTAGGCTGTCATCTTTTAGAGACACACTAGGCCCTGCTTTTAAAGCCATGACTAGTGAGGTGTGGTGTGTGCACCTACCTACACTACTTGGTTTCCTACTAGAACCTCTCTAGGAGTTGTATTCAGGGTGTGCTAAGCCCTTAACACCTACAACTTCTAAGTTCAGTAGAAGGTATATATTTTAAGCTTGATTTATATGTACCTACTGTTAGCTTAATGTGATTTTTCAAATTACACTCTCAAGATTATTTGGTAAAACAATGCAAGCTGTAATCCCACACGCTGCTCACCAATGTGAGAAGTTGGCCTGGTATATGATATCCACTATTCTAGTGGGTACCTTGCAGCAGTCCAAACGACCCTTATTGATGGCAGGTTGTAAAGTCAACCTTATAGAAAGCTAGCCTAGTGGTAGCTGTGGAGAGCAGCCTTCAGGCTAGGACTTAGAGGCAAGTTAAGCAAGTTGTTTTACCAATTATAATCTCTTGAATGATCAAATGAATGCACACCACACAAGGTATATATCTAATATATATGTATTTAATCTAAACACAACCCCTCTGGTCTCTTTATGAGGTCAAAGGTAAAAGTACAATACATGGAACTTAATGAGCATACAATAAGTTGCACAGTATACGTTATGCCCTAGGGGCCTCACAAACCATATACTAAAATAGTGGTATAAGTACCACGTGAGAGTTAGAAAGCAGCCCTAGGGCCTATAGAACCGCTGGGGCTACCTGGAACTACCAAAGGTTAGGATGCAGGAGGCCCGCGGGAGACGCGTGCAGTATCTAAACACAGCCGCGGATCAACATTAACTTTCTATGGAGAACGAACAAGTTACAATTTTAAAGATTAAGGGCACTTCAAGGTGAACTACGATGGAACCCTTATAGACTTAGACACTTCGAGAGTGAAGACCCATGGGAGCACCAGAGTACTCGAGTTACCTCACCCACGGAAGCCGGGTGCATAGGTGTCTTTTGATGTCGGGTTTCGTCGTCGATTCCAATTGAGAGCTGCAAAGAAATGCTGCAGAAGCCAGAGGAAAAGTGTCCTGGTGGATCCAAGGGTGGATCGGAGATGTGAAGAACCTGAAAGCAGAAGTGACAGAGTCTGGGTCACTAGCCAGTGACCAGGAAGGCGATGGGAAGATGCCAACCGATGTTCGGTGATTTCAGGTAAAAGAGGTGAAGCTTGACTCTTCAGCTATGAAGACTAGGAGGCGTCAACGATGACCAGGAGCAGGATTTGAGCTGTCCCACAAAGGATGTCGAGTGCTGCAGCAAAAGAATCTAGATTGGATCCAACAAGCCTTGGCAACAGCATCCCATGCAAGATGTCAAGATTGGCTTCAGTTCAGACCAGCAAGGTCTGAGGGACTCCTCCTTTGGAGAGGAGTGGGAGCAAGCCTTGAGCAACCAGGAAAGCTTAAGAAATCAAATATTGGCCTTTGAGGGGGCTCACTAGCCAACAGACTAGGAACCGCGAAGGCGCCTCAAGCTGAAATGCACAAAGTAGGCCCACGGGACACTCGTGGAGTGTAGGCCTCTGAGCTTCGGTGCAAAAGGTGCTCGGGCATGTTCTTCAAATACCCCAATGCACAACTTTGGGATATCTCGGGAAGTAGGTGCAGTTGCAAAAGTGCAGGATGCCCAGGAGTTCTTGTCCCACATCTCTCATGTCCGCTACACATCTCAGCTTTGCTGGGAGCGCAGGTCAGCGTCAGGGATGTCTGGAAGTCCAAGTCCTGAGTCGCAGCTTCTTCGGGATCCGGCGGGAGCCTCAAAAATGCAGACCGGCAAAGATGTAGTTGGTGCCTGTTTGGACAGGATGGTCAAGGAGATTTCTTCCGTCTTCCAGTCGATATGGAATGTCAAAGGTCCAAGATATATGTTGCAGAGTTTTGTCCAGGGTAATCTAAAGTCCTAGGGACTGGGATCCTATTCTTATAGCAAGATTATGGGTTGGGCTAACTCTAAGGTCCCACCTATGGGAGGACCGGGGGAGGGGGTGGTTACACCCCTTCCCCTTTGTCCAGTTTCATACCAGAGGTAGGGCTGAGTGCCCCAGCAACTGGTTTGAACTGGCAAAAGCATGCAGCGCCTAGTGTGCCCCAGGCAGTGTCTGAAAAGCATTCACTGAATGCAACCCAGCCTGCCCCAATACACTAAAGCCTGTCTGGGGTGGTGCTGGCACCTCCCTGGACAGGAAACCTATTGTCCAGGCCTCCCCTGCCGGAGTTTCATCCAGCAGCAGGAGGGCAGACTCGTGTCTGTGGCAGGAGCATCCATTTTGTGATGCTGGGGCCCTGTTTTACTTTAACTGGGTTTACCAGTAACTACATGTCTTCTCCCTCTAGAAGGGTGGAATGCTACCCCCGCCGCCAGAACTGGTATTCCAAAGTGTTTGACACCTTACACAACATGTTTTGATAAAGCCAAACCAAAGTTAGCATTAACCGCGCGGATTATAATGCACTTAAGAGTATATGGTATGGCTATATCATAGGACAACTATAAGGAGATGGTTCCGAAAGCTGCAGAGGGGCTCAGCTCATGCTAGGGCACCCTCTCACACAAAACCAAGCACTTTGCCTCCAGGATTGTCAAGGCCTGTCATAAGATTGACTTATAGGGTTACTATGTGTCTATATATAGAGAGAGATACAGGAATACTATATCTAAGTAAGGGGTGATTACACCACCTTACCCAGGCTGCAGGTGAAGACCTGTGGTGTCAGTTTGGAAGGCTAACCAGGGGTGGCATAATACATGCTGCAGCCCATGGTAGGCCTTGTTTGCAACTATGCCCTGGGTACCTAAGGTACCATATACAGGGGCTCACAAGGGTGACCCAGTAACCAATCTGGTATGTACTTAAAGTACGTGGTATCAATTTAGAGAGAGAACAGCTAGGCTGTGGGCCTGATTAGCAGGGCTACAGCCATACTAAAGTCGAAAAACCAGTGAAGCACAGCAAAAAGTGGGGGTAACCATAGGAAGCAGACCCTACTCTCCTACACCCCATTTCACAGAGGCACCCCGCCATAGCAAAGAATCACTCTTTCTTTTTTTTAAATGTTGCTGAGGAAATATGACGGAGCTGCGAATCCACCGCAAAGTTGCTTTTAAAAAACTAAGTGCATTCTCCTGTGTTTGTTTTTAATAAAGGACCCAGGGGGGCCAGGTCCTGGGGGCATGCTACTATTATAAAGAGAGAACTGTGAACCTTTGAGGCGGGTAAACTCAGGAACCACAGCGCCAATCAAAACACCCAATACACCATTGGAAAGGGCAGGGTAAGCAGATGGACATAGGCTATATAGCAGTAAAAAATATTCGTTAGAAGGGCAAAGTACGTTCTTTGCCAAAGTAGTCCCTTGGAAGAAGCACCATGTCTGAGGTGGGCGTGTGCGTTAACGACGTTGAATGCAGTAGGCGTGCTGACATCACATAAGAGTGACGGGGTCGGCCATTTTGGTAAAGTAAACCGGTCAGGAGCGTAATGTGCGCTTGGGCGGCCAGGAGCGAGGAACAGACACCCTGCGGACTCCAACATGCCCAACAAACGGACAGGACCGCGGAACAGACACCCTGCAGACTCCGACATGCCCAACAACTGGCCAGGAGCGCGGAACCGACACCCTGCGGAGTCCGACATGCCCAACAAACGCCACACGCACAACGGATAGTTACTAGACCTTAAGCGGCGTGTCCGGGGTGCGCGATGCTGGTGAGTACCTTTCACATCAAGTTGTGTCCTGCGGAGTCCAACATGCCCAACAAACGGCCATGAGCGCGTACGTTGTGTTGTGCTGGTGCCCAGCCCATGAGATGCAGCGCAGCCGTGTTTGTGAGTGCGAGGTGCTGCAGTTCCGAAGGTATCGCACACAGCTCCGCTTCAGCAGCATTTTATTTTTAACTTGCTAATAAGGTATTTACATATTGTCTCTTCTGAGGGAATGAATGCCTTGGTGGGGGGAAGAGCGCATGCAACGAGGCAGCTCTAAGCCAGCAGGGAACTTAGGGGGAAGGTAGGTGGCCCGAAGACCTTACCGTGCAGTCAGGTCACCAACAGGACACGCTCGCAAAAGGTGAATGTAGTGCCCGTGTCCGGGGTGCGCGATGCTTGTGAGTGCCTTTCACATAAAGTTGTGTCACAAAGCCTACCCGGACAATGTCGGGACGGGCTGCTAGTACTAAATATAAATGGAGGGGGGTGCACGTGGCCCATCTCCAAAGGCATTTTTATGCCCTGGGATCACCACCGCCCCAGGGCTACATAAACAAATAAGGGGGGATGCACGGACTCTGCTGGCCTCGGGAACCACAAAATCCCTGGGGCTTTTAAACAAACAGGCGGGAGCTGTACCAACTTCACTCCTAGGGCTTTTAGGAGCCCCGGGGACCACCCCCAACCCAGGCCTAAATAAACAAAATGCGGGGGTCCACGTGGACCCCCGGTTACCACCACCTTAATATGTACACTTGGAAGGGCCTGCGCGGACCCCCTCCTGGGCCATATCTGGCCGCGAGGCTCACCACCCCCGGTGCCAGCTGGTGGAAATCAATGCAGGGGTGCTGCACTGGCCACCTCCTGGAACTATTGCCCTAGGGAGCGCCACCCCTAAGGCCAACTCCTGCCATGTCCCAGGGTGTCCACCCTTGGGCATAGCTGTTTGCTTTAGCTTGGTGGAAGCTGTGACACCTCCTGCCAAGCAAAAGCAAACACCTTAGTTCCATCAGGCTGGAGCTCTCAAAGTGGTCCTGCTTCCTAGGTACGGAGGTTATCTCTCTTTCCCTGCCTGCAGACAGGCGGGAAGGAAAGAACTGAAATAACTGCTCCTACACAGAAACGAGCAGAAAGTGGTAAAATAAAGGTCAGCAATGAGCAGAAAGAGGCAAGGTAAAGGTGAGAAATGAGCAGAAAGAGGCAAGGTAAAGGTGAGAAATGAGCAGAAAGAGGCAAGAGAATGGTTAGAAATGAGCATAAAGAGGTAGAATAAAGGTCAGAAACGAGTAGAAAGAGGCTGAATAAAGGTCAGCAGCGAGCAGCAGAAGGCAAGATAAAGGTGAGAAACAAGCAGAAAGAAGCAAAAATAAATATAAAGAATGAGCAGAAAGAGGCGAAATAAAGGTCAGCAATGAGCAGAAAATGGAAAATAGAAATCAGAAACGAGCAGAAAGAGGCAAAATAAAGGTCATCAATGTGCAGAAGAGGAAGTATAAAGGTGAGAAATGAGGTGAAAGAGGCAGAATAACGATGAAAAAAAAGCAGAAAGAGCCAGAATCAAGGTCAGGAATCAGCAGAAAGAGTCAAACTAAAGGTCAGAAACAAACAAAGTGAGGCAAAATAAAGGTCAGCAATGAGCAGAAAGAAGCAGAAAAGAGATCAGAAACTAGCAGAAAGAGGCAAAATAAAGGTCAGAAACAAGCAGAAAGGCAAAATAAAGATCAGAAACTATCAGAAGGAGGCAAAATAAGGTCAGAAATGAGAAGAAAGGCAAAGTAGAGATCAGAAACAAGCAGAAATGGGCAGAATAAAGGTCAGAAGGGCGCAGAGAGCGGCAAGATAGAGGTGAGAAATGAGCAGAAAGAGAAAAGATAAAGGTGAGAAACGAAAAGAAAGAAGCAGAATAAAGGTCAGACACGAGAAGGAGGAGGAAAAATAGAGATCATAAACTAGCAGAAAGAGGCAAAATAAAGGTAAAAAACTAGAAGAAAGAGGCAAAATAAAGGCCAGCAATGAGTAGAAAATGGGAAAATAGAGATCAGAAATGAGTAAAAAGAGGAAAAGTAAAGGTCAGCAATGAGAAGAAAGAGGCAAAATAGAAATCTGAAATGAGCAGAAAAAGGCAAAATAAAAGACAGAAACTAGCAGAAAGAGGCAGAATAAGGATGAGAAACGAGCAGAAAGAGGTAGAATAAAGCAGAAAAAGTAGCAGAAAGAGGCAGAATAAAGGTCAATATTGAGCAGAAAGTGGAAAACTAACGGTCAGCAATTACCAGAAAGAGGTGAAATAGAGATCATAAACGAGCACAAAGAGGCAAAATAAAGGTCAGAAAAATACAGAAAAAGAAAAAAGAAGTCAGAAAACAGCAGAAAAAGGAAAAATAAAGGACAGAAACAAGCTGAGAGTTATAATAAAGGTCAGAAACTAGCAGAAAGAGGGAAACAAGGTCAGAAATTTGCAGCTAGAGGCAAAATAGAGATCAGAAACCAGCAGAAAGAGGCAATATAAAGATCATCCATGAGCAGAAAAGGCAGAAGAAAGGTGAGAAACGAGCAGGAAAGAGTCAGAATAAAGGTCAGTAATGAGCAGAAAGAGGCACACTGAGGGCAGCAATGAGTAGAAAGAGGCAAACTAAAGGTAAACATCGAGGAGAGAGGCAGAATAAAGGTCAGGAACAAGTAGAAAGAGGCTAAATAAAGGTCAGAAATGTGCAGAAATAGGCAAAGGAAAGGTCAGAAAAGACGCAAAATAAAGTTCGAAAAGTAGCAGAAGAGGCAACATAGAGTTCAGAAACGAGCAGAAAAACATAATAAAGGTCAGAAACGAGCAGAAAGAGGCAAAATAAAAGTCAGCAATGCACAGAAAAGGGCAAACGTAAAGTAAGCAACGCGCAGAAAGAGGCAAAATACAAGTCAGGAATGAGCAGAAAAAAGCAGAATGAAGGTTAGAAATTAGCAGAAAGAGGCAGAATAAAGTACAGCAACTGGCAGAAAGAGGCAAACGAAAGATCAGCAAAGAGCAGAAAAAAGGCAAAGGTGCGCAACATGCAGAAATATGCAAAATAGAGATCAGAAACAAGCAGCAAGGGCAATGTAAAGGTAAAAAATTGGCAAAAGGAGGCAGAATAGAGACCAGAAATGAGCAGAAGAGGCAAAGTGGAGGTCAGAAATTAGCAGAAAGAGGAAACATAAAGGACAGAAATGAACAGAGAGGCAGAATAAAGGTCATAAATGAGCAAAAAGAGGCACACTAAAGATCAGAAATCTGCAGAAAGAGGCCGAATAAAGGTGAGAAGCAAGCAGGAAGAGGCAGATTAAAGGTCAGGAATAAGCAGAAAGGGCAAACTAAAGGTCAGCAATGAGCAGAAAGAGGCAAAATAGAGATAGGAAAAGAGCAGAAAAGGCTAAATAAAGGTCAGAAAAGAGCAGAAAAGGAAAAAAAGTTAAGAAAAAAGGCAAACTAAAGGTCAGAAATGCCAGATAGGCAGAATAAAGGTCAGACATGAGCAGAAAGAGGCTAAATAACGGTTAGAAATGGGCAGAAAGAGACAAAATAAAGTTCAGAAAGTAGAAGAAAGAGGCAAAATAGATATCAGAAATGAGTAGAAAGAGGCAAAATAAAGATCAGCAATGCGCAGAAAGAGGCAACTTAAAGGTCAGCAATGCGTTGAAAAAGGCAAAATAAAGGTCAGAAACTAGAAGAAAGAGGCAAAATAGAGATCAGAAAGGAGCAGAAAGAGGCAAAATAAAGTTAAAAAAAGAACAAAAGAAGGTAAAATAGAGATTAGAAATGAGCAGAAAATGCAAAATAGAGGTCAGAAATGATCAGAAAGAGGAAACATAAAGGCCAGCAACGAGTAGAAAAAGGCAAAATAAAGGTGATAAGTGAGCAAAAAAATGCTGAAAATTAACAGAAATTGAGCAGAACCCTTTTCACTCATGCACCCACTCACAGATCAACTCAAACACTCACACACCCACTCAGACACCTACTCAAATACTCAAGCACCCACTCACCGACCCACTTAGGCACTCATGTACCCTCTCACACACCCAGTGACACATTCACTCACTCACTCACTCACTCACTCACGGTAACAGGTTCCAGTTAGAAGTAACATTAAAAAAACATAGAAATTCAATGAAAAAACCAAGGTTACAGGGACATAATAGTTAGGAAGTAGATGGTGAGTGACACTGTTGACATCACAAATTACATTATCCACAGAACAAAAGAGGCAGAATAAAAGTAAGAAACGAACAATAAATGGCAAAATAAAGTTCAGAACGTAGTAGAAAGAGCAAAATATAGATCAGAAATGAGTAGAAAGAGGCAAAATAAAGGTGAGCAACGAGCCAAAATAAAGATCAGCAATGCACAGAAAAAGGCAACTAAAGGTCAGAAATGAGGAGGAAGAGGCAGAATAAAGCTGAGGAATGAGCAGAAATAGGCATAATAAAGGTCAGCAACGAGCAGAAAGAGGCAAACTAAAGGTCAGCAATAAGTAGAAACAGGCAAAATGAAGATCAGAAACTAGCAGAAAGAGACAAAATAAAGGTCAGAAACGAGTAGAGAAAGGCGAACTAAAGGTCAGCAATGCGCAAAAAGAGGCAAAATAGAGATCAGAAACGAGCAGAAAGAGGCAAATAAAGGTAATAAATTAGCAAAAAGAGGCAAAATAAGGATTAGAAATGAGCAGAAAGAGGCAAAATAAAGGTCAGAAACAAGCAGAAAGAGGAAAAATAAAGGTCAGCAACAAGTAGAAAGAGGCAAAATAAAGGTCATATGTAAGCAGAACAAATTAGCAGAAATTGAGCAGAACCCGCTTAGACACTTCTGCACCCACTCACAGATTAACTCAAACACTTACATACCCACTCAAACACCTATTCAGATACTCAAGCACCCCCTCACAGACCCACTCAGGCACTGATGCACCCACTCACACTCACCCACTTATCAACTATAAATCAGCAGGCATACTAACCCCTAAGTGAGAGAACGGGAAAAGCTCAGATGGGGTCTCGCCTGGAAGATCTGCTCTGCTCTAGGAACACACACTAATATAAATCTGACAAACATTATCAGTAACAACTGATACCATCCAGTACTCAGCAACCACCGAATTCTCAGCACCTTTGTGAGCAGGTGAACTCCTTAGTTTCTCACATCTGTACAATAGGCTACAGAATCTCATCTTGGAAACAATACATTGTTCATATCTTGGAGTTCAGACAGTTTTTCTCACAAGTTGCATTTCCTGCCATCGCCTCTCCTCCTGGGGAAAACATCACTTTCAGTTGTCTAATACATAACAGATGCCTATTCACAAGCTAATGGAAAGCTTCTGGAAATATACAGCATCTGTAGTGGAAGAGGAAGCATCTTGTGCAAGAAAACAGTTTAATGCAAAAACATACCTTTTAACCTTGACATGTCAAATCAATGTTAAATATGGCATCGGTATTCAGGCTAACTGAAGTCAGTACATTATGGGGCATATTAACAAGGAGCTATTGCCGAATTAACAGCACTTTATTGTAGCCAAAGTAATGATAAATTTACCCCAACATTCACAAGCAGGTGCTAACAGCCCACAGCACCAGTTTTCCCGCAATAGCAGCCGCAAAACGCATCGCCACAGAGGACCCCCGCAACTATCTCTAATGAGATGCAGAGTAGGTGTTCCCGTGCAAAAAGCAGCGACAACACCACACCTCAACATTCAAAACGACCAGACAGATCGGCGATAAGAACACAAAACACGTGATAAGGCGCGTTAGGAGCAGGAATTTCACACCTGCTCTGACCTGGTGTAAAGTCGGACGGCAGCCTGCACCACAAAAGGGAGCCCAACCCAGGGCATCATCGGTAGGGCAATAGATGCCCCATGGAGCCACTCATCATGCAGCCCGGACACCCAAGAGGGCCACAACACCCACCCGCCACCCACCCCGGACCACCACAGACACAGCACAGACAAAGGCAGCGGCCCCCTAGGAAACGCACCTGCCTCAAAGGCCCAACATCTGACAATGTCACTGTCCACTACAGGATGCAAGGAACAACCATCCTATGCATCCTGGCTGTCATTGCCCAACAGGCCAACTGCACCAACACAGCAGACAAACAATATCCCACCCCACACCAAGCTGCTGGCTGTGCACCACCTGTCACACCACAAACAAACACCGGCCAGAATCAGCGGAGTCTCACAGCCAGCCACATCCAAGACCCCCACACTTATCCTGGACATCACCATCATCCTGGCACCCCAGTCCTCGTACGGCCAACACAATGCGCAAGAACCGCTGGATACCAAGCAAGGACCATATGCCATAGCCAGATGCACACACGTGTTGGGGGCAATGCACTGCACACATGTCCCACCTGTGCCCCCTGGTGACACAGCACACAATCAGCGCAACAGGAAGGACACGTCACACATCAATGCGTAGGCAACATCCGAACACCGTGGGGCTTCGACCAATGTCATCTCCAAATGCACAGCCAGTGTGCATGATCCCTTCACCCTACGACAGTCCAACAACAGCCAGCCGTCCCAGGATGGCACCAAGGGAATTGCACAGCCCCTTGGCAAGTTTCCAATTAACACCCCACTCACCTCACCTCCACAACCATACAATACACAACACTTGCAATGCACATGCTACAAGTCCACAACCAAGATGCACAACAACATGCCCACCCACCAGACACAATAGAACAGCTCACAGTGGTAACCTGGGCAAGCAGTGAACATGACCAATCTTCGGCAGGGCACCTCAGTCACACAATAGACGCATGTTGGGAGAGGAGGCAACCAAGCATATGTGAAGGATGCAGTAGAACCATGATTGGAAAAGTACACAATACCAAGAATGGCGGCACAGTGCTGAACAAACCGCAGCATGCAGAACACACCCATATCCACGCCGACATACACCTCTGGTGAATGGAGTGTAGTGGACAGTGTACACAACCATGTCACCCCAGCCAGTGGGGGTCTTTGCGGAAATTTTGCCTGTTACACTCCACCCGTAAGCATGAGCAGAGTGGGATGGGCCGGCGTACGCCAGGCCAGCGTAGAGGTGTGAATTAAAAGCACATAGCCCTGGGCGTTGTCCTCTTCTGGAAAGCCCAACATCTCTGCCAGGGCGGCGCCTCCCACCCCGCCACAAAGCCAATGAAGCCTCATGAGCGGAGTTGCCTGAGATCCTGTGCACCTGCCATACCCCGGCCCGCATGACCACAAGCCCATCAGGGCCAACCCTACGCAGCCAGGCCACACTAATCTGCATCCAACACCGGTGTGTGTCATGGAGGGCCCACCACTTGCCAGTGTAAACTCCAAGCCCGAGGCCCGCGACCAGGCCAGCCTTTCAGACCACCGCTGTCCCCCCGATGCGGGCCCACATTACTCCCTTCTTGTTTACATATTCTACCGGTGACCTCTGCGGCCCAGTGGGTCACATATGTGAGACTATCCGGGACAGCAGCCACAGCACCAGACTCCCTTCGATCAGTGAAGCATAGTGCCATATGCGCATCTTGCGACACATCCTGCCACAAACCCTGTGCAACGGCATCCGGGGAGCCGTGCTGCCACAAACCCTGTCCAACGCCATCCGGCGAGCCGTGCTGCCACAAACCCTGTCCACCGCCATCCCGTGAGCTGTGGATGAGGGACCAGGACAACCCTGCGGATGAGTGGATCCACATCCAGCACCTAGTTACGAATCACGAATGGCTGAGTCCACACAAGTGGACGCATGGAGAGGAGTAAGAGGAAAGCACGACTCAGTCCAGACGAAAGCCGGGTCACAGTCACGGAGATGACCGAACAAGTGGTGCCACTGAACCTGAACTACACAGGCCGGTGGGGTCACCAAACTATGCTGGCGACACTCAGTGAATGGCCCGTGCTGACCACTGCCTCCGGCCTACAATGCTCTTGGCCTAGGCTGTGCTCGAGTAGGCCACAGATTTGGAACTGAACATCGAGTATGCAAAGGCAGATTACACATCATTGCACGCAAGGAGAGGCCTAAGAGGATGTCGCTTTGCATCTTGGCGTAGAGAAAAGGATCATCATTATGGAGGTGTTCGTGCACTACCGACAACTGCCCTGGTATCACTAGCGCTGTGCATCGCGAGCCAAAGACGCATGGCTGTGGGCCACTGCTGACCGCTGCCTATGGCCTACACTGCAGTCCAGTAGGTCACAGAGTCATGATTCATCAATGGCGAAGTCCATATCAGTGTACCGGCATCATCGCAGTCTGCATCCCCACTCACCCCTGTGCCACTAAGTCAATTCCCCGACATTCATGGACACTCTAGGGTCGAACAGTGGTGGCGTCTGAGCCTATGGACTAGGTGGCAGTTTTCACCCCCATGTAGCTGAAACGGAATTGGTGGTGGCAACGGGCTGTCGCATTCCACTCCTCCATTTGCTGCTTGCTGATAAAATCAAACCTTTTGGCGTCTTGCCCTGGAGGACACCTTCCACTGTCCCCCGAAACACTCTGAAACATACACCTCGGACAATGATGGTTACCCACTCAGGTTGCATGGCCCATCTGACTGCACTGCAAGTCACCGTCCCGTGGCTGGGTGCCTGTGCCAGCCACAGTGCATCCGGGGCCACTAATTCTGTGCTGGTTAAGTCCAGGACCCCTTCTCCGGAGACACAGGCTGGCCCCTGAGGTGTGGGCCATGACTCTGTGGCCTTGCGCTGTACACAGCCTCCGGGCCCAAATGCGTCCAACCAGGGCTCACACACCAAAGCGAGTCCAAACTGGCCCGGATGACGCATCACCGAAGGAAGCACATGCCACCACCGCAAGGACCACTTCCAAATGCCATCTGCAAGAATTGAAGCGGTGGTCCTGGCAGACTTTGTGGTAGCTCAGGCCTGTCGTGGATGCAATCATCGGCCTGATTCCCTGCTCAGCACTCCAGGTGCCAGTGACTCAGTGTACCGCAGGCCATTGTCCGTAGCTGATTGTGTTTTGTGTTGTGGAGCGGATGCGCAGGTATGTCACCTCAAAGAGTGTGGGGCCCCTGAGACGTTGATGGTGAAGATGATGCAGGTCTGACACACCCCGCTGCATCTGCATCAGGAATAGACTTTTTCTGCACATGAACATGCTCATCTCTAGTGTCCACAGCCCACTGCCCTGCGACTCACGGACACTTCTGTTTGCATGTTGGCTGTCCTCTGGACTTTATCCGGCTCACCCCATGTTGCTCAGCGGATGACTCTGTATTGCATGTGTTTTCTGTTTGCTTTCCACTGGTGTCCAATGTCCAAGTGGTTGCCAACACTAGAAATTCCGTGCGGATTGGCTTACCCTCACCCCACACACATCCAACACAGGCGTCACTGTACATGTGGCCCTGCCAATAAAGGGGCCGTGCACATGTGCCCGTAGCCAGTTCAACATGATCTCTGCATGTGTCCCTGTGGTCTTGTAGTATGCATGTGGGCCCTGGGCCCTAAGACTTTACATTGTGCGGTGTACATTGGATGCAGACATGTCACCAGAGGCAGCGGGTTAGGGCATGGACATGTAGCTTTGTCGGCACCCACTCCATTCGTGAGGAGAGTTGCCGGGGCCGTCATACGCACAGCCAACATGGGTGTGTGACTGCTAAGTGTGCGCCTCTGGGCGTGGTTCTGTGCTGTGCATGTGCATCTGCATGTGTCTCAATGGCAGCTTTGATCTCCTTAGTGGGGTGTGGGTGGGCCCTGTAGGGTGATAGACCCCTACATATGTGTCCTTGTTCGCCTTCCATGGGTTCGGCCCCCACCCACATTTGTTGGGCCACCTCCTTTTGGTGTGATGACACATGCCATTGGGGTGCCATGTGTGGGTGGGTGAAGTGTTATGAGCCAGCTGTGCCTGCGGTTGCTTCCTGCTGTGTGGTTTGTTGCAGGCTCGGTGTTCTCCTCTGAGTAGCTTGGCTGTCCGGTTCCTAGTGGGGGGCTGCATGGGATGTCCATGGGCTGTTGTAGGGCATCGGTGTCGATAGTGTGGTGGTCCTCTCCGGCATCACAGATGCGTTGTATTATGTACTCTGCTGCAGGTGCTGTGTGGCCCTCTGTGATGTGAAGTGGTGGTGCATGTTGCCTCTGTGTTAGTATATTTGTTGGCTCATTGTGCTAGTTTGCTTACAGACTGTATGGCAGTGTACATTGTGACTGTTTTGGGGGTGCTGGATTAGTCTGTGGGTATGTGTACATTTGGACTACATGATGAATGTGACGTCGTACGCGTACATTACCATTTCACTGTTACCGGCTCTGTCAGCTGTAGTGGGCTTGTTTCTGTGCCCTCTTTTCTGCAGTGTCTGCTATGTGCGTAGTTCCACGTTGTTGTCAATGTGGCTGTGCTGTTCATGCTGTGTGTGTGCTGCAGTGTGCTGCAGTGTGCCAAGGGGATCCGGGACTTGATCCTGGGTGTTTGTGGGTATGCAGTGTGTTACACCTCATTGAGCATGTGTGCCATTGTGCCCATCTCCTCCCGTCCCCTGAGACCCTGTTTGTTGCACTCCCTGTTGGTGTTGTGTCTGGTCCTCTCGAGCTGTGTCCGTATTCCCTACTCCTTGCACCGTCTCCTCACTGATGACTATGGGCTGGGTTTCCTCCAGCTCCTCCGGTGGCGCTGGACTGCCACCTCCTGTCACCGTTGCTGCCTTCCTGTTGGCAGCGGTTTCGTGCCTGGTTTAGGTTGTCAGGTCAGGCGTCACTAGGGGAGTGCGGGGGGTGCGGACCGCACCGGGTGACACCAACACATGGGGTGACACCAATCTGCACTGCAGCCTCGAGTCTGCTCTCACCTTTACTGTCACCACCGGCATAACACAGGCCCCCGCAGCCCACGAGTTGCGGGGGGGGCCCCAGCGCTCCAGGGCCCCCCTCCGCAGCCAGAACACACAATACATCAGTCTTGCTTGGATGTGATGGGTTACGTCACTTACGTGGTTACGCTCGCCGTCGTTGCACCTCACACAGTCTCTTTTTAAATTAAATGGTGCCCGGCGCGCAGTTGTCTCCACGTCTGTGCCAGCTCTTCATCCTTAAGGTGGTACTGGGGGAGCTCTGGCCAACGCTAATTAATCATCCAGCCAGGGAGAGCAGCAGGGTAAGTGGGGCAGTCTATCGGATTTAAATTCATAATTTAATTGAGGTCAAAGTCACGGGCGGGGAGAACAAAAGTCCTGCGCTGGGACCAAGACAGATCCATAGCAATATCTGGCAGGGAATGGGATACGAGTATATTTATTGTGACAGATTGTTTTACGGCTGTGGCATAGGGCTCAGGACAGGGGGCCGCCAGCGCTCCTGGCTTGTTGGGGGCTTCTCGAAGAGCACTGCACTTTTATTTGGCAGTCTGTCTGGGCAACTGTCTTGACTGAGAAACGGTGGGTAGACGGGGTCACAGACTTGCACTGTGCGTCATGCTCCTGGCTGCTCTTTATAATGGGGAGAATAGGGTCGTTGGGGTTACTTCAACAGGGGGAAGTAGGCCTCAGCATTGTGTGCTGGATGTCAGGGCGCCGGTGGAAGGAGCTACATGTGTTCGGTGGGAGGGCATGATTGTCTTGCTGGAGTAAATCTCAGAGCCGTCCACCCATTGACCTTTTCTGTTAGGAAGTTAAGAAGTTCTCCGATGTATTTGCAGATGCTGTGTTTAGTGTGGGCGGTGTCCAACGAGTTGATTGCCACACATGAGGAAAATCTGCCCTATCCCCAGACCTGGGTCTAGGATTCTGTGTCTCTCTCTGTGTGCACTCCCTTCTCCACCAGCATTACCGCTACTTGTCTTGTCTAGCCTCACCTTCTGTATTCCGGATGTACTCCTGTCCAATTTTAATTATGCATGGACATGAAGAAAAAGAAACTAACTAAAAAGCCTCATGTTTTAAACTTTGCTTTGCCAGAGACTCAACCCCCACGAAGTTAAAGGCAATGCCCCTTAATGAAGATTAAAAGTTACATTTATGTAAAGACAATTCAAAGGCAACATATTTTGTAGAATATTGTTTAATCAAACAGACCGTTCAGGTGGATTCCGTACATCACTTGTACAGTCCACATTCTATACGACCACTATTCCTAAAACGCCCATGCTTGGGAATGGAATTATAAACAAACAATGGTCCTAGACCTATAGATTATAATGTTTGATCAAATCAGAGAATGAATACACGTTCAACATAAAAGCAACAATAATCAGTCTGCTATCTGTAACTCAAAGACTATATCTTTGAAAGGAACCTTACACCACAGTTAGAGGAAATATATATATTCCTATTTTAATTTACTATATTCATTTTTTACATTATTTTTGTCAATAAAAACATAGGTTGCCCCAAGGTGGGAACGTGCAAAGGAAAAAGACGTGATCCAAAAGGATGAAAATAAGTGAGGAGGGGAAAAGAAATTACACAGTGGTGATTAAGAAATGGTTTTCATAATTTTAACAATCAATACTAGACACAGAATTCACCGTATTGAACGCCTGGCCAACAGTCCTAATTCATAAATTGTGATCAACAACATTGTAGTACACACATATCAATGTCCTCAATCTTGCACTGTCTACAATCTTGAAAAAACAATGGTCCTAGGCACATATATTGAAAATGTCGACGTTTCGACTCGACTTATTCCCAACCGGTGATGTGGACCTGGGGATTGCGAGTCTTCATCAGGACAAGGAGTAAAAAACGAGGCAACCAGGGAATATTGAATAACCCTAAAGAAGGAATTTGAAATTACTAACCGTGGTGTAAAAGTGAAAAATATATCCCCCACATGGGGTATTGACAGTTTCTCTTACCCTTTGTAGTAGAGAAAACAATGCTGGGTGATCCAAATTCACCACATCTCAACAGGAGACCTTGAAAACATATCTTGGTCCATGTCAAGGAGACGCTATTTCATATATGACATGGCGGCAGTACCTAAAATTAATTAAAGTAACATCAGTATATCCTGTGTAGCCTAGCTGCTAGTTGCTATTATATTACCATGTTGTGCGGTGACCATTACCTTATTACTTGGACATTCAATGCCCCCAAGTCGATGAATTGCGAAACTTCCACTCCAAATTCAATGGACACTATAAAAATGACAATGAATCGTCGTTCATTATATGCCACTAATACTACTCTGTTGGATGTTACAAGATTCACTCAGGTGAACTTACAAGATTTTTAAGGCTTACCTGATTTAAAATCTACTGTTTTTCGGATAAGCAATGGCTATGGTACTCCAATTCAAATTCGAAGGAGCTGTATTAAGGGAGACACAAAATCAGAGATTCGGATCTCACTCGGGGTGTAGGCGTGATGGTGTGTGAAATAACAATTTACACAGGGGTTCACACCTACCCGTTATATTGATGATGTCAGCGTATACATCCGAGCCTCACGGTGCTTCCGGATGTCCAATCATATTAATGTAGAGAATGCTCCTACGATTCGGAACGCTGTATAAAAACATATATAAAGGGCTTGTTTTAATGCTCACTCCCGACGGAAAACGCGGTGGTAGAGAAGTCAAGCAATAATTTGTAAATAATCTCCACCTACCCGTTCATCCGTGCGATGAATCGTCTACATCCGAGCCTCACAGTGCTACAGGATGCCGTCGGAAACCGAACTATCCTTCCGCGTTAGTAAATACCCAGACTGCATCACACAGTCTGCATAGAAAGAGGACTAATTTAGTGATGTTTAGGGTCTGCAGTAGCGTTTTTACCAGATATGAAAAACATTATGTTTAACTGCCTCATATTTAAGGACCGGGGGTGTCTGTAGACTGGGAATGGAAGGCAGCCCTCTGCGTTTTTGTGGGGAGTCTGCCCGGGCAGGCGGGTTATTATGTAGTGGTGTTTAGCGCCAGTTATGTGCAGAAAAATGTAATTCCAGTTATGATGATAGGTAAAGTGTCAACACTTTGGTAATTTCAATAGAAGCATTCACTTCATGTCAATAACCATGGCCAGGCCTCCCTCTCCAGATTGTATTACTACCTCAGATGTAAATGCAGTGTTGTGTGCTTTTCAGATGCCTACGTTTCAAACATTGTAACTTTGAAGGTGCAGGGATTTTAATGTAATGTTGTTTTTTGTGTGTGATAGAATCACGAAAAGATGAAAGCTTTAAATCGACCCAGACAAACGTGTATGTTGGGTAGACAGGGCTTTACTAAATGAAAGCAGAGCTGAGGAGATCTTGATTGATATGGAATGTATTTCTATATCCGAAGTGCATGGATCGATCAACACAGGCTGTTTTTTTCCTCTCCACTTCTTTACTTTCAGTATGATGGTGCCCTAGTTGCGAATGTGCAGAGAGTTTCCAGAGACAGAGCGCTTGTTGCCGAGATATGCATAGGTGCTGGTTATGATGCAGCTGGTTTTGAAGATAGTGCTGACCTAAAAGTGGAGCCAGTGGGTTTCCTTCAGAATGTAGGCCACGCTTTGTTACCCATGGCCAGTGTCATCCAGGATCTTAAATGTGACCACAAGTATAAAGGAATGCCCAACGGTAATCCAAGAAACAAGAGAGACAAATGTTCATTATAAAATCACCCCTGATTGATCCAGCCAGGTGTTGATGGTCCACAGCATTCGTGCCCACTATAAAGGTAATCTACATGGGAGAAAGTTGGGTAGCCTGCAGTCCAGAACTGGTTATTGCCCCACATTTTCGCCTTACTACAGCTGTCAGAGAAAAATTGCATAATACTCTCCACCATCTATCCACTGACCTCCCAACCCACCAGTCTTCACCCAGCAGTGTCAGAGTTCTAGGAAGAGAAAACTTTCAAAATACTAGCACAGATACAAAATTCCAAGGCCACTGTAGAAGGACAATTGTCAAGGAATTCAGTAACTATGATAAAGTATGTAGAAATTAGGGGTTGGCGTAACTCACATTATTCTGTGTAGCGTAATCTTTCCGAATTACCTAAAAATTCAGCGAGATTACACAGAATCACATAAGTGTAATTTAGAATTTAGCACCATTTTCTTTAGGCACAAATACCCACTCACCTTCAAAATGCACGCGAGGATGCATTTTTCTCTAAAAATAGAACTAACTGCAACAGAACATTAATTACAATGTGAGCTACCATTTGAAAATGTGAAAGTGGAGAAAGATTTTCCCCCCAAAGGACTCAAGGCATTTAGTGCCAGTTTCTTAGCACAAAATGCACCATCACTTACAAAATGGATGCAAGGGGGTATTTTTCGCTAAGAAAATAGCAATAAATGCAACAGAACATAAACTGCGGTGCAAGCAGCTGCTCACATTCTCTAAATGTGCTGTCACCTAAGGATCCCCCCCTAAATTACTCTTAATTCCGTAAGTGGCGTAATATAGTTATTTTTGGTAATTTCTCCTTAAAAAGTGTTTCAGAATTTAAATTAGTCTGATTAATCCAGCATGATTGATATTATTCCCAGGCCTCGCAGAAATAGCCATTGTAAGTAATTCCCTATTTGATGCTTTTGAACTGTGTTTGGGTAGAGTTAATTAGTGCCAAGAAAACATTTGCACAGTAAAAACTCCACAATATGTGGCATTCACTTAAACACCATAGAAGCACTTAAAACATTGTCTTAACAAAGTACACCACTTTGAAATGTGCTTTCATGGTGCTGGTAGGTGGGCAGCTACACAGTAGGTGGCCAAAATCTCAGGGTGAACATGCAGCTGGTCTTTGGCCATTAGTAGCCATTGCAGTTGTCAATGGAAATAATTGTATGTGTAGGAGAGAAAGAATTGAGAAATGACCTACCACCATACTTCAACCCTGATGCCCCTCTTTCTTGATGCCCTTTGAGAAAAAAGGGACCTACCACCATAAGAGCTGGGTGGATAGATGGGACCTACTGTACGGGTAGTAATGTGACACCATATGGAGAGGTTAAAGAAGAAAAATGAGACCCTGGGCCAAGCTTTTTCAGATTGCATCGAAGTGGAAGTCTCTAAAATGCTGAACTTTGGAGTCATTGAGCGCTCTTCAAACTAGTTGATAAACTCTGTTGTACTAGTGCTGAGTAGGGCTCAACACACCTCCACTTTTGAGTGAACCAGAGAGCGCTAAATGTTGCCATGCAACCTTCTTCCTTTATGTGATAAGCTCATCAGTAAGTTGGGGGCTGCTCATTTTTTGACTGCCTTTGCATTGATTAGTAGCTCTTGACAGATTGCATGGAACTCTGCTTCCAAGGAGAAAACTTTAACCTCCACTTCAGAGATCCTTGGCTATGTAAGGCCCTTGCATTGTGGATTAAAATTATATTTTTTCCTGTGATTGTCAAATCATGTCTTGAATGACCTGGATAAAATTTCTGTTGCCTATGTAGAACATATTTGCTGAATGACCACTGGGCCAATGATCAGATTCACCTCAAGCTAATGTGGGTGCTGAAGTGAGCTAATCTCACAATGAAAGCAACCAAGTGCCTGACGTAAGCTTTGCCCATATTGTGCAGCCTTGGTCCCCATGTGGGTGGTGGAAGGGTGGATACTATTAACTCCAAGATTTAAATTGGACAGCCCAAACACCCAGACATGTTTCCTCATTCTTGGATATCAGTAGGTATTGCCAGTAATTCATGGAGAACTATGGTTCAATTGTTTCTCTGCTTGTAGCTCTGACTTCCCAGGAGGAGCTTTTGGTCACCTGAAAAGATTTGTGTGAGGCACCGGATTCCGGCAACTTTTGATTGCCCAAGCTGACTCCTTTGATCTTCGCTTTTATTGGGTTTTCTCCCAACTCCATAGGAGGAGTCAAAAACACATAGTGGAATTCTCTACCCAGAGTTTGTCATCTAGGCAGCAATTGAGGTGACATGCTGAACATCCCGTGGGAATGTGGATGGGTTCAGGGAATTTCAGCTGATTAGATAAACAAGCCTCTCCTTGTGGCAAGTAGTTTCCCGGTGCAGTCTAACCTGAGAAGAGCAATATGTAAGGACAAAAGTGCACGACCGTTGATGCAGCTTTATTATTGCTGCGTTTCATCATTTGCCCATGCAGTTCCCATCTTTTGGCTTTTGACAAGAGTTTGTGGGGCTCTGATCCAAGGGGACCTTTCAAACTCCAACTATGATGCTCCTCCGGTACACTCTTTAGTATGGTTTACGATAAACAGACCGTTCATGTATCTCCCCATCCTATACTTGTGGAAGCCCAGTCTGTCTCCTCTGTACAGGGCCTGTTGCTGGCAGTAATTTGTATTAGTTCTGGGAAGTAATAGCTAGTTTTCCTTTGTAAATTAAGTCCAGTAAGTTGAAGCAGATGATGGTCCCTTCATGTTTACTTTTGTTTGAATGTTTGTGTATTAGTGCTTCCGTAACGATCACTAATATCAGAACAGGAGTCCAGAGTTATTTTAATTGATAATGGTCTGATAGTACCTAATAAATACATTAATATATTTATGGAAGTGTACATCTCAATTAGGGATAGGGTTCAATTTGTAAAGAGCAATACAACAGCAGTGCAACATTAATAAAGTGATAAACCAGGGAATCTGCCATTACGAACTATACACTCTTTCCCATGTTCGGAAGTGATTCAGTTTTCCAGGTTATATATGATCACAAATGGCATACAGTGCTCATTTGCAGCAGTGTGGTTTTAGCACAGTGTAGCTCTGAAATACAGTTACATTGTGTATTATGTTTTGGGTAGTCAGTTACATGCTTGACCGCAACACAAAGGGTAGGGTAGATGAAAAACAAAACAATAAAATTCATTGCAGAAAGGGAGTGTGCTCGCCTAGTAAAATGACAGCTCCACGCACTTGCTCTTTTAAGAACCTCTTTCTTCATTCAGCCACCTTCCATTCTGGTGAGACTGGAAGGGGGCTGAACAGTATTGTAACTATAACTGTGTTACATAGTGCCCTGGCTCAAGCATACATCATCTCCTTTGAGCTAGGATGCTACCAATCAGGGGCGTAACACAGGCCCCCGCAGTGCGGGGGGCCCCGTCAGCACAGCACTTCGGCTGGAGAGTTCCTGATTGAGTCCAGAGGGGGCCCCTCCACGTACCCTGCAGGGGGGCCCCCTCAAGTTTCGTTACGCCCTGTGCAAGCTTGTTCCTCATGCTGTTCACACTCGCCAGCGTCTCGCAGGAGATCTGCAATGCTTGACTGCAATTTTCTTTGCTCACAAGCCAACTCTATAGCAGCCTAGCTCATCTGAGGGTGCATGGTTTCCTATTTTTCAGTATCTTGCACAGTCTTCAGTTTTCCAGTGAACCAGTTCCAAATTTCAGCTTGCTCTTCACTACAGTGCCACCTGTTGCTCGCACTCTTGTTTATAAAAACCAAGGGAAGACAGATGGAGTAAGAGAGAGAGGGAGACAGAGGGCGCTAGAGGGAGTAATACAGAGAGAAGGAGCTAGAGAGAGCAAGACAGAGAGAGAGAGGGAGCAAGAGGGAGTAACAAAGAGAGAGAGGGAGACAGAGGGAGCTAGAGAGAGTAAGACAGAGAGAGAGGGAGATAAAGGGAGTAAGACAGAGAGAGAGAGAGGGGGAGCTAGAGAGAGTAAGACAGAGAGAGAGGGAGATAAAGGGAGTAAGACTGAAGACAGAGAGAGGGAGGGAGCTACAGGGAGTAAGACAGAGAGAGAGAGCTAGAGTGAGAAAGACAGAGAGAGAGGTAGCTTGAGTGAGAAAGACAGAGAGAGAGGGAGCTAGAGGGAGTAAGACAGAGAGAGGGAGACAGAGGTAGCTAGAGGAACTAAGACAGAGAGAGAGGGAGCTAGACAGAGAGAGGGAGCTAGAGGGAGTAAGATAGAGAGAGAGAGCTAGAGGGAGCAAGACAGAGAGAGAGGGAGCTAGAGGGAATAAGAGAGAGGGAGCTAGAGGGAGCAAGACAGAGAGAGAGGGAGCTAGATGGAATAAGAGAGAGGGAGCTAGAGGGAGCAAGACAGAGAGAGAGGGAGCTAGAGGGAGTAAGACAGAGAGAGGGAGCTAGAAGGGAGTAAGATAGAGAGAGAGGGAGCTAGATGGATCAAGACAGAGAGAGAGGGAGCTAGAGGGAATATAGAGAGGGAGCTAGAGGGAGCAAGACAGAGAGAGAGAGGGAGCTAGAGGGAGTAAGACAGAGAGAGGGAGGGAGCTAGAGGGAGTAAGACAGAGAGAGGGAGCTAGAGAGAGTAAGACAGAGAGAGAGAGGGAGCTAGAGGGAGTAAGACAGAGAGAGAGGGAGCTAGAGGGAGTAAGACAGGGAGAGAGGGAGCTAGACAGAGAGGGGGAGCTAGAGGGATTAAGATAGAGAGAGAGGGAGCTAGAGGGAGCAAGACAGAGGGAGAGGGAGCTAGAGGGAGTAAGAGAGAGAGAGAGGGAGCTAGAGGGAGCTAGACAGAGAGAGGGAGCTAGAGGGAGTAAGACAGAGAGAGAGAGGGAGCTAGAGGGAGTAAGACAGAGAGAGGGAGCTAGAGGGAGCTAGAGGGAGCAAGACACAGAGAGAGGGAGCTAGACAGAGAGAGGGAGCTAGAGGGAGTAAGACAGGGAGAGAGTGAGCTAGAGGGCGCTAGACAGAGAGAGGGAGCTAGAGGGAGTAAGAGAGAGAGAGGGAGCTAGAGGGAGCAAGACAGAGTGAGAGGGAGCTAGAGGGAGTAAGACAGAGAGAGAGAGAGCTAGAGGGAGCAAGGCAGAGAGAGAGGGGGCTAGAGGGAGTAAGAGAGAGAGAGGGAGCTAGAGGGAGTAAGAGAGAGGGGGCTAGAGGGAGTAAGACAGAGAGAGAGGAAGCTAGAGGGAGTAAGACAGAGAGAGGGAGGTAGAGGGAGCAAGACAGAGAGAGAGAGGGAGCTAGAGGGAGTAAAACAGAGAGGGAGCTAGAGGAAGCAAGAGAGAGAGGGAGCTAGAGGGAGTAAGAGAGAGAGAGGGAGCTAGAGGGAGTAAGAGAGAGAGTGGGAGCTAGAGGGAGTAAGAGAGAGAGAGCGGGAGCTAGAGGGAGTAAGACAGAGAGAGGGAGCTAGAAGGAGTAAGACAGAGAGAGAGGGAGCTAGAGGGAGTAAGACAGAGAGATGGAGCTAGAAGGAGTAAGAGAGGGAGCTAGAGGGAGCAAGACAGAGAGAGGGAGCTAGAGGGAGTAAGACAGAGGGAGAGGGAGCTAGAGGGAGTAAGACAGAGAGAGAGGGAGCTAGATGGAGTAAGACAGAGAGAGAGGGAACCAGAGGGAGCTAGAGGGAGTAAGGCGGAGAGGGAGCTAGAGTGAACTAGACAGAGAGAGGGAGCTAGAGGGAGTAAGTCAGTACCTAGCGCCGTACATTTCCGACAGAGTTGGTCAATGCGGTAAGTCGTGAGGGGGTGACACCATGAGTTACCCGCACCGGGTGACACCAACCCCAGTGACGCCACTGATGCCGTTGCAGGTGGTCTGCATGTGGGTCAGTTGCTGGTAGTGTTCTGCCACCTCCGTGACACTGGTCTTGTTTTCCTGCGGTCTGCACCCCGTCTTCCTCTCCCTCTTCTCCTTGGCCTTCCCCGACCCTGTTGTTCCTTGCTGGTGGTCTGTGGGGGTTGTGGGGTTCGAGAAGACCTCTGTATCCATGTTGCTACGTGCTTTGGCTTGTTTCTGGTGTATTTTATACTGTTTTTTTAAAATGGTTTTTATGGTGCATTGTCCCGCCAGACACGCGGGATTATCGGGCCTGTGGTTGGTTTTTGCTACTTTTTGTCCTGCGGTTGGCCTCATCGCATCTTTGCGTTCACGTATCGCATTTTTACGGCATGGCGTTGATTTTCACGCGGACATTTGCCGCGTTATCTGGTGTCTATCGCATGCTATCACCTTGTGAATTCCACGTTGACACAGGGTTGTTTTTCTGCGATAGGCTGCGATGTTGAAAGTTGCGTTACTCTACTGTTGCGGTAGTTATCACACATTCTTGTGAATATACCCCTATGTTGCTTAGTTTGTGTGCTTGCAACACCTAAATATGATTACTTACCGCAAAACAGCATTTATGATACATATGTTATTCAGCATAAAACTATGCACTTTCCAATTAAATGCCATTAATTTGCAAAATGAGGAAATTCGCTCTATCAACTGCCTGATCCAGTCCCTGGTTTAATGATTAAGCTAAAGTTAAGCATATTGTAGAAACATGAACTTTAATTGCCAACTTTTATATACAGTAACGTTTTTTCCTGATAAGTTTTAGAGAAAATTGATAATTATAAAAAAAAATGACAAGTGGCAGGAATAATTTTACTATGAAACAAACTAGCTGTACTCAAAAGAACTGTATTTCCTTAAATTTGCAAGATTAGACCCTAACTCCATCTTGAAATTCAAAACGTAAGTGTTTTCATTCGGTGCCCCCACACAGCGAAGTATGCACTAAATATTGATTGCAATATGTATTGTTATTCTGTCATCTTCTTTCATTAGAAGATTAAGTTCTTTGTAAGCTCTAGAGAAAGCTCACCTCTCGAATGTGATTGTTTAAGGGGGTGCTGTCTAATCTGTTGGAGCAATTGGGGGACACATACCTGTTATTTCTGTACAGCTGGGCAAAGAGGCATCACTCGGTCTCCCTCCCGCCGCCGAAGCTTGAACACCAGCGGCCGCCGAGAGGAGGGAGACTACATCTCCGAGCCTGCCTTGCTGCCTTGTTTCGCGGTAGAAGCCGCTACCTCCACTTTCGCGCCCGGAGGCGCCTTAAACGAACAAAAGCCCCGGTGGAGCGGGTGCTGTCTAATCTGTTGGAGCAATTGGGGGACACATGCCTGTTATTTCTACGCCGCTGGGCAAAGAGGCATCACTCGGTCTCCCTCCCTCCGCCGCAGCTTGAACACCAGTGGCCGCCGAGAGGAGGGAGACTACATCTCCCAGCCTGACTTGCTGCCTTGTTTCGCAGCAGAAGCCGCTACCTCCACTTCCGTGCCCGGAGGCGCCTTAAACGAACAACAGCCCCGGTGGAGCGGGTGCTGTCTAATCTGTTGGAGCAATTGGGGGACACATACCTCTTATTTCTGCGCAGCTGGGCAAAGAGGCATCACTCGGTCTCCCTCCCGCCGCCGCAGCTTGAACACCAGCGGCCGCCGAGAGGAGGGAGACTACATCTCCCAGCCTGCCTTGCTGCCTTGTTTCGCGGCGGAAGCCGCTACCTCCACTTCCATGCCCGGAGTCGCCTTAAATGAACGACAGCCCCGGTGGAGCGGGTGCTGTCTAATCTGTTGGAGCAATTGGGGGACACATACCTGTTATTTCTGCGCAGCTGGGCAAAGAGGCATCACTCGGTCTCCCTCCCGCCGGCGCAGCTTGAACACCGCGATACAAAAGGGGATGATGGACGGAGCGTTTGAGCAAATCAAACACTCACCCCCAGTCAACTGATCTGGGTTTAATCCATCACCAGTTTTTAGCTCACTCAGCCACCCAAGTTCAGACATGGCCATATGCAAATCAGTCTGACCCTGTGCCTCATGGGAACAGTCCAGCTCGAACTGCCAAGCCATGTCTTCCCTGGACCGGAAACAAGCATCCTGGGACCGGTTTCGGATTCATAATCCTCATCAGCAAGGCTATCTTGAATCCAGTGGCCAAGTGAGCAAGGGACTCACGTCTGAGCATACCCTGCCACACTTAGGGTATGCTCAGACGTGAGTCCCTTCCTCACTTTGCCACTGGATTCAAGCAAGCCGGGCTGAAGACGGCTGAAATGCCAGAAACCGGTCCTCGGAAGCTTGTTTCCGGTCCAGGGAAGGCATGGCTTGGCAGTTTGGGCTGGACTGTTTCCATGAGGCACAGGGTCAGACTGATTTGCATATGGCCATGTCTGAACTGGGGTGGCAGAGTGGGCTAAAGAACGGTGATGGATTAAACCCAGATCTGTTGACTGGGTTGGAGTGTTTGATTGGTTCAGATGCTCCGTCCATCACCGCCCCCCTTTTGTACTACTTTGTTCGCCATAAGTTGGCAGGGTATGCTCAGACGTGAGTTCCTTGCTCACTTTGCCACTGGATTCAAGCAAACCTGGCTGAAGACGGCTGAAATGCCAGAAACCGGTCCTCGGAAGCTTGTTTCCGGTCCAGGGAAGGCATGGCTTGCCAGTTCGGGCTGGACTGTTCCCATGAGGCACAGGGTCAGACTGATTTGCATATGGCCATGTCTGAACTGGGGTGGCAGAGTGGGCTAAAGAACGGTGATGGATTAAACCCAGATCTGTTGACTGGGTTGGAGTGTTTGATTGGTTCAGATGCTCCGTCCATCACCACCCACTTTTGTACTGCTTTGTTCGCCATAAGTTGGCAGGGTATGCTCAGACGTGAGTCCCTTGCTCACTTTGCCACTGGATTCGAGCAAGCCGGGCTGAAGACGGCTGATATGCCAGAAACCGGTCCTCGGAAGCTTGTTTCCGGTCCAGGGAAGGCATGGCTTGGCAGTTCGGGCTGGACTGTTCCCATGAGGCACAGGGTCAGACTGATTTGCATATGGCCATGTCTGAACTGGGGTGGCAGAGTGGGCTAAAGAACGGTGATGGATTAAACCCAGATCTGTTGACTGGGTTGGATTGTTTGATTGGTTCAGATGCTCCATCCATCACCACCCCCTTTTGTACTGCTTTATTCGCCATAAGTTGGCAGGGTATGCTCAGACGCGAGTCCCTTGCTCACTTTGCCAATGGATTCAAGCACGCCGGGCTGAAGACGGCTGAAATGCCAGAAACCGGTCCTCGGAAGCTTATTTCCGGTCCAGGGAAGGCATGGCTTGGCAGTTCGGGCTGGACTGTTCCCATGAGGCACAGGGTCATACTGATTTGCATATGGCCATGTCTGAACTGGGGTGGCAGAGTGGGCTAAAGAACGGTGATGGATTAAACCCAGATCTGTTGACTGGGTTGGAGTGTTTGATTGGTTCAGATGCTCCGTCCATCACCACCCCCTTTTGTACTGCTTTGTTCGCCATAAGTTGGCAGGGTATGCTCAGACGTGAGTCCCTTGCTCACTTTTCCACTGGATTAAAGCAAGCCGGGCTGAGGACGGCTGAAATGCCAGAAACCGGTCCTCGGAAGCTTGTTTCCGGTCCAGGGAAGGCATGGCTTAGCAGTTCGGGCTGGACTGTTCCCATGAGGCACAGGGTCAGACTGATTTGCATATGGCCATGTCTGAACTGGGGTGGCAGAGTGGGCTAAAGAACGGCGATGGATTAAACCCAGATCAGTTGACTGGGTTGAAGTGTTTGATTGGTTCAAATGCTCCGTCCATCACCACCCCCTTTTGTACTGCCGCTTGAACACCAGCGGCCGCCGAGAGGAGGGAGACTACATCTCCCAGCCTGCCTTGCTGCCTTGTTTCGTGGCGGAAGCCGCTACCTCCACTTCCGCGCCCGGAGGCGCCTTAAACGAACGACAGCCCCGGTGGAGCGGGTGCTGTCTAATCTGTTGGAGCAATTGGGGGACACATACCTGTTATTTCTGCGCAGCTGGGCAAAGAGGCATCACTCGGTCTTCCTCCCGCCGCCGCAGCTTGAACACCAGCGGCCGCTGAGAGGAGGGAGACTACATCTCCCAGCCTGCCTTATTATTATTATTAAAACAGTTTTGTATAGCGCGTGGTTACCCTAGAGCATCCCGGCGCTTCGCCAAACAGAACCACACGGCAGAAGCCGCTACCTCCACTTCCGTGCCCGGAGGCGCCTTAAACGATCGACAGCCCCCGCGTCGCGGGATCGCACGCGGGTCACGCCGGGCGAAGCCCGGGCTAAGGGCGGGCCGTCTGTGGCCGTCCGGGGAAGAACGAGGCAGGGCTGGCCCACCCCCTTTGGTCCCGCTGCACCGATCCGCCTGGATCATTATTATAGCGAGCTTAAGGTATTTGACATTATTGACCTAGAGATTGTCTCGCAATCTGAACCATGGGTAAAAATACTCCTGTTACTACACGATCTAGTACCAGACAGAAAAAGTGCACTACTACCCCTTTGCCAAGTTTGACTGCAATAGACAGGATGCTGCAGAAAACAATAGGGGTTGTCGTAACAGCCATAGAGAGCACTGAGAGATGCCTATCGCTTCCCCCAAATATGTGTCTTCCCTCACTATACCCTAATACCACAGCTACACAGGCAAATTCCTCTGACTCTATATTTCTGGATTCCTATGCAGAGCTCCCAAGGATAGAGGGCAAGTACACCATCTCGCCACCACAAAACCCACATTTTGTACCATTTCCTACTGCTAGCAGACTTTCACAAACCCCAACTCTGCAGCCCTAAGATGTATCTGTGGAGTCCTCCCTCTTAAAAAATGATTCAACTGACTTAGAGGGTTTGGACGCCTCCTCCTTGGGGCCCTTAATGCAGGTTAACTCCTTAAACGTACTAGATAGGCCACCAATTCCGTTAACCAATGAGGAAACAAGCAATCCAAACCATAATGACTTGATATTAGTCCAGGAAGCTTCTTTAATTAATGATGCTTCTTCTTCCAAAATGGTTAACCGATACCCCCAAACTCGAGCAAATACTGAAGGTACTATAAAAAGAAAAAGGACAGAAACCGTACAAAAAGGGAGGAAGCCAAAAACATCGAAAATTGTGGACTCGGTAAATCCCGAACAAGGGTCACTTACAGGTAGGGTTTTAGTAAGGTCTGATGATAACCAAGGGAGACCTATTCAAACTACTATAGGTAATTGTGCAGAAACCATCCCTCCCGCCCCTACTGAGGGCGTAGGAGGGTCAATGTGGCACATATAGAGCATGTTGTTAGATCACTGATCCTCCCCCTCCTTGAAAGAATAAAATTGGTAAATGAAAAGCTGGAGAGATTTGAACAGTTAACTCTAGACAATTTTACCTCCCTAAAAAATCTGATAAAACTTGAAGTTAGAGGGAGAATGGAGAACACAGTGCCACCTCCTGGGGATCTTGCAATTGCTACAGGGGCTGCAATCGGTGTATCCACTGTTCAACCGATAGAGGTAGGGATTCAAAAGGGTCCCATTAGCAACAAACAGACTAAAAAAGCCCCTGGTAAAAGTGTACAAGGTAAAACAACTAGTGAAGGTAAAACAACTAGTGAAGGTAAAAGTGCATTGGGGAGGGTCGCTTGTTCTGAAGGTGTACAAAAAACAAAAGATAATTATGACAGCAATCTGAAAGTTCCATTGGTAACGATTGACTTACCGCCAGAGTCATTACCATATGTAATCGTGCTCACTGGTGTCCCAGAACTAAAGAGTGGGAAACCAGAACCTTATCAAGATATTCTGTGATATTCTGGTTGAATAAGAACAGGCCGATCCCTAGACACTTGAAAGGAGAAGTATTGTTTGTTAGAAGGGTTAATTGGGTAGGAAGGAGACCAAAAGACATACAGGGAGACACAATCATTGTTAACTTCAGGGATAGCAATGTAGTAAGACTAATTTGCAATGAACAGCATTATATGGATAGGGGCCCTATTAGAACAAAAAACCTCACTTATTTCTATAGCTCGAAGGCTATGCGAATAACTGGGCGCCAGCAAATCATGGCTCATGAAGAGATGTCGGGAGGTCTTAACACCTATCTTCCGATAGCTGCAAAAAATTATTTTACAGAACTATATGGGCTAGATGAGGCCGACTGACTGGGAGAAATTCATGGAAAGGAAACAAGTGACATAACAGTTAACTTCATTCAGGGGAATGAGGACAGGTGTAATATAAGGGAAGTAGCTAAACAGGGTTCTAACCCCGTTGCGTTGGATCAACTGGGAAATATTAACTCACTAACATTGATAACTCATGGAGGTATAAATATGGACCATAACCAATTTGATAGCAAGGCCAACGCTGAGGTTAAATTAATCTCTTGGAATATTGCCGGAATAAGGAAAAATATGCCTGACCCTGCATGGCATGACTATATTAATAGTCGGGACCTTATCTTATTTCAAGAAACATGGGGAGTAGAAAACCACTATAAAGTAGGCTACAGGTCATTTTATATACCGGCAGCAAACTTAAATAAAGGTAGACCCCCTGGTGGTTTGATAATCTGGGCAACAATTAAACTGGGCATTGATTTTAAACAGATAGATTTTAATAGTCCTGACATTTTGGTTATAAAATTCCAAGATGTTAAAGGTCGGGTAATCTGTATTATTAACATTTATAATAGACCCCAATCGCCAAATAAAGAATCAGAGACAATAGCCCAGTTAGATAGCATCATCTCCAACCTAGACTATAAAACCATGTTGATCATAGGGGGAGACTTCAACAGGACTTTCGAACCAGTCATGGGCCTAGATGATATCAATGGGGAAGAAGATAATGCCAACAATATCCCCAGCATTGATGCAAGCCATACAATAGCTTGCACAAAAGGTGCCCTGCAACTGTTAAAAATGACAATGGAACATGGTCTACGCTCCTGTAATGGGCGATTCCCATCAGATTGCCCAAGTAAACCTACCTTTAAAAGAGGTTGTTCTGCCAGTCATTTAGATTATATATTGGTCTCTCTAAGCCTATGGCCAATGCTTCTGGACCTGAAGGTCGATAACCGTATAGAAAGCAACCATTTGCCCCTCTCTTTGACCACTCTTAGTTCATTATTCGTGCTTCTTACGGAGATGGTCCCTCGAGATTACAACTCATCAGATGACCCTTTAGAGTCTAATAGTCGCAGGTCCTTAAAATGGCCCGCTGTGATGGGTAATGCTGGCATTATTAAGAAAATTTATGAACTTTACGTAACACTTATGTCACCGCTGGTTGATACTAATACTGAGGAACTCTCCCTAACAGAAGTACATGGGAATCTGATACTGCAACTTAGCGAGATTCTTTCAAAGGGGATTAAAAAAGCACAATTTGGCCGAAACAACTGTCCGAAGGAAGGACTCTGGTATAATAAAGCTTGCCGCCAGGCCAAATCAGAATTAATTAAAGCTGTAAAAGGGAACCAAACAAATATTGTCAGAGACAAAAGAACGCATTATAAAAAAAACATTTCATTAGCAAAAAAGGAATGGGATGAAAAAGTATGGACGGACTTGGTTCAAGCATGCAAACTGAATGACGAATCATTGTTTTGGAATCTTATTGCTAGAGGCACCAAAGAAGGGACCCCATCCAGGGATAGGTTTCTTGAGGTAAATATTTGGGTCAAACACTTTTCTACACTGTATTCGTGTGGAGGGGATGAGGAAGAGTGGATACATGAATACACAGAATTAAATACATGTGAAACATCCTTAACATTCAGCTTGACAGATACTATACTAGCCATTAATGCAGTCAAACAGGGTAAAGCTCCAGTCCCAGATAAAATTACCGGGGACCTCTGGAAACATGAGAATCACTTGTGGGCTCTGTACATTAATTTGCTCAGCAATGATATCGTAAGAGGAGCTCCAATTCCGGAGACCTGGCGGGGCACAGAAATTGTGACTATTTTTAAGAAGGGTGACAGACTTAATCCATCACACTATAGACCTATCAGTCTGATAGATGTCCTTCAAAAGATTTTTGCTCGCCAACTTTTAAGCAAGTTAAATATGTGGATCGAGGATAATTCTATTTTAACAAAATACCAGGCAGGTTTTAGAGCTAGAATTAGTACGGTAGATCAAGTTTTTAGATTCCTATGTTTAATCTGGAAATATATTAATATAAGGAATTCTCACTTATATGTAGCTTGTGTGGACCTCAGAGCGGGCTTTGATCTGGTCCCCAGGGGGAAGCTATGGAAATTGCTAAGAGACATGGGTGTCCCCATGGACATTCTCCAACAACTGATCAGGTTGCATGAGGGAAACTATGCAAGAGTGAGGTGGGGACCAAATGGAGCGTTAACAGAGAGAATAGATATAAAGAGAGGCGTCAGGCAAGGTTGTGTCTTGGCGCCAACCCTCTTCTCCCTTTACGTTAATAACATTCCAGACACCCTCTTGGGCTGCGAGCATGACTCTCCCAAGTTGTGTGGTCAAGCCGTTCCGGCCCTATTATTCGCGGACGACACGATTTTAATCTCCCAGACCCCTAAAGGATTACAGAACCTGCTGAATAAATTCCGGTCTTATTGTCTGGACAAAAACCTTGAAATTAATTCCTCTAAAACCAAGGTCATGACGATCAGTCCTCATAAGGGTTTTAACAAAGCTTTTATTGTAAATAATGAAAAGATCGAACATGTGCAAAATTTTAAATATTTGGGTATTACCCTCGACACTAAAATGAACTGGAAGCCACAAATAGAAAAATCGAGGTTAATACTAACACAAAACCAAGCCCCCATAATTAGGAAGCATAAGAATAGCCTTGTTAGAGCAGTACCACCTGCAATTGAGCTATTTAAATGTAAAGCTCAATCGGCTACCCTGTATGGGGCAGAACTGTGGGGCCACGTAGTAAGAGATGCTTTTCAGTCCAAGAAAACAGCTTCTTTAGACAACTCTTATCTGTTCCAGGTTGCACCCTTTTAATCCCTTTATTTTGGGATTTGAATATACGCCGTTCGGATGATGATGCCTCCCTATGTCCACTACTATACTGGGTTCGCCTGTGGTCTACCGACGAGCTAGTGGACTATAGAGACGCATTAAAGGAAATAATGCAAATAAAGAATACCACCCGGTTGGCATGGTTAGTGCACATCGAAAATTAGTTTTTAAAGCTGGGCCTATATAGTTTTTGGACAGATCCAGACTCCCTTACCCATTCCTCTAAAAAATTGCTGAAGGCAAGGTACTGGAAATATACCCATAGCTGTTTATTACAAAATTCTAAAGTAGGAATATTGACCCTTAAATTCTTTGATGTTAAAATTGAAAGTAAATTTGAATGCTTTATGGATGAAATTCTGCCCCATGCGGCTAAATCATTGTATCTAAAGTACCGTTATGGCATTCTACAATTTAAATCTAGAACATCAACGTGGGCGTGTAACAAAGGACCTGGGGGCAGTACCAAATCTGACTTGTGTGAATTATGTGACATGGGTGTTAGGGAGGATGAGGCCCATGTTCTATTTGTATGCCCTGCATACCTGCAAGCAAGGAAAAAGTGGATTAAACCCATTTGCCTCCTCTTAGGCTTTCGGCATATCAAAGATGGGGAAAGAGTGTTTAAGGGCGACACGTCACAGACTATAGTATTTAGTCTGAGCCGTTTTTTTCTTGCTGTAGTGATAGTTAGGAAAAGAAATGGCCTAAAAATGTAACAGTATTATCAGGACAAGTATTGATATGACATGTATCAGCCTTAACGTTTAATCTATTGAATATAGATATGCTAAACAAGGTGGACTTTTTTTTATTAAAGTCCCCTTTATATATTAACCCTAATTGCAACATGTGTAATGTCTTATAGATTGCCATGATTCAAATACCTATTAGTTTTACCATTTTTTTTAACATAATACGTTCCTGGTATTTTTAAGCTTTAAAAAAAAAAAGTTCTTTATCTTCATATTTATTCTTTTATATATGTATTACCTCGCCCACGGATGCTTGGATTTGTTGCAAAGGATTGATGAATTTATACTGTGCCTGGAAGAATCTCTAATGTCTCCACAAACTGTGTGCCCCCCAAAGCCAACTTTTTTACTGAGCAGACATTTTATGTACGTATGCATGTGCTAACTTTACTTCCTTCAACTGGCACACCCCGTTTATGATGATTGTTTTTTAAATATTGTATTGTATTCTTTTATGGTTGCCTTAACCAAAATAAAGAAATTGAATTGATTGTTTAAGGTTCTGCCTGTTCTTCCTACCTGAAGCTCAGTAGGCCTGTTCATCAGTCTGTCATTGTTTTACATGTAATAAGATTCATACTGTCACATCAGGTCACATCTGGTAACATTAGGGCAGAAGATGACTAATTGTTTGTGGGATGATGATGGGTATTGTTGCATTATATTCTGTGTTGTGATTTTCGGAGCCTATGTATCATATTGCTCACCTCATGCTGACAGTATGGTTTTTGTGTTGAATTTTACTATAAAGGAGGGCTTATTTTGGACTTGAGCCAGAGTTACTTGCCCTGATTCTTAGAATGCAGACTGCCTTAAGTCAGACCTTTTTGTGCATTTAAGTGAGCTTTATGCTAATTCCCCGTAGATATGATAATTATGATTTTGATAGATTAACCACATTTTTTTATTTTGCATGATTTTAATAATAAATCTTCATGGATGCCGAGGTATACCTTGTTTTAAAAAGGGTTAAATAACTGGCTATGCTATTTGAAGTGTTCACAATCGTAGTCTATTAAGGGTCACATTTCCTCATTTTTTCTTGAAGACAACACTTCCCGCGTAGGCGCAGATATTGTCAATAGTTGCAGGTTTGCAAAATATTTATTCTAGGTAAAAGATGCCTTATTATCTGTATTTCATTAACGCAGATACACTTGGAAATAATGCAGTGTTTTTCTGCAAAATAATGTTTTTTACGTATCTGGTCGGCATGTATTTTCTGAATCTTTGCAGTGAGTGCCCGTAGAGTGTTTTGTATCAATATTTTATCAGGTTTTCAATCCAGACAGTGGATTATATCCGAGTTGAATATATTTACTGTTGCGGGTCAGCCTGGATGGGTTACATTCTTGGTTCAAAGCATGTGCTATTGAATCCTCTCTGACGTTTGAACACACTGAACAACACTTGAACTTTCCTCCTCGTTAAAGAGGAAATTTCACAAGTAGACCTTAAATAAACCCTGCATCTGCTTCCTCAGAGCCTACAGACTCTAATTTCTGAATGTAGTTGCAAACTAATTGTTCGATTTAAATGAAGCCCAGTGGCTTGGAGAAGAGGTGGCACATTTGTGTTAAAAGTTTACCCTTTTCTGTGTGTCTGAAATGTTTATGAACCATTTAGGGATCGATCTTGGAGTAAAAAATGCGAACATAATAACATGTCCTCAAGGAGAGTGTCTGCAATCACTATCGCAGTACTTGTTGTTCGGGTTTCCCTTAGAAGAGTAAGTACACTACATGTTTGACATGTGGAAGATGGTAAACGACGAATGGTGCTCCCAACAGAGGACAACAAGGAAAGCTCAATTCCCTGCTTTTACCTTCTCTGTCCTTTCTAAGTTTACAGCGTTGTCAGAGAAAATACACAAGCTTCCCACCACAGCAAGTACTTGAAAATCGTATTTGTCAATCTTCATGTGGATAGTGACCAATGAAATCCATTAAAGGCAGGAGCTCTTCTCAGAAACCTCTCAGAGGAACTAAACTATTACAAAATTTAGAATCAAACAATACCAATGATCTTCGCTTAAGCTCTGCTGTCCTGCATTCCTGCTGTTGCTCACCTTGCCTTGGTGGTGGCCTGCGGACAGACAAAGGTATTCAGACTAAGATGGAGTGGACCTTTTTGGCAGTCTCCTCGCCTGCCCGCTTTAGGCGTGGCTGGCAATTGGGCCACTGTGGTCCTGCCCACTCCACCAGGACTTTGCTCCTCACCCCTACGGTAGGATAGGCTTCAGCAGGTAGTGGTGGCACTCCAACCAGGATTCCCACCCTCCAGATTTGGATGTGGCCCGTTTCAAAAGGAATTCCGGAAGGAATCTCTCCTACTTGGGATCGGTAAAATGGTAAGAAAAGAGGTGTAAATTCACCTTTTCTTGGGGTACAGGCTGCGATTTAAACCTCTTCTCCTTCGCCCAGGTCCCCCCTTACCTGCTGGACCTTCCCCGTGATGAACGGCACCTTGTTTTGATGGACCTGAAGGTAGGTGTTTCCTGGTGTCTACATGTATACATTGCAGGGTGTGTGTATGTTGGTGGGGTGCAATGCAGATCGAGCACAACATGCTCACTGCACATGACCTACATACACACATGTACACTGTTAGACCTAGCATTATTGGAGTAGGTTTCCCATGTATTGTTTGCCTTTGCCTCCTGTGTTTTGCTGTGTGTTGGACTTTGTTTTTCTGGTCTAGATGCTTTGGGCACTTTGCCACTGCTGTTCAGTGCCAAAGTGCAAGTGCTACCTTTGTAAATTGTTGTTATGGATTGGTGATTCCTTGATTGGCAAATTTGATTTACTAGTCAGTTCCTAGTACAGTGCACTGTGTGTGCCCAGGGCCTGTAAATAAAATGCTGCGAGTGGGCTGCAGCATGGATTGTGCCACCCACATAAGCAGCCTGCAAATGTAACTCAGGCCTGCCATTGCAGAGCCTGTGTGCAGTCTGGCACTACTGTGTTGACCTGGCAAGTACACCCACTTGCCAGGCCCTAACCTTCCCTTTTCTTACGTTAGTTATCCCTAAGGTAGTCCCAAGGTACCCCTGTGGGCAGGGTGCAATGCATGTGAAAGGTAGGACATGCCATGTTGTGTGTGGCATGTCCTGGTAGTGAATTACTGCCAATTTCGTTTTTCACTATTGCAAGGCTACCTGTTCCCATGGGATAGAAGGGGGAGTTTGCTTATAACACCGTATAAGCATAACTACCCCTCAGAACAAGGTAGGAAAATAAAGTTTAGTATGCCTGAAGTCAGAATGTTAAAATGCATCTTTTATTGAGGGTGATTTTTATATTCTGTGTTTGAAATTACCACTTTTTTAAAGTAGGAGTTTTCTTTCTGAACCATCCAAGTGTGCCGCTGCTAGGATGTGTATTGAATGTCTGGCTTTGGAGTGACAGGGGCTAAGGAGGTGCAGTGGCTCCAGAGAGTCTGGATGAGTCAGGGCTGGGATGAATAGGGTTGTATTTAGAGTAAGGGTGGTCGATTTCCTTTCATCTGAATGGGCCTGCTCTGCCTTCCACAATGCTGTCTCCACCTCCTGTCAGGAGCTGCACAAGAGAGGACAGATGTGGTTTTGACTAGGTACAGGGCTTCTCTGCCACCAGAGAACAAGGGATTTTGCTGTATAAATATTGGGACCCAGACCCCAAGACTTTAGATCACTTCTGGGAAATCAAGAGGAACCTTTGCCAAGGAGAAGAGCAGGAGAAACAGAGGAGGAGTACTGCCCCTGTGCTGTTTGCCGTCTGGGGTTGGCCTGCCGTGGCTACTTTATGGCAAGGAAAGAGAAAAGGACTTTGCTGTGTCCCCTGCTTGAGGAAGATTTCCAAGGGCTTGAAGAAGAGCTTGCCTCCTGTTCTGAAGTCTCAAGGACAAAAATACTTCAACCCCTGCTCCCCTGAAATTCCTTCCTGGGAGTTCTGACCTGCCAAGATGTGCCTATAGCTGTTCAGGGCCTTTGGAGGTTGGCCTGGAAAAGCAATGCAACAACGAGAAGCGTGATGCATCTGTGCCTGTTTCCGTCGCATCGCTGAAGAAACCGAAGCAGCACCTGCTAGAGAAATCGCTGCACGCTGCATCAAGTGCATCGGTCTCCGAAGTCCAGGATCACCGAACTGATTCCGACGCAAACCCTGCTGTGTGGCTGGTAGGA
Organism: Lissotriton helveticus; assembly: GCF_964261635.1. Lineage (NCBI taxonomy): Eukaryota > Metazoa > Chordata > Amphibia > Caudata > Salamandridae > Lissotriton > Lissotriton helveticus. Next base: position 1,451,250,614 of record NC_136069.1, on the reverse strand, counting down.
ACCACACATCGTCCCGGATTTTCGCATCACAGCGAGGGGCCAGGTCTGTCGCATCGTTGGGGGATGCAGTAAGAAATCTGGGCATCACCTTCCTATGCAGTAAGAAATCAAAGCATCATCTCCTCTCTGGTAAGGAACCGATGCACCACCTCTCCTGTGCAGCAGTAAGAAACCGATGCATCACCTCCCCTGGAGCAAGGACCAAACGCATCACCTTCCCTGAGTGTAAGAAATCGACGCATCACCTTCCTTGTGACCCTTTTTTTGTGTTTGCACGATGCATCCAAGGTACTTTGTGGGAAAAGTGTTGCATCCTCAATTTGCTTTGAACTGAACTATTGCTACCATTTTGGAGCTATATATTTTTTTACTGTCTTGTGGATTTTTGTCGTTTTGGTCTTGTTTGGTTTAGAAAAAGATTACTTATTTTTCTAAAGTGGTCTGATGTCCATTTGTAGTGTTTCACTGTATTACTGTATGTGTTCACAAATGCTTTAGATAAGCCTGCCTTCTTGGGCTAACCTACCAAGGGGGTAATCAAGGGTTATTTTAGAAGTGTATGCCCCTGACCCTGCCTAGAAGCAAGGGTCCCTATTTGGACAAAGGTACCTCACTCTGCCAACTGGAGACCCCCATTCCTAAAATACACATGCACAACATATATGTGTTTTACGTAAAAAATAAATCCCACGTATCTGTCTCTCCAATCACTACGGTCGCCCCCGACAGTCCGCAGACAGGAAAGAGCCAGGCCAACGGGAACATCAATATCTGCTCAGCAGGACCCCGACGTCGAGACGGCAGGTGGTTTGCCAGCACCGAAGACCGCCCCTGAGGTGCTTTTCTATGTATCGCGTATCCATCTAAATACGTCGGGTGTAAGACTGAAGTCTCAACTGAGTACTTGGGCACACCGCTGCGGTGGATTGGCAGTAAGACCGCCAATATCTAAATCAGGCCCTCAGATATGGGCACAGTATCTTTAACGCCTCTATACTCTTCACCAGAAACCAAACAGGAGCAAGCAAAGAAACTATTGCAAATAGTATGGGCGAACTGAATAGTGACACACTAGTTCGAACACTTCCTCTCTGCACTTCAGGAGTTGATAAGCTGCTGAAAAAGTGGAGGAATATTTCCCTTTCTAAATACAGATGAACAGATTTGCTTAAAATATCAATCTGCTTAAGTTCACATTTTAACTCAACAATGTTCTATTTAATTTCAACAAACAGGTATTACTAAAATACAGTTTAGTAGTTTTATCTGCGCTGCAAAGGGCATTCAACTTCCCTGGATGAAGCTTAGGAAGGTATTAGTCAAAGGGAGTCTGTGTTTGCGTATTTGGAATTGTACTGTTGAGCCTTTTAGTTAAAAACTTTCAAAGAATTGATTGTTTCCCCAACCAAAACTAAATGGTAGCTATTTCTGCATTCAGTGGTGGAAACAGGGTCGGCGCCATCGCACCTGGCGCTGACTTGGGTGAGGGCACCATGTTCAACATTTTAAAAGCACCTGATGCTGCGTACATTGCCCCAGCAATTTTTAGCCATCAATAAAAATGACAACTCCGATGTCTAATGTTCTTCCTGTAGGGAGACAGGAGCTTTGTCTAGTGAAAATGTTGAGTCATCATAGCGCAGAGGGTTAATATGCCTGCTGTAAAGAACATGTCCCATTCACATTATAAAGTGCATATAATATAAATTGGTTAATGGTTTACCACTTTTGTCAGAGATCCTTTTGTTACTTGCAGTTTATACGTTAAAATCCTAATATAGAGCAGTGAGCTACTGCAAGGAAAATACTCGAACTATATAAAGTTTTCCCAGTCTTTTGTTGTCCTAATATTACAAAAGGAGTTAATTTGGGTAGAAATCAATTCTAAATATTAAAGAAAACCCATAACAATGGTGTTACATTTTGAATTCTGAATTTGTTCTTTTCCACTTCAAAGACTCTTAAACTATACTACCGACCAGTATGGATGACATGCGACTTCTACTCCTTGTAGGCCTCTGTCTTATGTAACATTTACTATATACTGATTTACACACCGAAGACTGGTTGTCTCTGTGCAAGGTGTTTCTGATGTAAAGTGTTCTGACACCTTAAACTGGTATGAGTGGCGCTATAAAACTAAATGAATCTAAAAGACAGAGGCTTGAGGGGGACTGTCAAATGTTGGTAGTGAGGGAATCCGTGGCAGAGGTAGCCAATAGGGGCGGGTGCCAAGAAACATTGTCGCACAGGGCGGAAAGTATTTTTTAAAATTTATCAGAAAGTATTACAAGTGGAGCTAAGCTGTGGTATGGTGCGAGAGTGCGGTTAGAAACTCCAATGTGTCCCCTATATGGGGCTCTCCCAGAATTCCAGCATGTTTCAAAGACGAGCTTAGTCTGCTTTTGCAACCAGCACTTCTTAAGAAATGGGGCCATTTGTTGGATAGCATCAGATTAAAGTATAGGGAATATCTAAAGGAAAGGATGACAGGATCCTTGTCCAGGTTTAAATATGGACAATTGGCCTACTTGGTTTCACCACAAATGGAATTGTAGCTACAAGATGTCACACCAAGGAGAAAAAACGTCTTGAGGTGATGTAGGAGATTGTGTGAAGTGGCAAAGGAAAGCATGCTACCAAGCGGATGGAGTAAGGAATGGATGCTTGTCAACGCTGGAGGAAGAAGGTCTATGACAAATGTTGATAAACATGTTTCATTCCATTGCCAGATGAGCTGCATTGAGAAAGAAAAATATTTTCTTTTAATAGGGTTTATGGACGTCTAAAAAGTTGTCCAAGATGCAGAGGTTCGATGTGCAAACTGTAGGATGCAAAATGTCAGCAAGGCTCACTTTTGGAGGTGTGTGGGTGAAACAATCTCATCAATCCTTCTTCAAAAGAAGTGAGGTAAGCTGCACTTTGGCTCTTTTTGTGGTAGCAGTGAGGGATTTAATTTTACACCAAGAGAAAGATAATCTGTTGTTTTAATGTGTGTGTGGAGAGCAGGTGTATAAAACTGAAGGATAAACAACTTTAGTATTTGGCTGGTTTTGAAGTTCTTCAGGATGAGCACCATATAGTGCCTACATACTGGTTGGTTTATCTGCTTTATAAGTCCTTGGAGTGGACTGGAATATTTACACATGGAGAAATAGATGTTTGCACTTTTCTATAACAAATGCTCAAAGATCAATGTTTTAATGCTTATGAATCATTTCCTTTGGAGGATGAATGTAGTAAGCACATGCCCCTAGATGTTATTAAAAAGTTCCTTAACTCGCAAAAGGCCATTATAACCACCTATTCAATTTCTAGGCTCTGTAAACCGGCACGCAGTAAATATGATTCAGTACCTTAAACCTGTGCGTATCTGCATTCAGTATGTTCACAACCGATCCAGGTGTACATGCAGAAATACTATGTGTTGAAAATGGCTCTTTCTGCCTGGTCACTCAAGACTTTTTGCGTTCCCCTTCCCCTTTTTGCTAAATTCATTTTTGTTGGCCTTAGGACTCTGGTCACTGGACAAAGAGAATGTTAGTATAAGTAATGGGGCTGTGACTCTATGTGTTGTGCTTTTTGTGCTACTACGGATACTTGTGGCTGCGGGGCCCTAGAAAGAACCGCCACGAGGGACTGCCTCCCTGCTGGAAGATGCTATGAGCTGGCCTGCCTGGGCCCAGCCTTTCTGGACCTTCCTTAAGCGCCTTGTGAATGCAATATCCTGATTCCCAGACAAGAGGTGCCCTGGTGCCTGCAGCACATTGCTGCGAAGTGTCGGAGAAGGAATCCCGGCATGAGGATTCCTTCATGATCTAGGGCGGAGGCGGGAGCCCACCTTGCATGTCTGCTTTCCTTTTGTGCAGGTTGGAGGACAAGCGGGAGCCCACCCCACACTGCATATTCAAAGCGGGATTCCCCCGCATTTCCAGAGTAAAGCCAGAGCCTACCCCGCATTTGCTTCCCGTCGGGAGTGAGGCTTCTGTGTGGCGGGAGCCTAGCCCGCATTCGGTTTCCTGAGGAGGGGGAGCCCACCCTGCATTTGCATCACATTTGGCGGGAGCCTACCCCGCATTGTGGTTTGCACGATAGGAGCGGGAGCCCATCCGCATATGCATGCTGCCGAGTGGCCGCCGCTTCGTGAGCAGCGACCCGGAGGAGAGAGCGGTGAAATTGGAAGTCAGGCGCCCAAGCATGACTGTGGCAGGACCTCTGCCCTCAAGGAAGAAAGCTGTGCCCGGGACCGGGAGTCAGTCAACTTTAAGGCCTGATTGTAGGCGTGGCTCGCATGTCTGCTACAGCGGAGAGAGGCAGAGAATGGCCCCAGCAGAGTTGGCCAAACTGAAATGGAGCCTCGGGCCATTTGGCCAGAAGTGGATGCATGCTGAAGCCGCCTGCCCGCAGCCTCGGTGGTGAGTAGGGCGAGAGCAAACCTCAACGGAGGTCCCGCTCAGCTCCCTTTTCCCGGGCTGCCGATTGCTTTCCTCATGTGCAGGGAATGTCCCCCGTGAGGTGAGCCCGCTGGTGCACTCGTGATCAGTAGCTACACCGCGGGTCTGCAGGGCTGCCCGTGACCCTCTTTCAAGTGGAGGAGGATGGAGCAAGGTATGTCCGCCTTTTGGGGCATGCCTTTGGGATAAAGCATGGTGTTCCCCAGTTGAGACACAAGAGGGAGGGGTCCCATCGCCTAGTGGAAGCTGTAGTGCTTATGTTTTCCGGAGACATTGGGACTACATTGTTTTTGCATATCCTGGGCTAAATTCATTGCTGGTCTGTACACAGAAGGTCACATATTGCATATGGCTGATTAGATTTGAAGAACCGGGTAATTTAAGACCCAGCGGCGCCAGGGGCACGCCCGAAGTCTTCGGGTATCACCTGTCTTAGAACACAGAGACACGGGACTCTTCTTGGTGGCGTCAAAGATCAAATTTATTGGCTGCAGCCAGTAACAGAAGTCCTAGAAGTCATCACGGTATGAGTTCTCAGGAGACTGCTCAATTTTACAAAGCAAGTCATCCCTTTTTATGCCAAAAATCACATTCCAGACAAATACCTAACATTTACAAACTGTCCAATCACATGTATCCACACCCAAAGTATCGCATGACGGTAAAACCCACTTTTCAGTTACCCGGCCCATGACCAATCATTGGTCAAACCCAACATTCTTCTTAAGACAGGTCGAACGAACCCATAATAAAAAAAGGCACATCCCCATCGTAAACAGACCATAAAGAAAGGAGCAGAAACAGGTGTGAGTAGGATAAGGCATATTTGTGTGCAATAAAAGTTTTACGATGTCCTGTGCTCTGATCCTTAATCTTGATCAGCTAAAGGGCAGGAACTGGTTTAACAAGGTCAGCTTCAGGCAACAGGGTCAGTTCACTCAGGTCAAACAGGAGTCAGCACGAACTGGAACTAAGGTGAACATGTACTTAAAAAGACTAGTTCAGCCATAGTCATCGACCTATGTGAGGGCACCCACAAAATGGCTGCCATACACAAAATGGAACCCAAGGGTTCAGAACGAAATCCCTAAATACGTAGTGAATCCATCAGTCTAACATGACGAAAACACTCATACTTGTCGTACTAACTAGTTACGGTTCGCTAATATCAAATTTGTAATGAAACCATGACCTTTATGAAACGGGTTCAGAATTCACGGAACCTCAGACCCTCCTTTTGCCCTTACATAGGCAATAACCTACACTCACTTCAATCTGAGTCCAGGTCTATATTCATCAGATCATCAAGATGTTGCTGGAGCATAATCCTATTACTTGGTACCTCTATTGGGACAGGTCTCCTTGCACACGTAGTAGCACAGAGGCCACATATAGCAGGAGCGCACTGCACACAAAGACAGAACAGGAAAAGAATCGCTAAAGCCATCCCAATGATCATCAGAATCTTCCATCCCAGGTCGATAACAGTTCCCAAAACCATCCAATCAACGACCAATCTCCTTTGTCCACATGTATAGACTCGGAGATCTTATGTAACCTGGAAATGGCCTCGTAAACTGTCGGAGAATTATCTGGGATAAAAACGCAGCAACTCGATTGGATCACTTTACATACTCCACCTCGATCTGCGAGTATGACGTCTAAAACCATACGATTTTGTAACGTCATAAGGCGATCCGCTTGAAGCTCAGCTGTCAGATTACTAAGGGCACCAGCAGTTTCGTTTATGGTGGATTCAACCACTCTTGTCAACTGTCGTAAACCTCTACTGTTAGCCATAGGTCCCCAAAACGGTAAGAAACCCCTGAAGAAGTCTCCCACTTCTTGTCCAGCAGTATCTTCCTGATCGAAGACACCTCTAACAACTCTCGTCTTGTGGTAATCTGAAGCAACAGTATACGTAGGAGGCAACAAGTATCCAACATAACACGTTCCCGAAAAATCAGGGGGCAACCATGTATATGCTCTTTTGTAACAAACAAAATATGTGCCCTTAGCTGCCAAAAACGGCGGGGAAGATTGAGACGTAAAAACGTACGTCTGAGTACAAACACTCTTCCCTAGCTGAGCTTTCGGATTTTTGCCAATACCTTGCAGACAAAATTGACCTCGGTGGGGTACGACCCAAATCGGAGGTGACCTCTTTCATTTCTGCCTTTCACTCAGACTAACACTGTAACCAGTCGTGTTCCATCCAACATAAGCCGCTAACTCTTCCTTAGGAATAGTCCTATACGTGTCGATATCTCTGCTCATTTTCATAACTCCCTTCACCAAAGCTTGATTACTTAATGGAATGTAGAAGATAAACTTCCAGGGCGTAAATGAACATAGTCTGAAAAGCCCATATCGACCCATTCTGACTAAACGGTAAAATCAGATAAGGAACAACTCTACCTGTAGTATGTGGCATAAGACCACACACCCAGCAATTAGTAATGTTCACTACCAACTGATGCTGGTGTAGTAGCTGTATGAATGTGTTATGTACAAATTCTGACCTTCTAATCTGCTCGTGTTCAGGTAGGACATGAAAAAAATGCACAGAAGTAGCAGTAGAAAAAGACATAGGCTGGGAGGTGGGTGCAGAAGTCAATTGGGTAGCGAAAACAATCCCACCCGCCAATGCTAACGTCATGCTTAAAAACATCAGGACACATGTTATCAGAAAACATTTGCTGTACATTAATTTACACAGTTTCATTTTCAAGTTCTTTTTCTCAGCAGCTCTGTCTGTCCCAGAAAACTCCATCCTCTAACCGTGCTGTTCGCGGCAGTTGGTTCTTCCGTGCTAAGGAATGCGTCTGTCAGTCCAGGGAACTCCCTTGGACCAACCAGAACCATTGACCTTGTGTCTTCGGCTTGCACTCTCTAGTCTTTATACCGCTACCCTACAGCTGAGCTCGGATGGCAGCTCGAAAAACAAAAATCGGTCAAAACAGTTTCTCAGATGGGAGAGCTGAATTTCAAAAAATAGCAAAGAAAAGAATTTTTACTTTATTAGTCCCACGATTCTTGGTCGCAAATTATAACGGCCTTTATCAGGCAATGTCTGATCACGAAACAAAAGTTCAGGCTCAGTAGTGTCCAGTCGAACTGACGGTGGCACAGCTTCTTGCAGAAGATCGTCGCTTTCACGCTCAGAACTCGTCCCAATTAAACGTGCATCGCTAAAAGGCAGAAAACGAGGCACAGTGTCAGTTTCTGAATCAGGAATACCCTTCTGGACCCACCGGTCGTACGGCAGAGGCAAAGGAGCCTTCTTACAATGTACGCCGTGAATCCAATTTTTCTTCCCGAAGACCTTCACCGAAGTTCTTGTGGACAGGAGCACTTGGTGGGGGCTGGTCCAGCGGGGCTGCTCATTTTTGGTCCGCTGAAAATTCCTCACTAGGACCCAGTCACCGGGATTGATGGTGTGACCTGGATCCACAGATGCTGGTGGCAAGTTATCAAGAACCTGTTGATGCAAGACATGCAATTTAGCCGTCAAACCATACAAATAGTCCACCAACACAGGATATTCGATGTCACTAAACTTCACTGGCCTCGGCACTCCCCACACATTCGCCGGACGGCCAAAAACAATTTCATAGGGACTAAGGCCAATCCGGGAATGTACTGTAGTTCTAGTTGACAAAAGTGCCAACGGCAAAGCATCTGGCCATTGGAGACCAAAACTCGCCTGAATTTTGGCTAACCTTAGCTTCAAAGTGCCATTGTAACATTCCACTAGTCCAGCTGATTGGGGGTGATTTGCAGCATGGAACGTCTGTCGTATTCCCAAACCTTCACACACTCTCTTCATGATCTTCCCGACAAACTCACTTCCATTATCACTCCACACCATCCTTGGCAAACCAAACCTCGGGAAATATTCTTTGAGCAAGACTCTAGCTGTGGACAAGGCCGTATTGTCTTTTAGGGGGTATGCCTCTACCCATCTAGAAAAGGCACAAACAACTACAAGGATGCATTTCAGGTTGTTACACCTTTCCATGTGGATAAAATCTAATTGCAGAACCTCGAACGGATACGTCGGAGGCGCAAAGTGACCAGCTGGAGTTGGAGTTCCCTTGCCAGTATTATACATCAAACACACCATGCAATTCTTGACCACATTCTCCGCACATTAGGGAATTCCAGCATTCTGCCATACTGGAGCCAACAACTTACAAATCCCTTTCACACTAATGTGAGACGAACCATGTGCCATCGTAACCACCGCAAGCACATACGCATCTGGCAACATCCATCTTTGGTGTTCTGACAATTCAACCCAACAACCAGTCGAATCCAATCTACCTGTAGTTTCTCTCCAAACATTCTTCTCACTTTCAGTAGCTTCAGCCTGTATCGATTTCACATTCTCAATCGTATCTTCGCACATTCCAACATCACCAATCCATCTCGCAGGGCCTGCCACATACATTCGACTCATCAGATTTCTTGCTGTGTCTTTCGCAACTTCATCCCCAAACGCATTACCACGGCCAACATCAGCCGTAACCTTCCGATGAGCACTACACTTCACAATCGCAACTTGCTTCGGCAAAGTAAGTGATTCGAAAAGCTCATTCACCAACTGTCCATGCTGGATTTTAGTTCCATGGGAAGTAAGGAACCCACGCTCTCTCCACAAACGCCCAAAACTGTGAGCAACACCAAACGCATACTGACCATCGGTGTAAACATTCACTCGTTTTCCTTCCGACAACACACAGGCTCTAGTCAGTGCAATCAACTCTGCTGCTTGCGCAGAATTCTGTGGTATACGTGCAGCTTCAACAATCGTATGCAAAGTCGTAACAGCATATGCCGCAGTCGTATCACCATTCGGAAGCTTGAAGCACGAACCATCCACCCATAAGGTACCATCACACTTCACAAGAGGAGTGTCCCTAAGGTCTATTCGTCCTTTCGTTTCCTCTTCTGTCCTAAGAAAACAATCATGCTGTTCAGAAACATCTGTCTCTACTGAAATCGGCAACAACATAGCTGGATTCAACGTATTGCATCTCTTTATGTGCACATGACTCGCTAAAAGTGTCAACTCATAACCTGACAATCGAGCACTAGTTAAGTGCTGTGTCTTCGTCCTGTTTAACAAGGTATCCACTGCATGTGGAACCATCACAATCAGCGTATTATCCATCACCAAGCCAGCAGACTGTCGAATGGAAACAGCTGCTGCCGCTGTGGCTCTCAAACAACTCGGCAACGCTCTAGCTACCAGATCTAACGTCGACGAGAAATACGCACATGGACGTTGCTTATCGCCAAACTGCTGTGTCAAAACTGACAATGCACATCCCTCTCTCTCGTGCACATACAACGTGAAAGGCTTGTTATAGTCTGGAGTACCCAACACAGGAGCAGAACACAATGCATCACGCAACTCAGAAAAACTTTTCTGACAATCGTCAGACCACGGAAGAGGATTCGGTGTATCTTTACAAGTCAAAGCCAACAGAGGTTTCGCTAATAGAGAGAAATTTGGAATCCACTGTCTACAATACGATGTGATACCCAAGAAAGCACGCACTTCTCTCTGTGTACTTGGCACAGTCATTCGAGCAATCGCTTGAATTCGTTCTGGGGTCAACCATCTTCCCTACTTTGACAAGAGATGACCTAAGTAGGTCACTTCTTGGCAACAATACTGCAACTTAGAAGGTGACACTTTATGATGCAAGTCCGAAAAATTTCGCATTAAAGAAAGAGTAGCTTCTTTACAAGTTTTCTCATCATCAGCGGCCACTAACAGATCATCCACATACTGAATAAGAGCAGCACCAGCAGGCAACACAAGAGTATCAAGTTGAGTTTTCAAAGCCTGGCTATAAATAGAAGGTCTTTCGCAATAGCCCTGGGGAGCTCTCTTAAACCGGAAGCTTCGGCCTCCTAAAGAGAAGCTGTTAGATCTGGGGGTCTCTAGTTGGCAGAGGTAGGTACCACTGTCCAAATAGGGACCCTTGCTTCTAGTCAGGGCAAGGAGATAACCCTCTGAGATAACCCCTGCTCACCCTCTAGGTAGCTTGGCACGAGCAGTCTAGGCTAACCAGAGGCAATGCGTAAAGTATTTGTACCAACACTCACAGTAACACAGGGAAAACACCACAAACTGACTCCACAACAGTTTAGAAAAATAAAGGTATTTTTAATCTAAACTAAACAAGACCAAAACGACAAAAATCCAACATACACAGTTCAAGAATATGGTTTCGAAAAGAGTTCTTAAGGTTGCGTTAGAATTCTCTAGGTTGCGATAGAATTCTCTACTGATGTGTGAAAAGTTCACAGTTGCGTCACGTTTACTCACAGTACCTTTTAGTTGCAACAAAGTTCCAAAAGCAGAAGCTGGTGTGGTGGAAAACAAGCGATGTGTTGCTCCTGAGACCCTGGGGAGGCGATGCGACAGCCCCGCTGCAGCAGCGGGCGTGTTGCGACGAATCCGGTCTGTTTGGGGAGGAAGGCCACTTGTATGGATTCCGATGCGTTGGTTCCGTAGGAAGTCTGTTCTCGCAAAGGCACGATGCGACGATCTCGTAGCGGCTGCGACGATCTCCGGGGCGACGATGCGCGGTCCAGCGGGGATCCTCTCTCTCGCAGCTCCTCGATGCATTGATTCTGCGACGATGCTCGCAGCGACGTGATGCGGTCCGCAAGCAAGCGGTGCGGCGATCTCACCCAGCGACGACAGGCTCTGCGGCGATAGTCGCAGCGATGTTCGATTCTCCCGCACCGGTCTGGTACGTCCCGCAAACGGAGGATGCGACGTCTCTGGCAGCGGCATCAGGCGCTGCGACGATCTCGACCTCCGTAGCGGCGGGAAACTTCTCGCACTGTCGGGGATGCGCTCCGCAAGCCAGCGATGCGACACTTTTCAGATTCAAAAGTCACTCAAGCTTAGTTTCAAGCTTCCCAGCTCAGGTACAACTTCCAGAGGCCCCACAACTGGATCAAGCACTCTAGGAAGGACAGAACTCTCTCAGCAGAGTTCAGGGAAGCTGGGGGTGAAGTCATTTTGTTCCTGGGACTTCAAAACAGGGAGCCAGCTCTTCTCAGGCCCTTGGAGATTCCTTCAAGACAGGGGACACAGCTCAGCAGCAAAGTCCTTCCCCTCTCCTTGGCAGCAAAGCAACAGGTCAGTCCAGCAGAGCAACAGCAGGACAATCTTCCTTTTTCAGTTTCAGCTTTCTCCTTGGCAGAGGTTCCTTCTTGATTTCCAGGATGATCTAATTTTCTGTTGTCAGGGGGTCCTGTACTTATACCCCTAAAGTCTTTGTTCTCTTGGTGCATGTGGGCCCTGAGCCCGGTCTGAACCAGTTCTGGGTGGATCCTGAGCACTTTGTTTTGCTGGCTGCATCTTTCCTTTCAGAGTGAGGGGCAGGGTCCTCAGCCGCCCAGCAGGGGGGTGGAGCCAGCATTGTGGAAGGCAGGCACAGCCCTATTCAGCCCAGGTGCTAACTCCTCCCACCACTCCAGTTGCAATTGCAGTCATTCAGCCTAGTGCTGACTCATCCAGCCTCCTGGGGAATCCCCAAGCCCCTGTCACTCTCAAACCAGACAGTCAATACACAAACAGGCCCAGGCACACAGAAGGGTCAGACAAGAGAACAGCAACTTTCTAAAAGTGCTGTTCTCAAACACAGGATTTAAAAACAACCTTTCCTAAAAGATGTGTTATTAAATTCTGAGTTCAGGGATACTAGATACTTATGTCCTATCTTGTTCCTATGGGAAGAAATGCTGTTAACCACTGTAGCCAGCATCCCCCATGTTAACCTATGGAGCAAGATAGCCTTACAGTAGTGAAAAACGAAAATGGCTGTAATTCACTACCAGAACATGTTACCTGCACTAGTACATGCTCTACCTTTCACATACACTGCACCCTGCCCAGGGGGGTACCTTGGGCCTTCCCTAGGGGTGACTGATGTGCACGAAAAGGATAGGGTTAGGCCTGGTCAGTGAGGACACTGACCAGGAGGACATGGCAGTTCTAAACTGCTCATAGGCACTGCAGTGGCAGGCCTGAGACATCATTTTAGGGCTACTCCTGTGGGTGGCACAATCAGTGCTGCAGGCCCACTAGTAGCATTTGTCATCACCAGCCCTGGCACACCCAATGCACTTTACTAGGGACTTCATGGTGATACAAATATGCCAAACATGTATATCCAATCAGAATAACAATTTACACAGAGAGCATATGCACTTTAGCACTGATCAGCAGTGGTAAAGTGCGCAGAGTCCTATTGCCAACAGCCACGGGTCAGGAAAAATAAGGGAGGAAGACGCAAAAAGTTTGGGGATGACCCTGCAAGAAGGGCCAGTTCCAACATAACCCCCTTCCAGCCTAAAGCCAGGGTAGACCAAACGATACCTCGATGGGATTCCCTGCTTAAGGCGATAGAACACGGAAACTGGCCCACACAGCAGGGCAGTCCTGTTCTACGCCGTCCTAAACCCAGTTGGATCACTCTATCCATACTCTCAGAGTCCACCATGCCAATCCATGTGGAAACCTTCTCTTCACCTGTGGACACCACCTGTACAGCACATAACCTTAATTTACTCACAGGTGTGTCCCAACAGACCGACAGCAAGCCACAGTGACCACCAACAGTGATCAGGGATGAGACCCAGGCCTCATGCCTCTCATGGCTCTCAAACCCCTGTGGCATCAGACGGTGGGGGGCAGTAGCCCCAGGTGCTTGGCACCCTTTGTCCACTCCCTCTCTTGTCAGTTCAGGTCTGACATCCTGGCACTGACCCACCAGTCCCGGACCAGTATCCGGCGGCTGGACAAGAGGCTGAGGTGGGCTTCCCCACACCAGGTCCTCCTCTTCCTTGGGGCTCTGTACCCTCCCACCTGGAGCGGTACCCCCTTCTAGAATAGCCAGGGCACCTGTGGCAGGTGTCCCGCACCATTCATTCACCAGTTCAGGGGTGCTATCCTGCAACTGGTTTTCCAGGTCAGGGGGGATACCCCGGGCCTGGCCCTCAAACCTAGGCTCCCAAGCCTCCAGGTCAGACAACACCTGAACCTGGCTTCCCCACCTAGGGTTTAACCCCCTCTGTACCCCCTTCCAGAGCGCTGCACCCTCCCTACTGGAGGGGTACCTCTGGGAACCATATTGGTCAGGACACTGGTTACAGATGTCCTTCCTTCCAGGTCAGGCAAATCCTGAACCTGGTCTCCCAACCCAGGGACCAAAACCTGCGGTTGTGCATTTGCCTGGCACGCCAGGACTTCTGGGGACTCACATAGTACCCCCTTGAGGGTGACACACAACTCATATGTCCTGTGACAGTCTGCCTGGCGCAGATCTCCCGACCCCTGTCCACCTGACAGCGCGGGAAGACCCCCCAGGACAGAAGTGATGTCACCATGGTCACTCACTGGGGACTCAGCCCTTCTGACTGGTACCTGACCCACTGGTTCTCCCACTGGGGACTCCTTCCCCCTCTCACCCCTCAGTCTGGACTTCTGTACCCTCCCAAGTGGAGCGGCACTGCCAGACACCAGAACTGATGGAGGTCTGGTTACAGACACTCCTCGTTCCCCAGACACTAGGAGATCCTCCTCAAATGGCCTACAAGTACAGTCTAGGTCCCCAACCTGGTGTTCCCCTAAGGAACCCTCCAGGCCCTGAGACTGGGTTTCGGGCACCATGAGACACACCGTCCCACACTCATTCCTTCTCCACTGAGACCGGACATGAGCCCCTACACCCCTCCCACTACCCTGGGACCTACCTGGGCTACACTGAACCGCTTCCACCTCACAGGTCTGGAAGATATCTAAGCCACTCCTTTTGGGATCACTCCCCAATGCCTCCTCAGACTCTCTGGAATCCACCAAGAGGTCTGCCTCCAACGCAAGCTCTCTGGGATCAGATAACTCACACTCCACCGGGTGTTGGCATAGCTCTGGAAAACAGGGACTTAAAATATGCTCTCCAACAAATGAATCACACAGCCCCCCACAGTTGTTAACCAAGCTACCCTTTGCCTCAACCTCCAGTGCCTCACACAAGCACCCCACACCACTCTCCCGAGACAGGCAAGACAGTATCTGACTGTCTCTGTCATACAACCCACACTCTTCTGGCTGGTCTTCACACACACACACCAAGGTTTCTACCATGGGGGAACCCCTCTCCCTGTACCTCTCATCTAGAGTCAGTAGAGTGTCCCTCCCACCACTAGGAATATGGGCCCCTGGGCCAGTCCCCCAATCTACTTCAGGGACACTGCACTCCACTGGAACTACATCATAAACCTGAACCCCCTGGTGTATGTCGACCCCCTCCCTCAAGTCAGGCGCCACATCTCTGGGTGTTTGTGCCTCTCTCTCCGCACTAGTTATCATAATCATGCTGCCACCATCTGAGCTGGACTCCACCTCCAACTCAGCAAAGCTCCTTCCTTGAGCATCCCATTTTTCTTTCTGGGCTAAGGCCCAGTGGATCATACCTTCGTTGTTTAGCCGGTCTAATTCTCTGCACCTTTGCTCAGCAGCAAGGAGCCACTCATCTTTCTCTTCCTCACTGTCAGAGAAGTCCTCCTCCTCAGAATCATCTGCTAATGTTGCTTCCCAAATTCTGGCCTCATGGGAATACAGGCATGCCTCAAGATCCCTCCTTGTGGAACCTTTCTCCATGGGCAGCCCCCTCTTCTTGCAAAAGGCTTTTATCTCCTCTTCTGTGTAGATGCACAGGTGGAAAAAGTTGACTTCCATTTTGGCAGGATTTTACAGGTGAAACACTAGCCAGAGTCTCAATATCCCAAAAATACTTCCAGGAGGACACCGGAAAAAACAAACAGTATGTGGTGGCGTAGTGGTCTGCACTCACTAGTGATGTACAGCAATTACTGTGGGTCAAGTACAAGTACAAGTTCAAATCCCACCGCCTGACCACCAATGTTAGATCTGGGGGTCTCTAGTTGGCAGAGGTAGGTACCACTGTCCAAATAGGGACCCTTGCTTCTAGTCAGGGCAAGGAGATAACCCTCTGAGATAACCCCTGCACACCCTCTAGGTAGCTTGGCACGAGCAGTCTAGGCTAACCAGAGGCAATGCGTAAAGTATTTGTACCAACACTCACAGTAACACAGGGAAAACACCACAAACTGACTCCACAACAGTTTAGAAAAATAAAGGTATTTTTAATCTAAACTACACAAATCCAACATACACAGTTCAAGAATATGGTTTCGAAAAGAGTTCTTAAGGTTGCGTTAGAATTCTCTAGGCTGCGATAGAATTCTCTATTGATGCGTGAAAAGTTCACAGTTGCGTCACGTTTACTCACAGTACCTTTTAGTTGCAACAAAGTTCCAAAAGCAGAAGCTGGTGTGGTGGAAAACAAGCGATGCGTTGCTCCTGAGACCCTGGGGAGGCGATGTGACAGCCCCGCTGCAGCAGTGGGCGTGTTGCGACGAATCCGGTCTGTATGGGGAGGAAGGCCACTTGTATGGATTCCGATGCGTAGGTTCCGTAGAAAGTCTGTTCTCGCAAAGGCACGATGCGACGATCTCGTAGGGGCTGCGACGATCTCCGGGGCGACGATGCGCTGTCCAGCGGGGATCCTCTCTCTCGCAGCTCCTCGATGCGTTGATTCTGCGACGATGCTCGCAGCGACGTGATGCGGTCCGCAAGCAAGCGGTGCGGCGATCTCACCCAGCGACGACAGGCTCTGCGGCGATACTCGCAGCAATGTTTGATTCTCCCGCACCGGTCTGGTGCGTCCCGCAAACGGAGGATGCGACGTCTCTGGCAGCGGCATCAGGCGCTGCGACAATCTCGACCTCCGTAGCGGCGGGAAACTTCTCGCACTGTTGGAGATGCGCTCCGCAAGCGAGCGATGCGACACTTTTCAGATTCAAAAGTCACTTAAACTTAGTTTCAAGCTTCCCAGCTCAGGTACAACTTCCAGAGGCCCCACAACTGGATCAAGCACTCTAGGAAGGACAGAACTCTCTCAGCAGAGTTCAGGGAAGCTGGGATGAAGTCCTTTTGTTCCTGGGACTTCAAAACAGGGAGCCAGCTCTTCTCAGGCCCTTGGAGATTCCTTCAAGACAGGGGACACAGCTCAGCAGCAAAGTCCTTCCCCTCTCCTTGGCAGCAAAGCAACAGGTCAGTCCAGCAGAGCAACAGCAGGACAATCTTCCTTCTTCAGTTTCAGCTTTCTCCTTGGCAGAGGTTCCTTCTTGATTTCCAGGATGATCTAATTTTCTGTTGTCAGGGGTCCTGTACTTATACCCCTAAAGTCTTTGTTCTCTTGGTGCATGTGGGCCCTGAGCCCGGTCTGAACCAGTTCTGGGTGGATCCTGAGCACTTTGTTTTGCTGGCTGCATCTTTCCTTTCAGAGTGAGGGGCAGGGTCCTCAGCCGCCCAGCAGGTGGGTGGAGCCAGCATTGTGGAAGGCAGGCACAGCCCTATTCAGTCCAGGTGCTAACTCCTCCCACCACTCCAGTTGCAATTGCAGTCATTCAGCCTAGTGCTGACTCATCCAGCCTCCTGGGGAATCCCCCAGCCCCTGTCACTCTCAAACCAGACAGTCAATACACAAACAGGCCCAGGCACACAGAAGGGTCAGACAAGAGAACAGCAACTTTCTAAAAGTGCTGTTCTCAAACACAGGATTTAAAAACAACCTTTCCTAAAAGATGTGTTATTAAATTCTGAGTTCAGGGATACTAGATACTTATGTCCTATCTTGTTCCTATGGGAGGAAATGCTGTTAACCACTGTAGCCAGCATCCCCCATGTTAACCTACGGAGCAAGATAGCCTTACAGTAGTGAAAAACGAAAATGACTGTAATTCACTACCAGAACATGTTACCTGCACTAGTACATGCTCAACCTTTCACATACACTGCACCCTGCCCAGGGGGGTACCTTGGGCCTTCCCTAGGGGTGACTGATGTGCACGAAAAGGGAAGGGTTAGGCCTGGTCAGTGAGGACACTGACCAGGAGGACATGGCAGTTCTAAACTGCCCATAGGCACTGCAGTGGCAGGCCTGACACATCATTTTAGGGCTACTCCTGTGGGTGGCACAATCAGTGCTGCAGGCCCACTAGTAGCATTTGTCATCACCAGCCCTGGCACACCCAGTGCACTTTGCTAGGGACTTCATGGTGATACAAATATGCCAAACATGTATATCCAATCAGAATAACAATTTACACAGAGAGCATATGCACTTTAGCACTGATCAGCAGTGGTAAAGTGCGCAGAGTCCTATTGCCAACAGCCACGGGTCAGGAAAAATGAGGGAGGAAGAAGCAAAATGTTTGGGGATGACCCTGCAAGAAGGGCCAGTTCCAACAGAAGCCAAAAATATCTCTACTTTCCTCGGCAATTGGAATGCTGAAGAAAGCATTTTTCAAGTCGATGACTGAAAACCAAGCAGCTGAAGCAGGAATCAAAGTCAACAAAGCAGTAATATCCGGAACAACTGGAAACTGTGGCACAACGATCTTGTTAACCTCTCTAAGATCGATCACAAACCTGTAAACAGGTGGCTGAGAAGAGTCAGTGCGTTTCAGGACAGGCAAAACAGGACTGTTACACACATTACCTCTCGTTTCTTCAATCACATCTTTCTCAATCAGATCATAGATGATTGCTAAAAGCGCTCTTTCACCATCGCTAGAAATCCTATATTGGGGGATGCGCGGCAATTTAACATTCGCTTTAAGCGTTACAACGTAAGGTGGAATCTCCAAAAGACCCACATCATTAAAGACCAGTAGCCCAAAGAGTATCAGGGAGAGAACACAATTCCGGTGGAAGCCGATCTTTAGACAAATACATCGGAGAGATCACTTTCTTACCCAATGTAAGCTGTACTCCCGAAGGAGAACAATGCAATGTCGCATTCAACCTTTTCAACAAATCCAAGCCCAACAAATTCTCGCCACAACCTGTCGTTAAAATGAGGGGTGCTTCCAATTCACAAGGTCCTATAGAAAGAGACAAGGGACTAGAAACTGGATTATGAACTGGGGCGCCAGAGAATCCTACCGAAACATTCGTTAAGCCAGACAAAGGTGCGCCAGGGAGTTTAGAGTGCATGATAGAACTCTTTGTCGCACCAGTATCCAAAAGAAAAGGCTCTACTACACCCGATGTGGCTACTGCAACATAAGGCCCACTCTGATCTACTGGAACCGACACTACTCCCTCTCTTTGTCTATGGCTGTCCTAGCAATCATTATAGTCAGCATTCTCACTCTCAGCATAATAGTCATCAGCATAGTACTGAGTCGATCGACCAGATGCAATTTTCTGTTGATCAAAGCAATTCATAGAATTTTGCGGGGGAAAGGAACGTTCGTTCTGAGGAAAGCACCACGTCCTCTACCCCTAGACACTTGCTGAAAACCACCACGGCCTCTCGGGCCGTCATACCACTCGCGCGCTGTCGCAACACAGGGCACTCATTTTTATAATGGCCTTCCTCCCTACAATACGCACACTGATTCAAACCCAAGGGGGGTCTTGGAGGCAAATACCAGGCACTCTGTTGCGGTCTCTGAAACTGTGGATGTTGCTGAAACTCTGGGCGTTGCTGTGACTCTTGCAGATTCGAGCGAGGCGGCTACGCCTGCTGCAAAAGAACCTTTGTCTTTAGGTCTTTAGTCTTTTTCTCTACTCTGTCTTTTTCGTCCTTATCCCTATTCTCATAGTACTGTGCAGTTGCCAATATCTGGGCCGACGATGAAACAGCCCAAGAACTTTCAGAATCTTTCAACTTATTACATAGTTCAGGGAGTAAGTTAAAGACGAACTTATCTACGAACAATCTTTGCCCACCTTCCGTACTCATATCCTGACCACTATGATCTATAAATGTCTCTTCCAACCTAGTGAAGAAATGAGATACAGTTTCATCTTTCTTCTGCTTACATGCTGCTAACTTATCCCAATTCACTCGTAAAGCAGGCATCATCGTCTTCATTAAATTAATAATTCTACCTGGCAATTCCGTAACCAAAGGTTCAGGTTTAGCACCTCCCTGTTGTCTACCATCCGCAGCAATAATATTTGCCCAAGTATCTCCTAATTCTACCGCATGATTCTCATGACGAATCTTTGCCCATAGAGGTTGAGGTACTACATTACCCAACAGCATATCTATGTCTGCCAAATTCATGATGCATGCGTCAACTGTCTGGGACAATTCTTTGTAATAGCCAGCAGGATTCTTACGGGGATCAGGTAAGGTCTGCTTAAGAGCCAAGACCTCTGCTCTCTTCAAAGGGACATGTACCCATACTCTCTGACAATGAGGCAGAATAGCTGGATTAGCGTTTGGGTCCCCTTCCTTCCAAACTGGGGGAACTTCTCTCATGGGGTACTGTCTCGCTTTTCTCCTAACAGAGGAATCAGGTTCAAACAGTCGCTGAGAAGGGAAATCGCTCCTTACCGCAAGTACAATCGCAACTGCATTCTCAATCCGGGACCCACTATCGTCCCTTTCGCAAACTCAGACTGGACATTTAGCAATTCTACAGGGACTGAACCCAAATCATTATCTTCCCATTCCTCACGAAGGAAAGTACACATAACTTAAAAAACGTACCTTTGTTTCGGTGCCTCCCACTGTTGGAAGACATCCATAACTGACTCTAAGTTATACCTCGAAACATTCGAAACCCATCTGCGAGCCAAGAGATCTAACACTGCCCGTTCTTCGGGACCAGGTAGCTGACTATGCATTTGTTTACGTGCAGAAACAGGGGTCATACTCAATGACCCAAAGAAAGGAGACAAAAGACCAGTAACAGTAACAGTCATTCGTTGTCGAGCAGAAGGAGAAGCTGTCATAAGGATAGGAGACAAAGTATTTTGAGGTGATAGAAGTGTAGGATTAGTAGCAAAAGAAGTTGAAGGTACAGGAGAATAAGGCAAAGTAGTTCCAGACAAAACCCATAGCAAAGTCGGCGGCCCCAGAGGAGGCTGCGCCGTAGGAGGAAGAACCAGCTGAGGAGGAGCCGGTGGCGGAACAGCAACAAGAGGTTGTGCAACTGGAGGTTGCGGAGGTGCCGTAGCACTCTGTGCATAAGGGGGTGGCAATCTCAACAAATGTAATTTACAACAAGGGGTGGTGATGGACAGAGTCTCTGAATTAAGCAGAGTACTCTCACCCAGTCAAGAGATCAGGGCTAGATCCAACACCGTTTTTTAGCTCATTGCACCATCCCAGTTTCAGAACCTGGCTGTATGCAAATTAGTCTGTCCCTGGCCCAGTGCATCATGGGAACAGGGCAGACCAGACTACAAAAGCCAATTCTTACACTGGGAAGGAAACAAGCTTCCGGGGACCGGTTTCTGCCATTTCAGGCGTCTTCGGCCCAGCTTGCTTGAATCCTGATGGTGCAATGAGCAAGGGACTCACATCTGAGTATACCCTTCCACGCTTAGGGTGGACAAAATAATTTACAACAAGGGGTGGTGATGGACAGAGTCTCTGAATTAAGCAGAGTACTCTCACCCAGTCAAGAGATCAGGGCTAGATCCAACACCGTTTTTTAGCTCATTGCACCATCCCAGTTTCAGAACCTGGCTGTATGCAAATTAGTCTGTCCCTGGCCCAGTGCATCATGGGAACAGGGCAGACCAGACTACAAAAGCCAATTCTTACACTGGGAAGGAAACAAGCTTCCGGGGACCGGTTTCTGCCATTTCAGGCGTCTTCGGCCCGGCTTGCTTGAATCCTGATGGTGCAATGAGCAAGGGACTCACATCTGAGTATACCCTTCCGCGCTTAGGGTGGACAAAATAATTTACAACAAGGGGTGGTGATGGACAGAGTCTCTGAATTAAGCAGAGTACTCTCACCCAGTCAAGAGATCAGGGCTAGATCCAGCAGCTAAAAAACGGTGTTGGATCTAGCCCTGATCTCTTGACTGGGTGAGAGTATTCTGCTTAATTCAGAGACTCTGTCCCTCACCACCCCTTGTTGTAAATATTTTTGTCCACCCTAAGCGTGGAAGGGTATACTCAGACATGAGTCCCTTGCTCATTGCACCATCAGGATTCAAGCAAGCCGGGCCGAAGACGGCTGTAATGCCAGAAACCGGTCCCCGGAAGCTTGTTTCCTTCCCAGTGTAAGAATTGGCTTTTGTAGTTTGGTTTGCCCTGTTCCCATCATGCACTGGGACAGGAACAGACTAATTTGCATACAGCCAGGTTCTGAAACTGGGATGGTGCAGTGAGCTAAAAAACGGTGTTGGATCTAGCCCTGATCTCTTGACTGGGTGAGAGTATTCTGCTTAATTCAGAGACTCTGTCCCTCACCACCCCTTGTTGTAAATATTTTTGTCCACCCTAAGCGTGGAAGGGTATACTCAGACATGAGTCCCTTGCTCATTGCACCATCAGGATTCAAGCAAGCCGGGCCGAAGACGGCTGTAATGCCAGAAACCGGTCCCCGGAAGCTTGTTTCCTTCCCAGTGTAAGAATTGGCTTTTGTAGTTTGGTTTGCCCTGTTCCCATCATGCACTGGGACAGGAACAGACTAATTTGCATACAGCCAGGTTCTGAAACTGGGATGGTGCAGTGAGCTAAAAAACGGTGTTGGATCTAGCCCTGATCTCTTGACTGGGTGAGAGTATTCTGCTTAATTCAGAGACTCTGTCCCTCACCACCCCTTGTTGTAAATATTTTTGTCCACCCTAAGCGTGGAAGGGTATACTCAGACATGAGTCCCTTGCTCATTGCACCATCAGGATTCAAGCAAGCCGGGCCGAAGACGGCTGTAATGCCAGAAACCAGTCCCCGGAAGCTTGTTTCCTTCCCAGTGTAAGAATTGGCTTTTGTAGTTTGGTTTGCCCTGTTCCCATCATGCACTGGGACAGGAACAGACTAATTTGCATACAGCCAGGTTCTGAAACTGGGATGGTGCAGTGAGCTAAAAAACGGTGTTGGATCTAGCCCTGATCTCTTGACTGGGTGAGAGTATTCTGCTTAATTCAGAGACTCTGTCCCTCACCACCCCTTGTTGTAAATATTTTTGTCCACCCTAAGCGTGGAAGGGTATACTCAGACATGAGTCCCTTGCTCATTGCACCATCAGGATTCAAGCAAGCCGGGCCGAAGACGGCTGTAATGCCAGAAACCGGTCCCCGGAAGCTTGTTTCCTTCCCAGTGTAAGAATTGGCTTTTGTAGTTTGGTTTGCCCTGTTCCCATCATGCACTGGGACAGGAACAGACTAATTTGCATACAGCCAGGTTCTGAAACTGGGATGGTGCAGTGAGCTAAAAAACGGTGTTGGATCTAGCCCTGATCTCTTGACTGGGTGAGAGTATTCTGCTTAATTCAGAGACTCTGTCCCTCACCACCCCTTGTTGTAAATATTTTTGTCCACCCTAAGCGTGGAAGGGTATACTCAGACATGAGTCCCTTGCTCATTGCACCATCAGGATTCAAGCAAGCCGGGCCGAAGACGGCTGTAATGCCAGAAACCGGTCCCCGGAAGCTTGTTTCCATCCCAGTGTAAGAATTGGCTTTTGTAGTTTGGTTTGCCCTGTTCCCATCATGCACTGGGACAGGAACAGACTAATTTGCATACAGCCAGGTTCTGAAACTGGGATGGTGCAGTGAGCTAAAAAACGGTGTTGGATCTAGCCCTGATCTCTTGACTGGGTGAGAGTATTCTGCTTAATTCAGAGACTCTGTCCCTCACCACCCCTTGTTGTAAATATTTTTGTCCACCCTAAGCGTGGAAGGGTATACTCAGTCATGAGTCCCTTGCTCATTGCACCATCAGGATTCAAGCAAGCCGGGCCGAAGACGGCTGTAATGCCAGAAACCGGTCCCCGGAAGCTTGTTTCCTTCCCAGTGTAAGAATTGGCTTTTGTAGTTTGGTTTGCCCTGTTCCCATCATGCACTGGGACAGGAACAGACTAATTTGCATACAGCCAGGTTCTGAAACTGGGATGGTGCAGTGAGCTAAAAAACGGTGTTGGATCTAGCCCTGATCTCTTGACTGGGTGAGAGTATTCTGCTTAATTCAGAGACTCTGTCCCTCACCACCCCTTGTTGTAAATATTTTTGTCCACCCTAAGCGTGGAAGGGTATACTCAGACATGAGTCCCTTGCTCATTGCACCATCAGGATTCAAGCAAGCCAGGCCGAAGACGGCTGTAATGCCAGAAACCGGTCCCCGGAAGCTTGTTTCCTTCCCAGTGTAAGAATTGGCTTTTGTAGTTTGGTTTGCCCTGTTCCCATCATGCACTGGGACAGGAACAGACTAATTTGCATACAGCCAGGTTCTGAAACTGGGATGGTGCAGTGAGCTAAAAAACGGTGTTGGATCTAGCCCTGATCTCTTGACTGGGTGAGAGTATTCTGCTTAATTCAGAGACTCTGTCCCTCACCACCCCTTGTTGTAAATATTTTTGTCCACCCTAAGCGTGGAAGCGTATACTCAGACATGAGTCCCTTGCTCATTGCACCATCAGGATTCAAGCAAGCCGGGCCGAAGACGGCTGTAATGCCAGAAACCGGTCCCCGGAAGCTTGTTTCCTTCCCAGTGTAAGAATTGGCTTTTGTAGTTTGGTTTGCCCTGTTCCCATCATGCACTGGGACAGGAACAGACTAATTTGCATACAGCCAGGTTCTGAAACTGGGATGGTGCAGTGAGCTAAAAAACGGTGTTGGATCTAGCCCTGATCTCTTGACTGGGTGAGAGTATTCTGCTTAATTCAGAGACTCTGTCCCTCACCACCCCTTGTTGTAAATATTTTTGTCCACCCTAAGCGTGGAAGCGTATACTCAGACATGAGTCCCTTGCTCATTGCACCATCAGGATTCAAGCAAGCCGGGCCGAAGACGGCTGTAATGCCAGAAACCGGTCCCCGGAAGCTTGTTTCCTTCCCAGTGTAAGAATTGGCTTTTGTAGTTTGGTTTGCCCTGTTCCCATCATGCACTGGGACAGGAACAGACTAATTTGCATACAGCCAGGTTCTGAAACTGGGATGGTGCAGTGAGCTAAAAAACGGTGTTGGATCTAGCCCTGATCTCTTGACTGGGTGAGAGTATTCTGCTTAATTCAGAGACTCTGTCCCTCACCACCCCTTGTTGTAAATATTTTTGTCCACCCTAAGCGTGGAAGGGTATACTCAGACATGAGTCCCTTGCTCATTGCACCATCAGGATTCAAGCAAGCCGGGCCGAAGACGGCTGTAATGCCAGAAACCGGTCCCCGGAAGCTTGTTTCCTTCCCAGTGTAAGAATTGGCTTTTGTAGTTTGGTTTGCCCTGTTCCCATCATGCACTGGGACAGGAACAGACTAATTTGCATACAGCCAGGTTCTGAAACTGGGATGGTGCAGTGAGCTAAAAAACGGTGTTGGATCTAGCCCTGATCTCTTGACTGGGTGAGAGTATTCTGCTTAATTCAGAGACTCTGTCCCTCACCACCCCTTGTTGTAAATATTTTTGGCCACCCTAAGCGTGGAAGGGTATACTCAGACATGAGTCCCTTGCTCATTGCACCATCAGGATTCAAGCAAGCCGGGCCGAAGACGGCTGTAATGCCAGAAACCGGTCCCCGGAAGCTTGTTTCCTTCCCAGTGTAAGAATTGGCTTTTGTAGTTTGGTTTGCCCTGTTCCCATCATGCACTGGGACAGGAACAGACTAATTTGCATACAGCCAGGTTCTGAAACTGGGATGGTGCAGTGAGCTAAAAAACGGTGTTGGATCTAGCCCTGATCCCTTGACTGGGTGAGAGTATTCTGCTTAATTCAGAGACTCTGTCCCTCACCACCCCTTGTTGTAAATATTTTTGTCCACCCTAAGCGTGGAAGGGTATACTCAGACATGAGTCTCTTGCTCATTGCACCATCAGGATTCAAGCAAGCCGGGCCGAAGACGGCTGTAATGCCAGAAACCGGTCCCCGGAAGCTTGTTTCCTTCCCAGTGTAAGAATTGGCTTTTGTAGTTTGGTTTGCCCTGTTCCCATCATGCACTGGGACAGGAACAGACTAATTTGCATACAGCCAGGTTCTGAAACTGGGATGGAGGAGTGAGCTAAAAAACGGTGTTGGATCTAGCCCTGATCTCTTGACTGGGTGAGAGTATTCTGCTTAATTCAGAGACTCTGTCCCTCACCACCCCTTGTTGTAAAATATTTTTGTCCACCCTAAGCGTGGAAGGGTATACTCAGACATGAGTCCCTTGCTCATTGCACCATCAGGATTCAAGCAAGCCGGGCCGAAGATGGCTGTAATGCCAGAAACCGGTCCCCGGAAGCTTGTTTCCTTCCCAGTGTAAGAATTGGCTTTTGTAGTTTGGTTTGCCCTGTTCCCATCATGCACTGGGACAGGAACAGACTAATTTGCATACAGCCAGGTTCTGAAACTGGGATGGTGCAGTGAGCTAAAAAACGGTGTTGGATCTAGCCCTGATCTCTTGACTGGGTGAGAGTATTCTGCTTAATTCAGAGACTCTGTCCCTCACCACCCCTTGTTGTAAATATTTTTGTCCACCCTAAGCGTGGAAGGGTATACTCAGACATGAGTCCCTTGCTCATTGCACCATCAGGATTCAAGCAAGCCGGGCCGAAGACGGCTGTAATGCCAGAAACCGGTCCCCGGAAGCTTCTTTCCTTCCCAGTGTAAGAATTGGCTTTTGTAGTTTGGTTTGCCCTGTTCCCATCATGCACTGGGACAGGAACAGACTAATTTGCATACAGCCAGGTTCTGAAACTGGGATGGTGCAGTGAGCTAAAAAACGGTGTTGGATCTAGCCCTGATCTCTTGACTGGGTGAGAGTATTCTGCTTAATTCAGAGACTCTGTCCCTCACCACCCCTTGTTGTAAATATTTTTGTCCACCCTAAGCGTGGAAGGGTATACTCAGACATGAGTCCCTTGCTCATTGCACCATCAGGATTCAAGCAAGCCGGGCCGAAGACGGCTGTAATGCCAGAAACCGGTCCCCGGAAGCTTGTTTCCTTCCCAGTGTAAGAATTGGCTTTTGTAGTTTGGTTTGCCCTGTTCCCATCATGCACTGGGACAGGAACAGACTAATTTGCATACAGCCAGGTTCTGAAACTGAGATGGTGCAGTGAGCTAAAAAACGGTGTTGGATCTAGCCCTGATCTCTTGACTGGGTGAGAGTATTCTGCTTAATTCAGAGACTCTGTCCCTCACCACCCCTTGTTGTAAATAATCTCAACAAATGTGACATCAAATGATCCTTCTCAGGGTCCTTCGTTGTATTCTCAAGAATAGGTGGCAATGCTGGATAACATTTATCAATAGCCATATTATGTTGCCTATCTGACACCTCAATTGCTTTATCTTCTTCGTTTTCTTTAAACTGCCTAGCAGCTTGCATTATTGGGGGTGGCAATCTCAACAAATGTGACATCAAAGGATCCTTCTCAGGGTCCTTCGTTGCATTCTCAAGAATAGGTGGCAATGCTGGATAACATTTATCAATAGCCATATTATGTTGCCTATCTGACAACTTAATTGCTTTATCTTCTTCGTTTTCTTTAAACTGCCTAGCAGCTTGCATTATTGATACATCCTTTTCTCTTTAATCTCTTTTAGCTTGTTTAATTTCTCGTTGTCTGGCTTCTCTACGCCAAAGGCGAAAGGAGTCAAACATTGCCGGCCGGGCTTTCTTCCTAAATAATTTAACTTCCAAATTATCTAGAATCTCTGTGTCATAGCTACCATGATGTGGCCATTTTAAAACACCGTCTTTCCTAGTGTATCAGACCCATACTTCATTAAACATAATGGGGCCCACGCCGTGTTTAGAGTAGAGCTCATAAGTCGGAGTTCCAACCGGAGGTATCGGACATGAATCCTCCAATCGGGAATCCCTGTTACAACCACAACCAAACCAAGTACCAAATTTGCTACAATTAGGCATCTTCGCTCACCAATCAAGCTTCAAACTTCAAGGGATTATATCTGCCGATACACTTGTAAATATACAAGACCCTCGGCTTTGGAAATTGCAATTTTCAAATCAAAACTAAGGACCAAACAAACTAAGAACCAAAGGACCAAAAACTAAGGACTGGGAGCAACCCACTTATACTTAACTGAGGTATCAGTCAAGCCACCAGAAGACCCGTCTATCGTCTCGCCGTACAAAGCATCACAAATGGGTCCAAGACAGGGCGACAGTCAGGGCAGCAGCCCTTCGTAGCCATCAGGAAAGCGGGATGCCTCGCAGAAAAGACCTTCAATCCACATTCGACATGCCGGGGTCGATGAAGTGGTGGCTGTCCTCCAGAATTTCCTCACGAAGCTCCTCACGATCTTCAGGCTTGGACCGGTACCGCTGAAGTCGCCCCACGTTGGAAGCGCCAACTGAAGAACCGGGTTATTTAAGATTCAGCGGTGCCAGGGGCATGCCCAAAGTCTTCGGGTATCACCTGTCTTAGAACACAGAGACACGGGACTCTTCTTGGTGGCGTCAAATATCAAATTTATTGGCTGCAGCCAGTAACAGAAGTCCTAGAAGTCATCACGGTATGAGTTCTCAGGAGACTGCTCAATTTTACAAAGCAAGGCATCCCTTTTTATGCCAAAAATCACATTCCAGACAAATACCTAACATTTACAAACTGTCCAATCACATGTATCCACACCCAAAGTATCGCATGACAGTAAAATCCACTTTTCAGTTACCCGGCCCATGATCAATCATTGGTCAAACCCAACATTCTTCTTAAGACAGGACGAACGAACCCATAATAAAAAAAGGCACATCCCCATCGTAAACAGACCATAAAGAAAGGAGCAGAAACAGGTGTGAGTAGGATAAGGCATATTTGTGTGCAATAAAAGTTTTACGATGTCCTGTGCTCTGATCCTTAATCTTGATCAGCTAAAGGGCAGGAACTGGCTGCCATACACAAAATGGAACCCAAGGGTTCAGAACGAAATCCCTAAATACGTAGTGAATCCATCAGTCTAACATGACGAAAACACTCATACTTGTCGTACTAACTAGTTACGGTTCGCTAATATCAAATTCGTAACGAAACCATGACCTTTATGAAACGGGTTCAGAATTCACGGAACCTCAGGTTCAGTGATGAGGAGGGGGTGAGTTGCACCCCCCTGCCCTAATGTGCTATGAACATCACTTTTCCTGAATTGGCAGGCAAAGAGCCAGTGGAAGGCCCCAGTTAGTGCCCTGACATTTTGGACAGAGGGCACTTTCAGCCCAGGAAGGCCAGTTGGCCTGGGGTCATGGTGGGTACCTCAGTGTTGGTAGGGTGAAATACTCTAATGTGATGCCTACACCATAATGTGTTTATGCTGATGATTTATGCACCATGATTATTGCATAATGTGTTTATGCTTGTCATGCTTATTGCATAATGTGTTTATGCTTGTGATGCATGTTGCATAATGTATTTATGCCTACAGAGGTGGCATAATGTGTTTATGCTATGAGCTTTATGCACAATGTGGTTATGCCTAATATTTTTGTTGCATAACTTGTTATGCTGATGAGGATGCCAAATATTATGCATAATGTGTTTTATGCCAAAGGGATGCAGACATTATGTGTTCATGTTGCTAATGCTAAGTACAGTATTGTACCAGTAGCTGCTGGTTGTGTTTTACATTTACTACTTGTGCTTTGTGATGGTTCTGACAATGGCTCAATTGGCCCTGTCCTATATATAATCCCCTATGAATATTGCCCAGTGCCAGTTGGCAGAGTGTATATTGTGTGATTATGATTCTAATGCGTCTTATATATTTATTTATTTATTTATAGCATTTATAGAGCGCTCTGCAACCCTACGGGCATCCTGGCGCTGAGTACATATAGCTGAGAAAACCTGTGTAACAGAGAGGGCAGTGGTCTAAAGTTCTGAGCGATAAAATTTTTGGGAAGAGCCATGTTTTAACCTTTTTTCGAAAGGCCATCAGTTCGTTTGTTTTTCTGATGTCAGTAGGAAGGTTGTTCCACAAATGAGCTGCAGCTATACTAAAAGCTCTTCCACCACAAGTGGCTTTCTTGATCCTGGGTATACTGATAAGGTTTAAGGATGATGATCGAAGAGACCGGGTAGGCTCATACCAGTTAAATTTGTTTTGGAGTGGTCGGGGCCTAGCCCATGAGCTGCCCTAAAGACAATACATAGGGATTTGAAACAAATCCTCTGGTGTATAGGCAGCCAATGAAGGTCGGCCAAGGCGAGAGTGGTAGAAGATCTTCGTTCTCGAGAGAGTGCCAGTTTAGCTGCAGCCGCCTGGATACTTTGAAGTCTGGAAATAAGATAAGCAGGGGATTCCAGTAAGAGGGCGATACAGTAATCAAGGCGGCTGAGAATGGTGCTCCTGACTATGTTGGCTCTGGCCTGTGAGGGCAGGAGAGGTAGTATCTTTCGCAGTCCTCGCATTAAAGCAAGGCAGCTGCTGACCTGCTTGTTGACGTTGGTCTCTAGGCTCAAACTGTTGTTAAAAGTAACTCAGAGATTCCTTACTGATTTCACTGGGGTAGGCGAGTCTCCTAACAGCTTGGGCCAGAAGTCTGTAGGTAAACTTTTGGGGATTCTTCCTACCATACAGTGCAATATTTCAGTCTTGTCACTGTTAAATTGTAATAAATTCTGGTTTAACCAGAGTGACATTTCCAGCATGCAGGTGTGGAAGGTCTCAAGTGAGTCTGCATGAGCTCCATCAAGAGAGATCATCAACTGTGTGTCGTCTGCGTAATTAGTCACGCTAATGCCGTGACTTTTGATGATGCTCATCAGAGGTTGCATATATATGTTGAAAAGTATAGGGCTGATTGCAGACCACTGTGGAACCCCGTGTGGAACTTTAACAAACTCTGATTGATATGGGGGGATAGCTACTGCCTGCCATCTATCCGTCAGGTAGGAGCGGAACCAGTCAAGCGCGACTCCTCCAACTCCAATGTTCTTCAGTCTTTTTATCAGGATGTCGTGGTTCACCGTATCGAATGTGGCGGACAGGTCCAGCAAGATTAAGATTGCTGATTCTCCCCTGTCCGCCCTCATTCGTAGGTCATCCAGAACTGTCAGTAAGGCTGATTCAGTTCCATGGGCTGGTCTGAAACCAATATATATATATATATCCTTGTGTGGAGTTTATTTTGCAGTGTGCCTAGTGTGTTGCTGCTGTGTGAGAGTGTTGTGCTAACGCTTTACACATTGCCTCTGGGATAAGCCTGACTGCTCGTGCCAAGGGGGTGAGAAGGGGTTATCTTCGGTGTGCATCTCCCTTGCCCTGACTAGAGTGGTGGTTTCTGCCTGGCTTTGGTGCAAGCCTTAGCCAACCAGAAGTTCCATTTCCAACAGCCTTAATATAATTCTATGGCGCCACGGTTGTCAAGTAAAAGTATTTTCTCAAAGCGGCCAGCTCTTCTAATTTTTGTTGGTTAAGATCGAATTAGAGGTGGATCAGCGTCCTTCTTGTACAAGCTGGTACGTGAAATATCTTTTTATACGCTGTGCAGTGTATTTTTTCCAAGTCATGTGTGAACATTCCCGAAAATGCCTGTTGCGTGTAATTGAGTGATGGTAGTACTTTGTCCCTCAATACCCTTTGAATTACCATAATTGTTGGGCTATCTAAGGTGGCATATAATTTGCAGAGAGCGTGTGTGACCATTTTCCCTTTCTGTCGCTGATTTTGAAGGTGGACCCTTGGCCGGCTGGTCTCACTGAGCCAGGCCCCGTGATGGTTATATCTTTGTACACAGTCCAGAATCAGAGGGCTCAGTCACCACTTAGTACGTTTTTTCTTTGGGTAGCAGCCAAAAATCACAATTTTAGACTTACTTGCATTTGCTACCAGCTCATTCTTGGCATCATATTCTGACAAGGCGGTGAGAGCTTTTGTAAAGATAGAGCTGAGGCGGATAAGGTGTTCAAAGAATGGTTTATTAATTCTTCAAACCATAGACCCACCGGAGCAGCTGGGCAAACGTCCCGACTCTCCAGAAACCAACTGGTTTATTAATTCTTCAAACCATAGACCCACCGGAGCAGCTGGGCAAACGTCCCGACTCTCCAGAAACCAACCGCCTTCTCAACACAATACACCAAGCTCTAACATTCTAAATTACATCACTACATTCTAATTATGACATACGCATGTTATACAGTTTGATTGGACCTTGCATTTACATTGACTCAAATAAAGGATATAAACAACTACCACAGCTTTTTGAAGGCCTATTTAGGTGTGGTACAAAAGAACGAGGTCCTCGGCAATCTGCATCAGATGGATCTTTGTGTGGCCAATTTTGGGAGTAGCTAGAGATGCTCCATGCAGTGCTAATGCCAGATTGGTGGTTTACAAATTAAAAAGCATCAGTGCCAGGACACATCCCTGCTTTAGCCCCCGATCTGTGGCAATTTTATGCATGGCGAACTCCCTGGACAGTTTAACACTAACCCATGTTCGAGAGTAGAGAGATCTAATAGCTTGTAGTAATTTCGGCAGATGTTTCACTGTGCCAGTTTCTGCCAGCGGATGCTGTGGACTACCCCATCGAAGGTTTCATAGTAGTCGATGGAGCAAGCGAAGAGCGGAGGGGAGCAATGGGCTACTGCTTGTTGGGCTAAGTATGACAGGGCTGTGATGGTGTCTACAGTTGAGCCCCCAGGTCTGAACCCCTTCTGGTAGAATGGCAGCAGACCTTCAATGTAAACCCAATAAACTAATTCCTGCAGGAGTGTGCTTACGTAATCCTTACCCCCGATGTCCAACAGGGCAATCATCTGGTAATTCTTGGGGTCAGTATTTGATCCTTTTTTAGGTCTCGCCTGTCGATGCGCATGCGCATCGAGCTTGCGAGACTATTGCGGCTTAAACAACCTTTAACTAACAAGCAAGGAATCGTGGCGATTCCTTGCAGTGCCCGTGACTTTTAAGCTCAATGCGCATGTGCATTGAGCTTAAAAGCGCGTGCACATCAGTTCCCTCAGCCGCAATCGCCGTCTGTTCCCTCAGCCGCATTCCTCCGACACCTTTTGAAGTGAAGCTTAGCTTCACTTCAAAGGCCCTGGCTTCTTCACACCCACATGCCGCTCTCCCCGCTCCGCCCCCTCCCCTGCCCGCCGTGTGCATTTCTCCTACACCCCCTCCCCACAGCAATGCCCTCCGTCTGTTTTACAATTTGAAGAGGTAATCGGAGTCTCAAAGAGATAAGAGGGATATTTGGATCCATGTCTAGTGGTGAGGAAAAAAAGAGAATTGATGTCAGCGCATGCCAGTGGCGCCGCTATAGGTTCCCTCGTCTCCTGTTTCCCTCTCCTCCTCCAATCTTGCAATGATTTCTCTCTCTTAAGCTTCTCCCTTGTGTGTAGAGTTCATCTCCCTTCGGGTTCTCTCTCTCCTCTCGACCATCTGTTTCTCTCTCTCCTTTTCTCTCTCCTTTCCGCTTCTCGTTGGTCAACGATTCACTACAACCCGCTCCTCTCACACACAGGATCGCCTCTAGCTTTAGCTGCGTTCCTTTGTTTCTCACACTTGTGTGACCCCTCCTGCACTCTCGGGCCCTGCCATTCACTTCCCTCCCCCGCCTGTGTTTTCCCATAACTTCTCACCAGCAATGCTTCTCACCCCTTTTCCTCTCTGCTCCTGTTCTCACGCTCCCTTCTCCGCTATCCCATGGATCTGAAACCCCCTCACCCCCCTCACCCTTACTCCATACTTCAGCCTCCCCCTGCACACACACAGCTATGCAGTTTCAACTTTGCACCCGCGAGATTCCCCCGCCCCCAACCCCGATATCCCCAGAACACCCTTCTACCCTAGCTCCTTCAGGCGTTCACACATCTCACGTGCTTTTTAACCTCACCCCTCGCCCCCCCCCCAATGCTCTACCTATCTCCACTCTCATTCTGCCCGCTGTCTCGTTCTCTCTCTGTCTCCACTCACAGACGCGTCTCTGCAGCCCCCCCCGTGTTCCCTAACACTCTCCCCACCCTATCTGGGAGTTGTTCTTGGCAGCGGCGGCTGCAGCTGAATTGCAGGAATACTTTCCTTTATTTAGGAGCAGCCAGGGGTTGGGAGCGCAGCTTCTCACATCTGGAACTCATTGGCACCCATTTGGACACAATGTGTTGCCCATATATATATATTTTAATTTTTTTTTTAACTCTTTATCGGCCGCGGGCTACGAACGTGAAGCCAAGAGCCACGTGTCCGGGAGGGCGCGGGTCAGAGGTCAGGCCGTCTGACTGTCCTGTGATATCACTGAAAGACGCTGTTTGTATATTTCTTTGTGTTATTTTTGTCAACTTCCTCGTAATATAGTGGTACAATTTTGAATTTAGTGAACCAGGTCTCTCTTGGAGCAACAGGGAAGTGGGGAGTTTTAAACTCGTCACCCCTGCAGAACAGAACAAGGGGCCCTCATCCGCCATCTTAAAACCTGGTCATGGGTCAGTGCCATCTTAACTCAATGTGGCCCGCTACCAGCATCCCGTCATGTCCTATTATTCTCACTAGTACATCAGTCTGGTTTCATTGTGCACTCAGGTGCGTGGCGTTCACTAGTACATCACTATGGTTTTTTTGTATCACAATCAGGATGCCTCACCCTCAACCCCTCACCCTCAACCCCTCACCCTCAACCCCTCACCCTCACTCACCCTAATCAACCTAAAGATAGATCAAGATCAAGCTAGATAAAGATAAAGATAGATAAAGATTAAAAGATAAAGATAGATAAAGCTAAAAAAGATTAACAGATAACGATAGATACGATCAAGATAGTAAAGATTAAACGATAAAGATAGATCAAGATAGATAAAGATAAAAGATAAAGATTAAAAGAGAAAGATAGATAAAGATGATAAAGATTCAAAGATCAAGATTAAAAGATAAAGATAATAACGATCACCATAGATAACACCTCACTCCCCTCACTCACCCTCACTCACCCTCACCCTCACCCCCCCTCAGATAACTCACCCTCACCCACAGCTCACCCTCACTCACCCTCACCCTCACTCACCCTCACCCTCAGTCACCCTAACTCAATAAAGATATCACCCTCACCCTCACTCACCCTCACTCCACCCTCACTCACCCTCACTCACCCTCACTCACCCTCACTCACCCTCACATAATAAACATAAATCTAGATCAACCTAACATCATCAGATAAATAAAATCAACCACCTCAAGATAAATAAATCAAGATAGATAACTCACCCTCACCCTCACTCACCCTCAAATAAAGATCCACCCTCATCACCCTCACCTCACTCACCCTCACCCTCAACCCCTCACTCACCCTCAACCCCTCACTCACCCTCACTCACCCTCAACCCCTCACTCACCCTCACTCACCCTCACCCTCACTCACCCTCAACCCCTCACCTCACTCACCCTCACTCACCCTCAACCCCTCACCCTCACTCACCCTCACTCACCCTCACTCACCCTCACTCTCACTCACCCTCACTCACCCTCACTCACCCTCACCCACACTCACCCTCACCCTCACTCACCCTTCAACGCCTCACCCTCACTCACTCTCAACCCCTCACCCTCACTCAACCTCAACACCTCACCCTCACCCTCACTCACCCTCAACCGTTCACCCTCAACCCCTCACTCACCCTCACTCTCACTCACCCTCAACTCCTCAGCCTCACCCTCACTCACCCTCACACTCACTCACCCTCAACCCCTCACCCTCACTCACCTCACCCTCACTCACCCTCAACCCCTCACACTCACTCACCCTCAACACCTCACCCTCACCCTCACCCTCACTCACCCTCAACCGTTCACCCTCAACCCCTCACTCACCCTCACTCTCACTCACCCTCACTTACCCTCAACCCCTCACCCTCACTCACCCTCACCCTCACTCACCCTCAACCCCTCACCCTCACTCACCCTCACTCACCCTCACTCTCACTCACCCTCACTCACCCTCACCCACACTCACCCTCACCCTCACTCACCTTCAACGCCTCACCCTCACTCACTCTCAACCCCTCACCCTCACTCAACCTCAACACCTCACCCTCACCCTCACTCACCCTCAACCGTTCACCCTCACCCCTCACTCACCCTCAACTCCTCAGCCTCACCCTCACTCACCCTCACACTCACTCACCCTCAACCCCTCACCCTCACTCACCCTCACCCTCACTCACCCTCAACCCCTCACACTCACTCACCCTCAACACCTCACCCTCACCCTCACTCACCCTCAACCGTTCCCCTCAACCCCTCACTCACCCTCACTCTCACTCACCCTCACTTACCCTCAACCCCTTCACCCTCACTCACCCTCACTCACCCTCACTCACCCTCACTCACCCTCGCCCTCACTCACCCTCACTCACCCTCACCCTCACTCACCCTCACCCTCACTCACCCTCAATCACCCTCACCCTCCACTCACCCTCACCACCCTCACTCACCCTCACTCACCCTCACCCTCACTCACCCTCACTCACCCTCACCCACCCTCACCCTCACTCACCCTCAATCACCCTCACCCTCCCTCCCCCTCACTCACCCTCACTCACCTCACCCTCACTCACCCTCACTCACCCTCAGCCTCACTCACCATCAACCCCTCACCCTCACTCCACCCTCACCTCACTCACCCCCAACCCCTCACCCTCACTCACCCTCACTCCCCCTCACTCCCCCTCACTCACCCTCACTCACCCTCACTCACCCTCACCCACCCTCACTCACCCTCACCCTCACTCACCCTCCTCACCCTCACCCTGACTCACCCTCACCCTCACTCACCCTCAACCCCTCACACTCACTCACCCTCAACACCTCACCCTCACTCACCCTCAACCGTTCACCTCAACCCCTCACTCACCCTCACTCTCACTCACCCTCACTTACCCTCAACCCTCACCCTCCCACCATCACTCACCCTCACTCACCCTCACTCACCCTCGCCCTCACTCACCCTCACTCACCCTCACCCTCACTCACCCTCACTCACCCTCAATCACCCTCACCCTCACTCACCCTCACTCACCCTCACTCACCCTCACCCTCACTCACCCTCACTCACCCTCACCCACCCTCACCTCACTCACCCTCAATCACCCTCACCCTCACTCACCCTCACTCACCCTCACTCACCCTCACTCACCCTCAGCCTCACTCACCATCAACCCCTCACCCTCACTCACCCTCACCCTCACTCACCCTCAACCCCTCACCCTCACTCACCCTCACCTCCCCCTCACTCCCCCTCACTCACCCTCACTCACCCTCACCCACCCTCACTCACCCTCACCCGCACTCACCCTCACTCACCCTCACCCTGACTCACCCTCACCCTCACTCACCCTCAACCCTCACCCTCACTCACCCTCACCCTCACTCACCCTCAACCCCTCACCCTCACTCACCCTCACTCACCCTCACTCACCCTCACTCACCCTCACTCTCACTCACCCTCACTCACCCTCACTCACCCTCACCCACACTCACCCTCACCCTCACTCACCTTCAACGCCTCACCCTCACTCACTCTCAACCCCTCACCCTCACTCAACCTCAACACCTCACCCTCACCCTCACTCACCCTCAACCGTTCACCCTCAACCCCTCACTCACCCTCACTCTCACTCACCCTCACTCACCCTCAACTCCTCAGCCTCACCCTCACTCACCCTCACACTCACTCACCCTCAACCCCTCACCCTCACTCACCCTCACCCTCACTCACCCTCAACCCCTCACCCTCACTCACCCTCAACCCCTCACCCTCACTCACCCTCACCCTCACTCACCCTCACTCACCCTCACTCACCCTCACTCACCCTCACCCTCACTCACCCTCACCCTCACTCACCCTCAACCCCTCACCCTCACTCACCCTCACCCTCACTCACCCTCACCCTCCCTCAACTCCTCACCCTCACTCAACTCCTCACCCTCACTCACCCTCATCCCCTCAGCCTCCCCCTCACTCACCCTCAACCCCTCACCCTCAACACCTCACTCACCCTCACTCTCACTAAATGACAAAGCCATCAATATAGCAATTTTAACATCGCAAAAATAAATAACTTATGTCATTTACAAGAACAATAACTACAACTTTTCTAATGCGATACTTATTGCATTCCAACCCCACTCATTCACGCAACGCCACTCACACACGCAACGCCACTCACACACGCAATGCCACTCACACACGCAACGCCACTCACACACGCAACGCCACTCACACACGCAACGCCACTCACACACGCAACGCCACTCACACACGCTACGCCACTCACATACGCAATGCCACTCACACACGCAACGCCACTCACACACGCAACGCCACTCACACACGCTACCCCCCTCACATACG
Organism: Lissotriton helveticus; assembly: GCF_964261635.1. NCBI lineage: Eukaryota > Metazoa > Chordata > Amphibia > Caudata > Salamandridae > Lissotriton > Lissotriton helveticus. The sequence continues at coordinate 1,451,212,784 of NC_136069.1, read as the reverse complement.
CAACGCCACTCACACACGCAACGCCATTCACACACGCAACGCCACTCACACACGCCACTCATCCACGCAACGCCACTCATCCATGCAACGCCACTCATCCATGCAACACCACTCTTCCATTTGCAAAACGAAAAATGTCTAACTATTCTATTGCGAGACCTATTGCATTTCCAATGCTTGTTTAAGATTGGTCGCAACAGTGAGCCCCTTTAGGAGTCTGGCACGCCCTCCAAGAGCCTGCATTATGCATATAGCAATGAAAGATTTGAGGACCAAAAATCTGTGTCCTCCCTAAAAAAGGGAGCCAGTCAGCCCATGAGGGCCGGGAGCTCCATTTTGTTGTATCTTTTTTAGGATGGTACGAACTACTACCTCACTTGAAAGAGTTGAATACGTCGCTGGCCCGGGGTAATCCGCTCTGATGTTGTTTGCCTTCCTTGATGGGATAATCCCAAGTAGGGAGATGGCTTTCTGGTCGACTGTGTACAGAAACCTCACGTGAGCTACCCAGATATCCGCTGAAGTTCTCTCTGCTGGAGTGCCCATGAATAAAGTTGTTTAAATATTGCCAGAATTCTTGGGATTTGCATGGGGCCAGCAGCCCAAAGATTTTTAGCCAGTTAGCCTCTGTGGCTTCTCGTTTTAGTTTCCTGATGAGAAGTGTGTGGGTCTTTATTGCTGATTTCAGCTGCTTTTTAGCGGCTTCGGGTCGCAATTTTTTTAACGCCCTCTGTTTTATTTTTAATTGCAGTGCTCATTGCTTGATCACTGGAACTTGGCCTACGGTGTGTGTTGACTTTCTTATTATACTGTGAGTTGTGTTTCCTCGAAGCAACGTGCCCAGTTCATATGCGAGTTTTTCCCATTCGCCTCTGATTGTCCGCTTTATTAGCCCGATCTTCCAGCGAGACCACGTGGATTTCCATAGTCGAATTTATTGCTGGTCATCTGCCTCTATTTGATTCTCCTGAGGAGCCTGTATTGTTTTTCAAGCCCTAGGCTCTCCTATGGGGCAGAGAATATGACGGAATTCTGCTGTGGTCGTTAAGTGCATCAGCAAGGCAGCCTAATTGCTTTCACTCCATGGGAGCACGGCGTAACTTAACATTTATTTTTGTGTCTGCTCACTCATCCTGGGACCGGTTTCGGGGTAACGTCCCTCATCAGTCAGTGTGTTGAGCCAATTCCATTTCTGAAAATTTATGATTTTGAAATCCCTATCAATAAAACAAGTGACAGCAAAACAACAAAACTTTGATTCTAATCATAAAAGATGGGATAAACTTGCATTATAAATTCTAACCCAGAATGACAGCAGGATGGGTGGAAAAAAGGATCTTCTGGGTTGAGACTAAAACCTGCAGAAAAACATAGCATGGGCAAAAGATTGTTTTGCGATGCCATATCAGGGACAAATGGGTAAGCTGTGATACCATGAACCCTGTTGGGGGTAGGCTATCGAAAAGGTGAACCGTGCCGAATCTAAAATGGGAAAGGTAGAACCTATGTTCTATGTTAGTGACCCAAAGGAGATCGTTTTCAACCCTCCTCTTTTTAAAAGTCTAAATAGCGCAAGATTGAGGCTGAAGATTGTTGATTACGAACTATCAGCTGGATTGCATTCGCTATATAGCTGTTTTTGTCTCAATTTTTGCGCTTCCAGAAAGTTCATTTGGAGAGAGAAAGTAGTGGGGAAGATCTAGTTCCAAAAATGATTTTCTTACATATGACAAATATGGAATGGCTTTGACTTGTTCCAATTTTAGGCAGTCCTTCGATATCTCCTTGGTAAAGGAACAAAACGGGGAAATCCAAACTTTAATCCACAGGAGCAAAGTTGCAGCTAGAACATTGTCTTCAAGAAAAGAAATGCCAGATTCCAGATGGGTTATTAACCTTCAGTTCTCATAAGGCTGGCTAACAACCTATAAAGAAACTTATTCTTGATTGTAAAGGACCAGTAAAAGGGTAGCCTTAGATTTCTGCCTCGTATGGTTCCCAGAGGAATGCACTTTGCCTTGTACAAGGTGATCAACTACTGCATCGATTTCTGACCTAATTTCTTTGAAAAGCAGAATTGACCCTCTATTGCCCACTCCATCTTACCTACTCTCACTGTCAGTAATTTCTCCCATTATAAATCATAGGGAAACAGGATGCCAAGATGAATAAAATGTTGCGCTCTAATGATGATAGTCCCAGGAACAGAATGCAAACAAGAAGCATCTTTTTGGACCCTCAAATCATGGTATAAGATTTGGTGTGATTAACTTTCAAATGTAAGTCCTTCATAAAATCATAGAAAATATCCAGTAAGAGCTGGGCTGGGCTAAGAAGACCACATCATCGGCATAAAGAAGCACTGGAACGGCGCGGCCCCAACCCATGGGAGATCCTTACCTTTTAAAATCAGTTTTTTCTCTAGGGCATGGAGCTAGGATACAGCCCTGTCTGACACCTTTATTGGGGAAAAAAAGGGGTTATAGTCACCGCTGCTGTCAAAACTAACCCATGTCTTTGTTCCTTCATGTAATCTGCCCAAAAGGTCGATTAAAGCTAGCCTAGACTTATTTGCCAGAGATCATGAGGAGGTTAAAAGATTGTTTGATGGTACCGACCCCAGGGCGGACACCAAATTGGGCTTCCGAGAAGAACTTTGTGTTCTCGAGAAGGTGGGGTATTACCCTCCCCATGTTCTTAGCTGATGAGTCCAGAAGGGATATGGGCCTGTAACAAGTGGGTACATTTTGGTTGCCTTTTTAAAAAAATTGGTACTATGGTTGAGTCCTTCCCGTAGGATGGGATCTGGCATAATATTATACAATGAAAAAGTTTGTTAAAAGAGGTGTCGAGATTGCAGAGTTTTGTTTAAAAACGTCGAAGGGTACCTCATCTAACCCTGGTTCTTTTCTTGAGGAGGACTTGGAAATGCATTTTCATATCAACAGTGAAAGCCAGTACTGCGTCAGTAGAAGGGCGGACAGTATATTTGCCTTTGGATAAGCTAGAGTCACCAAAGATTTCTGAAAATTGGTGCAACCATTCAGCAGCTGGAATATGACATTCAATCATAGGGGAGTTGGAGTCACTAAACTAGGGTTTGTTGACAACTACCCAGAAAGCTCTGGAATCGTGAAATGTACTTGCCCTAAGATTGTCCCAGGTTTGGTCCATCACTACCTTTTTCCGGGCCGTAGCAATTGTTTTATACACGTTCCTAAGGAATTTAATTTGAGCAACATTACGTGGGAATTCCTTAAGTGCATCCTTAAGTGATTTTAGGACTGCTGTATATTTGGTGGGAAACCATTTAAAAGAGTGACTCTTGTTTAGTTTAATTTAGTCTGAATAAAAAATTAGTTTGCAGCCTGGTTGCAAATGGTCTCAAAACTCTGGACCAACGTCTGCCAAGCAAACCATAAAGTCTTGGTAACTCTAAGAAATGAGGCCGTTACAAAAAAATATTCAGATCAATTTTGGCCTGTTTAATATGGATGTTCTTATTGGCTGAAAAATGTATTTCAGTGGGGCAGTTTGACCCCGATTGTTTAAAGGCTGGGCCTGAATGTACCAAAAAGATGGAATTGTGATCGCTCAAGACTGAGGACTTTATGTAAGAGTCTAAAACATATGGTACTAAGTGCAGGGAAAAGAACATAAAATCAGTTATGGACCCTTTTCCTTTGCCCGTAAATGTGGGGCAGAGGGATTCCATACGCTTTGAAAAATTGACAACATATCTCCGACTTGTGCCGCTTGGATCCAACACATCCCCTCCTCTGCTTCAGGCATGGTTCTCTCACCGATGACACAATAAGGTACTTTGCTGAGGAACTAGGTTGGTCCCAGGATCAGACCCTCGCTCCATCGTGGCCCCTGAACTTTTGGATTCATGCGAAATATTTCAAACATTCCCGAATGTTTTGTTCCAATTCTACCTTCAATTTTGGTACATCAAGATGTCTCACCCATTCCTGACTAGCATATGGTCTCTCTGCATCTCCTGTTTCCTTAGTCTCAGCAGTTTTCTCAAGCAATGGGGGCAGAATCTCATTTTCAAATAGTCCTTTTTCCTCTTGTGCAATTGGAGTAAAAACAATCCTTTTCCCTTCACTTAAGGACTGGACATTTTATGGAGGGGTCCAAGCTAAAATTTGTGAATTTTGTGATGTCAGGATAAACCTTGTTCAACTACTCCCCCTACGACTCCTGACACTAATGTTTATATGTGCAGTTGTAACAAGTTTTGCCAATGTCTGAGCCAATACAACTTGTGACACTATTGCACAAACAGTCACAATAGATGCTATAACACCTGGAGTAATTACAGTAATGGCTGCTTCAGCAAATGCAGCTGCAATTGAAAGTGGTGGAACAGGGGCTGTTGCCACTATTCCACTAGAGGTCGTAGCATTTACTGGACCCTACATTGGAACAACATAAGGTAGTGGACATGAGGACAACAGAGATTCTCTGTTGATCTCACGTCCACCACCTTCTTGTAAAATGTCATCTCCAGAAGCACTGTCAGTAGCAGTTTTTCTTGCAGTGCCCTCATCTTCATTTCCCTGCTTTCGATTATTTCGCTGCTTTTCTGTACATTCTAGCTCCCTCAATTACATATTTTCTCCATCTCTGCTGTTCTTCATCCCATTTAGCATTAGCATTATTATGCACTGTCCTCTTTGCTCTATTCTTTCTTAATTCTTGGTATGAGCTGCATGCTTCCAGGAATTTAATGCTCCATACTGTGCAGGTCTAGGAGCTCGTTACTCCCAATTATTTTTTCTCTTACATTTTCAATAACCTTTAAATCAAATGTACTATCATGTGGAAATCTTAATGCTCCCTCTTTTTCAGTGACCTTGCGCCACTGACGAAGCCACAAACATGTATGGAGCCCTACCTTTGTTGCCATATTGCAATCTAGTATAACTTCTGGAGGAGTCTATTCTCCCTCATGGCCATGGATTTACCCATCGCCTTTCATTAAATCTCAAATGGCTTTAAAACATTTCATGATTACAATTTAACAATAAATGTACAAAAATGGATTCAATTGTTTTCAATGCTTTTGTTAAAATCACAGTTCAGTGCAATTTAATATTCACTTTCAATTCCAATGAAGTCCTTTTCCTCGTAAATCTACCACAGAACAGCACCTGATGATTCACCAACCAATTCAAGTGCAACACTGTGCATCAATTGACCTATCGCAGTGTGGTACTCTTTGACATAACTATTACCCCTTGCAGTGTTTCACTCTCCTTCACAATCTCTTTTAAAACAATCACAATCATATTATGGTCCCTATCTCAATTGTGCGGTAGATGGTAACTCACAAACCAACACCAAGACCTTACTAGACAAGTAATACAACAATACCTCTTATCTATCCCAGGATCTTGGACTGCACCGAGTACGATAACAACTTCAACTGCTCATCTTCAAATGCTTATGCACAACTAAACTACAGACATTAGCAGAATGCAAAACACATAACTTCAACACAAAAATGCAAGCTCAAAATAGACAATTACAATGCACAACCCTATGGATACTCATACGTCTACCACTGCAAACACCTTTGGAACCGCTAACTCCTTCCGTCTTTATGGGCAGTCTATGGACTTATGAGGAAATTCTAAACTCGGACAATTTTTTACATTATTTGCTCCTTGTTGCCTATGTCAATCTGCTACCACCTATCTTAGTGGGATTCTTGTATCTTGATTGTCAAGTATAATCATTAAATAAGTTTTGCCATTAGTCGTATGGACCTTTGTTCGTCAACAAGAAGAATTGAGAAGGAGCAATCATTTACATCAAATACCATGTACAGTGAAGACCATTTGGGGCATCATAAGAATCTTTGGAGAAAATTGATGTGAGTTTAATGGTTTATTAACAATTAATTCAGATTGATTTATCTATTCAGTAAGTATTTATCTTTAGTCATCATCATTACAGATTCAAATAACCCATTGGTCAGTATTTCAAAACAAGATAAAACGCCACATTAGGAAGGATCACAAATAAAACAGAGAAGATACAGCAAGTGTGTTCCAGAAAGGGATTCCCTGATCTACGGTAAAAGAAATGTAAGCATTTGAGTTCTTCAATGAGCAAGGTAAGGTGTTAGTTTCAGAAACACAAATGAAGGATTCTAATGACAAAAATAGAAATGCAACAACCGAAACATTCCTGTACTCACTAACAAATGAATTCTCAGTAAACCCTGGGATCAGGTGAACTCCCTAGTTTCTCACATCTTAACAATAGGCTACAAAATCACGTCCTTGAAACAATACATCGTTCACATTTTGAAGTTTAGACAGTTCTTCCACGAGTTGCGTTTCCTGCCATCTCCTCTCCTCCTGGTGAGAACCTCACTATAAGTTGTCCAATACATAACAAATGCCTATTCATTAGCTAAAAAAGGCTTCTGTAAAGATACAGCATCTGCAGTGGAAGAAGGAAACATTTTGTGCAAAACAACAGTTTAATGCAAAACAGGTCTTTTAACCAGAGCTTATAAAATCCAAGTTAACATGAATGGTCAGACTAACTTAAGTCAGTACACTGTGGGCCCGATTTGGATGTCTGGCGGAAAGCCATCCAAAAGTCTGTCGGAGACTTTCAGCCTGACATGGAGGATTTCCCTCAGACTGCCGTATTATGATGACGACGGTCGGAGGGAAACCCATGGGGGGATTCCGCTTCTTTTACGACGGGTTCACAGAGGCTGTCATAGGAGGCGCGGAATTATATTACCTTGAATGATGGCAGAGCAAGCCTCGGCTCCGCCGTTGGGATAAAAATGTTGGTTTCCATCAGATTTTCCATGTTCGCTTTTTCGACATGGAAAGGCTGTCGGAAAGTAATCTTGGGGGCCCTGCACCCTGGCCGTTCGCTGTTGGGCCTAGCATTCCCGCACTGTATGGCAGGCACTGCATGGTGCCTGCCACACAGTGCAGGGATGTTTGCAAACATCCATTTTTCAATGGAAGCTTGTGCTGTGGGCCTTTTCAGCCCACTGCACAAGCTTCCATTAAAAAATGGATGTTTGCTACCCCGCTATGGGAGGTCGCATCCTAATACTGCGGTCAGAACCACCGACCTAAGGTCTGGCGGTTCCAAACTGCAAAAGTTCGCCCAACATCGTAATGAGACCATATGTTACTTCATTTGTGTACTTGCAAGAGCTAAATATGATTACTTACTACAAAAGTGCATTTATGATACGTGTGTTATTAAGCATAACATTTTGCACTTTCCAATTAAATGTGTTTGATTTGCAAAATGAGGAAATTTGCTGTATTACCTACCTGATCCAGCTCCTAGTTTAATGATTAAACTGAAGTCAAACAAATTATAGGAACATGAATTTCAATTGCAAATTCTTACATAAAAGTGTTGAAGAGAATTGCTAATTAATAAAAAAATACCAATGGCATGAATAATTTGCACACAAATCAAAATAGATGAACTCAACAGAACTGTATTTCCTTAAATTGGCCAGATTAGATCCTAACTCCATCTTGAAATTCAAAACATAACAGTGTTTTCATTCCCACACACAGTGAAATAGTCACTAAATATTGAATGCGATATGTATTGTGATTCTGTCATTTTCTTTCATGATAAGATGTTGTTCTTGGTAAGCTTTAGAGGAAGCTTTCTTCTCAAATGTTCTTCCTATTCTTCCTACCTGAAGCTCAGTGGGCCTATTCATCAGTCTGTCATTGTTTTACATGTAATAAGATTCATACTGTCACATACGGTCACATCTGGTGGCATTAGGGCAGAAGATGACTAATTATTTTGGGATAAAGATGGGTATTGTTGCATTATATTTTGTGTTGTGATTTTCGGAGCCTATGTATCATTTTGCTCACCTTATGCTGACAGTATTGTTTTTGTTGTGAATGTTGCTATAAAGGAGGGCTCATTTTGGACTTAAGCCAGACTCGCTTGCCCTGATTCTTAGAAAACAGACTAACCTTAGGTCAGACCTCTGTGTGCATTTAAGTGAGCTTTATTCTAATTCACTGTAGGTATGATCATTATGATTTTGATTGATTAATCACATTTTTGTATTCTGTATGATTTTAATAACACACCTTCATGGTTGCCTATTTATACCCTGTTTTGAAAGGGTTATTTAACTGGCTATGCTATTTGATGTATTCACAATCCTAATCTATTAAGTGGTTGATTTCATCATACTTTCTTGAAGACAACACTACCCCTATTCTGCGTAGGCGCAGATGTTGTCAACAGTTGCAGGTTTACAAAATATTAATATTATGTGTATTTCATTAACGCCGAAAAACGCAGTGTTTTTGCAAAGGAATGTTTTTTATGTATCTGGTCGGCATGTATTTTCTGAATCTTTGCAGTGTGTGCCCGTATAGTGTTTTGTAGCAATAATTTATCAGGTTTTCAATTAAGACGAGACATGGGATTACATTCGAGTTGAATATGTTTATGTTCACAGCTCTGCTCGGATGGATGGGTTACATTCTTGGTTCTAAGCAAGTGTTACTGAATCCTCTCTGACGTTTGAACACAGTGTACAACACTTGAACTTTCCCCTGTGTAATATAGGAAATGCCACAAGCAGACCTTAAATAAACCCTGCATCTGCTTCCTCAGAGCCTACAGAATTACATTTCTGATCACAGGTGCAAACTAATTGTTCGATCTCAATTAAGCCCAGTGGCTTGGGGAAGAGGTGACCCCTTTGTGTCAAAAGTTTACGTTTTTTTTGTGTGTTTGAAATGTTTATGAACTTTATAGGTGTCGATCTTGTATTAATACTGGTGTCCGCAAGGAGATTGATTGCAATCACTATCACAGTAATTGTTGTTTGGGTTACCCGTAGTAGAGTATTTAAATCTAAATATTTGGCATGTGAAAGATAGTAAATGGATGGTACTCCCAACAGAGGACAACAAGGATTTGGATGTGACCTGTTTCGAAGGGAATTCTGGCAGGAATCCCTCCTACTTCGGATCTGCAGAGTCCCACCTTCCCTGATGGACCTTCACCGTGATGGATCGGAAGCCAGTTTTGACAGCTCCGAAGTTATGTGTTTATGGTGTGTACATGTGTGTATGTTGGTGAGGTGCAATGCAGAATGTACAAAACATGCTCACTACACATAACCTACATACACGTATGTACACATACACAACATGTATGTGTTTTACAACAAAAAATCCCATTTACCAGTCTCCCCACCACTACAGTCGCCCCCCATCAGCACTCCGCCAACACGACACCGCCAGCCTGACGGGAACATCCAAATCTGCTCGGCGGGACCCCGCCATCCAGTAGGCAACAGTTCGCCAGCACTGAAGACCGCAGCGGCAGCGGTCTTCTGTGTATCACATATGCATCTAAATACAGCAGACAGAAGACCATCTGCTCGATGGAGTACTTAGGCTCACTGCCGCAGTGGGCCAACGTCTAAATTATTATTTTTACATTTGTACAGCGCGCATCTACCCAGAGGTTTCCCGGCGCTAAGCACTAAGATGCTGACACTGCACCTTTAAGTCCTCTGTACGCCTCTCCAGAGGCCAAACAGCAGCTACCAAGGAAACTATTGCAAATAGTTCAGGCGAACTGAGTAGTGACACACTAATGAGAGCACGTCCTCTCTGCACTACAGAAGTTGATAAGCAGCTAAAAAAGTAGCAGAATATTCCACTTTCTATATACGGACCAGCAAATTTGTTTAAAATATCATTCCGCTTAAGTTCACATTTTAACTCAACAGTGTTCTATTAAATTTCAACAAAAAGGTATTACTAAAATACATTTTAGTAGTTCAATCTGTGCTTCAAAGGGTATTCAACTTCCCTGAATGAAGCTTAGGAAGGTGTTAGGCGAAGGTAGTCTGTGTTAGGTGTGACTTGGTGGGCTTTATGGGCCATCAACTGGCTTATTGGAGGGCAGAGCTAAGCACTGCCTCTCTTACACCTGAATAAGCTATGTCCTGTCAATACACAAAGGGCTGCATACCCCCTATACTGAGTCTGGAGTCCGGGCAGGAAGGGCAGGGACTCTGTACACTTCAAAGGCCTCTCTTTGAAGTCTCTACCACATCAAAGGTACAACTGGTTATAAGTACTGGACCTCTGACATCACCAAGTCGGTACATTTCTGGACCTGTGGGTACTCTGTCAGGAAGAAGAACTGATGTGCTGTTACAGCAAAGATGTCCAACCATCCACCCACAGCACTTGGACTCTGCCATCTGAGTCTTGCCCTGACAAGTGGTGCCAATCCAGTCCTGGGCCCACGGAAGTGGGTATAAAGTACTCCCTCAGTGAAAATCCATGCATCGCCGTTGTTGCGTGGCTTCGAACTGGCGCCTCTCCTTCAAGGCATCACTGCTGCCACAATGACCGAAGACATCGCATTGCCGACTGAACTGCAATCACCTCCAGTTTCTGATCCAGGCCCGACAACGCCATATCGCCTATATATTGTGGTTCGACCATGTCACATCTCTGACTTGTGTGGCTTGGAACCGACACATCTCCTTCTCTGCTCCAGCTATCGTGCCCTCGCCAACAACACAACAAGATACTTTGCAGCAGGACAAGGTTAGTCCCTGGACCTGACCCATGCTCCATTATGGTCAGCTGGAACTTTTTGATTTGATCCGGTCTAGCGGGACCAGATAGCCATGTGTGGTGCCTTATGCTTTTAAGCCCTGCATTTCAGTCTATTCTTTAGAAATTCATTACTCCGGTTATACTTATTGGCTTTTTGTCACTTTGGTCTTGCTTTGTTCAATACATTAGGCTCTACTGTTCGAATCAGGTGTGGTATCTTTTTGTGTGATGTTTTCACTGTTTTACTGTTTGAAGTGTTGCACAAATACTTTACACATTGCTTCTTAAGTTAAGCCTGACTGCGCTGTGCCAAGCTACCTGAGGGTGAACACCGGTTATTTTAGAGTGTGTTTCTGACTTACTCTGACTAGGATTGAGGTTCTTGTTTGGACAGGGTGCACACCTTTGCCAATCAGACACCCAATTTATAACACTATGCATGTGCAAAATGCGACAAAACATTAGAATCACATGACATCCAGGAAATACATAATCCCTGAGAGCCAAACACAGGAAGTTGAGCCCAGAAACATTATTCACTGGCTGTTTGGCCACTTGACACCCTCTTCCTGCAGCAGACAGTGGTGAAGTAAACAGGTAGTCAATTTCTCTTTCCTGGAGCAAGGAAAAGTGTAAATATACAATCTATTGCCATCCTCTGACCATGAAAGATATACACAAAAATATTGTGCCCAACAAGCCACCATGGCAGCACAAACAAAGGAACCATACATTTCTAAATGAGAACGTGAGGTGATGGCTGGAGAGGAACTGATCTCGGAAGAGCATCTCAAGTGGACACCTCATGGTACACACACCACTAAAATTCAAGACAGACAATCATTAATAAAGTAAATGTTGTCTCCATCCAGCCACGGATAGTGGAGGGCTTTAAAAGGGTGTTAAATGACCTGAAAAGCAAGATTCCAGACTTGCTTGCAAAATATTGCAAATGCCTCGCCACGGGAGCAACACCATCACTAGTGCTGAAATTTCAGGCATGGGGTAGACAGTGTGTGGCATCAGAACTATTAGCACAGAGTTTTGCAGAATTGAAAAGCCAGATGAGGAAGTACATCATGTAAATTTTGCAATAAATTAGTGTAATCTGGGAGATATAAGGGCACCTTTTAATAAACCCGTGCATCTTGTATCAACTTATACGAAAATCCTGTCTTTTGTACTTAAATGTAAAAATATAGTAATGGCTGTTGTGACATGTTACTTAACATTCTATGCCCTTGTACCTAGAAACTTTTTTAATAGCGCCTGTGAGGCCAACAAAATGTTTACATAAACTCTGCCTCACTTACAACCACACCTCTGGCTACAGGTTGGTGGAGAAAGGTTAATACTATCTATCAACACGGTATCTAATGAGAACATCAAATATTTTTAGAGAATGTGACGTGTACTAGTGTACATGGTTTTATATGTGCATCTCACTCAGTCATTTGTGTCAGTTTAGGTATTTGAGTGGGCTTAGATATGGGTGGCCTATGCCACCCTACATTCTCACTGCCCAGTCACTGCTTCAGACACATGGGTCAAGCCTTGCCTTGAGACAAATCTATGCCCAGCTAAAGTGGAGGCCCAAACAAGACATGATGACACCTTGTGCAGCATGCAGCACCGGTGTGTGATTTGACACAGCTTCTCTTCTGCGTAAGCTACTGCTCGACCACTTTGGGGTGCATATTCGAAATGATGCTTTAGCATTCTAGATGCACGCTGAATCACGCTTAGCTTTTCAGGATTGTAACTTATTGTATGCACATTGTGATGAGTTGTAGGATCCTGACCTGATGTCATCAGCCAGTCATGCAATGTATACCCAAATCATCTGAATGCGAAGAAGAGGTAAGGATTTTCTAATTTGTCTCATACCCACAATAGGAATGCCAATATATCGTTTCAAATTTTCACGTGAGTCTCATATTAAGTAAATAGCCTTTCCAACATTGTGACATGACATTAGGAATTACACGAATATATTGAAGGACTATGTGTTCCACATAGCTATCTTTCCTCTGACAAGGCAAGATTCCTGTGGTCCAGTACCATTTATAGGGAAGTGGTTGTACTCACTTAGCAATCATTTCCTTTGCAAATTGTGTGTTGAAATGGTATGTGGTATCCTGCTGTTTCAAAAGATTATTGAGTCGTTTATAGATGCTGGGAAATGGGCACATAATGTGCAATTACTAGGTCCAGAGAACACACCATTTGAATACCAATACTATGCCACATCTTCCTATTACATTATATCTGTTTAATTGCTGTGGGTGCTACAAGTGCCACATGTGCATCGATTATATTGGGAATTGGACTAAGGCCATAAAACATAGCCTTTTTAGCATTAACTCTCAATCAATCAATCTAACATATGTAGAGCGCGCTACATACCCATGAGGTTCTCAAGGTGCTGGGGGGGGGCTGCCGCTACTCGAAGAACGAGGTCTTGAGCAGTCGTCTGAAGGCCAGCAGGTCCTGGGTCTGACGTAGGTCGGTAGGGAGCGTGTTCCAGGTCTTGGCGGCGAGGTAGGAGAAGGATCTGCCGCCGGCGGTGGTTTTCCGGATGCGTGGAACTGTGGCGAGGGCGAGGTTGGCTGAGCGGAGGCTGCGGGTGGGGGTGTAGAAGCTGAGTCGACCGTTAAGGTATGCTGCTCCGGCGTTGTGTAGGGCTTTGCGTGCGTGGAGGAGGAGTTTGAAGGGGATCCTCTTGTTTACGGGGAGCCAATGCAGGTCTCTCAGGTGGGGTGTGATGTGGTTGCGTCGGGGGACGTCGAGGACCAGTCGTGCCGAGGTGTTCTGGATGCGTTGGAGCCGTCTCAGGAGCTTGGTTGTTGCTCCTGCGTAGAGGGCGTTCCCGTAATCCAGTCTGCTGGTGACGAGGGCCTGGGTGACGGTCTTCCTCGTGTCGGAGGGGATCCATTTGAAAATCCTGCGGAACATACGGAGGGTGTTGAAGCAGGAAGCGGAGACGGCGCTGACCTGTTTGGACATGGAGAGGGCAGAGTCGAGGATGACCCCCAGATTGCGTGCGTGATCGGTGGGTTCTGGGGGTGTTCTTAGCGATGTTGGCCACCAGGAGTCGTCATGGCTGAGGGGGTGGAGCCAAGGATGAGGACCTCCGTCTTGTCTGAATTCAGCTTCAGTCTGCTCTCCTTCATCCATTCGGCGACGGCCTTCATTCCTTTGTGGAGGTTGCTTTTGGCGGTGCGGGGGTCTTCGGTGAGGGAGATGATCAGCTGTGTGTCGTCGGCGTAGGAGATGATGTTGAGGCTGTGCTGTCGGGGGACATGGGCGAGTGGTGCCATGTAGATATTGAACAGTGTCGGGCTGAGTGATGATCCCTGTGGAATGCCGCAGATGATCTCGGTGGTCTTGGAGCAGAAGGGCCTTCTCTTGGATTCCGGCGTCGTGGAGGCGTGCTGTTAGGGTGTGGTGGCAGACTGTGTCGAAGGCGGCTGATAAGTCCAGAAGGAGGAGGGCGGCTGTTTCTCTTTTGTCCATGAGGATACTGATGCCATCGGTGGCGGCGATGAGGGCGGTCTCGGTGCTGTGGTTGCTGCGGAAGCCGGATCGTGAAGGGTCCAGGATGTTGTTATCTTCGAGGTATCGGGTCAGCTGGCTGTTGACGATCTTCTCTGTGACTTTCGCTGGGAAAGGGAGCAGGGAGATGGGCCGGAAGTTTTTGAGGTCCTTGGGGTCCGCCTTGGGTTTCTTCAGTAGGGCGTTGATCTCTGCGTGCTTCCAGCTCTCCGGGAAGGTTGCTATCTTGAAGGAGATGTTGATTGTTTCCCGGAGATGGGGTGCGATGGCTGTGCTGGCTTTGTTGAAAACGTGGTGTGGGCATGGGTTAGAAGGGGATCCGGAGTGGATGGAGTTCATGGTCATGGTGGTGTCTTCGTCGCTGACATCGGACCAGGCGGTCAGGCGGCTGGTGCGGGTGGTGGTTGCAGGGGAGTTGGACTCTGCGGGGGGGCGGTGGTGGCAGTGTTGAAGCTTTCGTGGATGTCGGTGATCTTGCGGTGAAAGAAGGTGTCAGTGAGTCGCACAGGTCTTGCGATGGGGGAATGTCGTTGGTGTTGGAGCTGGGGTTGGAGAGTTCTTTCACAATGTTGAAGAGCTCTTTTCTGTTGTGTGCGTTGCTGTCTAGGCGGTACTTGAAGGCAGTCCTCTTGGCGGTCCTGATGAGTTGGTGGTGTCTGCGGGTGGTGCTCTTGTGGGCTGTGTAGCTGTCTGGTGTTCGGTGTTTGGTCGTGGAGCCAGCTCTTCTCCAGCTTCTGGCAGGCACGCTTGGAAGTCCGGAGGTCTTCGGTGAACCATGTGGCTTTCTTGTTGGTGTGGCTGGCGGCGGGTGTCCTGAGTGGGGCGAGGGTGTCGGCGCAGTCGTTGATCCACTGTTTGAGGTTGATGGCAGTGGTGTTGGCGTTGGTGGGGTCGACGGGTGGTCCCAAGGCGAGGGTGGTGGTCAGTTGGTCCTTGGTGACCTTGCCCCAACAGCGGCGTGGCAACTGTTGGGTGCGGTGGTGTGTGGTGGGTTTCCTAAAGGTGAAGTGGATGCATCTGTGGTCGGTCCAGTGGGGTTCGGTGGTGTGGTTGAAGGAGACTTGGGGACTTGAGGAGAAGATGGGGTCCAGTGTGTGTCCAGCAGCCTGGGTGGGAGTCATCACGAGCTGTTTGAGTCCAAGGTTGGCGAGGTTGTCGATCAGGGCTGTGCAGTTGGCGTTGTTGTTGTTCTTGAAGTGGAAATTCAGGTCCCCCAGGAGGATGTAGTCCGCGGAGGCGAGGGCATGGGTGCTGACGAGGTCGGCGATGGTGTCGCTAAACTGTGGTCGGGGTCCGGGTGGTCTGTAGACGAGTGTTCCTCTGAGGGTGGTGTTGGGGTCGGTGTGGATCTGGAAGTGCATGTACTCAGTGGTGGTGAGGGTGTCGTCGGTGTTGGTCGAGACTCTGA
Organism: Lissotriton helveticus; assembly: GCF_964261635.1. Taxonomy (NCBI): domain Eukaryota; kingdom Metazoa; phylum Chordata; class Amphibia; order Caudata; family Salamandridae; genus Lissotriton; species Lissotriton helveticus. Next base: position 1,451,197,190 of record NC_136069.1, on the reverse strand, counting down.
GGGTGTTCTTGTGGATGATGGCGATTCCCCCTCCCACTCTGTTAGTGCGGTTTCTGCGGGAGAGCTTGTAGCCTTCTGGGATGGCTATGGAGATGTCTGGTGGCAAGGTGGTGTTCAGCCAGGTCTCCGTCAGGAAGGCGACGTCGGGGACGGTTGAGTCGAGGAGGTCCCAGAGTTCGATGGTGTGCTTGCGAGTGAAGCGGGTGTTGAGGAGGATGCATCGGAGGTGATTGCATTCTCTGGATGATGGTTTGGTGGGCCGGATGCTGGTGAAGCTGCAATTCCGCCAGGTGAAGGATCCTTGGGTGCGCTTCGGGTGGCCCGGTAGCAGGAGTGAATGCGTCCTGGATTGAGTGCGTTGAGGGTGCTGGCGTCGTAGTGCAGTCCCGTGTTTTGGCGGCCCTGGGGTCCAGGGGTTCTGGCACTGGGCGCGGTCCAGGCGCAGACTTCGGCGCGCAATCGGCGCACCCGCTGCCCGTCCTGGCGGTGGTCCCCATAAGAGGCGAGGAGGGAGGGAGGAGCAGCTGGGAGGCGGGAGCGGGGCGGCGAGGGGGGGTGGCCGTATGGGAACGTCGGGAACAGCTGGGCACAGAAGGTAAAAGTGGGAGGTCTGGGGGGTCGAGGGTGCAGCTACAGAGCAGAGTAAGGGAAAGGGACAAAGCAGAAATAGCAACAGTCAAAACAATGATACAAAAAAACCATGATGTTATAGTGGTGCACCCAATAGCACCCATAACACCTTTGAAAAGGTAGCCTGTGCTATGGCATGAAGACATCCCACTGCGCCCAAAAATTGCAGGATAGCCAAAACACATACCATCCCCAACATTTGTATGGGCAGGTGGCGGCATTTTGTATTTGAATGTTGGCCTCTGGGGCATTTCATGTTGCATCCAGTAGGCTGTGGGTGGCAGCCATGTCAAGTCGATAGGTTGTTAGACTATGCACCCTGTTCATATTCAATGGATTCAGGCCTCTCCTGATCAATCTAGGCCTTCAGTAACAACTATAGAGGCCTCTAGCCATTGCTGTTGGAGCTAGTGCTACACTTGTATTTGCAGTTGTAGCTCCATAAACAATAGATTTACTTCCTAAACGGTGAAGTTACTCAGGACCAGTGCTTTAGCCAGGGTGCTGTTTGCCAGAGAGTGAAAGAGAAACTGTGGTCTGCACTCACATATGGGTCCAATTGGCATGTTGCCTTCAACTGTACTGGTTATGTCATTTTTTATCTAGAGTTTATTTATGTTTCCATGGATAAATGTGTTGGGGGTATTTGCTCATTTTCTTTTGCGGTGTGTAATTCATTACCCAAGTAAAAACTTTATTTGTTACATTTTTGTTTAATAGTCACTTTGGATATCCGTTGTCACACTTTTGTCTCATTTGTCACTTGCTCAGATCTGGTGGTATTTTTCGGTGGTAAATCCCCACCTGGGACAGCATCAGTGGTTACTAGTGATAGCAGTTTCTTTTTCTGCATTTGGGATTACCGGGTGTGATTTGTCCACATCCAGGGGGATATTCACAAGGAAGTGGTGGAGAGAGGCATTAGCCCTCCTGGCTTAACGCCTCTTACCGCCACTTCGGAAATGCAAGGCTGCACCATATTCACAAGGATATGGTGCAGCCTCGCATTTCCTCCTGCGATGGCGCTAAATTTCACAACTTAGTGCCAACGCAGGCACCCTTGCACCAGAGTGCAATAGTGTATGCAAGCAGGGTGGTTTGTTATGTACAGGAAGGTGTCCCTTCCTGCACATAAACAAACCTAAAATACCAGTTTGTAACTTACATGTGCGCTGCTTCATTCAACACACATGCAAGTTACGAAACAGCATTTGAAAAAAAGTTTTTTTTATGTACAGGAAGGGACATCTTCCTGCACATACACAAACCATGGCATTTACCTTATTCCGTGTCTGCTGCACAAGACAGCACACATCGAAAAAGCAAAAACGAGGAGAAATAAAGCATTTCTACTTGTTTCGCCAGCTTAAGACCAGGGTTTTCCAGGACTTTATTTTGGCACTGCCTCCTATTTCCGCTGCCCTTGTGAATAGGGGGCAGCGTCACAATCAATGGGTGTTGTGGTGGAACGCCCACCACAACACCCACTGCACGCCCCTTTTACGCTAAACACAGCGTGAAAGAGGGCCTTATTCACAAGGCAGCGTAAAGCCACGTTAAGTGGCTTAACGCTACCTTGTGAATAAGGCGAGACCCCTATTGCCATCACAACGCCACTGAAAGTGATGTTATGGTGGCGAAAGGGGATTGTGAATATGCCCCCCAGTGTTAATGGCCGCAACAAAATTCGACCCGGTAAACATGTAACTGTGTAGAGCAGATTTATCACTGAAAAAGTGGTCTATCTGCTTCGTGCAATTGATAATGAGGGCTTGATGGCAATAGATGCACAGGGAGAAAACCAGGCAGGTGCTGTGATGTTTCAAGCATGTAGGAAGAAGAGTGTTTTTTTCTCATAGTACCTGATTTATATTGAAAGGAAAACATTTCTCCCACAGGATTACTTCTAATTTAAAAGAACATTTACAACACTTTGGGAATTCATAAAGAATTCCAGAAGGCTCCTGGGAAGCTGTGACTTTCAAAATTCCCTATGGGTAATATCAGGCATATCCATCGGAAAATGTAGCAAATGTATATTTATGCACGGATACATAAAATGCATAATAAATTACTTTTTTTGAGTCCGGATGTGGAATTTTTTTTCTCTCTAACAATATCTCTTCCTCAGCACACCCACCTATGTTCGTGATGACCACTTCCTTTATTCCCTTGTGTGAACCCATTTTTCCTGCAGGAGTAAACCTGTAACCATTTTAAGGATTGAAATGTACCTGAAGAGAGATTTGTGAATACTCATATACCTGCGAATTATTGGGCACTCACCAACTTTTGCAGGTGTCCTCCCTGCCAAGCACTCAAAAGCCACATCTCAGAGCATATCTGTTTACATTTCAACTTATGCTGTACTGGTGCAATTTTATGAGCGAGTAAATCCATTTATGAGTTCAAATTCTCGTTGTCTGAATCAATAACATAGGTTGTAACCCCTACATTATGGAATCTGGTCACCAAATGTTCCATTAGGTGGGCAAATAGCTTTGTCTGTCTCTTTTCTGTTTTATCCCTATCAGGAAGCAGAGTACAATGCAAAAGCAATGTTGCACATCCTTAAGGAATTATGAAAGCATGTTTACAGCTAACATCACAAGGACATATGTTGCTTCCCAATGGCGCATGTGCATTACAGTGAGCACGAGGAGTGGTGACTTCATGGCCACGTCCACCATTGGATTGAGAGCTCTGCGGATTCAACATGTTGGCGTTTCTTTTCTTATATGGTCAGTTTTGTTAGTATAACACACAAATGATCTGTAACATTCAGTAAGAATTATACGTAATACTGGCACGTGCTGATAGACGTTTAGGGAGAAAACTCCCTCTGCTTTCTGCTCAGTGGACTCAATCTGAGTCAACTGGGCGGTTTATGCATAATATTGTTTGCAGATCACATGGAATTATATTTTCCTCCTGTAACTCAAGGCTGTCCCTACCTTGAGTGTCAATGGGAACACACAATAGGCACCACTCTGCAGCTGCATACTTTCCCTTCCCCTCGGCTATACCTCTTCCACTAGCAGGAAATGTGAGGATCTATGTAGCAGATGAGTTGTAGAGTTTTGAAACCTTTAGTTCTACAGGACATGGCTGGGGACCTTGGGATGTTGCCTTGTCCATTATTACCATGCAAAGGTAACAGCTGAACCCCCCCAGAGACAGTGCTTAATTTGTAAAATATGAAGTCCAGGTGCTTTAAATGTTTGTTGGATGCCACACCTACTTTTCACGGGCCCCACCCACTTCCTCACTGGCTCCACCGACGTACTTTATTGGCGCCACCCACATCCTCAACTGGCACTGCTAATTCAGATTCAGATGTAATAACTGATCTGAATATTATGTTTCTTTCGTCTTTATTGATTGATTTTGCTCGCCACAAAGTGTTGAAATGTCACTCATACACTTTCATGCTACTATAAAGAACCATCAGACAGTGAGTCTAAAACTGATCTGAAACGTATGGGCCCTGGCCGCCTGGCCCTTTTCAGAAGCATGGACCGGTCTTTATTGTTGATTTCCCAGATATTAAAACAAACATTGCCTGCATCAAGCTCAAATCCATGAAGCCTTCCATACCATGCAAAACCCTAATACAGTGTGGCTTTACAAGTTGAAAACAGCCCAAATTTGCAAACATGACCAATGTTTTTATTTAGCTTTCTGATTCACTAAGGGGGGGCACTTTTATTTTGGTACCTGGGCCTATATTCTTTCCCATTCCGATCCTGTATAGGTACAGTTAGATAAAATGATTTCTCTACTGGTATTTCAGTTAAGTTAACAAATATTACACAGAAAGAGAACGGTCATTTTATTCCTACTTCATAATTTTCTACAGAACTGTGTTCAAAGCAGGTAACGTCATGCATTACAATGCAAATATTCCTAGTATGAAAAGTACCATATATAATATGATTCTCACCCACTTAATACTTTCACTTAGCAGTGCTCAAGCTAATGTCTCACAGGAGCAAGTCATTTTTTCATTGGCGCACTGTTGGAAACAACTTTGAATTTATTATGTGTTCCAGATAATTCAAGATGTCTTGATGACAAGTAATACTAAATTATATTCCCAAATAATATGACTTTTAGAAGTGAGAGTCACAAAAATTACAGAAAGCTCAAGCTGCGAAGCTTCTCTATTTGGTGCCAAGTAGAGCAAAGTAGCAAACGTGAGCACGCATAGATGAAACCGTTATGAATCTATGTTTTGTCTGGCAAAAGCACTATTTCATGTGGAATTCAAATTCAAAATAAAACATAGGTACACAGCGCTTGATATACATAATCACAAATGAACCCCACATCACAGTTGCCATTCCTGACACAACAATGAACGTTCACCAGAAGGGACGTTGGAAAGTGGTGCTAAGGCAGATGCCCCCTTTGCCCATGCTGAAAATCATTGCGACGCTGACTGACGTGTACACTTAACAATTGACAGGGACATAACGCAAGACTGCTGGTGTATGGATTGATAGTGCCAATTCGGGTTGCTTAGTGGCAATGAACGAATATCGTGATAAGTTGTGCAGTGGTGTGTTTCCTTTTTGCGTTGTATTAGGAGTGTGGAATAATAGTATTCTCAGTGCTTATTTGGGGTGGCCTGTGAGTGTGACTGAGGATACTTCAATCTTTTTCTATCTTCCTCCTCCTTCACGTGAGCACTTACTTTTGCACTTTCTTCGCTGCACCTGGCAGCTCAGTTTCTAATGTTTTTATATATAATGTAAATAAATTGTGTAAATTGAACGGACTAAGATTCATTTAATGCAATTATTTTGGGTACTGAATAATTGTATATGCATTTGGCTGTTGTGTGTTTTTGTCTCCCCTCTTTTCCTTGCAGGATTCATTCCTATAACAAAAATCAACAGTAATTCATTTATTGACTGTGACCAAGTTATGTCTAGGGCCACTTTGTTTGTCTATACCAATTAATACCCAGATCCTTTCACTTTAGTTGGGTTGACCCCATTTATCCAAAGGGGAGGATACTTCAAGGGTCAGGCTGCAGGCAGGGCCTTCTTTAACAACGTAACCCCGGCCGGCAGCAGCCCATATGTGATACATAATACATTAAAATAAATGTGTACCATGGGCGGCTGGGCCCCCGGGGTTATATAGTGTATGTACGCACGGCCGGCGGCCACCACTAGGCCACGTCAGCTGAGCCCAGGGCAGCAGGAGCATGCACACGTCATCATCAAATTCGAATCTTGTGGGAACCGATACGAATGATACTTCAAGGCCCGGGCCCGTGGCAGGGCGGCCTTCACTTCTGTCACTAGTATTAACCTATTGTGACATAATCAGTGGAGAAGTGTGGCTCAATGGTTAGAGCGGCAGACCCTGATGAAGAGGTCTAGCCCGGGACCAGGGTTCAATTCCCCGCCTCGGCGGGTCTTGGGCTCAAAAATTCCACGGACCTGATAATTCTCGCCTCGGTGCCTATTCCAATCATGGAGTCCCACTCTGCAACTCAGGGCAATAGCTTGCTTAATCTCCACAACGGCACCCACAATGCTAAGGATGCCTGGCCTCCACCTTGGGGGTGCCCAGGAGTAGACACCTCACATGATCTTGGAAATGTCTATCAAAGTCCATGTTCTTGACACAATGGCAGCCAGGTCAGGGCAGGCTGACAGGGGGTCAAAAGTGGGGCACGCAAACCTATGAAGTCGTACATTTTAGGAATATCTTACTTATGAGTGAGAGGAAGGTATTTGTATGACCCTCCCCCCCCCCCCCCCCCCCCGCCTACGGCCCAAGATAGGGCAAGTTGGTCCCTATCTGTATGAAAATGTGAGCAAAAAATGAGGGAATGGAGTGCTACAGAACAATGTCAGTGTTTCAGTTAATTTAAATATTCCATCCATCACATACTACTAAATCGGATTGATACAGATTATTTCCAGATATGGGTCCTGCAAGTTTACTATGTTAAGTTGACTCAAGCTTCAAACCAACATCAGAGAAGGCATGACCTTGCAGTGTGACTTAAAATGCTTCATTAGTGGCATATCCAAGACTAACGTTTTCATAAATGCTATTGTGAAAAAGTACGATGTTTGCGCCCGATACATAGATGGATTTTATGGGATATGCAAAGGTAAAAAAAAAAATCAGGAATGCTTAAGAAAAACTACAAAAATCATACATTTCTTTGAGTCTTTTGCACAGCATTCACCACTGCTCATTTCTACTAACTGGAAATGCGGTGCATATAGAGTTGTAAAATGTAATTTTTTTGTGTTTCAATCAAATAAAACTGCTTTTTCCTACAACCCCCTTAAATATGAAGGAATCGGAATCAGAATACGTTTATTGTTTAGTTAATTAAAACCATAACTATGTACCAATGAGTCGCAACGCATAGCACCGTTAAAAAGTACATAAAATATTTGTTCCTTTTTTTGTGCTTATTAAAAAGGAAAAACAATTTCCTGTCACAAAAGTTTGCACTTCACCTTGTTACAAATAATCTAAACATTTGATAAAAGTTAACTAATACATAAAAACATAGGGAGTCATTATGATGGCGTGCGGATCGCCACCGCCGACGGGCGCCATAACTCCCCACCCGACCGCCAATTACCTCCCGCCATATTACCATGGTGGGGGGTACCGCGGCGGACGGATCACCCGCCCGCCACTTTTCCGCCAGCAGGCAATTGTCACGATTGCCTGCCGGACGGGAAAGGCCCACAATATGGTGGCAGTGCCTTATAGGCACCGGCATCCATATTATGATGTATGCGGTGGGCAAGCCTTTCCATGGCGGAGACTCCACCATGGAAAAGCAGGCAGGGAATGGCTTTGGTGGCCCGTTGGGGACCCCCGGGGTGTGGGTGGCTGCACTGGGGGTACCATTGCCATACACAAGGTGCAGGCACAACGCGGTGCCTGTCAAGTTGTGCATTGCAAGGCACAATATGCACCTTTAACATTACGGCAGGTGCTGTTTAGAGCACCGCCGCCGCAATGTTAAAGGCAAGAATGCACCCGCCAGTGTGGCGGGTGCATCCTAATTTGCCTTGTGGGACCGCCACACCTCTGGCGGTCAATCCCCCTTTCCGTTACAGTGGCAGGTGGCCAAAGTCGTAAGGGTACCCATAGTATCTAAAGTTTTATTGTGCTGCGCTTTTTACATTATCTGATCATATGTTCAGTAGTGCTTAATTTATTAGTTACATTTGCACAGACCTAGCTTGGTGGACAGAAGAAAACTGGCCGTTTTCCTCGGCCATTAGCCTTATTTCAATTCATCCTTGTGCTTGGTTAAAAATGTTATCAAAGACAGTTGAGCTGTGGATCTTCCGGATCGAGACATTTTAATATTGCATTTCTACAGGAGCGAATGCCTCTTGAGTTGAATGATCCCTTTAGCAATGTCTGGCGATCCTCGCTTAGCACTGGGCAGATGCAAACTAAGTGAATAAAATCCTGTATTGGAGCCAACAAAGACTACATGACTTTGGGCCCTGATATTTGCAACTTGGCTGGTCTGCATTTAATGGCAATTTACCAAAGCGTATTGCTATAAACTTAGACTTTAAATAGTTGGAGAAAGGCTGACCCAAATATGAAGGTTTTTCATCACCACTGGCATGCGTACTGCACCCTTTGACTGCAGCAAATTTGCTTGTGCCTATAGTGAGGTAAACTATGAGGAAGAGGTATATAAATACTCACAAACCTATATGCTCACCTATATTTGCTGCAAGACCAACAAATAACTGCCCACAAACTCATACCGAACCCTACATTTGAGATTGCACCTTACTGGCAACATTTCTACATTCACAAATAAAACCTACCAGTCCCTACCAGTTCTAATTGTGGTTAGGATTGTGGGAAACAGGATTGGAAATTTACCCTCACAAAGCTGAGCCTGAGTGCACAAAATGTTTTGACAGTTGCGTACTGCCAGTGGCCATGGTGAATTCAGTCATCTCATCCATTACATTTTTTTGTAGGCGAAGATTGCAATCTTTATTTGTAGTTGTCCTGCTTATTTCCTTCTTCATATTCCTGTGTGTCTGCTTTTTAAACACACCTATGGTCATTTTCCACGTTTACATATTTTTCAAGGAGCAGTAATAATGAGGGATTAATTATCGAAACTTAGAATGTATGTGTGTGTTTAACGGTGTTGATAGAGTCAGGAGCGGCTCTCGGCTCATGGCGGCCCTGGGCAGGGAGCGTAGGTAGGGGGCCCGGAAGAGGGGGTCCGGGCAAGGCGGAGCGCGGACGCCAGTGAAGAGGGGGGGGTCAGGGTGTTTGGAAGTGGAACAGAGCTGGAGGCCGCCAAATCCCTGCCAGAGGCCGCCACGCAAATATGTATCCATCCTCAGAGGATTATTATATTAAGGATATATATTGGTGTGGTGGCCCCTGGGGTTTGGCGGCCCTGTGCAGGTGTACAGCTTGCACATGCCTAAGGCCGCCCCTGATAGAGTGCACACACAGGTACAGAAGGCGGAGCGCTGAACTAACCTGGAAACTCTGAATTACAATGTAATATTGTTCACAGTGAGACAGAGTATTATTGAATGGGGATTCTTAGCATGTGTACATGAGTCTTCAGTGAATGTGTTGAAGGATGAAGACCACTAGTCCTTTCAAGTTTGCCTATGTCTTGCCTATTCATGATGTATTACCCCTACATAGGTTCCAACCCTGGCTTTACTTTTTTACTGATATTGTTTTCATGTATCTTTAAGCATGCACTTTTAAAAATTATTCTATTTAAATCCTTTTACGCCCCATCTAGAACCTGATTATTAGTGACACGAGTAGCATGTTATAATTATTGCGTCCAATTGAATTCTGAAGTGATCGGAATGCATGTAATTCATTGGCAAATAAGATGCACCAAAATCTGAATGTAACAGTACATATCATATGCTTTTCCCATTTTAAATTCTGGCAGGTTTGACCTGCTGAAATGTAACACAGGGTGAGATCTTTATTGCATGTACAAATTACCAGGTACGGTAAATACCACACACATTGGAATACTGATCACTGTACAAACAAGTTTTTTCTCACGCTGGGTATGTTTTAGGGTTTCCCTGACAAGATGTCTCTGTAGTGGGGGAGCGGTCGCATGGTCTTCATTTCTCCTGTAAGTGGCGACACTGAAGACCTTTATTTGTTCCTGTGAGAGGCGATGCAGTGGTTTGTTGGGGGATGGTTTTCCCCACAATGGTGCGCTCTAGGGAGAGTTGAAGGGTATGACCTAATACAGTAACACATGTGATTGTGTCATCATTAATTTCTGAGGGGTGCTCTTCAGTGGGGCAGGTCTTAAGACCCTTCACCTTCCTCAATTTAGATATGACAATGAAAGTCTGCTGTTTTTGCGCCTACTATGATGCCTGATTGGGAGACCTTTTGCTCTCATAGTGGTGTGTGAGGGTACATGTAAAAAGATTTTCCCTGGGTGTTCATGACTTCTGTTTTTTTTCTGTTTGTTGCTTCTAAAAATAAGTGAGACCTGTATTTATGGTTGGAGTAACTTGATGAGAGCTATATATATATATATATGCGGGGCATTCATTTGGTTGGTTGCCTAGTAATGTATAGATGACCATCCACAAAGTATAAATCCAGTAATAGTCAATGATCAGTGGTATCCCATTTTTAGGTCTGGCTTGACAGTGCAGATGCCTATTATTTAACATATACATAGAGTGGGCTTAGGCTACACAGAGAGGTGAAGTTCTCTCTCACCTTAATCTATTGGCTGTTTGATGCTTTAATCCACCTCCTGCTGAGTGCTTGCATTGCAATACATGAGGACTACTTTAAATTTGAAACATTCTCTTATTCATCACACTCTTTGCCACATCGAATCCTTTATCTCACACATGCATTTTATACATAAAGCATTTTTTTCCCACTGCTGCAGACATTATAAGTCCGGCCTTATGATACCCTCTCCTCTGGCATGTGTCTTTGGAGACCAGGACAGCCTGACCTAAATAAAAAATGCTGTCCTGAAGTCTTGTGAGAGCAGCATAAATGGTGTAATCTTGTGAGACTTTGGCATGCATCCCAGGGTAAGGTTGTCAGATCTTCACCTGCGCTTGGATTGTGACACATTCTGCAGCTTTGCACCCAGAGGCTCCTTTTCACCCTTCCATCTGCACAATGTTGCTTTTCAGTGTGTCTGGTGGATCCTTATCATCTGGCCGCTGAACCGCTACTTGCAGGATACCCGTTTGTGTACTTACATGTGATTTGGATGAAATTCTGGCTGTCCTAAGTAGGTAAAAAAGTTAAATTACAATAATCTATGGTTTGCCATCTGACCTGTATTGCTCTGTTTTGAAGTTGAGGTGGTGCCATTTTGCTGGTGCAGTCACTTAAGGTGTTTGGAATTCATAAATCTTGGTTGGGACATTTGTTTGCATTTGTGAAATTCCTGTCTACCCATTGCTGAGTAGTCAACAGGATAATTTTTACAAGCATTATAGGCAGTATTGATGGAGCGAGATTCAGAAATGTTTTTCATTTCAACTCGTGAAGTCACACTTCCATAAATAAAAATAATAAGGCTAACAATTGTGCTGTATGTGTATTAATCCAACCTAGTTTTAAGTTACAATACACGTGAATACATATGGGGTATTAACATGTGTGCTCATAATCGTGCATTATGTTGCATTTCCTTGTTTGTGAAAATAATAAATTAATCGTGTCTATTGTTGTGTCATAATTAATTGCAGCTGTTTTAGAATAAATGGCATGTGCTTATTTTGCTTCCCTGTCTATTTGGTGTCACTCTATTCTTATAGGTGCATAAGGAATTCTGCTGGATTAAACGAAGAATGGTAGATATAAAATGCTGCTTTATTTGTACGCTATCAGCTAGGTAATTTAGACTAATGGGTTAATCATTAGCAATTGAGGGTGGCAACAGAACAAATTATATTACTTGCATTAATTATTCTTTTGTGTTTGTTTATATGATAGTTAATGAAAAAGGTTTTGGGCCTAGTGAATTTCCGTGCTTGCAAAAATCTGCTTGGAGCCAGAGTGAGTCCATGTTGGCAGCGTTTTCCTCGTGTCCTAAAGCAAATTTGTCGTGCTGAGCTGACAGTCTGTTGGTCGAGCAAGGCCAAGGCCAGGAACCGGCAAAAAGGTTTGAAACAACCACGTATCCGAGGAAGCCAAAAACTTTCCTTGTAGCAATTGTTGCGAACTGGAGGAAGCTGCGTTGTTCGAAAACTAGAGACAATGGTCTCTAAGAACGTGACGGAACTGTGATTCTAAAATGTGGTGACACGTCGCCTGTCACTTTGGGACCAATGGGACTCCGATTTCAGCAGAGAAAAATAAATTTTCTTAGATTAGCTTAGCGTAGAAAGGTATAAAAACTCTTGCCCTTTGGAAGAGTTACGCTTCTCTTTGCGGACCTTTCATGAGGGTGTCGTGCGGACGAACTTTTCTTGGAATACGTAAGAACCCTCAAAACTTTATTCCTTAATTCTTTATTATAGTTAGCATTAGTTAGGGACTTAGGTTTTGAAAATGCCAAACTGATAATTTCTATTTGCAATAATATTTTGATTCATAATAAAACTGTCATAACCATTTGCAATGATTCAAATAAAAATGCTTTAATAAAATCTCTAATACATTTTCCAAATGAGTAGCAAATAAAAACCTTACTTTGGAAAACACGCTGGTCTTGTTATTTCATGTGTTTAGGTTACTTATAGCTAGATCTTATCGCCACAGTGGCTTAATTAGCTGTAGGGTTGTAAAGTGTGATGAATTCATTTACCATGGTTGTATATAAATGTATATAATTTTGTGAATAGGTTAATTAGGTCACATGATTCAGTTGGTTATAATATGTCATGTTAGATTTATGGGCCTTATGAGTGTTTATTGATTGATGGTGTATATAGTGGAGTTGGGTAGCGTAGCTTATGACATATTTCCTATAGCCCGCTGGATCAATTTCCTGGTAGCAGACTTGATGGTTGCTATGGTAACCGACATGATACATGGTAGTTGCATAGGATTGATAACTAACATATGTTGGGTTCATTTATTTTTCGTTACGTGTAGTCAAAAGGTTTTTTCAGACAGTGTGAAAAATCCTAGTTGTACCGGTACAGAGTAGTGTGGCCAGGGTGAAGTCACAAGTCACACAGTGCATTTGATCTGTTTCAGAATAGTGGTATCGTCGTGTATCACAAGTGTTGTCGTCGTGCAGCACGTGTTAGGGATATAGGTGTGTCAGATAGAATGTATGCATAGTGAGGATTGTCTATGAAATCGAAGCTTTGAGTATAGGGACAATGCGCCCGTTCTAAAACTCTTTGTGGGAAAGTAATAGAATTAATTCGAGCTTGAGTGAAGGGTAAGGTAACGTCGCTTATTTTACTGACGATTCATGTTATCAGTGGTGGGTTAGAGTCCCGCCAGGATTTCATGTGTGTGTGTGGTTAGGGATACTTTCCGTTTGAAAGTGCGTAAATGGTTTTGTAATTTCGTTCGAGTCAAACTTTGAATTGCTACTTTATGTGCATTCAGAGAGAAGCGCGTTCGTTATTACGTGTTTGAAGGGTAAAGTAAAAGTTTACTTTATCGGCAAATGTATATTCTGTGAGAATAGCGTCGTCTATTCCACGCAAAGAATTTCTCGTGTGTCTGTAAAAAACTATCGTCTTATTTAGAGAAACAGACAAATGATTTGTTCTTTTTGTTGTTGATTAATCGAATTTCATTGAGAAAAGCGTCTTTAAAATGGCGCTGTGAAAAGTTTTTGTGAAGGAGGGGTGAGCGCTGAGAGTGAGACGCAAGAAACCGCAGCGGCTGTGTACGTCACACGGTCCGCGCAGGGATTGAGTACTATACGTCACAAGCTGTACTCTGATTGGCTCACGTGACTTTGTCGAGCTAAACGCTGATTGGCTTTTGTGAGAAGCTCTGTTTTTACTGGTCGAGCAAGGTGGTGACGTAGCTCGAACCTGATTGGCTTGTTGGTGTGTTTCGCGCACGGATTGGCTGGTGTTACGGAACAACCAGGAAACATTTACGATTATTTCTGATTAAGCGTATTTGATTTAAAAATGACTTATTATTATAAACATGTTGAGAAAAAGACTTCGATACTTCAAAAATTTAAATTTTTTATTACACCTGACAAGAAAATTCAAACGCGAGGTGGTAAATTACTTCATAAGTACAAGACACCTGCAGCGTATACGGAAGGTGAATATGGTTACCATACTGTTCTGTGGTTTGATGTTTGGAAACATTACACAAAGGACAACGGCGTATTGGCTTGGCCGGATGATGGTTCATTTAACGTAAAAGTTTTAAGAAATTTGAGAGAGAAAATGTCAGCTCTTGTACCACGGCCTAGACCAACACAATTTGAAGCTTTAGTTGAATGGGAGGATGAGATGTTTCAACTTCAGAAAGAAGCGAATGGGATAAAAAGACCTCCAAAAACACCGAGTTACAGACGAGAAACGCATGAAGATAGAATGCATATGTGGAGACAGGGAGATATGTGCGATGGTCTCTATTTAATTAGGGAAATGGTTTTAGGGTCTCCAGGTGAAAAGAGAACTGAAAAGAAAAATAATGTTGTTGCAGAAAATGAATCAGAGGATCCAGTCTTAGAAGAAATAAATACGACAAATAATAAAAATGCCCCTTTGAGACAGCCTCGTTCATGGTCCACTCCAACGGTTTCTGCCGGAACCACTCCTAGTGCACCCCCAATAAATGATTCCCCAAAATTGTACCCAAATAATTCTGAATCTTTTGGAACTCCAGAACAGTTTGAGACAAAAACTAATTCTAGTGCTTTTATTGAAAACAGAAGTTTTCCAATGGAGAGGGAAGCCCCTAGAAATTTAATGAGAACTGACAGGAATGAGGAAGTTGCAAATACTTCAGAATACTTGCGATAGAAAGAAGAATTAATTCGGCAAATAACTAAAAGCATGGAAGCAGTGACAGTTCCAGTAACGATTGGTCCTGTTCAGCCTGTCTTTGATCAAAAAGAAATTAAACAGCCAGGTTTAACAATTCCATTAAATGCAGAAATTCAAAAAGTAGCTGAAAAATTTTATTCAGATTTATCTGAAATTAATGGTGAAAAATCAAGGATGCCTGACTTGACTTTTAATCAAGGTTCTTTTAACCAGACACCAATGGGTGCAGAGTCAGATGCTGAAACTTCTGAGAGAAATGGGTTGAGTTCAAAACTTGATGTTGCAAAATTAAAAGCAGACTTGGAAGAATTAATAATTGGCACAATTGGTCCTGACAGTTTAAAATTTTATCGAGATGATGAACTCCTGTTCATCAGTAAAAGCATTCAATGGAAAATAAAGAATAAATACGATAAGTTGGAAGAACTGGCAACAGAATTAGAAATTGATTTGGGCAAACAGAAAAACCTGGGAAAGCACTACAGATTACATTTTACAGAAAAAGACATTGAGAATTTCAATACAGGAGGGAGAATTACACACATAAAAGAATTGATTGTTTACATCAAGAAATTGGGTGACTTGAGTAAATGGAGAGTGAAATGGACCAAAAAGAAGGAAGATTAGAGGTTGGATAGGTTGGATAATCTGTCTAAACAGTTTCCGATGAGAGAAATTGCAGGTGGAGGGTATGTACATGTTCCCTGGACAAGACAGGACATTCTGCTCTTTACTAATGATTTTCCTCGACTAAGAGAAAAGCCCGTGGAATGGTACCGACAGGTAGACAGGTTTATTAAGGTTTCAAAAATTCTGTGAATTGATCTGGATGGCTTTTTCGACATTGTCGTCCCATCAGATCTCTGGACAGAATGCAAAATTGCTGTGAGTTGGCCAAAAGCTGAACCAGATCAAGTTAAAGAGACAGGTGCTCCAGCACCTGAGGTCATGGAATTTTATGAAAAAGTGATTTATTGGTTAAAACAAAAAACTGCCCCAAAAGAGGTTGACTGGGTTAAAATAGACAGGACAAACCAGGAACCGAAAGAATCAGTTCATTCATTTTATGAAAGGTTATTACTGGTTTTCAAACAATACAGTGGCTATGAAAAATTAGATGAAAAGGACATGAGCCACTTTATTTACAGATTCGTTTATGGTCTTAGACCAGAAATTGGAGAAATGATCAGGAATAATATTGTCGGATGGCAATCAAACTCAGTTGATGATATATTGAGGAAATCAAAATACTGCAGTGATGAGTTGGAGGCTAAACAGAAAAAGTTAAAGGAAAAGGCGATGTGGGCACAGGTGAAAGTGGCTGAGCAACAGATTGCAAGCCTTGACAATAAAAATGGAAATTTTGTGCAAAATCAGAATCAGGGTCAGGGAAAGTTTAAAAATAATTTCAATAATTTAAACAAACCAAAGTTTAATCCGAAAATTGAAGAATTAAAACAAAAGATGCCTTGTTTTAATTGCGGCGAAATTGGTCATTGGAGGAATGAGTGTAAAAATCCACCCAGAAATTTTAAAAATGCATCATTAAACCCGCAGATGCAGAATGATGTTGATATGCAGCAACAGCTAATGCTACAACGTCAATTAAATGATCTGAGTCTTCAGCAGTTGACCCAGCAGCAGAATCAGATTCCACTGCCTCCTTTCCCTAGCTGTGGGGGAGGTCAAAAATACAATCCAGATATTGGATTCAGCGGATGTGATCAGGTAATAAGAAATCAAAGACAAAATTTGCAAAGTGTATCAGGACAATTTTTGTTAACAGGAAACCAAGGAAGCGATTCAGATGACTGCTTCTGACGGTGCCCGAGAGAGGGGGAAGAGTGTGTAATTGGAGCCACTCTTGAGGTTGACCAGTCTGGTCCATTTGTAAATGGAAAAGTGAATGATGTAGAAATCACTTTTCTTGTGGACACTGGTGCTACCCGTTCTACTGTTAGATCAGTGGAAATTGAAAACCTACCTCTCTCTGGGGATACCATCCAAGTAGTCGGAGTTAGCAATCAACAAATGAAGACTGATCTTACTGAGCCTGTGAATGTGGAAATAGGCAATTTCAAAGACAAATACAGATTTGTAGTTTGTGATAGCAGTCCAGTGAATTTACTTGGGAGAGATATATTGTGTAAAATGAATTGCAGAATATATTGCTCACCTGGTGGAATTGAATTACAAACCATGGAGGAAGATGGGTTGTACAGATTGACTATGCTAATGATTGAGGCAGAATAAGAAAGATTGTTTCCTTCTTTTGATAAAGAAAATTTACCAGAGGAACTGAAAAAGACAGTCAAAAATGAAATTTGGGATTTGACTGGAAAAGAAATATGTCTGATGAAACATGTCGATCCAGTCAAAATCACAGTGAAGCAGGGAATAGATTTTCCAAACATTCCTCAATACAAAATGAAGGCAGAAACGATTGAGGGTGTTATTCCTGTAATTGAAAAATTCATTAAGCAAGGTGTCTTAAAAGAAATTGTGAGCAGTCCTTGTAACTCACCGATTATGGGGATAAAAAAGCCAAACGGAACATATAGGATTGTTCAGGATTTGAGAAAGATTAACCAAATTGTTGTTCCGTGTTGCCCAGTTGTTCCAAACCCAGCTGTGATTCTTTACCAGATTCTGCATGATGCAGAATGGTATACTGTCATTGATCTTTGCAATGCGTTCTTTACTGTTCCATTGCATCCAGAGAGCCAGGAAATCTTTGCTTTCCGGTTCCAGAGTAGGACCCTCGCATGGTGCAGAATCCCTCAAGGGTATACAGAGAGTCCTTCCATCTTTAATGAGTTGTTGAAAAGATCTTTGGAGGATTTGAATCTACCTGGCAGATCGACATTAGTGCAGTATATTGATGATCTGTTGATTGCAGCAAAAACCAGAGATAATTGTGTGACAGACACGATTACACTTTTGAATCATTTGGCAGATGAGGGACATAAAGTGTCTCCTGCAAAGCTGCAGTTTTGTAAACAAGAAGTAAAATACCTTGGTTATAGAATTGCAAAAGGAATGAGACAGGTGACAATGGAGAGAATAAAAATGATTCAGGGAATGCAACCTCCAAAAACACAAAGACAGGTGAGAATGTTCTTGGGAATGGTTGGTTACTGTCGTCAATGGATTAGTGGATTTTCGGTAATTGGGAAGCCACTACAGAGACTGACAAAGTCAGATGTGAAAGATCCGATTGTTCTTACTGACATTGAGTTGGAAGCTTTTGAGAAACTAAAAAGAAGCCTATGTGAAGCTCCAGCTCTAGGCATGCCAGATTACGAAAAGGGTTTTGAGCTGTATTGCAGTGAAAGGGAAGGATGTGCTTTGTCTGTGTTAATTCAGAGACATGGTAACATGAGAAAGCCTATTGCTCACTTCTCAGCAGTTCTTGACCCAGTTGCAAAGGCCTTACCAGGTTGTTTAAAAGCAGTTGCAGCAACAAGTGTTAGCATGGAGCAGAGTGAGGGAATAATAATGGGATTTCCTGTGAAAGTTTATGTTCCTCATTCAGTTGAAATTCTTCTTACAAGAAGTAAAACGCAACATCTTACAAACAGCAGATTGACCAAATACGAAAAAATTATTCTGGGATCAGATAATGTATCAATAGCAAGGTGTGTGAATTTAAATCCTTCCACACTGTTGCCTGATACTGAGAATATTGATGAAAATGACGTGGAGCATGAGTGCTTGGATGTCATGGAATACTGTACCAAGCCAAGGCAGGACATTAAAGATGTACCATTGCCTGAATCAGATCACGTCTTCTTTGTGGATGGTTCTTGTTTAAGATCAGAGGGAGGTGTTTTGAGAGCAGCATACTCTGTCTGCACAGTAGCAGATGTTGAAGAAGCTTCATGTCTTGAAGGAATTCGTTCAGCACAAGTGGCTGAATTAATTGCTTTAATTCGTGCTTGTGAAATAGCAAAAGATTTGAGAGTTACCATAATTAAAGATAGCCAGTATGGGTACGGAGTTGTGCATGATTATGGACATCTCTGGTCTCAGAGAGGCTATATGACGTCAGCAGGTTCACCAATCAAAAATGCAGAATTTATCAGGAGATTAATTGATGGCATACAGTTGCCAAAAGAAGTTGCTGTTGTAAAATGTGCAGCACATCGAAAAGGTGAGGATTTTATCACCAGAGGCAATGCTTATGCAGATGAAATTGCTAAGTATTGCGCAAGAAATGATTATGCACACAATCGGGGGAAAAACAAAGAATATGGTTTAAGTTCATTGATGCTAACATCTGTTGTTGAGACATGGCAGGAAATTAGGGATTTGCAAAATGAAGCTGATGATGAAGAGAAAGACACATGGTTGAAAGCAGAATGTAGGCCACGAGATGAGGATGGAGTTTGGACTTACAAAGATGGCAGATTAGTTTTACCAAATTGCATGATTGCTGACATGGCCAGAATGTATCATGGTCCTGGTCATATTGGAAGAGATTCTATGATTAGGCTTTTTAAAGAGACCTGGTTCAATACCAAGTTTAGAACGATTGCAGAGTCTCTTTGCCAAAGGTGTTTGACTTGCCAACAAATTAACCCAAACAGGAAATCAGTTGTGGGAACAGGAATCATAGGTCGGGAGGGTGGTCCTTTTACCAGATTACAGATGGATTTCATTGAAATGCCCATACACAACTGTTTGAAATATGTTTTGGTGATTGTATGTTTGTTTTCAAGATGGGTAGAAGCTTTTCCCACACGTCATTGTGATTCAATTACAGTGGCAAAGTTGCTTCTTCGAGAAATAATACCAAGGTACGGTTTCCCAGTCACTATTGAGAGTGATGGAGGGGGACATTTTGATAACAAACTGATGAAATTGATCTGTGAAGCATTACACATTGAGCAGAAAATACATTGTGCATACAGACCAGAGGCATCTGGAGTAGTTGAGCAGATTAATGGAACTATCAAAAATAGAATTGGAAAAATGTGTCTCGATACAGGCATAAAGTGGACAGATGCTCTTCCACTTGTTCTGATGACTTTAAGAAGTACACCAGATAAAAAGACAGGTCTGAGTCCTCACGAAATCCTTATGGGCAGAGTCATGAGACAAGCTTTTGTACCAGTAGGAAAACTGTTAAGCATTAATGACAGTGCGATTTTGGAATATTGTAAACGGCTGTCTGACGTAGTGACTTCTGTGTCTAATCAGGTGGGAACTGAAGGACAATCAAAGGACAAAATGCAGACACATGATCTGAGACCTGGGGACTGGGTCAGAACAAACGTTCACCGAAGATGGAACTGCTTGGTACCGAGGTGGCAGAAACCGAGGCAGGTGATTCTTGTAACAACAAATGCAGTGAAGTGTAGAGGATTGAAAAGGTGGATACATCCAAGTCATACTATTCCAATACCTACACCTGAAAATTCTGATGAAGAAAGTGATACGACAGATGATTCAGATTCTGAGGAAGAAGTAGAAAGAAATCCAGATACTGAAGATCGACAGAGAGGTCGACATCTGGAAAAACCATCTGTGAATGGAGATTTGATTGGGAAAGACTTGAAGATTATTGAAATAGATTCTGAAGATGAAGATAATCTGCTAGACAAAGAATCAGCAGAAGAAGCAGACAAGGAACAGGTGAAGTAAAAGAACCTGATCAAGATACAAGAAAAGAAAAGGAAACAACAGAAGAGTCTTATCAAGTTCAGAAGCAAAACCAGGAGAGTATCGAAAGGCAGAAAACAAGCTCTGAAAGCAGGAACAAGAAGTCCGGATCTGGGAAGTTAAAGGTGATTGAAGAATTGGAGGAAGGCGAATTACCGAGTACCAGTGATGGGAGGAAGAGTGTTGTTCTTAACGGAGTGAGACTGCCGATTAGAAAAGATCCTGGGATAACAATTGAAATTTCTGACAGTGACTCTGGAGAGAGTGATGAAGAGTGTCAGAGGGAAAGAGTGAAGAAAAGATCGTGGAAAACAGAATCTAATGTGTCTGAGCCAAAAAGGAAAATCTTGAGAAAAGAAGAGACCTGGCCAACTGAAAACGGAAGGTTAAGGGTCAGGTTAGTAAAGAGGTCGAAAGAGCAGGTGAATGAGATAACGAGTCAGGAGGATCCTGAAAGGAAAGCGAAGAAAGGAAAGAAAATAGAAGTAATTTCTAGAAAGACAAAGAGAGTTTTAAAACCGAATCAAAAATACAAGTCTCCTGAGTGGGCTTATTTAATAATCCCACCTGTAATTGAGATAAATAGTAGCAGTCAGGAAGAAATTGAGGACAATAGTGACAACGATTGAAGTACTAACCTGTTGGAATTTAGGATTAAGTTTAGGTCTCTGTTCTTGGCGTAAGGCTGAAGAAATTGTGTTAGGTGACAGAAGGTCGAAGAAATTGTATTTAGTTGGAGAATAACTTGTGACGCAAGGTCGAAGAAAAATTGTTAGAGGGTTAAAAAAAAAAAAATATTTAAAAGGGGGGTGTTAGGTTTTAGAATTTTTTCAAATTTTGTTTTCTCTTTTTCGTAAATAAGGCTAAAAAAAAAAAAAAAGATGCCTTTTGTAATGACGCGTGGTACTTCAAAATGTTCCATTTTCAAGAAATGCTGTAAGATGACTCTGGTATGTGTGCTCATATTAATTCTGCTCTGGTTAGTTTTAGCTGTCATCTTTCCTTTCGGGATCGATAAGGAGAGGTACAAGGTCAATATGACAAGCAAAGCTTCAGTTAGTCAAGACAAACATAGTGCTACACACAAAGCTAACAAGGTTATTGATCACAGACCAGATGTTCATCAGGACAGGTCTGTTGGTGATTTTTCTAGCAATACCATCATCATTCATTTCATTTATTTATTTATGATTACGGAACTCTTACGAGGTCCACATAAAAGATACACAAGGTATACATTCAAACAAATCCTGAATAAAATACATAGGAGAAATGCAAAATATGATATAGAAAACATCAAATGAGCAAAATTACACGAAATCTCTAATGATACCACCTTAATACAAATTCAAAAAACATTTAAAAAAATGATATAATTTGAAACAAAACACTTCGTTAGGGGGATTAATCATGGCAAAAATAAAATCAGAGGCAGATAAGATATTCAATTGCCGGCAGATGGGTCTTAGCCATTTACACCTAAATGACATTAGGGCTGGGCAAACAAACACTACATGCTGTAAGTCTTGAGTTTTTACGTGACATAAGTCACAAGCCGCAGAAGAGCCGTGCCATCTGGATAGGAGCGATTTCAAAGGTAGTAAATCCTGTCTTACTAAAAATATAAGACGCTTTACACCATGAGGTATATTCCAGTGAACATAGGGTTGTGCTTTCCTCACCAGACAAGAGTCAATGGCTGGATTAGTGCCCTTTTTCAAAATTCGAAGCTCTCTATCCAGTCTAAACCCTAGTTCCCACAAAGTATATTTCAAAAGGGTTTTTAACTGATATGGCGATAAAGAGAATAAAGTAGCTTCATCCAATTGTAGTTGACTCACCGCATATCTAAAATTTTTTATAATTAAAGAATGGTCATTGAGGTGACCCAGCAACTCATTTTTTATTAAATGTCTTATCGTGCCTGGCTCACTCTTTGCTAAGCTAAATACCCAGCGCACTATCCCCGCTAAACCTTGAACCCAGCTACTGCGTAAGCCGAATTCCTGTCTAAAAGCAGCTGTAGAGCTAGCTGTATTGACAGATAAAAGGCTACGTAAAATTTTCCCTTCCGTGGAGTTTAAAAAACTCCAACTTTTTATGTCAGTTAACTCTATACCATAGAGTAAAGAGGCCGGGATTTTAGCTCGATATACATCTAGTAATATCGAGAAATGTCTTCTGCCTGTGGCCTTATATAGGGATATCAAACTCTTGCCCTGCACAATAGTTTTCGGGATGTTATTGGCTATATGGGCTTTTTCACTTAAATTGCTCATGACAATTTTACCGAGAAAAGTATAGGATTTCGCAACTTCCAATTTTTGACCCCCCACTGTCCATGAGAAATGCACAAATTTAGGTCTCTTCCTACCAGACATACACATCACTTTACTCTTAGCAATATTTATCAGTAGATGGTGTTTTTCAGCAAACTTATATAAGGCTTGCAAACGATTGTTCAGCCCATTAGGTGTTAGGTCAAGTACCAAAATGTCGTCGGCATACATCAGACACACAATTGGGGAGCCCCCCAGGGATGGGGCAATACCTGTACTATCAGAGAGAGCCTTGGGTAAGTCCGCTATATAAAGGGAAAATAGCAGAGGAGCCAATAGGCAACCCTGCTTTAACCCATTCGCTGTGGGAATAATTCTGGATAGTCCTCTTTCCCCACCCATCAGCACTCTGCACCAAGTATCAGAGTGCAGGGTGTGAACTAATTTAAAAAGAAAAGGAGGCATCCCTAAATCACATAGCTTTCCCCACAGTAGTGTTCTATCTACTTTGTCAAAAGCCGTTGAGAAGTCGATGAATGCTCCATAAACTCGACCTCCACGGACTTTAACATATTTCTCCGATATAACCTGGAGTGCAGTCAAATTATCCAGGGTACCATGCTTTTGTCTAAAGCCTGTTTGTTCAAAGGGCAAAATTGAAGCCCTTGCCACCCAATCGTTAATAAGTTTAAGGAGACATTTTGAAAAGACCTTGCCTATGGCATCTAGTAAGGCGATTTGTCGGTAATTTTGAGGAAGAGCTCTGTTCCCTTTTTTAAATAACGGAATCAAAATGCTCCCTTTCCAAGATAAAGGGACAGAACCGCTAGAAAAGCAGGACTGAAACACTGAAGAATTTTGCTCCATAATTTACTCTGCTGTTTTAAAACAGAGATGGGAACCTCATCCGGCCCCATCGCGCCAGAAGAGCGCATACCATTAATGGCTAATTCAATGTCTTTTTCAGACGGGGGGTCAAATGGGATAGAGGACGCAAAATAAGGGATAATGTTCCGTTGCAAGTCATTACTGCTGTATAAAAGCTCAATATAGTGGACCCAGATCTGCTCGTCAATAGCAATTGGCGTGGAACAAGATCTAGTGCCACAACCTTTGCCTATCAGGGACCAGAATAATCTAGCTTGGCCCTTAAAGGATGACTCCCGGAGTTTAATCCATAAGGAGTCCGCCTTATCTCTTTTCAATCTAGCCTTCAACCTTGATCTCCTTCTTTTTAACAAAGTTAGTAAATGATGCCTTTCCTGATTAAAAGATAAATATTGACCCCTTATTAATTTATTTATTTCAGTATTTAATTTCCGAAGAGATTCGGGAAATATTCTTGATTTTTTACTGGTAGGGATTTTCCTTGCTATTGTGGTTACCAAATATAGAAAATCTACAAAACTTAGGAGCTCCCTCCCCTCCCATTGGGACAGATTCTCACTGGTAGATGTTAAGATACTCAACAACCCATCACAAGCCCAGGAGTTCCAGTAGCATCTCCCAGAATTGGCACTAAAATTCACCGAATCAGAGTCTAGGTGCCAGGGGTCAGCCAAAGGAGGCCTAAGAGCAGCTGTAATAATCAATATCTTATGGTCACTTAAATCAGAGTCAACGACCGAGACATCCTTCATAAAAGGAAAGAAGGAAAGACATCCTTCATAAAAGGAAAGAAGGAATACATTTTCAAGGCTTTTGGGAGAGTACGTTAAGGTCATGGGTGTCAAAGATTGCCATATCTGCGTGAAGTTGCCTGCTTCTGTTTCTGAGGGAGTGACATACAATATGCTTCCTCTTACTTCTGGCATAACCTGCAGTGTGATAGCTAGCTTATTCTACCAAACTGGTCGTTTGGAGTATTATTATTCCAACTATGACGAGATTTTTGCTAATCTGAAAATAGAAAATGCTTTAAATAAACATAAAAAAGCTAAACAGATGAGGGAATTCTTTTTAGTCACTAATGAACTCACTTATGAGTACGCTTATAGAAATAACCTAACTTGCAAATTGAGAGCTGAGGAAAAGACTTTTCTGAATCTTGTTGAGAGAAGGGCGATTTATAAAAGAAATGAGATGGTCAAACAGACCAAATCGAAGTTTTGGCAGAAGGAGGATGCTAAGCTTAATGGCAAATCTTTTGACAATGTTGCAATTCACATAGACAAACCAATTAGTGGCAAGCTTTGCATTAGAAGAGACAATACTCTTTTTTTTTTAAAATTCTTTTATTGTCGCAAGAACATAGATTATCAATACCAACAACTGTTTTCATTTGCGCCTACATCCCTGAGGCCGGCTTAAAAAGGTGTCACATGTATGATCTTCAAATATGTATTCTGCCCTACTCAGGTTTTCTTTATATTAATGATCAGGTACTTTGTTGGCTCCCTATGGATATGACAGACAAGTGCGTAATGAAAACTTGCATTTTGTATTTTATGTACAACCTATAAACAACTCAAAACGTGACTCAGTTGTAACTCACAGAACTCATACCCTACAGTGCAACCTCAACGCTACCCTTATGCAGGTCACTCCCACCAGTCAAGGAAAGCTATATCCCCCTCCCAGCCGCCCCCCCGGCTGTTCCTATTGCATCGGACAAGGTCCGTAACCATTGTGCATGCCCCCAGCCATAACCTTCGGCCGTCACTCAATTTCGTCCTCCTCCTCTGAGCTGTCAATATCATCTTCCGGCAAAGGGTCACAAATGTCCCCTCTGTATGTGTTCCAGGATTGCCAAATTCCATTCCATTTACGCGGACTGGCTCTTGTTTTGTATACCGCCCTCTCCGTGAGCATGAGCATGTCCATATTTCTACTCCATTGTGCCAGGATGGGGAGCTCAGCCGTCCCCCATTTTTGTGCAATATCCCGTTTAGCTGTCATGAGGCCTATCGTGACCCACAACCTCCCGTAAAGTGTTAAATCAGTAGGCCCCCACACATTGAGCAAGCACACCCGTGGGTCTAGTGTCAATGAGGTGTCAAGTGTTTGTGCGATGGTGCGGAGCACCCGCTGCCAATAACTCACGATGCTGGTGCAGCTCCAGAGTGTGTGGATGAAAGTACCTTCCTCGCTGCATCCCCTTAAACAATACGGGTGATCCGCCCTCAGTAACTTATGTAGAGTGGTTCTCGTGTAATATATCATATGCAGGATTTTTAACTGTACCAGGCGGAACCTAGCTGATATGCCAGCCTCACGTGGGGAGGCAATACCAGCGTTCCATTCAGAGTCGTCGAAATCGCCGACATCCTCCACACATTTCTCTTTTAGTTTCTCCAAGGGGTCAGGCATGTTATTAAGTAGCTTGCGGTAAGTTAATGATGTAGCTTTCTCTTGCATAAAGTCTGTGAGCAGGCGGTATTCGAGCGGTGAAGACTCTGGTGGTGTGGTGTTCTGAGGGATCACTGCCTGGAGGGCATGCCTAATTTGAATGTATCTAAATAGTTCATTGTCCCCCAATTCGTATTGGTCCTGAAGGGACGTAAATGGAATCACCCCCTCTCTGGACCACATGTCTCCCACTGTTGAGATCCCGATGATGTCCCACTGGGTTAAGCCCTTAGTGTGCCTCAAGTGCCCCAGTGCTTTGGAGTCCCACAGTGGAGTAAGTTTCGTAATGACCCCTTCCCAGCGTAGTTTTGTGTGCGCCTTGTACCATAGCTGTACGGTATGCTTAGTGGGTCCTATCAATTTCGTTGCAACACCCTTGTGATACAGAGGCGCCAGCAGGGTGTGAGTGCCTAGTTGTGTTCTGTCCGCCTGAAATGCCGGGTCGTCCTGTGGGGCGTGCATCCATTGGTTAATAACCTTAAGTTGGGCCGCCCAGTAGTACAGTTGCACGTTAGGCAGTGCAATCCCGCAATCGAACCAGCTCCTGTTGAGCTTTACATGAGCTATTCGTGCTGGGCGATTCCCCCATAATAGATTCGACATCAGCGCTGTCACCTTCTGAAAGAAGCTGGTGGGTATGAGCATTGGAGTGTTTTCAAGTATGTATAAAAAGCGCGGCAGCGCCATCATTTTAAATAATGCTGCTCTGCTGAGCAATGTCAATGGTAGCTCCTTCCAGTGTTGTACGTCATTGCGCAGCCGTACGAGAGGGGGTTGTAGATTAAGAGCAATGAAGTCTGTGGCCTCTCGGGTAACATGTATTCCTAGGTATTTAAAGGAAGCGCCCGCCATTTCTAGAGGGCAAGACTCCGGGAGGGCTGGGATCGGTCCCTTAAGCTTGTAAAGTGTCGATTTCGACCAATTGATAGTGTAGCCGGACAGCCGCCCGTGTGAGTTGCACAACGTGAGGAGGTTCGGAAGACTACTATCCAGGTCTGTGAGGTAAATCAACATGTCGTCCGCGTATAAGGACACCCTGTCTTCCCAACTATCATCCCATTTAATCCCTGTCAGTAGTGGCGTCTTTCGAATAGTAACTGCCAGCGGCTCTAGGACCAACGCGAAAAGGAGGGGTGAGAGCGGGCAACCCTGCCTAGTTCCTCGTGCCAAACTGATCTCACGCAATATGTGTCCATTGGCCACTACTCGCGCCACTGGGTCTTTGTACAATAGTTTGATCCATGAGATAAAGGTGGGCCCAAATCCCATGCGGGTGAGTACTGCGAATAGGTAGTTCCATTCCACCATATCAAACGCCATTTTGGCATCTAAGGACAGTATGGCAGCCGGTTCTTTCAACAGTGGGGTTCTTGCCAACACTCCCTGCACTCTACGAAGATTCAATGCCGTGCTTCTGTGTGGCATAAATCCAGATTGGTCCGGGTGGATCAGCTGGGTTAAGCACGGCATGAGTCTGTTTGCTAACAATTTCGCTAGAATTTTCGCTTCAGGGTTCAGGAGTGAGATAGGCCTATATGACTTACATTCGTTAGG
Source organism: Lissotriton helveticus (assembly GCF_964261635.1). Classification (NCBI taxonomy): domain Eukaryota; kingdom Metazoa; phylum Chordata; class Amphibia; order Caudata; family Salamandridae; genus Lissotriton; species Lissotriton helveticus. The sequence continues at coordinate 1,451,169,721 of NC_136069.1, read as the reverse complement.
CGGTTTACCCGGCTTCGGAATGGCCACTATGGTCGCCATCCGCTGGTCTGGGGGCAAAGTACCCTTCCCTCTACTCTCCTCGAACATCTGAAGAAGGGGGGCACTCAGGGACTCTGACATTGTTTTAAACCATTCAATGGGCATCCCATTTGGGCCTAGAGCCTTGCCCGAGTGGAGTGCATTTATAGCCAACTGAATTTCGTCAGTTGTCAGAGCGGCATCAAGGTCTTTTGCCGCCTCCTCCGTCAGTGTAGGTACGGAGACATAGTTAAGAGCCTCCCGAGCCTCTTCCTCGGTCACAAGTACCGTGGGGGTGTATACCTCTGAAAAGTAATCGGCCAACACATCGACAATGTCTTCCGGCCTGGTATGCACTGTCCCACGTGAGTCCGTAATTTGCAAAATATTCCTGATGCCCCCCTGTTTTCTATCGAGCCATGCCAAGAGTTTGCTAGCTTTGTCCCCAATATCGTACACCCTGTGTTTGGTGGCTGCAATATCTGCCAAGGTTAATTGCCTTAGGTGGTCGTCGAGGCGACGCTGATGCAATTGCAGTGAGTGTAGTGTGTCATCCGATGGATCCGCCATATGGGCAGTGTTGGCCCTTTCTAAATCTAGTTCCAGTTCTGAAGCCTCCCTCCCTTGCGTTCTCTTATGGTGCGTGATTGCTGCAATGGCCTGCCCTCTAAACACTGTTTTATAAGCCTCCCATAGTATTGAAGGCGATTGTACCGAAGACCGATTTTCTTCCAAGTAATATCGGGTAGCTTTCTTTAATTCCGCACTAATAGATGGAATCTTAAGATACCCTGGAAAGATTGGATAGACCCTCTTGCGCGTTTTCCCTAAACTAGACACAGTCAAGGTAATCGGTGAATGGTCCGAAATACTCCTCGGTTGTATCTGCGCCTCGTCTATGGTAAGAAGACCGTTCCCTAATGTGAGGAAGTAATCTATCCGTGAGAGGCTATTGTGTGTAGCCGAGTATTAGGTGTATTGCTGTTGTGCTGGATGTAACAGGCGCCACACATCCATCAACCCTTGTGCTTCCAGAAAACTATGAAGCTTACTGGGACCTCCTGTGTGCGTTCGTATCGGGAATCTGTCAAGAGTGTTATGCAGTATTGTGTTAAAGTCTCCCCCAATGATTAAGTCTCCGTCAGGGAGACTCAAGAGGAACCTTCCGAGGTCTGGCAGCGCCACGGCGTGCAGCGCCGGCGGGATGTAGACCGACACCACATTCAGTGGCCTGCCTTCCCATTGGCCATGAACCGCCGCGAAGCGGCCCTGATCGTCTGTCTTGGTGGACTTCACAATGTATTGGGAGGATGTTCATAGCAGTATGCCAGTACCGCCTGACCCCGAGGTGAATTCCGCGTGTGCAATCATGCGGTAGCCCCGTCTATCCATCGCCCGTGTGGCCGTACCCACTAAGTGTGTCTCCTGTATCAGGACCAGGGCAGGACCCAACCTCTTAATTACGTGCATAACCAGGCCTCTTTTGATCTTATCGCCCAGACCCCTAACGTTCCATGACATGATTTGTAGTGGGGTTATCGGGGCGAGGCTATCTATCCTGGCCATGGCGGTGGCTTGTCATGTGGCCCCAGTAATGTCTCCGGATTCATTCCCTCCCTTATCCCCTGGGGAGTACTGATGTGGGGGTTAGCCCAGCGCCTCTTGCTGTTGGCAGAGTGTCTGTGAAGGAGCAAAGCAGTCTTAGCGCTAGCATGCCTACTTTCGTGTGCCTGCACGCGAGTCTTGTGACATTGTGTGTTGATAGTGCCGTAGTACATAGTGTGAGTGTGAGTCAAGCATTGAACCTTGAGGACCAACTGGTCCCGAACATGAACCCTTCCCCTTCCCTTAAACGCCCCCCTCCCTGCCCCCCTGCTATACGGACTCGAAACTGCCCACCCCCCCAACTTAGCAGAGTGCATGTCCCATTCCCACAACAGTTTACTTGCGCGCTGGGGTAAAGGACTCTCCGAAGTCAGCAGCCCCTCAGTCTCTTCCCCGGAGGTCCAGCGCCCAGTGTCCAGTGGCGGGCCTTAGGCGTTCCGTAGAATGGGACCGACAACCGGTATATCTTGGAAATCATTGTTCCTCAACTTCTTCTTCACCCACGTCTTCTCGTAAACGTGTGTCTCTCTCCGTGCCCTCGCCTGCTGCTTGGGATTCCTGAAGACGTCCGGTGGCACGACCTTTCTGGTGACGGTGAGATCTCCGAGGGTGCGTGCCTGCTCGCCATCCCTCCAGCCATTCTTGCGCGGATTCCGGGGTATCGAAGAACCATGTTCTATTGTCTGCAACAACCCGCAACCTAGCCGGAAAGAGCATCGAATATGGGAGTTCTCTTGCCCTAAGTTCTTTCTTTACTTCGAAGAAGGTTCTTCTCCTGCGTGCGACATCCGCCGTGTAGTCTGGGAAGAAAGCCACAGTGGAGTTTTGTAGTCTAATAGGGGGGGACGACCGTGCTGCCTGCAGGATGGCATCCCGGTCCCGTAAATTGAACAGCCGGGCAACAATTGGTCGTGGGGTCGCCCCCGGTTTAGGTTGGCCCCCTGGAACGCGGTGCGCCCTCTCCACAGAAAAGAAGGCGGACAGTCCCTTCGGTTTAAGTTCGTTCGTAATCAGGCTTTCAACGTACAGGTCCATGGCTCTCGTGCCTTCCGACTCCGGCACGCCAATAATGCGGATGTTGTTCCGCCTAGAGCGTCCCTCCTGCTCGTCGAGTTTCTCCCGTAGAACCTTGTTGTCTGTCGCCAACTTCTCCACCGCCTGCTGAAGGTCAGACACGTCCTCCACCAGGGATTTTGTTACCACTTCCATGGCGTTTACCTTCTCCGTCATTTTATGGAAGTCTGCCCTGAGCAGTGTTACATCGGTGGAAATCGAACCCACTGTAGTTTGTAGATGTGCCAAGGCCTGCATCACATCGTCCAGCGTCGCCTTCTTGCCTCCTGACGCTTGGTTTTCCCTGCCGTCCCCAACCCCGTGGTCGGGGATGTGGTTGATTTGTCGCAAGCGTAGCGGTCTATTCGGGTCTGCGTAGTGCCAGATTTTTGTCCCCTCCCCGCCATGTCTGCGGCTTTCGCGGTCTTCAGGTACTCCTGACCCAGTGGATCGCTTCCTCCTGCTATCGTTGTCGTGTGTTGGGGTCGTCGCCTTAAGTCGTGGCCAGGCAGGGCACTCCACCACCGTCCAGGGGGGTCAGCGAGCCAAGGTCTGCAGATCCACAAAGTCTCTTTTGCGCCCATCGAGGTCTATAGGGCGAGATCCGTTCTACAGTGGTGGTTGCACCCAGCCGTTCTCAGCAGGAGGCGTGCCGCCTATCAGTTCCAGCGCAGGGCCTGAGGTGACTTGTAAAGGGTTGTCCGTGTGTGGCACCGTGCCGGGGGTGTCAAAAGAGCCTTCGCCGCCTCGGTTCCAAAGGACGTGGGTAGGCCACTGGCAGATTGATCCCCCCTCTGGGCGAAGTTATGCCTCTACCCCCAGGCCAGGGCGCGCTGCTCATCGAGTGGTAGTTCCAGGCGTGTTGCTGTGGCAATAGTCCCCCTTCACGTCGCCTCACGGGACCAGTGCCTGAGGCGTGTCACATGCCCCGTAGCTCCAAGTCCCGGTTCCGAGTGTTTGAGCAAAGGTCTCAGTATATTCGGGGGGGGGGGGGAAAGTATCTATCTCCCCTACACGCTCCGAGTTGTTGGCCCCACTGGTGAAGGTTGGATTAGACTGTGAGCGGCTGACAGGCACGTCCCCCGAGCCCCCTATCGATGATCCCTGCGCCCGGTCGGTGTACACCCATTCGTCCGTCCCCTGTAGGAGTGTTCTCCCTCCGCACTCACCGCGTCTCACACCGCCTGGGCCAGAGCTCTCGGTCAGTGTCCAATTCGCGCCTGACGAGCAGCAACCCCCACTGCGTGAAATGGCAGCTCCCTTCCACAGTCCGCAGTCTTCCCCCTCACCGGGCCGCTGTGCCTGACGCGGCTACCGGGGTGAAGGGAGAGGAGAGCAGACACCAATTCCGTGTCTCCGGTGGCGATCCGAGGGGAATTGCTTGGGGCACTCTCCGGATCTCCGCACTCCCTCCACGAGCAGGGGCACTTCCGGCGAGGGTCTCCCGGAGTATCTCCACTTCCTGTCGGGCACGGCCGTTAGGGCAGTCCCCGCTCTGCTTCGTTCCTGTGGGCCTGTCTGCTGCTGTCACGGCCGTCGGCTCTCAGACATCGGATGTAGGCACCGCGCGCCGCCGTTTGCTCCGCCCGGTCCTGGGCTCTGGTTCCCTCCTGCGGGGATGAAAAATTTCGTCGGATCACTTCCCGGATCGTCGGAGAGGCCGCCTTAACTACGGAGCCTGTCCCTTATGCTGCCGCCATCATCGGCTGCTAGCCACGCCCCCCGACAATACTCTTTTTGATAATTATTTTGTAGGAGCTAGCAATTGTGAGGACACTTACCAAATTATGGGGGGTTGGGGATTCAAAGGTGGCAAAGATCCAATTTTTCCTGGGATTTATTTTATCTGTGGAGATAAAGCTTATTATAATCTCCCGGACCATTGGTACGGGACATGTTTTGTTGGTCTTGTTTTTCCGAAGATTTTTCATGTTGACAGAAATGCAGAGGTTCATTTGAAATCAGTAGTCATGCAAACAGGTTTAAAAGAGAAAGTTTCTCAGAAATTTTGGGAGACATTTTTGAGGCAGTGATACCTTTAGTAGGAATAACCCTGAATGCAGGAAGAATCAGAAAATTGTCCACAATTGTTGACAGATTGTCCACTGACACAGCAGGTGGTTTTCAGTTAGTGGATGTTGAGGTCATTGCGGTCAGATCAATGGTGATGCAAAATCGCTTTGCTTTAGACATACTCCTAGCAAAAGAGGGAGGAGTCTGTGGCATTTTACATGTACAGCACTGTTGTACTTACATTCCAGATAAGAGTAAGAATATTGAAATGTACATTAGAAACATTACAGAGATGCACTCAGAAATAGTCCCCTTAGAAGAGGATGATTTTTCAGAATGTCTTTCAAAAAGATTCCAAGCTATTAAAACCTGGTTTCAAGAAATTGATGGTTCAGTTCTTGGCAAGATTCTAACACCTTTGTTTGTGATCATTTTTGTGATAGTTTTGACAAAGATCAGTTGCATGTTACACAAGAGAAAGAAGCACATGAGGGAAAAGAAAACAATTTACAAAATCAAAAAGGAACAAGAGAGAAATCGAGCTTGAGGAGTTACGCAGAGCTCAATATTACAGTTGCAAGGATTTTGCTGAAACAAGTCTTTAGAAAATACTAACAGAGTGAAATTGAACCATTTTCATGTAAGATAAAAATTTGCTAAATTTCTGGGTGTGGTGTGGTGATTTGGTAATCACCAGATGAGGGAGTTGATGGAGCGAGATTCAGAAATGTTTTTCATTTCAACTCGTGAAGTCACACTTCCATAAATAAAAATAGTAAGGCTAACAATTGTGCTGTATGTGTATTAATCCAACCTAGTTTTAAGTTACAATACACGTGAATACATATGGGGTATTAACATGTGTGCTCATAATCGTGCATTATGTTGCATTTCCTTGTTTGTGAAAATAATAAATTAATCGTGTCTATTGTTGTGTCATAATTAATTGCAGCTGTTTTAGAATAAATGGCATGTGCTTATTTTGCTTCCCTGTCTATGTGGTGTCACTCTATTCTTATAGGTGCATAAGGAATTCTGCTGGATTAAACGAAGAATGGTAGATATAAAATGCTGCTTTATTTGTACGCTATCAGCTAGGTAATTTAGACTAATGGGTTAATCATTAGCAATGGAGGGTGGCAACAGAACAAATGATATTACTTGCATCAATTATTCTTTTGTGTTTGTTTATATGATAGTTAATGAAAAAGGTTTTGGGCCTAGTGAATTTCCGTGCTTGCAAAAATCTGCTTGGAGCCAGAGTGAGTCCATGTTGGCAGCGTTTTCCTACTGTCCTGAAGCAAATTTGTCGTGCTGAGCTGACAGTCTCTTGGTCGAGCAAGGCCAAGGCCAGGAACCGGCAAAAAGGTTTGAAACAACCACGTATCCGAGGAAGCCAAAAACTTTCCTTGTAGCAATTGTTGCGAACTGGAGGAAGCTGCGTTGTTCGAAAACTAGAGACAATGGTCTCTAAGAACGTGACGGAACTGTGATTCTAAAATGTGGTGACACGTCGCCTGTCACTTTTGGACCAATGGGACTCCGATTTCAGCAGAGAAAAAATAAATTTTCTTAGATTAGCTTAGCGTAGAAAGGTATAAAAACTCTTGCCCTTTGGAAGAGTTACGCTTCTCTTTGCGGACCTTTGATGAGGGTGTCGCGCGAACGAACTTTTCTTGGAATACGTAAGAACCCTCAAAACTTTATTCCTTAATTCTTTATTATAGTTAGCATTAGTTAGGGACTTAGGTTTTGAAAATGCCAAACTGATAATTTCTTTTTGCAATAATATTTTGATTCATATTAAAACTGTCATAACCATTTGCAATGATTCAAATAAAAATGCTTTAATAAAATCTCTAATACATTTTCCAAATGAGTAGCAAATAAAAACCTTACTTTGGAAAGCAAGCTGGTCTTGTTATTTCATGTGTTTAGGTTACTTATAGCTAGATCTTATCGCCACAGTGGCTTAATTAGCTGTAGGGTTGTAAAGTGTGATGAATTCATTTACCATGGTTGTATATAAATGTATATAATTTTGTGATTAGGTTAATTAGGTCACATGATTCGGTTGGTTATAATATGTCATGTTAGATTTATGGGCCTTATGAGTGTTTATTGATTGATGGTGTATATAGTGGAGTTGGGTAGCGTAGCTTATGACATATTTCCTATAGTCCGCTGGATCAGTATCACATTCTCCTTACACATACTATCTCCTGATATCCATACAGTCAAAAACATGCTTCGAAAAATTATCCTGTTGTCTGCACAGCAAGGTTAGACAGGGAAACTTTACTACAGCGCATGCATTGCCGCTGGAAGTAGGTGAGCTGGGGGTGCTGCAGCACCACCAGAAATAGTCATGCTGGAGGTAAGAAAGGGTATGAGCAATAAAGATTGCTTTACATTTTATGCTTATCTTGTCACATTTCCTGCATGTTCAAAGACAAAGATCAAAAGTCAGGCTATACTTTCTGAGAATTTCCTGCTTATTTATTTCTCTGACTGCACAGTGAGAGGATTTTGAAAAAGTCTGTAGGATGATACTTTTTTCTATCACATTTAAATATCAGTAAATGAATTATACAAATATTTCAAATTATATCAGCAATTAGGAAAGTACAAATGAAGCACTTTTTTGTAATTCTGAAGTGTGATGGGAGCAAGCATTTTAGTAGGATCAAGACACTTTACATGGTGATGCGCTAATGATAAATATTTGCTAAAATCCAATTTCCACTTGTCGTTTTTGCACAAAATTGTTTTATTAGTAAAACTGCATGTCTATGGATATTTAGTGGCAATTTCAACGGGAAATATACTGTCTGTAAATGAGTGTGCTACCTCACTAATGCGCCAAAATGCATCACCACCTACGTATCATACCCTTACCATTCTCTTACTGAATGGACATGGCACATTTGATACACTTGTTCTTTTGTATGACGCTTGGATTTTTCACAGTCCCTATGACTTTGATGATGAAGCATTATTGGCAGCACCCCCCTCCAAAAATGGATCTAGCATCACTGAGCACATGCTCGGTTCACATCCAAGTTTAGCTCAATTGAACATGCCAGATTACCTCCATTGCTATACATGTGATTTTTAAAAATGGACATAACTTTTTCACTTTCATTGACCATTGTTCTACATTTGATTTTACTGATGGAAACTTGGCTAGAACACCTTAGCCCATAGTGGTTTGAACTTCACATTGCTGTGAAAGCCTTTAGAGTGAATGTCAGATTCTAAATCTGATAATTCACTGCTGTGATCTAGCTACAGTGACTTACAGATCTCCTAACTCACTGTTGCTTTTATGATAAAGGACTTCCATGCTGCTCTGGCGGGGCTCTTTCAGAGCCTGTTGGAGCAGTGCTGGAATCCAGGGAGCACAGCTTCTGAAGGAGAAGTTAGGGAAGTCACAGAGATTGGTGGGGGAGAGAAATTCTGAATTTTGTTTTTTGAACCAGGGAGAGAGCCATGCGGTTTATTACTCCACATTAATCCTCTAACCCTGCATAGCAGTTGAAAGCAGGGAAAGATGATTTTGAGACCATACATAAAATACACTTATAGATGAGCAAGAAGGGATTTAAAGGGACATTTTCCAGCTCAGGGTTCTGAGTGATATCATAGACAACTCGAGCTTCACATTGTCTATTAGACGTCACTCAGAGCCCCTTGCTGAAAAAACATCCCTGTAATTCACGGTTACCGATCTATAATTCAATATGTTAGTGTCATTACTGGGCAGATGACAGATCATGCCATCCTATTATTCGGTACAGAAAGTAAACTTAATTCCCTTTAAGTGTTCTTCCTTACCAATTGCTGGGTGCATGTTGGAGGCATGAAGGACTTTTAGAATTAAAGCCTCTCTTTTAGTGCCACATTTGGGCAATCTATGGTATTTTGTTAGTGATTTCTGGATGACTGAGAGATAAGAGTGTAGTGCCTTTTGCTCATATTGTGTAAGGGATTGTCACATGCTCAAGATATTCTGGCAGTATGGTCATTTACCCACCCCACCTCAGAAGCTTCACTTTGCCAAATCCATCTCGTATAGCTCTGTTACATGCAGGTGCACTAGTAATGTAGCGTTTGTGGTAGATGTCATACAGTGTCTCATGGACCTTCTGGGGCTTAGTCCAGGTGCCCCTTTGAGCCCGTTAAAATAAAACTAAGCCCAAATTTAGTATTTGCTCATAGTGTGTGAAAGCCTTTCCAATTTAGTATACACCTATCAACAAACCCTTGGAATACTACTTGTTTCCTTCGGCAGAGGTAGGTGGAATTTGTGATGGTTGCTCTAGATTGAGCACACCTTCCTCCAAACGTGAAAATGGAAATTGCTACAATGAAAGCACCTTGCCTTGTACTTAGACACATGCAGTATATTGGTAATACATTTAGTGTCTCATGTTTTGTGCAGAGAGCTGTGATATGTATGGACATATGAAGGGGAGGGATAATGAAGTAGGGGAGGGTCGTTTTGATAAACATTTTAATGATCTATATATTACTGTAATTATGACGCAGAGCTTGGTTTTTAGACACACTATCGCAAACAGAAATATTGTGTCAAGAATATTTATGACACAAATATTGTGAAGGTAAGTTTCTATAGGTAAGCAAAGTTTTACTGTACATAACTCCACATATGTGTACCATGATGATATATATATATCTTCAAGGTATGGAGATGTGGAGTTAAGAACAGTAAATGTATACTTACCTGTTTTTACATATCTTTTTGATATTTTAGTCCTCAATATATTTGACACAATATTAGACCACGTGATATTTCTGTTTCCGATATTCTGTCAGTGATCCCCCAGCTTAACTGAGGTGGCCAGCAGGATGAGTTAGTTCTGGCCCCTTATCCTGAAAAGAAGCATGTGCCAGTAAAAAAGCAAAAGAAAGAGATGGGAGTAGCTTGACTACACCTGGTTCAACCACAGGGCTCAAGGAAAAAATCCCTTCCAAGTGTTCCTATGGACAGACCCTGGCACTCGACGACCCAAGGCTGCCTTGCGATGCTGGTGGAATTCTGGACCTGACCCAGGCTGCTGGGGCCCCAGCTCTGGTGAAGCTCCAGTTGTCTAGGCCCAACGAAGGTTTTTATCTGTTTTGGAAGCATGTTACTATTGTTTTTGTGATCAGCGTCCCTTGCAATTGTTCGAATGGAGATAACATCAGGCACTGTTAATTTGCATTACCAATCGATTCGATTAAAACAACCATCTTGTTTTATTACTATTATGATCATGAGGGCTGCTGATTTTATCTGAGTTACAGTGTTATTAAAAGGGCTCTATTCAATGATATGCTCCCTTTGCATTATTTTTTCTATATTTACTCCTCACTATTACCGATCACTCCAGTGATTGGATGCACTGAATTTAAATGTGGTGGTCTGGCACCAGCACGTCATGTGATCAAGATCGCGGAGACGATCGAAACGCGTTGGGGCGGACACTTCTTTATACCGTTTATGGGTGAATAAATCGAATATGAACTGTGAACCCGCATACCTTGATTCTTTTGGAGCAAATAACTTTGGTGGTCCGTACCTGTGGTGCATTCCCTCTTGGCAATTGGAGGGTCAGGACTTTGGTTTTATATATATATATATATTTATATAAATATATATATATATATATATATATATATATATATATATATATATATATATATATATATATATATATAAAAATGTGTATATATATTTCAAAGCACCTTCTGTGTATAAACTGCCTCCTCCAGAATGAAAGTCGTTTCGTCGCAAGGGGACCCCATGAAAGTGGGTCCCATGAAATCCAAGAACCTCCTCCCGATTGATAGAAGGTGAACGAAGCCTTGTGCGGTTCTTAATTTCTTTATTTAGCCACCAGTCAAACGAGTTTCAAGTGTGTTCACTGACAACGAGAACTCTAGCGAGTGGCCATTTTTACATCGTTACATGCGTGATTTAGTTAAAACAACACTGCAAATGCATACTAAGAAAGACTTGTCGTTTTTCAGTACATTGTCTTGTAACCATTATACAAAGTGTCGAGAAATCGCTTTCATTCCTATTTACATCAATCAATCGATATAATATAAATAAAATACCATACAGAATATATATAATTATTCCACATATTGCAAAAAGTTTTTTAAATTTCATTTTAAATTCATTTTGAAGTTTATGGTCTCTATTCAGCCCAAGTGGGCCTTTATTCCGAATGAAGCGTACTCTTTTCTCTCAATATTGCCCAGGTGGGCATAAAACAGTTGTCATATGCAGTTCTAGCTCATCTCACAAGTCTGACTCACATTATTTAGTCACCATTAAAAATAAAACAATCTCTTTACACTAGATGAGTATACACATCCTCTTCCATTTTTAGACCATCAGGTTGTTTGGAATTCAATTCTACTATATACCGTGACTCCAGTTTTCTTAGTTTCTTTTCACGATTCCCACCCCTTGGGTTTTTCTTTATGGCATCTATCACATAATAGGCCAGACCTCCAATATATTTATTATGAAACCTCTCAAAATGTCTGGCGACTGGATATGTTTAGTTGCCATTTTTTACGACCCTAAGATGCTGGAGGATTCGCTTATGCACCTCTATGATTGTGCTGCCTACGTACCTCAAACCACAAGGGCACTGAAGCACGTAGACAGCATAATCCATTTTGCAAGAATATCTTCTTCTTATTCTTCTCATACCTTTGCTTAAATCTGGTTTATATATCTCCGTATTCACCCCATGTAAACATGCTTTGCACTTTGTGCTTTTTACAAACCCCTTACGCCTTGTAAGCCAGGTAGTTTTCAATAGGGGTTTCCTCAGGACATTTTTAACCAGTGATTGTTTAAAAGATCTCATTTGCGAAATGTGATTTGTGGCCTACGTGGGATAGTTTTCCCTGTGATTGGGTCATTTTTTTCTCAAATGCCAGTGTTTATTGCAAATATTCCTCAATTTTTCATGTTGGGCACTGTAGGGTGTTACAAATCTACATTAATTTTTCTTTCTGTGTGTTTCTTGATCTTAGTAGCATCTTTCTTGCTAAACAAAATCTCCTCTCTTTTTTTCATTAGCTCTATGCATCACATTTTCCACCCAGCCATTTGGGTACCTCCTTTCCTTAAATCTTTGTCTTAAAACCTTAATTTCTCTTTCGGTCTCTTTCTCATTGCTGCAATTGTGTTTAGTACGCAAGCACTCCCCATAAGGGATGCTTCTTTTTAGGTTTACACCGGATGAAAGCTCTTTGCATGTAAGAGTGTATTATTGGAAGTAAGTTTCCTATACAATTTAGTTTTGACTTTACCATCTTCTATATACACTGTTAGATCTAGGAAGTTTACACTGGTTTGACTTATCTCACTAGTGAAACTCAGGTTAAGCTGATGATCCTGTAGGTCATTGATTAAATGATTTGGCCTCATCTTCAGTGGCCCTCCATACCAAAAACAGGTCGTCAATGTACCTACTCCAATGCATAATTTGCTCTTCCCATTCTTTTTGATATTGTGATTGGACCACCTGCTCCTCCCACCAGCCCATATGCAAATTAGCATAGCTGGGGGCAAAGGAGGTGCCCATCGCTGTGCCACAGACTTGATGAAAAAGTTCATCATTGAATAAAAAATAATTGCTAGTCAAACACTTTTCAACCATACTAAGTTTCATTTGAGTATAGGACCACAAAGTTATCAGCCTCGTCCCTAAAAATGTTTTGATTGCTTTCAGGCCATCTTTATGGCGAATGATGTTATATAGTGTTGACACATCAATGGTTATAAGTAAATAATCGTCTTCCCATGGTAGATCATAAATACCTCTTAAAAAATCTCCGGTATCTTGGATATAAGATGGCAAAGATTGCACCAGGGGGTTTAGAAAAGCATCAACATACTTGGACTTATTTTACAAGGCACTCCCCATTGCTGAAATAATTGGACGAACTGGGGGGTCCTAGATGTTTTTATGGACTTTCAGAATTAAATAAAAAACTGGTATCACTGGTTGATCAATTAGAAGGAACTTGTACTTGTCATGATTAAGTTGGCCCTGATCATACTAACCTTTTAACTTAACATTATAACTGTTGTTACTCTCAATCATAATACTTTCTGCCACTCTTTCATAGCACTTTTTGTTATTAAGCTGTTTGTAGGCTTCCATTAAATACTTTTGCTTATCCCAGAGGACTATGTTCCCTCCTTTATCCGCATTACGTACAATGAAGTTATCATTTTCTGACAATTTTTTATTAAAGCCTGATATTCATGGAGCTTAGCAGTGCTGTTTATTCTCACTTAGTTGCATACTCAGTTTCTTTAGTTCATTGATCACAATGTCACAGAAAACATCTATCCCCATCTTGCTGATATTGGAATAAAGCGTGAGGCAGGTCTAAAACTGGCTGAAGCCTCTTGTGCAATAGATACACTTTCCTCATGCGCAATTCGTTCTGCTCTTATTATATTTGGTTCCATGATGGTTTCCATGTCCATATCTCTAAGCTCCATCAATAAATCAAAGTCCTCAACTTGTAGTCCTTCTTCATGGGGAGTACATACATTCGTAACAGAAGTAGCTCTTTGCATTGGATTTAACAAAAAGTGTTTCCCTCATTTCAGTACTCTAATAAATTTGAATAAGTCAATCCTGGTTTGGACATTGTCTAAAGTGGCTTCAGGGCAGAATGTTAGCCCTAATTTCAGTATATCTTCTTCTTGGCTAGTGAGAGTAACATTCGTTAAGTTAATTACCTTTGCTTCATTTGATGTAATTACTGATTGCTCTTCTTCTTCACCTGTTCCTCTTGATGGTTTTTGGATCTGTATTGGTGGCCTTGGTCGCAAGTTGAACCTGCGTTCTTCTAGTATTTGTTGTTCATCTTCATGATCTGTATCTCCCTCTGAATTTTGAATGCTACTATGCTCAGGAGGCACCACCTGAGTTGATTTACTTGACTTCTGCATTTTATTAAGCCTGATGTTATCGCATTTTTTAGCAAGGGTATAGATCTGGCCTCTGTCATAATCTTGTTGTCTCTGATGAATTTTTGAGATTTTCTCTCTTTTATTGACATTTCTAATTTTTTCAATCTGTCTTTCATTGCTGTTTTAAATTCTTTCATCTGTTCTTGACCTTCCTCTTTGCTCAAAGCCTCCGATAATGCCTCCTTTTCTGTGAGAATTTTCTTATGATCAATGTCTGCATACTTGATTAGAATGACCCGCATCCTTCTTGAGGCATCATTATTGTTGGCGGCCCACTCCCGTAACATATTGGGGTTTGGGTCCTCATAAGTAGATGTTACCATTATACGCAATCCTCTGGGCGCCCTCTGTACTTCTAAGTACCGCTGTAGGGAATTTGACTCATTTTGAAAGCTCTAAACGTTGCAACTTTTCTAAGCGTTTTCAAATCACTCGTTACTCCTTTCAAAGCTTCTGGTGGGATCTGTATATTCATCATTAAATATTTGAGAAGCTGCCTCCTCGCGCTCCTTTATCTCAGTGGCTGACATATTCTTGTATGTTTTGCGGGACCTCCCGCTTCAACAGCAACCGTTTGTGCACTACGTGTGTCAAATACACTGTACCACCAAACTTTACTTTCTCCCGCATCGCACCGTCTAAGCCCAGACTTACCGCAAAGCTCCAGCATCCGTCCTCACCTCTCCGGTGGGCTGCGCTTCTCACTTAGGTGCTGGTTTCTTGAAATTGGGATAGTTTGTAATCCTTTTGCGGCGGGGGTGGCAGCGTGAAGATTTCAAAGCACGTTCCGTGTTTAAACTGCCTCCTCCAGAACAAAAGTCGGTTCATAGCAAGGGGACCCCACGAAAGCAGTTCCATGAAATCCAAGAAACCTCCCGCTTGATTGAAGGAGAACAAAGCCTTGTGCGGTTCTTAATTTCTTTATTTAGCCACCAGTCAAACGCATTTCGAGTGCAACGCACTCTTGTTCACTGACAACGACAACTCTGGCGAGTGGCCATTTTTACATCATTACACAAGTGATTTCGTTAAAACTACACTGCGAGTGCATACAAAGAAAGACTTCTACTTTTTCATTACATTGTCTTGTAACTGTTATATATATAAGTGTCGAGAAATCGCTTTCATTCCGATTTACATCAATCAATCGAAATAATATCAATAAAATACCGTATTGAATATACATAATGATTCCACATATTGAAATAAGATTTTTAAATATCATTCTAAATTTATTTTGAAGTGTATGGTCTCTATTCAGCCCAAGTGCGCCTTTATACCGAATGAAGCGTACTCTTTTCCCACAAGGGTGGTCACTTTGCATGTCCCGTCCGCCACTCCCACTATTCCTGAAGGCCATGCTGCATGCACAGAAGACTTGGCTCATCCACGCACTCACTCGTTGTTTTACCCATTTATTAATCCCTCCACTCATTCACCCATTTATCTGTCTGTACATTAATCTATTCACCCACCCGCATATCTGTGTATTCAATCGCCCATTCAACCACGCATATATCCATGCCCCCATTTATCCATACTTGCACTCAATCATGGGTCTATCCATGTACTCACTCAGTCATCCATCCATTCACCTACACTTTGACTCATTTTCATAAGTACATGTTCGCAGTTCTCACAATCATACACAAAACTCAAAGAAACACCTTTTATTTTGAATAAAGGCAGATCTATAGATCTATTGGCTCTGCTAAAACTTGTTATAGTTGAAAATCGTCCGAAAAAATGTGGCTATTTTGTACGCCTGAAAATAATTATTTTTATTACTGTCGAAGGAAAGCATAACTAGTGAATAGGCTCTTCTGTCAGGGCCTGATTCACAAAGGTAAAGTTAGGGAGAAAGTCTAACTTAGACCAAATGTATAACTTAACTACTCTTCGGTATTCACAAAGGTAAGTTACTACTAGTAACTTTACTACTAGTAATTTTGCTGCTAGTAAGTTTGCTATTAGTAATTTCCCTTTGTGAACATCTTTGTGAATCAGACTCTATTTGTGGTACTTGCAGCCTCTGTTTGTGTTTATAGGTATAGCTCTTCTGAGGCATGGCATTGGGCAGTGGTGTAGCTAGGCCTGTTTGCCGGCCGGTGCAGGTAACAGCGGGGTGGTGGCAGACTTGTTCCGGTGGGGGGTCTAGCTGCTGACCGATAACTTGTTGTCCGGGGGTGGGGTAGGGGGGTCAGTGGGCAGACGGATTACTTCTTCTTGGAGGTGGGGGTTGGTGGTAGTCGACAGACACGACTTGCTCACCTCTGCTGCCCCCAAAAAACAGTGCCGCCCACCCCCCATCCAGGTCATAATTCACAACAAATCTCAAATTCCAGCTGAGGTCATCAAACAAACATTCTAGAACGCCTTTTGTTGGCGATTGATAGAGATGGTGGATGTGGCCTTTTTTTAAGTTTGAGAGCTTTATTGATTCAACAGGTTATAAAACAGCAAGGTGACATCAGCAGGAGCAAAATGAGTGAGAAAAATATGGAAAAAGATAAATGCTAAACTACTGGTGACACTAAGAAAAATCCAAGCATTTTCTAGTTTTAAGGGGAAAAGGGGGGAGGGGGGGGAAGAGGGGAAATAAAAACCATGTTAATATCAATCATATATATATATAGGCATAAACAATTCTTGAACGCCTTTTGTTGGCGATTGATAGAGATGGTGGACAGGGCAAGGAGATTTATTTATTTATGCATTTTTATATAGCGCGGACTTTACCCGAAGGTGTCAGAGCGCTTCACAATAGGAACAGAACTGATACATGAGAACATTACACGTGAGCAAAATACAAAGGCAAACGTTACATTAAATGAAGCAAAAATGACATCATGGCCAACAAAATATAAGAGGTAGCAAACGGTGCATTACAAAAGTGACAATCGTGAGCCAACAAAATACAAGAGGTAGCAAACGGTGCATTACACAAGTGACAATCGTGAGCCAACAAAATATAAGAGGTAGCAAACGGTGCATTAGAAAAGTGACAATCGTGAGCCAACAAAATACAAGAGGTAGCAAACGTTGTATTGCAGGGGGAAAAAGTGACGTGTGCAGGTTACAGAAAGCATACAAAATAATCATAGAGGTATAATACTGCAAAATATGGATGACACTCCAGCACAAGAACAAACGTTACGTAGGCACTGGTGGCTTTCCTTTACACTGGATGTGGCCTTTAATTGTAGTACTGAGCAACGAGTGATTATGATAGCTGAAGTGCGATTGTCTGGGGCTGCAGCTGAATTGTGTTATCTTCTTCAGTCAACTCGCGAATTGCCTCGATTTTGTCGACAGACTTTGTGCGTTTCTTCAGCTGTGAAAGGTATGTAATAAAGTGGCAGACGTAAAATTGGTAAAATACATTACATTTTTCTAAAAAAAAAAGTGCTCCAAATCTCATCACTGCTATTTTTTGGAAGTGTGTGCTAAACATTTACCTTATTAGGTCAAATTGGTCAACACGAGTGTTTAAATAGTGTCCTAATTAATCACTCTAGAACAATTCAGAAAGGCGTAGAGCTGAAAAAACTTAAGTTAATGTATCAGCAAATTAAGTTCATTGTTATTTTTATAGGACAGACGTTCCCGGCATTGCGGAAAATCTGGCTTTGGGAACTACTCAGTACAATACAGTGCTTAACAAATGGCACAAAATTGAAACATATTTATTGGTGATTTTCAATGAACTTGTCAGTGGTTTTGGGAAAACGCGGGCGGGAGTCCAAGTGCAAACATTTCCAATTTCACATAGTGCAGAACACTGTTGCAAAATCTGCACTTGTGGACATAAACTTTGGTATATTGATTTGAGAAATTCAACGCCAGACATATAGGTGCTATTTAACTTAAGTGGATTAAAAATAACAGTTGAATAAGGATGATTTGTGAATAGATCATATAATTTAAGTTGCAATTAGCTTTCGTGTCCGTAATGAGGTGAAGCATCATTTACAAAGGTGGGTAGTGGCCAAAGATGTTTGTGTTGTATTTTCAAATGGATATATATATGTAGTATGCTGCTATTATGCTGTTATTATCAATATTAAGGTGTCGTATAGATTGTGTGATATATTGATGATAAATTGATGCTAGCATGTGAAACTTGACTAGGCTCTGGATGCCTGTAAAACGATTGCAGATCCTCAAAGTTTTACAGCTGAGAGTAAGAAAAGATGGGGCATATTTACTACAAAGTGGTGGAGCGCGGCGTTAGCATCCTTGGCTCAATGCTGTGCTCCGCCACTTCTGAAACGCAGGTCTGCACCATATTTACAACCATATGGTACAGTCCTGCATTTCCCCCTGCGCTGGTGCTAAATTTGGCAACCTAGCGCCAATGCTCCATAGTGAAAGGGTGTCTGCATTGAGGGGAAGATTCTTTATGTGCAGGAAGGTCTCCCTTCCTGCACATAAACAATCTTTAAATGGCATTTTGTAACTTCTATGTGTGCTGCTTAATGTTGTAATGGCAATAGAGGCTTGTAAATATGCCCGGCATCTCTAAAAGGCATGGTATTTGTAAACCTGTTTTTTTTTCAGATAACTTTGCAAATAGGTACATATGAGTGGGCTGTTTTGTAAAAGTTTGATCACACTGGTAAGGTGTTTGAAAGCTCGAGACTTCATAAAGAACAGGCCTGGATTGACAAATAATGAACATATTTTTGACGGTTCACAGATCCTTATACGGTGAGTTTTTTACCATGAGATACCAATGCACACATGTTAAAGCCAGGGTAATGTTTTACTTTGTGTTGAGTTCCATCAATCTTGCCCCTGAAATTCACACTCTCTGCCAGCCCCATCCACATGGATTGTTCACCGGGTGCAGGGATGAACTGTACCTCAGCACTTTACAATGAAAGCATGCATTCTGGTTGGAATGCATGGTCCCATTGTAAAGAATAGGAGTGTGACCGACCAGTGTTCGGTCGCATCCAAATTGATGGTTTGGGACTGCCGACAGTCCCTTAATTAATGGCCCTCATTACAAGTTTCCTGGATTTAGATGTTTGGATACTAGAGGGTCAGAATCGCAGATTTCTGCTGCTGTCCTGAGGTAACGGGTTTTTAGGAACCCGTTTGGTGCCAGGGGATAACACCCGAAGACCTCTGAGTTCTCCCTGTTCCGGACCACAGAAACACGGAGTCTTCTAGTCGCAGTCAGAGATCAAGTTTTATTGGCAGCTACCAAGTAACAGGTGTCCTAGAAGCACGACAAACACGCGTCATGTGTTCTCAGGAGACTGTTCGTTTTTACAGAACCAGCCTTCTCCTTATATACAAAAATAATAGCTGCAAGCAAGAATTCTTGAGTTTATGATATGGCTATATACATATTTCTACAATAATTCAAAAGAGCGAAGTCATGTAGGCAAGCCCGTATTTTAGATGTCCAATTCGTGATAGATTACCTAGCCAGGCCCGGAACTCCCATCAGATATCGGTGAAGCCCCAATAAAAGAAGGCACCTCCTAGTCATAAAACTGGCCATAAACAGGGAGCGTGGACAGGTGTGTATGTGTGTAGAAAACATGATCTGTATGCGGTGAATGGTTTGTGGTATGTTGTTCATTGATGCTATCATGTTTGGCCACTGGGCGAGGAGCTGCCCAAACAGGTTTGGCTGGAGGCAAGGGAGTCAGTTGGGAAAGGTCAGGGGGAAGTCAGGGAAGGTGGAGGTGTCCTTTTAGATCAAGCTCGACCTTTAATTGACTTATCATGAGGGCAAGACACAAGATGGATACCGTTTACAAAATGGAGTCTGGGGGGTCGGGACGGAAACTACGATTCAGGGGTGTAGCATGCCTCGATCATGACGCAAATGCATAGGAATGATGTCCTAATCATTATCGGTTCGTTGACACCAAATTCGTCATGGTACGTTGATGTTTCGGGACACGGGTATTGGACCTCGATACCGGGAAAACGGTAGGGTCCAGAATTTCAGAACCACAGGCCCTCCTTTTGCCCTCATATAAGGCAATAATTCATGTTAATCCGAGTCTAAATCTGTATGAAGGAATTCGTGGAGATGCTGTTGTAGCATCATTCTGTTGCTCAGTTCGTCCCTTGACACAGGCTTCCGTACACATGGGGTAGCACAGAGGCCACATAGTGCAGGAGCGCACTGTACACACAGGCAGAACATAAACAGAAGTGCTAAGATCATCCCAATGAAGATCAGTGTTTTCCATCCCCAGGTAGCGATCAGTTCCCAGAACCACCCTAGTAAGGACCAGTCCCCTTTTTCTACGTGAAGGGAACCAGATATCTCGTGTAGCTTGGAGATGGCCTGGTACACTGTCGGTGCGTTATCAGGGATGAAAATGCAACAACTGGATTGGATCACTCTACACACACCACCACGATCGGCGAGTATGATATTTAGGGCAACTCGGTTCTGAAGGGTCATAAGTCGATCCGACTGAAGTTCGGTCGTCAAATTTCCAAGGGCTCCGGCCGTTATAATCACGGCGGATTCAACTATCCTCGATAACTGGCGAATATTCCTGCTGTTCACCATAGGCCCCCAAAATGGCAGAAAACCCTTTGCGAAGTCAGCGAATTCCTGACCCGCGGTGTCGTCTTTACTCACGACACCTCTAGCTGTCCTTGTCCGATGGTAATCTGCTCTGGCCGTGTAGGTGGGAGGCAGCAGAAATGAGATAAAACATGTACCTGAGAAGTCAGGGGGCAACCAGGTGTAGGCTTGGTCATGGCAGACGAAATACGTGCCTTTGGCTGCTAATAGTATAGGGGAAGTTCGGGAAGCGAACACATACGTTTCTGTGCATATACTCTTTCCTAATTGTGCTTTGGGATCCCTGCCGATACCTTGTAAACATAAGTGACCTCGGTTGGGTACTATCCAAACTGGGCGGGATTTCTTTGCTGTCTGGCTCTTACTCAGGTAAACCCCATATTTAGTTACGTTCCAACGAGTGTACGGAGTGAGTTCATCTTTGGGAATCGTAAGATAGGTGTTGAACTCTCTACTCATATTTCTTATCCCTGCTACTAGTGCTTTGTTACTGGAATCACTCTCAGTAGAACGGGTCGGGTACGGTTCTAGGGCGAATAGGAACATGGTCTGGAAAGCCCACAGAGAACCATAATAACTGAAAGGCAGGATGAAGTATGGGATACCCTTATCAGTCGTGTGTGGCATGAGTCCGCATATCCAACAGTTCGATGTGTTCATTATGGACTGGTGTTGGTGTAGAAGTTGAATGAATGAGTTATTTACAAATTCGAGTCTTCTGGCAGACTCGTGTTCAGGTAGAGGGTGAAAGTAGTGTGGAGAGATGGTAGGAGGAGGCGGTGGCCGGGTGTCATTTGAAAAAGTAACTCGGAATACGAATAGAGTATAACCAGTCAAAAACATCGTTATGCTACACAACATTAAAATACATGTTATCAAAAACCTTCTTTTGGCCAGTATAGTGCATAATTGTCTTTCAAAGTTCGTCAGTCTGGTAGGTCTCTTTACCCTAGGAAACTCCATCCTCTAGTTGCTGCCCGCGGTGGTAGGTTGGTTCTGCCAGGGAGTGCGCTCTGTTCAGTCCGGGGTAACTCCCTTGGACCAACCAGAACCGTTGACCTAAACGTCCCCAGTTGCACTCCCCAGACTTCAACCGCGACCCTAGCAGCAGAACCGGATGGCGGTTCGAAAATCAAAAATGAGCAAGTTTCCTGAGAGTGAGAGAGCTGAAAAATCAAAAATAGTTCTTGGGGGGAGGGAAATCACATTAGTTTGTTTTTTTATTAGTCTCTTTGTCTTGACCTTAGATTATATTGTTGTTTCCCAGGTACGGTGTGGTCTTCAAACAATGTCTTAGGGTCTGAAGTGTCCAACTGCATAGACGGTGTCACAAGTCCTTGTAAAATATGATCACTCTCCTTTTCGGTACCAGTTTCTTTTAAACGTGCATCGCTGAAAGGGATGAAGCGAGGTATGGATTCTGTCTCGGAGTCGGCAATTCCTTCGTTGACCCACCGGTCGTATGGAAGGGGCAGAGGGACCCGTTTACAATGGGTCCCGTGTACCCAGTTCTTTTTGCCTTCCACCCGAACTGCTGATCTCGTGGAAAGAAGTACCAGGTATGGTCCGGTCCACCTCGGCTGTCCGTTGTTTGTGCGCTGGAAATTCCGCACCAAGACCCATGTGCCGGGTGCGATGGAGTGACCTGGATCGTCAGAGGCTGGCGGAGAGGAGCTGTGAACCTGTTGGTGTAAAACACGCAATTTAGTTGTCAATTCGCACAAATAGTCAAGCAGTACGGGGTGCTCTATTTCGCTGAGTTTGTTTGGCCTTGGCACGCCCCAGACGTTGGCTGGGCGGCCAAACACTATCTCATGGGGCTAAGTCCTAACCTGGAATGGACTGTCATTCTGGTTGACAAGAGTGCTAGGGGCAAGGCGTCAGGCCATTTAAGACCTGTACAGGCTTGGATCTTGGCTAATTTGAGCTTTAAAGTGCCATTGTAGCACTCTACTAATCCAGCTGATTGGGGGTGATTCGCAGAGTGAAACTTTTGTTGTATGCCTAAACACTCACACACTCTCTTCATCACGCGTCCTACGAATTCACTTCCATTATCACTCCAGACGATTCTAGGCATGCCAAATCTCGGGAAGAACTCTTTGACAAGGGCTTTGGCAGTTGACAAGGCAGTATTGTCCTTAAGGGGGTACGCTTCCACCCACCTGGAGAAAGCGCAAACAACAACGAGCACATACTTCAGATTGTTGCATCTCTCCATGTGAATGAAATCGAGCTGCAAAACCTCGAACGGATACGTTGGAGGCGCAAAATGACCAGCTGGAGTTGGGGTTCCCCTACCGGGATTGTACTTCAAACACACCATACAGTTTCTGACCACATTCTCTGCATTTTTCGGGATATTGCTATTTTGCCATACTGGGGCCAATACTTTACAGATCCCTTTCGAACTGATGTGCGCAAATCCATGAGCCATTGTTACTACTGCAAGTACATATGCGTTAGGTAATAGCCATCGCTGGTGTTCTGACAATTCGACCCAACAACCATTCGCGTCTAGTCTACCTTTACTTTCTCTCCATTCATTCACCTCTTTCTCAGTTGCCTCGGCTTGTATAGATTTCACGCTTTCGATGGTGTCCTCACACATTCCCACATCAGTAATCCGTCTAGCGGGACCTACAACATACATCCGACTCATTGTGTTCCTTGCAGTCTCTTTCGCAACCTCGTCTGCAAATGCATTCCCGCGGCCAACATCATCCTGAATCTTTTTGTGTGCACTGCATTTTACAATTGCAACTTGTAGTGGCAAGGTCAGTGACTGGAGGAGCTCATTAACTAGCTGATCATGTTGTATCTTTGTACCATGTGACGTAAGAAACCCACGTTCACGCCACAATCTCCCAAAACTGTGAGCCACACCAAAGGCGTATTGGCTGTCAGTGTACACATTCACTCGCTTTCCTTTCGCTAACACACATGCTCTGGTAAGCGCAATTAGCTCTGCAGCTTGTGCAGAATTATGGGAAATGCGCGCGGTCTCTATAATGGTGTGTAATGTCGTTACGGCATATGCTGCAGTCGTATCACCATTCGGCAGCTTGAAACATGAACCATCAACCCATAAAGTATCGTTGCATTCAGGAAGGGGAGTGTCCTGTAAGTCTACTCTCCCTTTTGTCTCTTCTTCTGTCCTAAAACAGCAGTCATGGTTATCAATCTTGTCTGTTTCTGTCGGAATGGGTAATAACGTTGCGGGATTCAGTGTATCGCACCTCTTTATGTGGATGTGACTTGCTAGCAGTGTAAGTTCGTAACTGGATAGTCGAGCGCTAGTAAGGTGTTGTGTCTTCGTCCTGTTTAGTAAAATGTCTACTGCATGCGGAACCATAACGATCAGAGTATTATTCATGACTAATCCAGCGGATTGTCGAATGCAGACAGCTGCTGCGGCGGTAGCCCTCAGACAACTTGGTAGGGCTTTAGCCACAGGGTCTAGAGTTGCCGAAAAATACGCGCATGGGCGCTGTCTGTCCCCAAAATGTTGTGTTAAAACTGATAATGCACAACCTTCCTTCTCATGGACATATAATGTAAAAGGCTTACTGTAGTTGGGGTTTCCCAACACAGGAGCCGAACATAATGCATCACGTAACTCGTGGAAACTCGTCTGACAATCTTCAGACCAGGGCATAGGATTTGGCGTGTCTTTACAGAGTAGTGCCAGCAAGGGTTTAGCTAGTAGTGAGAAATTCGGTATCCATTGTCTACAGTACGATGTAATGCCCAAGAAGGCTCGAACCTCTCTCTGTGTCCTTGGGGCACTCAGTTCTGCAATTGCCTGTATTCTTTCTGGTGTCAGTCTTCTTCCCTCCTTCGACAAGATGTGACCTAAGTAGGTTACTTCTTGTCGGCAAAATTGTAGTTTGGAAAGAGAGACTTTGTGCTTCATGTCACATAAGTTACGTAATAATGATAACGTAGCTTTCTTGCAAATCTCTTCAGTGTCTGCAGCGATCAGCAGATCGTCTACGTACTGAATCAGAGTTGAACCATTCGGTAGAACAATCGTGTCTAGTTGTGTTTTCAGGGCCTGACTGAATATTGATGGGCTTTCGCAGTAGCCTTGAGTAGCGCACTTGAAGCGGAAGCTTCGTCCTCCTAAATTGAATCCAAAAATATCTCTACTCTCCTCAGCAATCGGGATGCTGAAGAAAGCGTTCTTCAGGTCAATCACCGAGAACCAATTTGCTGAAGCTGGAACCATCGTTAATAAAGCAGTAATGTCAGGGACAACTGGAAACTGTGGGATAACTATCTTGTTCACTTCTCTGAGGTCGATGACGAACCTATACACAGGCGGTTGTAAAGGATCAGTACGCTTTAAGACGGGCAGAACTGGACTGTTACAAACATTTCCTGTTGTTTCTTCGATGACGTCTTTATCAATCAGGTCATAAACGATCGTTAATAATGCATTTTCACATTCGCTAGATATTTTGTATTGGGGAATACGTGGCAACCTAACGTTGGCTTTCAATGTTATGACATACGGTGCTATCTCCAAACGACCTACATCATTGGAGCCATTAGCCCAAAGTATATCAGGAAGTGATGACAATTCAGTCGGAATATTGTCCTTTAACAAATACATTGGAGAAATGACTTTCTTACCTAAAGTAAGTTGTACTCCCAAGGGGGAACAGTACAAAGTCGCATATAACCTTTTTAGCAAATCCAAGCCTAACAAATTTTCACCGCAACCTGTTGTAAGAATGAGGGGTGCTTCTAATTCGCATGGGCCAATAGAAAGAGATATAGGACTGGAGATCGGGTTTCTAACAGGGGCGCCAGAGAAACCTACTGAAACATTCATTTCGCCAGACAAAGGTGCGCCAGGAAGTTTCGAGTGCATGATAGAACTTTTTGTAGCACCAGTATCCAGCAGAAATGGCTCTGACACTCCTGACGTAATTACCTTGACATAAGGTCCATTCTGATCTACTGGAACTGAAACAACTCCCTCTCTTTGTCCATGGCTGTCCTAGCAATCGTTACCCTCATTTTCGTGTTCGGGGTAATAGTCGTCAGCATAGTACTGAGCTGACCTGGACGACGTATTATTCTGTTGGTCAAAGCTGTTCATCGAATTCTGAGGCGGAAAAGAAGTTGTATTTTGCGTGAAATTTCCACGGCCCCTACCTCTAGGGGCATGTTGAACACCTCTTCCCCTTACACCTGAAGCACCGCTCAAACGTCGCGCAAGAGCCGGACAATTACCTTTAAAGTGACCCTCTTCCTTGCAATACGCACATTGATTCGGGCCATAAGCAATACGCTGATGGGAAAACTCGTTTCCTTGCGCGTTTCTCGAATACTGCTGTTGTGGTTGATAATTGGGCTGACTAGCCGTGCGAGGCGGATAGGCTTGCTGGAGAAGAACTTTAGTTTTTAAATCTTTTGTCTTTTTGTCGACTTTATCTAGCTCGTCTTTGCGCCTATTCTCATAGTACTGGGCTGTAGCTAAAATTTGCGCTGACGTAGAGACAGCCCAAGCACTCTCTGAATCTTTCAGTTTATTACACAGTTCAGGGATTAAATTATGTACGAATTTGTCTACAAACAATCTTTGGCCACCCTCGGTAGCCATATCCTGACCACTATGATCGGTGAAAGTCTCCTCAAATCTTGTGAAAAAGTCAGACACATTCTCATCTTTCTTCTGCTTGCACGCAGATAGCTTGTCCCAGTTTACGCGTACTTCAGGCATTATCGTTTTCATGTACGCGATAATTCTACTGGGAAGTTCAGCTATCAACGGCTCAGGTTTAGAACCACCAATTTGTCTAGCATCTATAGTGGCGATGTTCGCCCATGAGTGACCTAGTTCTTGGTCATGGTTTGTATGACGTATTTTGCTCCATAGAGGATGTGGAACAACGTTCCCAAACAACATGTCTATATCCGCTAAATTCATTATACATGAGCTTGCAGTTTGCGATAACTCCTTATAATACCCAGTCGGGTTTTTACGAGGATCAGGAAGTGTCTGCTTGAGTGCTAAGACATCGGATCTTTTCCAGGGGACATGTACCCATACACGCTGGAAATGGGGCAGAATTGGTGGATTCGCATTCGCATCACCTTCCCTCCAAACCGGAGGAACCTCTCTCATGGGGTACTGTCTCGCTCTTTTCCCGCCTGGTGCATCGTCTTCGTGACATGATCTAGAGACGTTTCCCTTACTCCTATAAGAGAGCAATAACTCTATCGCTTTCTCAACATCTGCACCTATAATCATACCTTCATAGAACTTAAAGCGTGTACGCCATAGTTCGTTCATTGTGTATTTGGGATCATTTGTCTTCACATCTTCGCCCAGATATACACACATTTCTTCGAATACGTATCTCTGAGTGGGTGCATTCCATTGACGGAAAACTTCCATAACAGACTGAACATCATATCTAACAGTATCCGTAATCCATTGGCGTGCTAGTTCATTCAGCACTTTTCTTTCCTCGTAATCAGGCAGTTGACTACGTAACTGTCTATGTTCTCTTTTAGGCGTTGTTTTAGGCGACCCAAAGAAAGGTGAAAATAGACTAGTGACGGTACCTGTCACTCTTTGTCTAATAGAAGGAGAACCTTGCGGAGGAGCAAGTGCATCGGAAAAAACAGGCTGAGGCAAAGAAGAAGTAGAGGCAATAGCAGAGGAAGTTGAAGTAGTAGTAGACGTAGTATCATAGACAATAGCTGGAGCTGTAGGCAAAGTCGTAGAAGTAGATGGAGTATGTAGCAAAGATGGCGGACTTTGAGAAGGCTGCGCCGGAGAAGTAGGAACCAGCTGAAGAGTAGCTGGCGTGTGTGCAAGAGCTGTGTTTCGTGCACCGGGGCGCGGTATAGTAAAATGCTTTGGCGTTGTAGTAGCGTCTAACGCATACGGTGGAGGTGAGCTTAATAAGTGAGACATTAATGGATCTTTCTCGGATCTCTCCTCTTGACCTTGTCCCTTATTTGGTAACATCGGGTAGCATTTATCTACTGCTAGTTTCTTGCTCCTAAGCATTTGTTCGCTTTCTTGCTCTTCCTCGTTATCCCTGTATGCAACGGCAGCTTGCACCATTGACATACCTCTTTTATTCTTTTTTGCTAACTTTATTTCTTTCTGTTTGGCTTCTTTGCGCCATAAGCGGAAAGAGTCAAACATCGCCGGCCGGGCTTTTTTCTTGAATAATTTGACCTCTAAGTTATCTAATATTTCTGAGTCGAAACTACCATATTGGGGCCATTTTAAAACACCATCCTTGCGGGTGTATTTTATCCACACTTCATTATATGTGATAGGACCTACGCCGTGCTTTACATAGAGCTCATATGTTGGAGTTCCAATCGGAGGAACCGGACAGGAATCCTCTAATCGGGAGTCCTTACTATAACCAAGACAAAACAAGTTTCCAAGTCTGCTAAAACCAGGCATCTTTGCTCACTAGTCTAGCTTCAAACTTCAAAGGATTATCTGTTACGATATTTCTCGTGAATACACAAGTCCTTCGGCTTTGGGGCTTGCAAGTACCAAATCAAAGCGTATCTCAAGGATACCAAAAACTAAGGACAAACTAAGGACTGGGAGACGCTCCACTTATACTTAACTGAAGTATTTGAAGATCGGTGACGTCGCTAGAAGACTCGTCTATCGTTTCGCTCTACCAAGGATCACTGGGTCCAAAACAAGGCGATAGTCAGGGCAGCAGTCCTTCGTAGCCGTCGGGACGCGGGGAACCTCGCAGCAAAGACCTTCGGAACCACGTCGACATACAGGGGTCGCTGAAGTGGCTGGCCGTCCTCTGGAATTTTCACACGAAGCTCCTCACGAACATCTGGCTTGGACCGTCGCCGCTTGATACCGCCCCGAGTTGGGCGCCAACTGAGGTAACGGGTTTTTAGGAACCCGTTTGGTGCCAGGGGATAACACCCGAAGACCTCTGAGTTCTCCCTGTTCCGGACCACAGAAACACGGAGTCTTCTAGTCGCAGTCAGAGATCAAGTTTTATTGGCAGCTACCAAGTAACAGGTGTCCTAGAAGCATGACAAACACGCGTCATGTGTTCTCAGGAGACTGTTCGTTTTTACAGAACCAGCCTTCTCCTTATATACAAAAATAATAGCTGCAAGCAAGAATTCTTGAGTTTATGATATGGCTATATACATATTTCTACAATAATACAAAAGAGCGAAGTCATGTAGGCAAGCCCGTATTTTAGATGTCCAATTCGTGATAGATTACCTAGCCAGGCCCGGAACTCCCATCAGATATCGGTGAAGCCCCAATAAAAGAAGGCACCTCCTAGTCATAAAACTGGCCATAAACAGGGAGCGTGGACAGGTGTGTATGTGTGTAGAAAACATGATCTGTATGCGGTGAATGGTTTGTGGTATGTTGTGCATTGATGCTATCGTGTTTGGCCACTGGGCGAGGAGCTGCCCAAACAGGTTTGGCTGGAGGCAAGGGAGTCAGTTGGGACAGGTCAGGGAGAAGTCAGGGAAGGTGGACGTGTCCTTTTAGATCAAGCTCGACCTTTAATTGACTTATCATGAGGGCAAGACACAAGATGGATACCGTTTACAAAATGGAGTCTGGGGGGTCGGGACGGAAACTACGATTCAGGGGTGTTAGCATGCCTCGATCATGACGCAAATGCATAGGAATGATGTCCTAATCATTATCGGTTCGTTGACACCAAATTCGTCATGGTACGTTGATGTTTCGGGACACGGGTATTGGACCTCGATACCGGGAAAACGGTAGGGTCCAGAATTTCAGAACCACAGTCCCTGCGGCTTATTTGTGCCAGAATGAGGAATAACTTGCACCAAGTTCAAGTTAAAAAAAGACTTTATTTCGGTCAAAATTACCTAGAAAGTGCAAAACACAGAAACCATTTATGTCTAAAATTTCATCATACAGCCATTCATGGTTAAAAAAACCCAAAAATAAAATAAAATAAAGAAATAAAATTGATTATACACATGGTTTCATATTAAAGTACATTCGATTATTGATGTGTAAAATTAGGCAAAACATACACGATTTGATTTCGGAAAGTGCGTAGTACAGTAATAAATACATAAATTAGCTAAAAAGAGCATATATAAAAAACAGGAGCCCTTAACTTTAAAACTATACAAGATATACAAATGCTTAAGCAGCTTATTTCCTTTACTTCACCATTGCGCAATCGTTACGACATTTCAAGATCTCAAAAGAACCCTTCTGGTGCACCACATGGAGAACAAAAAGCCTGCAACCGAGTAAACTAATGGGATGCTAGAATCAGATTTCAATATCCTAAATACTTCCAGGCAGCGCCTATTGCCAAGGTTCCTACATATCTGGACCAACCAACGTCTCCTTGCTTTATGATAGCCTGGGCAGCTAAAAAAAACATGGAGCTCGGTTTCATCGGGGTGGTCACATGCTGGGCAGTGAATCATTTGTTGATCACTCCACTTGGATGTAAAGCAGCGAAGTGGAAGCACCCCATATCTGTACTGTAGATAGAGCTTCCTTGCTGCTGGTGGGTTAATAAGATCTATTGCCAGCTCGAAGCAAGGAATATCTTTTATATCTAGAAAAGCTCTCGTGAGTTTCCCGGTTCTAACAGAGATGTGGGGTTGAGCCAGTCTGTGATCTTTGTAAAGTGCCTTCATTTGATCCTTAGATATTAGGAGACAGGCTGCCTCTGGTTCAGACCAACAATCCCCTAAACCCATGCTAATTAGCAAGGATTTAATGTGGTCGAACCATGGTAGCTTTGCAACACCCCATACCCTCAATACCTCTGACAATTCCTCCCTGTAAGAAATGAGTTCGGGGGTGGTCCAAAGGCGACGCCAATACATTATGGGTTTGAGGCTTGCCACTTTAGCTATTGGAGTTATTCCCATATCAAGATTTAGAGGGACCAGCGGGGTGCTACGTGTCAGTCTAAATAACTGTCTTAAGTATTGGTTCTCCACCTGCGTTAGCTTCTGCATGCTTAGGTGACCCCATAACTGTGCCATATAATCCCCGCCTCTCGCCTGTGCCCTATAAATTTCTATCACTGGGCTGACAATTCTTTTGCTAGACTTATTAAAAACCTTCAAGATGCCACCCGTAGATTGCGCTAATTATAGCGTAGATTTCGTGATGGGGCCCCCCATTCCATGGACTCGGAGATTGTGATACCTAGATACCCAAAGGATGACACTCTCTCAAGAGGTTTGCCATTTAAGGACGGGTTAGGACGTGTGCGTTTTGGGCAATTAAATGCCATAAATTTGGTTTTCTGTAGATTTATTTCTAAGCCACTTTCTCTACAGAATATCTCAAATTTGTCCAGTACCCTTTGTAACCCCATTGGTGATTTAGCTACCAGTAGAGTGTCGTCCGCAAACATCATTGCTGAGATTCTGTGGGAGGCTAACTTAGGGGCATCAAGGTCTTTTTCTGCAAGCACGGTGTCAATCAGGCCATTAATATAGAGGCTAAATAGAGTTGGCGCAAGCACACAACCCTGGCGTACGCCACGGTTGATGGGTATCGGTACCATCCTTGCCATACCTAATTTGCGCATTGTTGCATTCATGTAAGCGTTCAAAAAGTCGGATTAAATATTTGGGGACCCCCATCTCACCCAAGACCAGCCATCATTTCTCCCTAGGTGCCAAATCAAACGCTGATCTCAAGTCTACAAAAATTAAGAAGAGGCTGCCCCCCTGCAGGCTTACGGTCTTCCAGTATAACAATTGTAATCTTAGTACTTAGTCCAGGATCAACAGCTTTTCCCTGAACCCAGCCTATAGGGCGGACAAAACCCTCCTCTCTTCCATCCATGACTGTAGTCTAAGGAGTAGGACTCGTGCAAATACTTTCTGCGAAATGTCTATTAAACTAATAGGTCTATAATTAATTGGGAGAAGTGGGGAACCCTTTTTTAAAAAATCTGGATTATTTCCACACCAAGCCAGCTCCAGGGAATCTCCATGCCTTGCATAATTGCATTAAAAATCATCCACAAATATGGAGCTCAGATAGCAGTTTCACTCCTGAAGAGGTCTCCAGGTATCTTGTCCAGGCCTGGGACTTTGCCCGGAGCTATCCTTGCTAGTACGTCCTTTATTTCTTTTAAGCTTGTACTCGGAACCTCGTCACCATCAGGCAAGGGGATTAGATCCCGGTTGGTTAAGGGATAAGCAACTGACGGGTCCCGCCATAGGCAGAATCATCACCAGGCAGTCGCTCCTTAGCATAAAGGATTTCAAAATGCTCCCGCCAGACCTGTTCGTCTAGATTTGGTTCTGCCGCACTTCGGTGGGTAGTCGTTCCTAAATTAACAACTCCCCTGAGGGTCCTCATGTCTTTGTCCCCTAATGCAGTTTTCATTGTAGCCCAATTTTCATATTCCCACCTTTGCTTAGCTTCTAGAGTAACTGCTTTATAGTTTGCTCTTGCCGACCTTATTGAGGGCCGGTCTTTGACTTTGAAGGATGTTACTAATGCCTTTTTTGCCTTACAGCAAGAGCTATTATACCAAGGGTGGGAGGGCGACTTATCCTGCTTCATAATTTTGTTGGATAAAAGAAATCAAGAGTGACTTTTCCTAATTTTACATGATTTGTTTGGACCTGCTGTAGATCTATACCATCCTTGCCTAGGTTACATAAAGTGGACGCATCTATAATAACAGGTAACAAGGCATCATATAAACTGCCCAGTCTGACTTCAGATTGGCTCAAATTTGACTATCTCACTCTCTTCCTACAGTTGGATACCACTACCCTGGGATCGATAGGGTTCTCTGGGGGGGACGGGCTACCCATATTCAGAGCCTTGAGTTCTAATGCTAGCGCATGATGATCGCTATCTAGACGTGGGATAATTTTAAAATCCAACATCCTGTCCCAAAAGTGCGAATTGATAAAAATATAATCTAATATAAACCCACGATTTTTGCTGTGGAACGTATATCCATTAGATGATTCAGATGAAAATCTCCCATTACAAGCTCGTAGGGAGTGTCTCCATGTGAGACAGCTCATCTGAATCACCAATGGTGACCATTTTTTGACTTTGGGACATCTTGACTCTGGGATTTCCAAAAAATGGTCCTCATCAAATAAGCTGTCAGGGGGTAAACCCTCAAGCGGCTCAAACTGGCAGTTAAGATCCCCGCCTACTATAATCATTTGATTGGCATCAATGGAACTTAGGAAAGCAGTTAATTCTTCCACCATATTGGATTCATTGCCCTTAAGAGTGGGTCTTGAGTGTACATTTATTAGGACAACAGGGGGGTTTGTAGGAAAACCGTAAATAAACACTTAAAATGTCAATTGACCCTGTGTCAATTTGTACCGCAGTACACCCCAAGTGAGAGCATAATTATAGTATATTGTGTTTCCAAGAAACATGAGATACATTTAAAGGGATATCAGACTTTTAACACCCCAGCTATACCAAGCAACCATGGAAGAAACAAAGGTGGCTTATGTATTTATATTTCAAATGCATTTGACATTAAAACCACTAAATTTATCTTGGCAGAGTTTTTCCAGGTTTTATTAGTCAGTTGGCCGGGAGTAAACAAGATGGCTATTATAAATTTTTATTATAATGCCTATCTCTCTATATGGGACGGTATTATTTCTGACTTAAGGCGGCAGCTAAAATCTCTGGAAAAAACAGGTACTGGAGACCTGGCACTTATATGGGAAGGTGATTTTAATTGTTCAATCTGTACTGGCAGTGATACTGGTATCTGCCCCCTGAAGGAGAACAGGGCAGAAGCACTGACCCACTTTGCTCATTTAGGGATAAGAGATCTGTTAAACTCATTGATCTATGAGTATGACTTGGGCTTTGTAAATGAATGTTGCTCTCCAGCGGAAGATTTCAAACCAACCTTTAATGGAAGAGGGGTAAACTCCATTATCGATTTTGCTCTTCTATCCCTTAGGTATCGGGGTTTGGTTCTGTCTTGGGAGACCTTAGATCTTGCCCTTAGTGACCATTAACCTATTTCCTTCTCTCTGTTAACAACGGGACGGGCACCAACTAATGTGGCGATCTATCATATGCCAATAACTTTAGGCAGCACAAACGGTTATTTTATCAAATGGGAGAGAGTAGAGCCCGATATCTTTTTATATAAATTGGTCACCAGAGTTCTTGACCATTTACTGATTTGTTTGTCCGAATCTGAAAGCCATCAACAAATCCTTGATTCTTTTTGGGAAATTACAACCGAAATAAAGAAATTGCTGTTAAGACCACATAAAAAACATTCTCACAAAGGGAAGGGTTGGTTTGACAAAGGTTGCTCAAAGGCACATAAAAATCTAATACTGGTATTACATGAATCACCAAGATCACTAGAACGGGTAAGACAGGCGCGAAAACTCTACCGGACTGCTCTAGGTAGAAGGAGACAAGAACTAAAATATGAAATTTGGCAGAGCCTCCATGAAGCTTGTTTAAAAAATGATAATACTGCCTTCTGGAGGGCTGTTAACGCCCCTTTTTTCCTAGACAAAGATAAAGACATAATCGATATAGCAGTCCCAGGAGATGTGTGGGTTGAGCATTTTTCCGCCTTGTATAAGAACCCTAACCCGCGGATGACTAATAATGTCACTTATAACCAGGAGTCCTCTGAGCAGTTTCCACTGGGGATTGTCTTCGAGTATGAAGAGATAACGAGGGCTATCAAGGAGAGTGCTTCAGGGAAGGCACTGGGACCAGATGGCGTTCCAATTGATATATATATAAAAGTAATCTAGCACTGTGGTCACCCCTATTAACAAATGTTTTAAATAGTGTTAGCGTTTTAGGCTTCATCTCTACGTGGCCAGAGGCAATAGTAGTGCCAATCTTTAAAAAGGGGGATAGGAATGATCCTGCCTGCTATCGTCCAATATCTCTTTTAGATGCTATAATGACGGTAGCAGGCAGGATCATTCTTAATAGGTTGCAGGACTGGGCGGAGGAAAACCAGGTTATATCTACCCTACAATATGGTTTCCGCACAGGCAAGGGCACGATAGAACAGGGCCTGCACTTAGCACTGCTGACTGCGAAATACACTCAGGCAAAGAACGAAAGTCTTTTTATAACGTTCGTGGACTTGAGCTCTGCGTTTGATTGTGTAGACCATTCTATGCTTTGGGAGACGCTAGAAGGTATGGGCATAGATCAGCAGATTACACTGTTTATTAAAGAATTGTATAGGGATGCAGGGGCGAGGGTAAGGTATGGGAGGGACGGGGCATGCTCTGATAAATTTAGCATCAAAAGAGGAGTGAGACAAGGGTGCATTTTGGCGCCTTTTCTCTTTATTTTATATATAAATAACGTGGCAGAGCACCTTAAGACCTTTCAGTGTGATTATCCGGCCGTGGGCGGAAATTCGATTCCCATCCTTTTGTATGCGGATGACGCTGCAATCATTTCTCGCACCGTTATCGGCCTGCAGAGGGCAGTGGCTGAATTTTCTGACTATATGAATGCACGCGGGCTTTTAATTAATGTTTCTAAAACATATTCTATGAGATGTAGTGCCTCTCAAAAAACTCATAAGGCAATCTTTTTGAATAAGAAAAAAATTGAAAACACCACCAGTTTTTCTTACTTAGGAGTAAACTTCGATAGCAGGGGAAGTTGGTCTAAGGCAGTGTATGCCAGAAATCTGGCTTTCAGTAGAGCTAACGGTGCCTTGAAAAACTTCGCGAGGAAATATGGTGGTCGTCCAGTTAAAGAGCTTATACAAATATA
Organism: Lissotriton helveticus; assembly: GCF_964261635.1. NCBI lineage: Eukaryota > Metazoa > Chordata > Amphibia > Caudata > Salamandridae > Lissotriton > Lissotriton helveticus. The sequence goes on along the minus strand of NC_136069.1, from coordinate 1,451,134,666 downwards.
TAAAGCCAAATGCATTTCCACCGACATTTATGGCGCTGGTATTTGGGGTTTTACAAGAACTGACCAGATACAACTTACCGAAAATGATTTTATTCGTTATCTACTGGCAACACCTAAATCAACGTCCATTTACTTCAGCCATAGCAAACTGGGAATTCCATACATTGAGGATATAATTAAATCCTCCCCCCTTCTCTTGTGGCACAAGATTTGGATTACTCCAGAGACATCCCTAAATAGGGAGGTTATTTTGGATTGCTTACAGTTGGATGGAGCACGAAACATCAAATGGTTACATTACATTAAAAATATGACAACAGATATTGGTCATAAAGAATATTTTGAAAACCCAGCATGCTTAGAAGCTGTCCCTAGGCCTGTGCTTAAGAAACTGATTCTGGAATTTTTAGACAACAAAAGATGGCTTGTCAAAAAAGATAAACATACGGTTAGGGCAAGCCAGACCTTTGCTCCTTATAAAGGTATAAAACCTTATTTAATGACAGACTCTAGAACCTTCTCGAGAATGTTACTGACTAGGTTTCGGGCAGACATCTATTATCATCTGGTAACGTTCCCAAACTGTAACAATTGGTCTAAATATCTGGAGAGTGCCCATGTGATGGGTTATCGGACCAATCAAATATTCATTCCATTCTCTACTGTAAATTTTATGTGGCACCAAGTAAACTGTTTTTAAAGCCTATTTTTATTAAATGGGGTATTAGGGGATGCAGAGCTGCTTATAGTAAATTGAAGATGCTGGAAACAACTTTTGTGGTAAAAGCAGTGGCATCATATTTGAGAATAGTAATTGGCTTGAGGAAGACCATGTGAGCTGCGGGATTGTATTGCAAGCTGTTTTAACCTTTTTTATCTCCAAAAACCTGCCATTTATAAATGCACCTTTGATTCGTCATATCCTAAATTTGGACTGATTTTAACTAAAATGATGGATGGTCTATTATGATTGTTTTTATCTGTGATATGTTTTTATGACTGTCTCTCTTTTTAATCGCTAATTGTTATACTAAATGTATTGTACTTGTGCTTTTATGATTTTGCTCAAAATCGAATAAAGCTATTTAAAGAAAGAAAGAAAGAGAGCCCACCCAAATTATAAGACCCCCTGATGGTCTCCCAGTTCCCCCCCCGAGGTTGCTGGAATGTTAAAGCTAGCATAGCCTGGTTTGGAAACCTCTCTTCTTGCCTAGGTTTCTTGAAACATGCCGATTTCAAAATGATTAATAAAAGTTTCCCATTCTGGATCATCTAGTTTACTATTGAAACCTGCAATTTTCCAAGACAAGACCCCTGTTACCTGGGTATTCAGTGAATTCTTATTAGAGGACACCAATATTGGCTGGTTCGGGGAGACATTTGTTAATCCAATAACATCTGGGGGCTTTAGCCCTAGATCCAATATTTGTTCAAGTTTTTCAGAATAGTTAGACCCAGAAAAAAGGCCGTCTAGGCATCGGGAGCCGCTCATGCTCCCTCTGGCTAGACCGTCCACAGACTCAAAATTTGGGCCTGTAGAACTGCCCAGGCTCTCTAGGTCTAATATTACTGAAGCTATTTCCTTATTAGTAGTAATATTAGGTCCCTTTAGTCAGTCCACTCTCTCAAGAGGACAGTACCTATTACCAGTAGGAATATTAAAAGTAGGAAAATTATGCATCAACTGGCCTGGATGTGGAAATACCGCTCTTTTGGGGGGAAATCTCCTTACCGACTGATAAGGATACCCTTGGTGGTGAATTCTTGTTGGGGGATAAAAATAGAATAAAGGGAGTAATATGGGGCTCCCCATATTCCTCCCATACTCTGTTGCTAAAATTTCTTCAATATACTTGGATTTCTAAAATTTAATACTACGCATTTTTCTTGAATGTCCTTGTGGCGTTTGCCTATCCAACCCACCCTTCTTGTGGTTATTATCTCATGGGTATTCTCATACCCCAAATCGCTATGATTTGCTAACCAGTGAATGGTTTTATTTTTTAGCTCTTGATGTGATTCTGTTGATCCTTTTCTTAATGCTTGGACCACTGCAAGAACCAGTATGTATGGGGCTGACTCCGGCGGCAAATTTATAGTTGGAGGGCAATATATTTGATTGTTGATTGTTACGTTCTAAAGTGCTAGAATCTTGATTTGAAGAGATGTCAATCGCCCCTTGCCTGGAGATATTCTCTAAAGCCCCTCTTCTTACTGACAGAGGGCGGACCTGGTTTGCTGGATTTATAGACACTGGGCGTTGTCTCGTTACAGAGATTTCATTGTTTTCCCTCTCGTGCTGGCGTTCATTGAATTAGGGAATTCCTTTGTGATTAGAGGGGGCCCAGTTTGCGCATTACTCGTAGCGGGCTGAGCACATGACAAACTGGCTGTGTTAGGTGTATCTCTAGTCATCTCCCTATTTTTTGACCATCCATTCAACTTTGCTGACAGCCCATCTAGCATTGCCATAACAGGGGTTAATTCTTCCTTAACTATTATTCTTATTTGTTGCTGTAGGTTCATCATCAGCAGTGAGACCCACTTGGGCTGATCATTGCTGGATACTAAGCTAGCCTCGGTGTGATTCCCCCCCGGGTTGCCCTTTTTTCATATTCAATTCCTGCGCTTTTTTCTTTCTTGCAGGCGGTTTAACATTATCTTTTAATTTTTCTTTACATTTTCTTCCATAGCACCTTGGGGTAATAATATTAGTAAGTTCTGGACTCGGTGGCTCCACAATTAAGGATTGATCTTTAGTGGACTCTATACCTGTTGTCCTGAGATCAACTAGCGAGTCGCTACCTAGTGGGATCAGCTCTAAATTTGGGGTGATGGATAGGCGCCTCTCTGTACGTTCTATTTCTGTAGCCACAACTCCCAAGGCTTTCTCTAGCATTCTATCTATAGATGTAGGTTTGGAATTACTTTTTGGGGGAGCAAGGGTTTGTTAACATGCACCATATTTTCCCCTGGATAGGGAATACTGGATTCAGTTCTCACACATCCAGGAACTGGCGGGAGGGGAGAGCAGGATTTAAAATCATTAAAATATCAAACAGAGTTAGACACCGAAACTGCTGTCAGCAGCTTCACATTTGGCGTAATCCTGAACTGATACAGGGCCAGATTTTGTTAATCTTGGACATCAATATCCTTCTTGAGATAAGTCAGGTATATGGTTAAACCAGTTTAAAATGTAACTATTCTACCACCACCTTTTCAAAGAACTTTCATAAAAAAGACAAATTAGATATTGGTCAAGAAGTGCAAATGCCATTTGGGGGTACACAGAGGGCTTCTTCTATAAAGTAATGACCCTGTTACCCATAATCTTCATTACTGCGAGTCCAGGTCTTCCTTGTCACAGCGCCTACACTGCGAGGACTCCTTACGCCTTACAGATTACTGAGCCCCAAAAATACGTTCCTCCAATATGGCCTCCATATCCCAGAATGCACAAAAGGAGGAATAACAGGTTTTAAAAACAGAAAATTATAGCTCATGAACAGAAGATAACACATGAGTACAGAAAACTGCACATGCCCTCCCACCCAACTGCAGATGGCAAGTTTACTTAAAAGTATTAGGGGATGCCCAAATGGTAGTGCAGCAAATATCTGCAAGTGAAGTTCCCTTAAAGGCTGCCCACAATGATGCCATTCCCCTAGTAAGTCTACTTTGGAAACCACCTGGCAATTCTACATTTGAGACCTCATAATATCTAAAGATTGCCATCTTTATCCATCTACCTGAAAAGACAAAGGTGACAAACGGAATCTGCCTTTTGTGAGAGAGCTGTCCAATCTAGATATATTTGTAGATAGCCCTGTTATGGTCCAGCATGTGTAGCTTTTTCTTCTCTTACGAAGAAGGATTGGGATAAAAATAGATATTCACAATGATATTTCGATTCTATCTTGGAAAGAAAAAGAAGACTCAGTCTTAGAATTACCAGGTCCTCATAAAATATCAAGAAGGGATGGGACAAAACTTAGGCTCTGATCTCCCCTATCCTTCATCCGGAGCAGATGACCACGAAGAAGAAAACATTGTCAGAGAGCATTTTACTCCAAGAACTCCAGGGGCTCAAAAGGAGGGCCCATTATGGCTAGTGGTAGAACCCAAGATGCAATAGGAAAGTGAGTAAATGGTCAATGAAAAAAAATCTCAGCAGATGAGAAGCTAGAGGGGTGAATTTAGAGATGTCAGCACTACTAAAACGTGACCACTGAACTCTAACAGGAGTGACCGCTAATCCCAACATGAAGCCATCTCTCAAAAAAAATGTAGAGCTGTGACCAGTTCACATGGATTGGGGGAATGCCTTCTGTTTCTGTACCAAGATTCAAAATTACGCCAATGGAGTTCTGCTACTTCTATAGAATATCTTTACTCTCGGCTCCACAGCAGGCAGTGAAAGAGCGTCGACCATGCCTGAACCCAAGTCCGCACCGGCTCCTAAGAAGGGCTCCAAGAAAGCGGTCTCCAAGCCACCCAAGAAGGATGGAAAGAAGCGCAAGAGGAGCAGGAAGGAAAGCTTTGCCATCTACATTTACAAAGTGATGAATCAGGTGCACACAGATACCGGCATTTCCTCCAAGGCCATGGGCATCATGAACTCCTTCGTGAACGACATCTTTGACCGCATCGCTGGAGAAGCTTCCGGCCTGGCTCACTACAACCAGCGGCGCACCATCACCTCCCGGGAGATCCAGACCGCAGTGCGACTTCTGCTGCCCGGAGAGCTGGCCAAGCACACCGTGTAGGAGGGCACCAAGGCCGTCACCAAGTACACCAGCGCCAAGTAAGGCTTCGAGGCACATCACCAACAATAGAATATCCCTGGGCTATAACAGACTCAATAGAGGCAGCAGAATGGGAAATTGCAAATGAGGATACACTTCCATCTGCAGTAGTAGTGGAAACCATTGTCTCCTGGAATATTCCAGAACTACAAGAGGGAACTCTGCATGATCCTCCTGGATCTTCCCCAAAACTCTGGGGATCAACTGAAATGGGGGTAAACCATATGAGCCCTGATGGCCATGGTACAAACAGAATGTCTATCACATATTCTGTCTTGGATGGAACCAGGCTGCAAAAGTGGGGCAATAGAGCATTGGTTTCAGTGGTGAATAGATCCAGTCAGGGTTGCACAAATCTCCTGGCAATCTCCTGCAAATCAGTGGACAGAAACACTGAGGATGGGAATTTTAGGCTAAGCATGTCTGCACGCCTATTCTTCCTCCCCTTAGGTTTATTTAGTGGCGTTTGTGGTTCACCCTGACAAGGATTGTGCTTCTTACTTATGATGAGTACTCATTTCTCTCAACTAATTCCTTCCAGGAACAAACATGATCCACTGCTTTTAGAAAAGAAGAAAAAGCAATTAGCCAATCATCAAGCTTGGGGTACACCTGAATCCCTTATCTCTGAAGTGGGTGTGACAACATTACTCCTTGAGGCACACGAGATCTAACAGATGTGCCGCCCCCCTCAAAATAGGGCTGGCCACAACAACATTGCTATCTGTGTCTGGATACGGGCTCTCTGCATTTGGATTTGCAAGAGGATTTGCCAGTCAAAATGTCATTCACACAGGACAGTGGGTGGGTAACTCGACTTCTCCCAATATGTATGCAGAATATTAACCTCTCTATAATTTTCTATAATTGTTTTATGTTTCTTTTAGAACAGTGTGCCTGCATTTAAGTCCAATAAATTTACTCAGTAGAATACATTACAGCCAGCTGTGGGGATTAGCATTTTCTTGGCATGTCACACTCTTTTATCATCCTTATGGTGAAAATTGATGCTGGAGGGCTACTGATCTTCAATTATGGCACATTCAGAAAGTGTTTCTTTTGTTTGTGCCTCAGGATAACCCTGTAGTACTCGGGGAAGCTATAATGTGACTGCTGACCCCGTAGCTGATTGGCAAGCAGTGCTACGTTTCTGCACTAGTTTCTTTGATTTAGGAGATCTGGGTTGAGTCATTGAAGTTTAGCATGTGTTTGGTATTTAACCAGTGGGCAAAGGGAGGCCACCCAACGTCAAGGGGGGTGTTAGAGGAGCCAATCAATACCTGTCTGGGTGGTAAGTCTTGGTTGCGCTTCTTTTATAAATGTGTTTTTTCCTTTAGAAAACCCCATGGCTCTGATGGATAGGAGGTGGTCACTTGTAATCCTCACAGGCATTAGAGGAATAGCTCCTCCCTCTCACGTTTTTATGAAGCGTCTGCACAGTTGATGGCAGCTGATTTAAGATGTAGGGATACAGGTCGTTATATCTGCTGCCTCGGACAGGTTCTATGGACCCTCGTGGTAAAAATCTCTACATTGCTATGTAGCTGAAGTGCAACTGAGAATCTGCACAGTGAGACTACACGAACAAGGAGGCATATTATCAAGGGATTTATCTCCGCTTTTTTGGCTTTAAAAGCCAAGAAAGCGGAGATAAAATTATCTCCCTATTACCTAGCTGTCGCTAACACCAGTTAGCGACAGCTAGAAGGAGATGGCGACCATCTTGGGCCACGCTTTGCATGTCAGAGATATTTATCACTAATGACATGCAAAGTGGGCGTGCCAAGATGTTAGCGACTGGAAACAGTTGCTAACATCGCTATCTCCTATTACTAACTTTTGGAGATATTCGCGCTAAGAGCGAATATCTCCAAAAGCTAACACCTGCCGTGAGCAGTTCTTAGCCATGTTATCCAATGGGAGGTGGATAACATGGCTAAGAGCATTAGCTCGGTAATGCATGAATATCGCTGACTTTACAGCGATATTCATGCATTTCGGCCGATTTTTATCGCTTAGGAGATAAACCTTGATAATAGCAATGCTCCTAAGCGATAAAAATCGCCGCAACACGGCGATAAAATTATTGCCGCTAAGCCAACATAGCGATAATTATCGCTAGTTGTTGGTAATAAGCCCCAGGGGGCCGGTTCAAATGTTCCTCAGGCCAAAGAGATAGGCCAAAAACTGAGAGAAAAGTGCATCTCCAAAGAGAAGAGGCAGAGGAAAGGCATAAACAGGCCTTTTCCGACTGCTCAATCGAATAGAGACGTATGCCTTACCACAAATAGGATCGAAGCATAGTAACCTCGACTGAAAAATACATGTTTGAACAAATTTAGACCTTGCAGGACAAAACAATTATGGAATATTACCTTTCCTGAGATACACTGATGCCATAGAAGTTTGACTGGAAGACAGGAGCAAACACAGGCGTAGTTTTGGGTAGGGCTCCATCGTATCCCTCCCCTGGACGGTGGAAAAGTCTTTCAGTTTTACTAGTTAGAGCTTTTAGAAGCCGGTCATCGAACTGGAACACTCCACAAATTCTAGGACAAGGACGAGGAAGTATTACAAAGTGGAAATGTGGAAAGGCAGATTTACGAGTCAAATAGCCTCAAACTTGAACCAATAAAATAGTTGACAGTTTAACAAAGCTAAAAATATCCAAACATGTGGATAGTTTCAGTTGTCTCAGATTTGATTTGTTCAGGATCTCACATCACAGGTCCAATGTTGACATGGTGGAGAAATATTTGTACATATTTCTCTCTGCTGACTGCAAAAGATGGACATGAGCTTTATGTTATTACCTTCTTTTTTAGCATACAATTCACCTGTCTGGTCTTTTGGCGTTGGGAAGGTGTCTCAAATATGTGTTGTCATAATATGTATAAAACGTATATCTGTTCTAGGAGTTAAAGCCAAACAACCATGGGGCATATTATCAAGGGGGTTTATCTCTGCTTTTTTGGCTTTAAAAGCCAAGAAAGCGGAGATAAAATTATCTCCCTATTACCTAGCTGTCGCTAACACCAGTTAGCGACAGCTAGTAGGAGATAGCGACCATCTTGGGCCCCGCTTTGCATGTCAGTGATATTTATCACTAATGACATGCAAAGTGAGCGTGCCAAGATGTTAGCGACTGGAAACAGTCGCTAACATCGCTATCTCCTATTACCAACTTTTGGAGATATTCGCGCTAAGCGCGAATATCTCCAAAAGCTAACACCTGCCCCTGAGCAGTTCTTAGCCATGTTATCCAATGGTAGGTGGATAACATGGCTAAGAGCATTAGCTCAGTAATGCATGAATATCGCTGACTTTTCAGCGATATTCATGCATTTCGGCCGATTTTTATCGCTTAGGAGATAAATCTTGATAATATCAAGGATCCTAAGCGATAAAAATCGCCGCAGCTCGGCGATAAAAATATCGCCGCTAAACCAACATAGCGATAATTATCGCTAGTTGTTGGTAATATGCCCCTATGACTTATATGCTAAGAACTTTCTGAAAAGACATACCTTTACCTCTTTTCTGAAATGTATTTAATTTAAGTGCCTCTGATGTCTGCTGGCATGTCTTTTCATATTATAGTAGCCAATGCTGAAAATGAGATCAGTTTAAAGCCAGAGGGTTTACTGCTGAAGACCTCTGTCCTGGGCTCCATTTTCTGGTCTGCTGTATGAGAATGTGGCCGGGACGGGGTCCCACAGGCACCAGGAGGGCCCCTCTGCATGGCCGGGTTAGAAAGATCTGCCAGGCTCCTGTCAGCACTCTGGCTGGCCATGGGGTGAAAGTTTGCGGCCTTAGGCTCCGTTCTCCATCTGACCCTATCTCAAAGTGCCCAAGACAATGTCTTGTATGCCTGAAGAGGTCTCCTTAGCTTAACTGGGATAAGAAGAGTTCAGAAGCTCTGATGTATACCGGGTCAGAGCTCTGGTTGGGTCTGGAGTGGAAGCCCCTGGCCCTGAAAACTGTTCTCCGGCCTGCTGTGTCTCAAAGTACCAAGGACAGGATCCTGCAAGCCCAAGGAAGTTTCCCCAGTTTGGCTGGGGTAAAAGCTCTCACTGTGCCCCAGGTAAGCGCTCCAGCTAGCCCTTGTGGAAACTCCTGGCCTTGCACTCTGTTCTCCACTCTAGGTGACTCAAAGTGCCTGTGACGGGAGTTCCCACAGACCCTGGAACGTCTTCCCAGTTGAGCCAGGTTAAGAAACTCTTATTAAGTCAGAGCTTTGACTGACCTCAGGTGTAATCTCCCAGCCCTGGGCTCTGTTCTCCGTTCTGCTGTGTCACTTAGAGCCCAGGATAAGGTCCTGCAAGTCCGGGGAGGTCTCCCTTAAATGGCTGGGTTAAGAAGCTCTGAAAGCCCCCAGGTCAGACTACTGTTGGCCCTGTGATGGAAACTCCCAGCCCTGAGCTCTATTCTCTGGCCCTCCATGTCTCAAAGGCCCCGGGACGGGTACCAACAGGCACGGGAGGACTCACCTGCTTGTCTCTCCTGCATTCAGTGTTTATGTCAGATTGTACACATCTGACATGAACGTGCACAATTTGCTGTTGCAACAGTCTAATGATACTTCTGTGTACTTGTCAATAAGTAATGAAGACAGTACAATACTTTAGAACTAGCTATCAGAGTAATAAAGAAGCATGGGCCTCATTTATAAGGTTTTGCCTTAGGGCAGCACCGCATGCCTTCCTGCTGCACTGCCCTGCGGCAAACGAAAAGGGGAGGAATACGCTGTATCTATCAGATAGTTGCATTCCTGTCCTTTTCCCCTGTGCCAGTGCACAATGGGCTGCCGTGCGCCAACGCAGGCACCTGTGCACCATGGTGCATGGGTGCCTGTGTTGCGGGGATGATTATTTTTGCACAGGAAGGGAAATCTTCCAGCACAAAAACAATCACAAAAGTTTTTTTTTCTCTTTCTATGTGTGATGCAGAATGCAGCATGCATCACACAAAGAAAAAGGAAAAACGAGGGAGAAAAGTTGTGTCTCCCTTACGCCTCCCCTGGGAGACGTACGTTTGTGGTGATGCCTAAGAATTAGGATTTCTCATAAATCTGGGGCAGTGTCAAAAAGCCATCAAAGTTGCTGGGAACGCCCCCAGCAACACCCATTGCATGGCCCTTTAACACAGAAAACTGCGCTAAAAGGGAACACTATTTATGAGGCAGCATTAAGCCCAAAAAAGTGGCTTAGCACTGCCTCGTAAGTATGGATCAGGCTCCTTCGCTACAGAATGTCACAAAAAGTGACTGTCTCCCCTCAAAGAATCATCATACAGTTCTTGATTATCTACATAATCTGGATTATGGTAATATTCTATGCTTAGGGGTCAATAAAACATTAGCGAACAGGCTTCAAATCACGCAAAATGCAGCCGCTCATCTACTCTGCCATGCTCCCAAATCGGCTTCGGTCTCCCATCACCTACACGGTTTACACTGGGTGCTTCTTGCCAAGCGTATTCAGTTCAAAGCACTGTGCGATAGGCATGAAGCTTGCCGCAGTTGTGGCCCAGCCATTTGAGCTCATTGGTGCATCCTTATGCACATAACTGTGTCATCCGCTGCAGCAGTTTGCATCTTGCCATGATACCTCATGCGAATCGAGCCAGGCTTGCTTGGCGGTAGGTCTTTCTCAATGCTTGGCCCCACTTTATGGAACACTTTGCCTTTAAACCTATATGGCGCACTTCCTTTTTGGAATTTCGTAAGCTGCTAAAGACAGGGAGGCTTATTTACAAGCACCTTGCGCCACTTTTGCGTCACATTTAACATGGGAAAAGTGACGTAAAAGTGGCGCAAGGGGCTTGTAAATAAGCCCCTGGTTGTTCTAACTGTGCTGCCTGCCATCCAGCCCCTTACTTAGTACTGAGAGTGAGAAACCCCGTTGTCGTCGTACCCATGCGCTTTTCATATCCAAAGATAGATATTTTCGGGAGACGCACAGAGCGGTGGTATTTTTGGTAAATAGATCTAATATTAATTAGTTGTTCTTTCACGTAGTTCACCCGACGATACCTTACCTTTAGGGTGACGAGAATGCTCCGCGTGCTCCCTCCTCCACACCAAAACAGAGCTAGAGCTGGTACCGATGGCCAGATGGCCAGCAATGACATCCGCCGCCTGCCTAATCTCCGCCTTTATTTCGGTAATGATAACCAGCACCCAAGCATAACCAACTCTGCTTTGAGTGCGTTCTTGTGTACCCTAAATTATTTAGTTAGCCTTCTTTTTAATAAGTTCTGAGCACCACCACCTCATCTCAGGAAATTCGAACCTTCAAATTCAACACTATTATTTCATGATCTTTCTGTGGAGACTTTAAATTAAACAGTACCACAAGGCTGCTCTAGATGGCAGCAAACTACCACACATATTTTAGCAGAGTTAACCATTTCCGTTCTTAGTGAAGTAATTCAAATGTTTCTCTGCTTCAAATAGAGATTCATTTGTAACAGCTTGGAAACTGTTACTTGAGGGGCGCATGTTACCTTATTGTGATCAATTACAAAACAGTACCTGAACGATTTTTCAGCTTGGAGCTCAAATCGTAGCTGCCCCACTTTTTTCCTTCTGCATATTGTGTTATCAGGGTGAGATAGGGGGTCTAATATTCAGTTGCATGGTTCCATTAGCATTGAATTCCCTGTAGGAGGATTTCCAAGCAACCTCTTCTTTCTATGCATCATATTTATAAGGAACGTCTAAATATTTTTCTTTGCAATGTTACTCAGAAAGTGTAAAACTCGTTTAGACTAGGGGTGGCCCGGGACCTGGGTTTTCACTCTGAAAAATTCTGCGGAGATACAGAAAAAATTGCAAGATTCTGCGGAGTTCCGCCGAAGCCCGGAAAATCTGCAGCTCGTGCATTAAATGTGAACTGCACCATGCAAGTTTATTTTGCTGCGCCTCGAGTAGAAAATCTAGTGGAGTAGCAGCAAATCTACTCGAATAGCAGCCCTCTGATCATGACGGCTTGCGAACTGCGGGGACCGTCCATGTAAGAAAACTGCATTAGGGGACACCAAATCTCGCTCGCCAGTTCCATAATTCTGGAGCCACGTGGGAGAAAAATTCCACCATGAGATGATTGAAGAAATTTGGTAAGAACGCTGTGTTAAACAGTAATGCGGAGTAGCCAACATTCCACCAATTCCGCAGGAGGAACGAAACATTCCACAAATCGAACTCTATGCCCTTTTTAGGGAGAAGAGGCTGGAGATAGAATTACAAAAACAAACTGTCAAATCATATGTGATTAACATAAACAATGACCTATCTCCACAACAAATACCTCTATACCTAAGACTCCCCATGACCAACTGGGAAAGGTCACTTTTATTTCGCCTAAGAGCTGGATCTATAAAATACTCACTTTCCTTTCCCATGGGCCATAGCACGATGAATTTTGGACATGAGCTTGGCCCTTGCCCCTGCGACGGACACAGTAGACAAAATGACTTGCATTTCTTCTTTCATTGTAAATTTTTTATGAAATATATTAAATGGTTTTTAGCCCCATATTTTAAAAAACAAAGACCAGTTTCCCTAATTCAATCATATCTTTTGCTTTTAAAATTAGAAAATGATGAACTGATTTTCCGCGCTAGTTCATTTCTGAAAGTCATCTTTCATGCACGGAAATCTATGGAATCTCCCTGAAATGTTTACGTGCCCAAAATGCCTCTCTTGCACTAGCACTTTAGCTAATTGGAATGCACATTGGAATGCACTTTAATAATTTGACTTTGATTGTTTATTTTAATACTTGAAAACTAATTGCAGTTTTTTTAACTATTCATGGAAATTGTGAGAATTACTTCTAAACATGTGTTTTTATGTAATATGTGACTTTTATGGATTTCTTGCAATCCGAATAAAGTTTTCTTTGAATTGAATTGAAACATTCCACCCACCCCTAATTAAGAGCATTCTGACTTCTGGTTCAGGTCCTGTGGTTTGAAGTCTAACTTGGTCTCTGGCCCCTTCATTCAACAATTGTACTTTTATTGATATCATATTTATTTGTGAAACAAATTTATTGAGAATACCATCCCTGACAGCTTGACATCCTTCTCAATGTAGGCAGGATGCCATGTTTTTGGTCCTGTTTCTTTGTGTTGCACATCACTGTTTAGTGGTAAGGGAAGGTTTTCGGCTTAGGGGGGGGGGGCGATGAAATGCCCCTCGAGGGGCCTCATGTTCACCATTAGCTTTTAATTCTTCTTTTCCAAAGCAGAAGAAAGTGAAGTAAACTGGTGCAAATTGTTGCTTTGGGGTCGTGCTGGAAAGGCACTAAGGCAACTAAGTAGCTATGTGCTGCTTTGTGTTACTTTGTATCAAGGTGGTGGCCAATAAGTGGTATCCAGGTGTTTCAAGGCTGCCATCCATGGTTTTTGACACAAAGCCTTATCTACTAACATTTGTAGACAGGGCTTCGCCAAACAAATACACTATCTTCCACCTACTCTCGGCTAAGAATCCTGATGTTCTTTTATTATCTGAAACTTGGCTTACCGACGACTCTCTCCCCGATATCCTGGCGGCATTACCCCCTGACTACTATCTGCTGAATGCCAATCGCCCCGGGGGCCGGTCTGGCGGTGGGGTGGCAGCAATTATACGTAAGAACTTAAAAATCATCGCTACCACCTCTCTGATTCTCCCCGAAGTGGATAACCTGGTCCTCAGCCTTGGAACTGAGGTGGGTGCAGTTACTGTCATAGTCCTCTACCGCCCCCCCTCCCTATGCCCTCCTTCCCCTCTTCCTTCACTGAGCAGCTTGCCAATCTCATCACCTCCACCTCCCGTGTCGCCATTTTTGGCGACTTCAATTACTGGTTCCAACACAAGGATGCTGGGCTATTTGAGACTCTTTCGAGCCTAAACTTTACTCAACTTCTTAAGCTCCCTACACACACCGGTGGCCATATCCTTGACCACATCTGGATTCATGGGGTGAAGTCCTCCTGCCCGCAGATCACTCCTTGTGTGTGGTCTGACCACTCCCTGATTGAGACAACCATCTCAGTCAATGATAACATCAGGACCCCCCCTTTGGAGGGCGGTGTTGCCCGCAAGTGGAGGGCTGTTGATTCCTCGGAATTTCTCTCTCATCTGTCTCGTTCCTGCCCTTCCCTTTCTAGCGCTACCCACATCGACGAGCTAGATGACAACATCTCTCACTGGCTCACGTCAGCTAGCGACATCTTTGCCCCGCACACTAAGTTTCCCCGTTCGCGGCACAGTAACTCCCATAAATAGTTTGATCTCCAACTTAAAACCCAACATCTGGAGCTTCGCCAATTGGAGCGCAAGTGGAGAAGAACCTATTGTACCATGAACAGAGACATTTATGTGGCCGCGCGCAATAAATACAAAAAAGCCATCGCCGCGGCCAAAACAGCCTATGTCTCTAACAAAATTTTATCTGCCACCTGTAAATCTAAGGAGATTTTCAAAGTCTTTGATGAATTCACCTCCGACCCTAGGACGCTCCCGACCCAGGTACCCACACAGGAGTCATGCAATGCCCTCAGCACATTTTTCTTGGAGAAAATTGTTATGATTAAGGACACCATTCCAGTCACCTCTCCTGTTAGTGCTTCTGCCTGTCCCCCTCCTAATGCCCTTTCCTTCACACATTTTCCCCCTCTAGACCCAAAATCCTTGGCCCCCTTGGCCGCTCGGGTTAAATCCGGCTCCCCAGACGACTATTGTCCCCCCTCCATACTACGGGACATATGTCTCTTTCTTTCTGACAATATTCTCTCTCTCCTGAACTCCTCTCTCTCCTCCGGCTTGGTGCCTAGCTCCTTCAAGGCAGCCGTTTTGGTGCCTTTGCTGAAGAAACCTGGAGCTGACCCCGCAGCCTTGGCGAACTATCGGCCTATCTCCCTTTTGCCCTATTTCGCCAAAATTCTGGAAGCCCACGTCACCGCCTGTCTCTCTCAGTTCATCGAGAGCTCCAACTTCCTAGAATCCAACCAGGCCGGTTTTAGACCCGGCCACTCTACGGAGGTAGTTATCCTGGCCGTGTTGGATGCTCTCAGAGCCGGCGTGGACAGGGGTACCCCTCAGGCCCTGGTTCTTTTAGACCTGTCGGCCGCCTTCGACACGGTGGACCATAACATCCTTGTCCACCGTGTCGAGCAGGCTGGCATCCAGGGCCTGGCGCTGGACTGGGTTAAATCCTTCCTGACGGGGAGGTCTCAGACAGTCAGCCTGGGCACTTTCAGGGCACCTAGGGAGCGTTTACTCTGCGGGGTCCCGCAGGGCTCCTCTTTATCTCCTCTTCTCTTCAACCTATATCTTCAACCTCTTCTTCTTTCTCTGAGGCAGTAGGACGTCACCGTCTTTAACTACGCTGACGACCTGCAACTCATCTTTCCTCTTGACTCTTCTTCTGCTATTCCTAATTTCCAGGCGGTTATGGTCCACATTCTTCAGTGGATGAGCCAGAACCAACTTAAATTAAATCCCGGGAAGACGGAGCTCCTCCTTCCCGGCAAGAGCTCCACCCACTGGGGCCCGCATTTTTGGCCGGCCGACCTCGGCCCTTCCCCCACCCCTGTGGCCTCAGTCAAGAGTCTCGGGGTCATCATTGACTCCGAGCTATCCCTTAAACCTCAAATAGGAATGGTGGTCTCTTCCTGCATGTACCAGCTGCGCAGGATCAGAAAGGTGGCCTACCTCCTGACCCCCGAAGCCCTGATCCAAGTTATTATGGCTCTCGTCCTCTCCCGCTTGGATTTTTCGAATTCGCTCTATTATGGTCTACCTAAGGCCCTCCTCTCTAGACTTCAGGTCGTCCAGAACCAAGCGGCGAGACTGGCCTTCGGGATCCCGAAATGGCAATCCGCCAAACCCCTTCTCACCAAACTACATTGGCTCCCTGTATCGTCGAGGGCAGCCTTTAAGATCGGCTGCCTCACTTTTAAATCTCTAACCGGCCCCTGTCCTGCCTTCCTGAAATCCCTTATCAGCCCTTATTGCCCCTCACGCAACCTCAGATCTTCTCACCTCCGCCTGCTGGTTGTTCCCTCCTTTAAGCTCTGCAGAATCGGTGGCCGGAGATTCGCACTCCTAGCCCCCAAATTCTGGAATTCTCTCCCTCCCTCACTTAAATTCTCCAACTCGCTCATTCAATTCCGTAAATCCTTAAAAACTTGGCTTTTCCCACAATCTGGTTAATTTTCTTTTCCCCGTTGTCAGTATCAGACCAGTGCCAGGAAACCCACGGTGTCAGAGCGCTTTATAAGCACCCCTTAACATAACATAACATAACATAACATAACATAACATAACATAACTTTGAAAGAATAGTAAATTTGCCCCTGCATGTCACAGATTTTAATTCCAGCAGTCTTAGCCTTTCAACCTTCCAAGGTTGATGAAAATAGCACTGTAAGTTGAATACAACTAACCTCTATATATAAGGCCTTGGGAAATGATTCTGTTTGTTGTCAGGGCTGTATCGATAAAATACATGGGGTAAAGAGGCAATTGGCACGAGATAGGTTTGCAGTTCAGAAAAAGAGACTACAACGGTGACACTCAGCTCTGTCTCCAGCCTTACTGTCTCTCTCACAGTAGGATGGTGTGCAGTGCCCTCATAAAGATGTTAATGTTAATGTAAAGCGTTCTATTACCTTCGGGTGTCCTGGCGCTGAAATCAAATGTCCTGCAGAGGCCTAAGCAAGTGTGAAATTGCTGTTTAACTGGACTGGAAAAGCCACGTCTTCAGGGCCTTCCTGAAATCAAGGTAATTAGTTATACCTCTCAGCTGAAATGGTAGGTCATTCCATGCCTTGGTGGCTCCGACCGCAAAACGTCTACCTCCCCAATTGGCTTTTCTTACCAAGGGCACTGATACCTGTTTTGCTTCTGACGAGGGCAGGGTTCTCCTAGGAACAAACCACTGGAGGTCTAAGATGAAGGGGTCCATATCCATGAAGGGATTTATGGACCGCACACAGTGCCTTGAAGCAGATGCGTTTCTTCACGGCCAACCAGTGAAGCTTTTCTATCTCTGCTGATATTGAAGCATGTTTGGGTGTTCTAGTGAGCAGTCTGGCTGCCGCGATCTGCAGTAGCTGAAGTGTTTTCATGATCCTTTCCTGGATGTTTAAGTATAAGCTGTTACATTAGTCCTATTTGGACATGACTAAGGCAGTGATGACAGTTTTTTGGCTATCTGTGGGAAGGAGAGGCAACTTTTCTTTGCAGGATCTTAAGGAAAAGGATGTTGTTGTGACCACTGCGTTGACCTGATCCTTAAGACTGAGTTCATTGTCAATATAAATTCCTAAGTTCTTTACTTTCCTAATAGGTTTAGGAAGGGGGCCCATTTTTTCCGGCCACCAGCCCGGTGACCAAAAATTCAGATTGTTGCCATACAGAACCACCTCCGTCTTACTGGAATTAAGCTTGAGGCAGTTTTGGGTCAACCAGCCTCCTACAGCTGTTAGGCAGTCCTGAAAGCGAGTGGCCGTATCCTGTATTATGTCAGGTAGCAGAGACACTACAATTTGGGTGTCATCTGCTGTGAGAGATGGAAGCAGAAGTCCAACGCTTCACAGTCCACCATGCATGAGTTAACAAAAGATGTGCTTAGTGACTTTAAATAAATAACTGCTAGTCCGCCTGCCTTTTTGTGAGGTCTATTTAAAGTGTGAACCGTATAATCGGGTGGTGTAGCTTTATCCAGGTCTGGCCCAGACACTTGGTCCGAACAGGACTCTGTGATAAAAGCAATGCTGATTTGTTCTTCCTCTATTAAGGAGGCACAGTCAATGCTATGTTTCCCCAAGGATTTTGCATTTAGCAGGACACATTTAAACTCTTTAGATCCAACTTGTTTCTGAGCTTTATGATTATTAAAAGCATCTATCCTTCGTTGGAAAAGGTATTCAGGTAGTTTGGTTTTACACCCCAGGCAAACTATAACACTACGATGGACCTCCATACTGGGGATGATACATATACAGTTCTGCTTAGGTTTAGAAGTATTAAGACTATGTAGCTTACCACTTGAACAGGGCTCCAATCTGGAGTACCCTAAATCTAAACGGGCAGGGGGGCTGGCGCTGTGCGTGGGCCATGTGCGGATGGGTGCAGGCGGGCTTGCCTTAGGTGCGCCCGCTGCACGCGTCCGCTGCGCGCTCACGCCAGTTCTGCTTTCAAAGTGCTATCGGGGAGAGCGACTAGCGTGCTAACCCTGCCTCCTCCCCAAGATGGCGGTCGCATGTGTAAAGCAGACCCCGGGGAGTCCGGCCCTAAGCACTGTGCAAACTCGCAAAACAAATAGTTTTTAAAACCAGCATCGTGCTGGGATCAATGAATCAGCAAATGAAAACAGATTTCATGTGAATACCTAAGACGGTGGTCTCTCCCGGCTGAGCCTCAGGAGGACATTCCTTAACTCAAAGTGCGTAATCTGAAAGTGACAAATACTATAGCCCTGGATTTGCCTCCCAGGCCAGTCCATCTTACCCTCCCAGCCGATCAGTCAGTGGACTGCCTTCTTGTAGCACCAGCAGTGTGAGCTTTCACAGCACGTAGGGGTTTACACCTTGTACAGCTATTTGTTTAAGGCTTCTGCAGATTTACATCTCTGTGACAGTCTTTGGTCCCAGGCTGACTCCAGCTTCCCTCCTTGGTCAACATGACCATTTCCCTATCTGGTTTTCAATTTGGGATTTTACAGCACTATTAGCAATCTCTTGTCTATTGCACTTATTTTTGCATAGCACTTCATACGACACTTCTGAAGTTTGAACGTGCTGTAAATAGCAAATGTTACTCCTACTTAACTTTAAGGTACTTAATTGATCAACCGTGGTGGATGGAAGACTGAGTTGGACTTGCAGGGATTCAAAGTGTTGACTTTTAGTGCAGATGACAGGGGAGAATGTTACCTCAGTGAGCCATCTTTCCAGCCAGCACTTGCATACTCCAGATTTAGAACCACTTGTAGAACACAGAAATGTCTAGTGTGAGGTGTGATGAGGCAGAGCGTTCAATGCCTGGGCGGCTCCTGCATGAAACGTTACAATATCAGAATAGTAAGAAAAAACGCCATGCCTGCTCAAGTCTTGCCTCATGCACTGTGACAGAAACCCTATCTAGAGTTCTTTTCATTATGGGATGGTGAGTATGCCGTCTGCTTCTGCACAGAGGACATCTTTAGTGATAAAACCAGTGGGTCATTTAATTTTACCTTCACTTTTCTACCATTTCGCTATTGCCAGGAGACCCCCCCCAGACAGATGCAATAAATATTTGTAGACTTATGCATATTTATGTACCTATAATAAAATACTTCAGCTGATGTAGGCAGGAGCTGATGCAGAACCATTAGTGGCGCAGCCAGGGTGCCATGGGGCCTAGCGCAAGGAAGGAGCTGGGCCCCTGGCCTCTATTTGAACTATAAAATACATAAATAATTTGGTTTCAATGGTCCCCTCGGACCTCTAGCCCACTGTACTTGCTGCACCAATCGCCAGATTTCCCAAGAGACAAAATAAAGGCAGGGCTCGAGTCACGGGTAGACATCGTCTCACGGGTAGACATCGTCTACTCACTATTTTCAGAGGGTAGAAGCCATCTACCCTGCTGCAAAGCTGCCCGCTTTCTTCAGAGTGCCGCATTCCTCTGGAATTCACAGAAATATGCTGAACTCATCACAGTGTCATTTTCTGACACGAGACACTTTCAGGAGCGCCTGCACGTTGTCTGCTTTTGTTCAGAGCAGCAACGTGCGGGGGAGGGGCTTATCAGAAGCAAGCTGGGCCCATAACAAAGGTCGAAATTAGGAGGCCATTAGGCCTCTTTTTGTTGGAGTATCCTGAGTGGGAACTATGGAGAGCCTCACACCTAGCTGCAAGGGAAGGGAAGCAAAGGCTCACATCTTATCACTTCACAGGTATTTAAAAGAGAAATGCTTCTGACTTTGTTCGGTCCCTCTATATAAGAGATATCTATGCATGCAATCTAGGAATATCTGATGTGTTGGTCGCCCCAGTATTTACACAAGTAACAATTTAAATACAACTCTTTTGTTTTATTTCGTGTATAGCGCTTTAGCACTGCAGTAGGTGCTGTAAAAGAAATAAAACAAAATAGTGGTATTTGAATTGTCATTTGTATACTTGTGATATAAAGCACTCTGACACCCTGCATTGGGAAGAGTAGTGCCACTAGTCATCCCAATGCAGGGTGTCAGAGCACCTTACACCACATGTACAGATTATACATTGATCATAGATCATATGTATGTACATCAATATAAAGGATGTGTTATACAGGGCAGTGAGGATTACAAAGTGTAGGAGCCACATGTCCTTCATACTCCAGTGTGCTATATTAGTAGGATTACAATTTATGAACTGCAAGTAACAAAAGAATCTCTATCTTAAAAGCAGTAACCCACTTGCCCATTTACATAAAATAAAATCTATCATCTGCGTGCTACTTAATGTGCTTTGCGGGAGACATATTACCCCTCTCTGCTACTTTGATTCAAAACTAGGACTAGGGAAAATGCAGATCTCTCCACCAAACACATTATCCTCCAGAGTTTTCTTACAATTATTTTTCTCTGAGATTTACCTTGTACACAAAGACCTCTGCAGAAGGTGAATTTCTTTGTGGCAGGGTTTAAAAAATAAGTTTAAGTTGAGGGACTGATTTTTCCCCCTGGTTGTGTCAATATTTTGGCACAACCCCAATGCAAAATCAAATGTGTTAAATATTGCAATTCGTTCAAATGTACTCATGATAGACCTGGTAAACATATGTGAGGTCTTAAGATCTAATGTCACTTTCTGTGAGGTCCTGGGTTGTGATACTGCTTCCTGCGATGCCACATGCGTGGCCGCGCGCCGTGATGTCACGTCCTGTGATGTCACACGCAGTAATGCTTTTCTTGTGATGCCACGCGTGGTTATGTCACACCCATTCTGCCTAACTTGGTAAGTCGCCCCACTTCTTTTTTTTAGGACTTTAGCCCTGAATAAAGGGATCACTAGGGGACTAGCACCCATGATCACCAAATGCATCAATCTTCACAGTGAAATGTTTTCATGGGTTATGAGCAATGTTCCCTCTAATTTTTTTCCTCTATGTGCGGCAGGGGAGGGGCTCTGTGCGCTGCAACCATGGCTATGTGCGCCAGGAACCAAAACGTGCGTGTCTGCGGCGCCAAATGGCACTCAAATCGTTTACTTTAAAAAGTGAAAAGATGGTGCATTTTCACACATACAGAGCCAAAATAAGGGTCTTAAAGGCAGTTTGCAAATTTTTTGTATTGCCTGTATTTTCATTGTTATGTCTCTGACTGCTGTTGTCTGTCTTCCCCGCTGCCTGTACATGGTCCGTGCCCCTTTTTCCTCCCTCTGTTCCCCTCGCTGTCCCTGTGATCTCTCTGCCCGGCCTTTCCTTCTGTACCCCTCGCTGCCCGTGTCTCTGCCCAGTTTTCCCTTCTGTTCCCCTCGCTGCCCCGTGCCTCTCTGCCCGTTCTGCCTTCTGTTCTTAGCTGCCCCTATATTTCTGTATTCTGTATTTTACCTCTGTGCCATTAGTTTTTTGTGCCCGTCTGCCCTCTGTGCCACTCTTTTTTGACCTTCTGCCCTCTGTCCCACTCGTTTTTGTGCCCTTCTGTCTTATCCACTTCGTTTTCCCCTAGTTTTTTGTGCCTTTCTGCCCTCTGTTCCACTTCACTTTCCCCTCGTTTTTTGCCTTTCTGCTCTCTGTCCCACTCGTTTTTGTACCGTTCTGCCCTCTGTTCCACTCGTTTTTGGTCCCTTCTGCCCTCTGTCCCACTCGTTTTTGTGCCTTTCTGCCCTCTGTTCCACTCGTTTTTGTGCCATTCTGCCATCTGTCCCACTAGTTTTTGTGCCCTTCTGCCATCTGCCCACTTGTTTTTGTGCCCTTCTGCCCTCGGTCTCACTCGTTTTTGTGCCCTTCTGCCATCTGTCCCACTCGTTTTTGTGCCTTCTGCCCTCCTTGCTTTTTTCCTTGTTTTGTGCCCCTTTTGCCTTTTGTTCCACTCGTTTTTGTGCCCTTCTGCCCTCTGTCCCACTCGTTTTTGTGCCCTTCTGCCCTTTCTCCCACTCGTTTTTGTGCCCTTCTGCCCTTTGTCCCACTCATTTTTGTGCCTTTCTGCCATCTGTCCCACTCGTTTTTGTGCCCTTCTGCCCTCTGTCCCACTCGTTTTTGTGCCTTTCTGACATCTGTCCCACTCGTTTTTGTGCCTTTCTGCCCTCTGTCGCACTCGTTTGTGCCCTTCTGCCCTCTGTCCCACTCGTTTTTGTGCCCTTCTGCCATCTGTCCCACTCGTTTTTGTGCCTTCTGCCCTCCTCGTTTTTTTCCTTGTTTTTGTGCCCCTTTTGCTCCACTAGTTTTTGTGCCCTTGTGCCGTCTGTCCCACTCGTTTTTGTGCCTTTCTGCCCCCTGTCCCACTCGTTTTTGTGTCAGAGGCAGTCATAATCACTACTATATGATCTGACCATGGCCAAGTAACACTGTCTATCTCGATTGAGAGCAGAAGGAATAACCCAATTCCCACATGGATGATTAATGAAATAGCATTTCAGCATCCTTCACTGAGAGCTAGCGTATGAGAGACTTTGGAACATTATCTTGAGGAAAATGTACCAGAGGAAATGTCCTGGGCTATGATCAGGGTCCAGGGATGCTGCTAATGAAGTAATAAGAGGTGACTTCATAAAACATGCCACAACCTTTGTAAGACTCAATAAACTAGACATCTCGACCTGGAAGTAGATGTTTCTAGACTACAGGAATATAAAAGGGAATGCTCATGGGGGTGGAGACACGACCAAGCAAAATGGAAGCTCTGTTACAGAGTTCCGCTGCCTGAACCTGGCCCGATTTCAGTTCCTGAGGGCTACTTGCAGTCACTTACCACTGATTCTCTGGTGTGGCGACTGATGCCTTGCTCTTGTTGGCCCCAATAAGGAAGGTGGCACCCTATAGTGGTTTTGTACGGGGAGGACAAACAACTATGGCAGTCAGGGTCAGATTGGGACCAAAAATAGGCCCAGGCAGCCCCAAAAAAGTGGCCGACATTTGAGGAGCGTGACCTTTCACACAACATTGCTTGGTTAGCATCAGGAGGCTCATTTTTGGAGAAATGTGTGGTACATTAAGCATTTTTAAGCTTGAAGTGTCAGTAGCATTGGTGAAAACTGGAAACACTAGCTGTAAAAACTCAATACTTATTTCAGTCTCAACGCCTTGTACAAGGTTGCAAGAATACTGCTGTCAATCAACTAGGTCCTTGACTCTGATCATAAAATCAATCAGAAATCTAGTACAAATCGAAGGGGCAACAAACGGTTAGGTGAGGATTCCTGGGGAAAGGACCTACAATGACAAGTGAAAGAGAAAAGCAGCTCTGAAATTCCTCCTCTTGATTCACTGTATACTGGTTTCCTAGAATGAAACCTGTTATTTTCAGTAGCTCTCGCCCTTGTTTCGGCCCCCTTTCTTATTATACCAGTAATTAATAATAACATATTATTCACTAGTATAATAAAAAAATATGCTCACCCTTGCTGCACCTGAGGCACTAAATCATGGTTTGCAAAGGTGCATAGAGGCACCTGCAACTGTCATCAGCGAGATTGACCAGGACTAGGAAAATCCTATCCTTGGCCTCAAGATCCTGCCAGGCCTCAAGACCTCCACATTAGTGGCATGCTGTGGTGTCCCTGGTACAGGTAGCCCTAGGCGCTTTTGTGGTATCTCTACCATGCCCAGGGCTACCCATCCGCCATGATGTCAGCTCATCCCCTCCCATCTCATCACGGGGAGAGGGGTTGAGAAGAGCCTCCTTCTCAGCACCCTACCTTATTACAAGATGAGGTGAAAAAGCAAGAAACTGAAAGCTGGAGCCTATGCATCACTGTGCAGACTCCAACTTTGTGCTTCAGTTCTCAAGGCTGGAAAAAGCTGTGTACCTGCCCTGAGAGGCTATCCAATGCCATTTTATGAAGCACAACAGATAAAGTAGCTGAAGGTGAGAAAGTAAAATAGCAGTAATTACACATGTTACATAAGAAGAGTAAGTAGTGCTTTCTCTTTTTATAACCTTCCTCCTTTGGTGCTCTCTGCCCCTCCCTGCTTATTGCTGTTACTCCTTGAATACGTAATGTGTGACTATCGCATTCATTTATTTATTTTAATAAACTTTTCAGGAGGTCCTTTACACCACAATTTACAACCGGGTCACTCCATCCTTAAAATGTGCTCCTGTGCACTTTTTTTTTAACGTGCCGCTCTAAGGTGGGCACTAACATCTTGATTAACCTGGATATCTAAATAAAAGAAAACAATCTGCCTGCAGCCTCGCTTTACTTTCACAAACAGAAACTGAATGAGATGCTCAAGACTGTCAATATCAGTGGAACTCATTTCCAAAACTGCTGTCTTGAGCATACGCAACCAACCCAGTAACTACAGAATGGTGATCTGCCAGTAAGAATTTTGCGGATATGACAACTTTCTTTAAAACAATATGCCAAAGGAATAGGGCTTGGAGCCTATCTGCGTAATTCAAACTTAGTTATACTTCATGGCACAACATCCCCAGTTGCAGAGTGCCCAAGCCGCCCCACCAGATTTTTAAGTCACAAGTACCCAAGTCATTGCGTTTCTTTGCATTCTGGTTTGTGCAGTTATGAATTTATAACAGAACTGCAACTGCGAGAATTCAAACTATTTTAGTTGCAAGTTTTAAGTTAACTCCTTTGAGTGCAATTTTGAAATGATGGTTCTGTGGAAACCCAACTATCTACTAACGTGTTTTGTCTCCACGCACAGAAGAAAGGAGGAGCTTTTGCTAGTGATAATTAAAACTGCATTTCGAAGTAGAATTGATCTTTTCTATTTAGTAACAATTACAAGTGTTATCTTTTACAATTTAAGTGCATTTTGCTCGTTCTGCTTAATTGCATACAGCAGACTCGTGTTCCTCTCTCGTGCCCCGGGTCTCTCACTAGTACCCGTGAATTAAAGGTTTTCAGCTCCACAAAGACACAGAAGAGCGAATCTTCATTTGTCCTCCTGCTGTCCCTCCACAATCTGCTTCAGGCGATTGGATTTATCATCGCTTTGGAGTTTCACCATGGGCTGTGTTGAAAAAGTGCGGCATGGTGATTAAGGGCGAAAAGTTGGGGATGGAGTAGGTAAAAGGCATGCCTGAAACTAACCAGATGTGGTAACATTCATGCAATTGCAAAGGCAAATTAAAAGCTGCAAGATACAAATGCACTAAAAGACCTCTTTTCACAAATGATAAAGAGTTGTGAAAATGAGACACGTTTATTCTTGCTGTCAGTTGTTTGTGTGTCAGTTAAGACTACGTGCGTAAACGTTTTTTTTTATTTTGAGGAAGAATTTTGGCAACAAAAGAAACTACAAGTGACGCATGGTGCCGGCACATGTGGAGGAGGATTGCTCCTGAGGCAGAGCTCCACATAAAGCATCAGACAGAGAATTGGGGTACCGCAAATCGAGCGTGAAATAGTCAGCATAGAGGATACACCGGGCCATGGCAAGGCTGGGTGGCTGACGCCGTGATCATAGATTGAGCAAGTCTGCAAACCGGACAGATTTCGCTGAAAAGCCCACAAGAGGTGTTTTTAAACTTACTGCATTGTTGTGTAAGTAAAGCGAGGCTGCGGGCAGATTGAGTGCTTTTGTTAAAGCATCCATGTTAATCGCGGCTTGTGAAGGGGCTGCGATTAACATGGATAGTTTAACAAAAGCACTCAATCTGCCCGCAGCCTCGCTTTACAAATACAAGAATTTAAAAACAACAGTGTGTGCACTACAGGGCGGCAAAACAAAAGCGAACCCAGCAAAAACAAAAGGCCAGCAAGTGGCCTCATTAGAGTATTCAATCACTCCTAAGTGGTCACTTCCGCCGCTGTCCTCCACAATCAGGAAATGCCCATTTTTTCGCGGCGCGCGCCTTTTAAAAGTGGCGGTGGTGCGAATACTCTCGCAGGATGTGCCCTCTGTGCCCGCTCCACACATGGGACTGCACACTCGGGGATAGGGAAGTGCGCGCGAGCGCGGCCGCGCGCGTTCCAGGGAACAGTGGTTATGAGTGCCACACTGAGTTTCCGTTCTGCGATGGGGCATAGAGACACAGCACACCTGTGCTTGACTTCAAGGGGGAGCCTAGGCAGATTTTTCTCTCAGTAAGGTGATCGGTTCTCAGGGGGTCCTCAGGGGGGGTGAAGTGATATGCCTAAAGGCAGCAAAATGTTAAATCAAACCATGATTTGAGGACACGTCGCCATCAGGCACCTGGTTCCCAATTGAATGGAGAGAGAAAAAATGTCATTATGATGTCATGAGTCGGGCCCGCGCATTTGAAAACTCGGGTGCTGAGTGGGGTAGTAGGCGAAGCATAGCGCGGCGCCCTTTGCCTCTCGCCAACACCGGAAAAACTCACGGCAGCTAGTAATGTATCTCAGGAAAAGTTCTTCATGCACCATAGAAGCAATTTTGCCTGCGACCCCGGTTACTTGCAGACTGGCTCCATTCTGCTTAAAATTAAAGGCATCCGATTCAAGTCCCTGCTGAAATGCCTGAGCATAAGTGAGCTGTGGGGATGTATGACATTACAACGCATGCTTTTACCACGCATGCCTTTACAACGCATACCGCTTTGGGGTGCTGGATAGTGAATAGTTTAATTTACTATTCCAACTCCAGTCCCCGTGGATAGTAGTGAAGGTGTTGGATAGTAAATTAAATCTATTCCCTATCCTAGAGCGCCCCCCAGCGCAATGCGTTGTAATGGTTTGCGTTGTAAATACTGCGTTGTAAAGGCACTACGTTGTAAAAGTTGCATTGTAAAGGTTGTTCACCGAGCTGTGGTGCTTTCACATGCGCGGCTGCACTTGAAAACAAAAAAGAGAACAGGCAGCTTGCAAAAAGTGTACAGATGGTCTGCTGAAAGCTCTGCACAATTTACTATCTTATTTTCTTCTAATAGCTCGAAGGGGGGGAGGGGTGAAGAGGGGGTACCACAGGGGCAGGCCATGCAGGTGTAGGGGTGCACCCAGAAAGAAAAACATGCCAAGGGTGGTTTCTGCCCCTTTGCCCCCCTGCACCTGGACCCGGTTGTCACAGTTATGATAAGATGCTCTACTTCACTTTGTCCAATGGAAGTTAACTAAGACTATATGTCCTAAAAAACATTAGATTGCCATTTGGAAGAGACAAACTAGGAACATGGTGTCTACAACATAGACCAAATTAGCTATCCTAAAATTCAAGAAAATGACATTCCCTATCTTCGTAACAGCACTAAACAAGCTATATTAAAAGAAAATTGATTTTGTTTGGCTTCCATGTTCCAGAACTCCAGATTCAAAACCAGGTATTCCTTATTGACAAAAGCAATTCTGATCACAACACAGGCACACTTAGCTTGTGATACACATGTGCCTGCATTAGCGCTAGGCTTGTCACAAGTGTAGAGAGAGTTGAAGAGTCCCACATGTTAGTAGCTATCCAGCAGTTGAATAGATGTTCGACTTTACACAGGCAGCCCTGTTTTGCACGAACTTTCAGTAAATATGCCTAACGGTGTTTACAGACATGAAGAATAAAAGAAGAATCTGAAGGGCAAAATTGAACACACTATAAGCAGCTAACAATTTGTTGCAAAAAGATATAAGCAGATAGTATAAGTCAGAACAAATAAAATGTTGTTGTTCAGAATGTACAGAAATATGCACAGAAATATTTCCAGGAAAGACCTAGAGCCTCCAAAAAATAAACATGTTGCCATAAATAACTCCTTTCTGATTTCCACTGTTTATTTAGAAAAAACACATCAAAAGAAGGAGGTCAGTTCTTGTTTTTATTGTTTAACTTGCAACTTTAACTGTCTTCTTTGACCTGCCTTTTGCAGCATTATGATGTCTCAACTCAAGAGTGACCACTTATTACACTAGTGCAGCTGTGTCTGTCATTTTATTATTCAAAGTAACTAGAGACATTAAATCTCAACTGTAATATACAGGATAGAGTACCCCCG
Organism: Lissotriton helveticus; assembly: GCF_964261635.1. Classification (NCBI taxonomy): domain Eukaryota; kingdom Metazoa; phylum Chordata; class Amphibia; order Caudata; family Salamandridae; genus Lissotriton; species Lissotriton helveticus. The sequence continues at coordinate 1,451,106,756 of NC_136069.1, read as the reverse complement.
CTGTTGTCAATTAGTGTCTCTGGTTGGCAATGGTTTGAACCGTTGTCCAAGTAGGGACCCTTCTTCTTATTCAGGGTAAGGGGGATACACTTCTAAAATACCCCCTGCTCACCCCTTGGTAGCTTGGCACGAGAAGACAGGCTTATCTCAGAGGCAGTGTTAAGCATTTGTGAACATATATAGTAATACAGTGAAAACACTACAAATGGACACCACACCAGTTTAGAAAAATAAGTAATCTTTATTTAAACCAAAACAAGACTAAAACGGCAAAAACTCACAGTACAGTAATAAAAATATAACTTTCAAATGGTAGAAATAGTTCTGTTCAAAGCAAATGGCAAATGCAACACTTTTCACACAAAGTATCTTGGATGCGTTGCGCACACAAACAACAAAAAGGGTCACAGGGAAGGTGATGCGTCAGTTCCTTACACGCTGTTAAGGTGATGCGTCGGATCCTTGCTTCTTGGGAGGTGATGAGTTAGTTCCCTACTGCTGCTCAGGGGAGGTGATGCGTCGGTTCCTTACCGGTGTGGAGGTGGTGCGTTGGTTTCTTACTGCGTCCCTCAGCGATGTGACAGACCTGGTGCCTCAATGCAATGCAGGACAATCTGGGAAGATGCGTGGGTTCTTGAAGCCCCACAGCAGGGGTTGCAACGGAATTGGTGCGGTGACATCGGACTTCAAAGTTGATGGGAAGGGGCAAAGATAGCACAGGGATAACAGAGGGGCAGGCGTAACAAACTGAACCCTGAGGGCAGGTGGGAAAGGGCAGGGGGGAACACTATGACTAAGGACAAGAAGGAGAAGTGGCTGGGGCAACAAACAGACCACAGAGGGCATGTGTGAGGAACAGGGACAGGATACAGACCACAGATGGTAAAACGGGATGGGTCGCACATGGACAATGGAGGGCAGGAAGGAAGGGTAGGGGCAGCAACCTGACCTTGGAGGGTAGGTCGTAAGGTCTTGTCCAGCACAACGAAAACAGAGGGTAGATTGAAGGTATTTGGCAACATAATGGACAGCAGATGAGGGCATGGGCAAGAAGCTTCACATGGAGAGCAGGTGAGAGGGGTGGGGTTCAGCCCACAAATAACAATGGGTACCGGAGAAGGGCAGGGGCAGCACAAAAGACTATGGAAGGAAGTTGGGAGGGGCAGTGGCAGGAAGCTGACCATAGAGGGCAGGTGGAAAGGGGCTTGGGCATCACTAGAGAACACAGAGGCTAGGGGTAGGGGCAGCAAGCTGAACATGGAGGAAAGGACGGACAACAGAGGGCAGGTGGGTGGGGAAGGGGCAAAAAGCTGTCCACAAAGGGAAAATGGAAGGGACAGATGACAACCAGCACTGTGCAGGACACATGCTGTGTGCAGAGGAGGTTGGCTGCTTGTATTAGGTTGGAAGGGGGGAAACACACAGCTGCACACTTTATGAATGCTGTTCATATGGTTTTAGGTTGTATGGCTGATATAAGCTTGGGCAGGATGGCTAGTAGATCTTTTGTGCTGATTAATATGTATGCCCCCTCACTGAAGTAAAATCTATCTCTGATTTGACTTCATTGGCATGGTTTTTCAGATGTTAGATCTTCATTCCTGCTATAAATTATAATACTGGAAGGGGACTTGAAAATTAATCCCATGTTTTCGGATGGTGGTCTTGGTATATATATGCCTTACGAATGGCCTTGGCAGAGTCCATTTCCAATATTTTATGCTCTACTCAAGCTGAAACCACTGGTCTTATTTCAGCCGAACACAGTTTGGTAAACTTGAATAGCAAATGCCATATTGACTCCCCTGCACAGAAAAATGTAGATTTGGTGCAATCTTTGCTCTGGTACACTGTGTATTTGTTTCAGTAGTCTAATTGCATCTTTTAAATTGAGAGATACCAAGACCGGTGATCAGACATTAGTAGCTCAATATACCTTTCATTCTAAGCCTTGGCAACAAACTCTCTCTTTTCAATAAACTACCTCTATGCAATTCATGCAAGGTTATCACAAGATCCACTAGAACTGCTAACTGACATATCTGTCTCTATTTTTTCGGGCCTTGGATTAGGGTCTCCATCAGACTAATATAATTTCTTAATTTCACACATTTTATTTTCCCTGACCTTGCAAAAATCATGAAATTATCTTTCTCCCAGGAATTGATACAAATTCTTTGGGGAGAGTTTGTGGGGTAATGGCCAAAGCTGCTGACCTGGGAGCTGGAGATCCAGGCTTAAGTCTTGGTGACGGCTCAACACCCTGTTATTCTGGGTAAATAGCTTAATTTCCTCACAACTAGGAACAGTGCCTAAAGACCCTCACTAGTGATTAGCCATGCACTACAAATCCTAGTATTGTTATTGTTTGGAAAGGAGAGATTTCATGAAGTGTCAAATTATGAAAGTGTCTGATCATGCTGAATTCAGAACTTATAAAATAAAAAATCATAGTAGTAAACCTGTGAGAAGCTCTTCAATTGAGATCTAGGTATAGGAGCCTATTAAACTCTTCAAAGACCCTTGTTTGTAGGCAGAACTTTCATGCGATGATGGAAGTGATTCAGTCAGGGGATTCACATAGGTTATGATACCTGGTGAATCAGTCTGCGGGAGTTAGTCCTTTATTTCCAAATTGCACAGTTCAGGAAATCACATGGATCCTCTCTAGTTTTTATATTCAAGAACTGAATAATGGCGAGGAGGAATTCTTCCCCAGGGTTTGGCATATTCCACAGAACAATAATTATTGATGAAGATGGAGGACATTTAGGAAACCATGAACTTAATTGTAAAATCTATTCCTGGTGGTCTGGATAACATTCTAGTGAAACTCTCACTTCAGACACCTAAGTGGTAGTTACCTATTTTCACTTTTTCAAGGGGTTATTTCTTTCTGGTACTGTCTCAAACACTTGGAGGCATGCAACAATGAAGTCTATTTTAAATGTGGTGAGACGTATTTCACTTCTTGATAATACTGCTACGGTCTTTAAAAACATTATATTAAAAACAGTGATGGAATGGTTGCAAACATTGTGGTCACACCATGAAAGTAGGCTGATTTCAATCGAATCATTCAACTGTGAATCATTATTTTGCCCGGAGGTCTACTCTAAAGTTGCTCAGCAATTATATAGCTGCTTTGTGTACCACGATGCAGCTTTCAATGGGGCTGGTTGGTCTGTTTTGTGGGTAAAGTTGGATAAATGGACAATTACCCATGTGCGGCTCAGTATTCTGCCAGCTCTCCATAGTGAAAGTGGGACTCAAGTTAAATGTGTTCTATGTGGACACATTTTGCACTACAGCCCAACTAAACATAGTCTTTCACAGGGGTGTGCTTTGACACCTGCTCTGTTTGCTTTATTTGTATCCAAATTTCCACAAGCTATTCACAGATAACCTTGTTAAAATACATTAAACAGTACTAGGGCTCCAGCATAAGCTAGTGGCCATGGAAACACACTACACATCAAATAAATTGGTGATCAATCTCTAGAAGACCAAAACTCAGATTTTTGTCCTCATGCGTTTAAATGTTACAAATTTGTTTTGTGGTTCAAAACTGAAGCAGGTTCCCTATTATAATTATTGCAGTACTGTATTCTCATATAATTTGTGATTAAATTGTCATATGGCAGCTTTAAAATGAGCTCTTATTCCCTTTGATGAAAAATGTAGTATACTGTTCAGTGAAGTGCAGTTAAAAGCAAGGCCTCAGGCCGCATATAGGACTGAGCTGCTTTGTGTAGAACCTTTGGGTGGCCGTGAAGGTTTGGAAGAGCAATCAAGAAGATCTTAAACTTCTCAGCCAATGCAATGCTGCAAGCCATAAGAATGGAACAAGGTCTAACTCCTAGGAACTGGTTAGCAAAGTTTTGGTTTTTTGGGTTTGTTTCACGATTTGCAACAGTGCTTTCAACTAATAAGGTCCTCTTATTGTTTGCAAACTATGTTAGAAAAGGGTAGTGAATTTGCCCAAAAAGAAATGTTCCCTTGTTGTGGGGTCTGGTTTCTATTGAGCCCAATAAGGAAAATATTGCTTTGTTTTTAATGAAAAAATCATTGTTTTAAGTCCCAGTCCTTGTCATTGGCTATGGACTTACCTGCAGGAACATATTTCAATTTATTTAACCAGACAATGGTTAGCGATTAACTTTTCTTATATCGTTTTAACAAACTCAACAACAGCAACATTGCACAATAAAAGTCTACGAATTGGGCTGGATACTAATCCAATTTGAACACTGTCTGATTTAGTTACTAGTAATACAACTTCGAGCATTTTGTGTACATGGGGATTGAATTTAAAGTCTGTTCTTTGTAATGTTTTATAGGATTGTTTTATGTTTTTGTTGTTAGAGAAGAAATAGTAGTGTTGTCTTTTTAGCAAATTTAGGGGTCGATTAGGATGGCGGACGGAAATGGGTACTGTCCGCCATTGTCGGGGAAATTTTACTCCCGGCTGTGCCGCGGAGATTCCGCGGTTGGGATTAGGATAATCATGTCACGAAACTCCGACCGCGGCGGACGGATCATAACAAACACCGTCCACGGTGGACGGAACACATCTAACTCCGTCCGCGGAGGACGGAGCCCAATGAACAACCACCGCCGCGGACGGAAATGACCGCGGAAAAAAACACAAGTACCGCCATACCTGTGAATACTCCGTGTCCGTAATTAGGATAAATCCGCCTCTACCACGGAACGCACAGCCATCCACGTCCGCGGCGGAAAGAATGCAACGATAAACAGTGCATCACTGCGGAAGGCCAACACGCACAACATCCCTAACGTCAAACAAATGTCAGAAAGTGTACCGCAAGTACAAAGCAAACATACGAACATTGACAACACCCCCCCCATACACCAACACCAAGCACAAGCCACCATGACACGCCCCAAGTACCCTATAATGCACACTAGTCAACATGCCCACCTACCACCTGACTGCCAACAACCATTGAGACACGACTATAAAATGACACCCACACACTACCACAATCCTTTGCATCACAGCATTGCTGCTAGCAAGAGGCCCTAATCGAGATACAGCTAACTCAAATAGAAGACACACAACCACCACCCTACCACACCCACCACACAAACACCCACCACACAATTCCTACACATCACACACCACACACCTGCACCCTCCAACTCACTCAACCCACACACTGAGCACCCCACACCATGGCACCCAAAAAAAAAACTAAATTCACGGAGACCGAGTTGAAGGTAATGGTAGATGAAATCATCCGTGTTGAGCCCCACATCTTCGGGGCCCAAGTCCAGCAGACGTCCGTGGCGCAAAAGAACCACATGTGGGACAGGATCGTCACTCGGGTGAATGCGTCAGGGACCGTGCCGAGGATGAAGCATGACATTCAGAGGCGGTGGCATGACCTGAAGACCCGGGTGAAAGGCATCCGCGCAAAAACTATGCAAGAGCCAATCATACTGGCGGAGGAACACCCCCGGTGCCCATACCCTTCACCGACTGGGAGGAGAAGGTGCTGGTGATACTTCACCCAGAGAGCCTATACGGACTTGATGAAGGAGAAGAGGCTGGTAAGTACAAACCAAGCATCACGATCAGTACGACATGGTCAGGCTCACACAACTGAGAAGACACATCACCTACGCCCCAACCCATGCACGTCGGACACCTACTCACAAAAATGTACATGGCTACCAACAGGCCCCCATGTTCACGGGGAGGGTGGTGGAGGTGGGTGGAGGGTGGGGTGTGTGAGAGGTCCAAACTACAACTCCCAACAGGCTCCCATGTTCACGGGGAGGGTGGTGGTGGTGGTGGAGGGTGGGGTGTGTGAGAGGTCCAAACTACAACTCCCAACAGGCTCCCATGTTCACGGGGAGGGTGGTGGAGGTGGGTGGAGGGTGGGGTGTGTGAGAGGTGCAAACTACTACTCCCAACAGGCTCCCATGTTCACGGGGAGGGTGGTGGTGGTGGAGGGTGGGGTGTGTGAGAGGTCCAAACTACAACTCCCAACAGGCTCCCATGTTCACGGGGAGGGTGGTGGAGGTGGGTGGAGGGTGGGGTGTGTGAGAGGTCCAAACTACTACTCCCAACAGGCTCCCATGTTCACGGGGAGGGTGGTGGTGGTGGAGGGTGGGGTGTGTGAGAGGTCCAAACTACTACTCCCAACAGGCCCCCATGTTCACGGGGAGGGTGGTGGAGGTGGGTGGAGGGTGGGGTGTGTGAGAGGTCCAAACTACAACTCCCAACAGGCTCCCATGTTCACGGGGAGGGTGGTGGAGGTGGGTGGAGGGTGGGGTGTGTGAGAGGTCCAAACTACTACTCCCAACAGGCTCCCATGTTCACGGGGAGGGTGGTGGTGGTGGAGGGTGGGGTGTGTGAGAGGTCCAAACTACAACTCCCAACAGGCTCCCATGTTCACGGGGAGGGTGGTGGTGGTGGAGGGTGGGGTGTGTGAGAGGTCCAAACTACAACTCCCAACAGGCTCCCATGTTCACGGGGAGGGTGGTGGTGGTGGAGGGTGGGGTGTGTGAGAGGTCCAAACTGCTACTCCCAACAGGCCCCCATGTTCACGGGGAGGGTGGTGGAGGTGGGTGGAGGGTGGGGTGTGTGAGAGGTCCAAACTACTACTCCCAACAGGCTCCCATGTTCACGGGGAGGGTGGTGGTGGTGGAGGGTGGGGTGTGTGAGAGGTCCAAACTACAACTCCCAACAGGCTCCCATGTTCACTGGGAGGGTGGTGGAGGTGGGTGGAGGGTGGGGTGTGTGAGAGGTCCAAACTACTACTCCCAACAGGCTCTCATGTTCACGGGGAGGGTGGTGGTGGTGGAGGGTGGGGTGTGTGAGAGGTCCAAACTACAACTCCCAACAGGCTCCCATGTTCACGGGGAGGGTGGTGGTGGTGGGTGGAGGGTGGGGTGTGTGGGGTGTGTGCGACAGGAAACAGAAATGTCTACAAATCTATATGAACATGTAATGTCCACATTACTGACCAGCTCTATCTTGTCCCTCAGGTGATCGTGAACTGACTGGGGAAACCAGTACCCGGCCGCAAGCCTCGCCTCCAACACATACCGGACTCTCAGGTGACGATGACACAGGCAGCTCCGGCGCGGAGGATGGAGCGGGCCCAAGCACACAGCCAGGGCCATCTGGCTCACAGGGACTCCCGGGCCCGACAACCGTCGCATGTGTGACTCCAGCGACACCTGCCTCTGTCATCTGCAGAGTCCCCACCACCACCACCACCACCACCAGTACCACCAGTACCACGACTCCTGCCTGTGCCACCCAGCCTAACCCAGCGCACGACGCAGGTCCATCGGCCTCACACCCAAGCAGGGTGAGTGGGCCACAAAGGAGAGAGGCGACGGGACATCAGGCAATCAGGCGACCCACACTCCGCCGTACAGAGGAAGGACAGCTACCCCATCCTGTGGCAGAGTCCCTACAAGCCCTTGCCAGGTGCCAGGCGTCATACGACCGTTCCCAGGAACATGCAGATCGTGCACATCAGGACTCAGTGGACAACACCAACATGTTGCGCGAAATCTCGGGGTACCTTGGCCAGATAGTGCACATCATGGGCCAGCAGACAACAATGTGGAGGGAATGGATTGCCCGGAACAACCCCCCCCCTCCACCAATTGTCGTAGCGCCACCGCCACCGTCACCTCCACCTCCACCGCCACCGTCACCTCCGCCTCCACCGCCGCCGCCGCCGCCACCACCACCTGTGCCCCTGGCGACGGATGTGGCCCATGAACAACCTGCACCCCCAGCTGACTCTGTTCCACCTCAGAGACGGAGGGGCCGCCCGAGGCTGGAAGTGGGTGAGAGCAGTGTTGGAGCGCCATCCACACGCTCCAGGAGGGGCCGCCAATGACTTTGTCACTGCCTGTGCCAGACATTCACCCTGCAAAGTATCCTGTCCCACATAGACAATCATTGCCACTGGTCTGCTGGACTAGCCAGACACCCCCTAATGTGGTGTCAGCACGGACATTTCATCTGCCATTACCTTCAACTCCAACTCCCTCCCCCCCACTTACTTGTAAATATTCACCAGCACAAAAGCACAACCTGTAAATAAATTTCACTTACACACTCAATGATGTTTTGCCTCCATGTTTATTCACATGATTGCCTTCAGAAACAGACGTAAACAGGTTCAGGGATCCTAGTCGTACATGATCATGGCGCTGCGGGAGTGACCTAGGGAAAATCAGAGACAGCAAACGCACGTCAGGAAACAGATTCACACACATCACAACATACTGCACAGCAACATTACACAAACTACACTCATCACAAAAGCATGGGATGAGAGGACACACATCATGGAGACTTGTATGTCCAAAGAAATGAAGACACACATATGCAACCATCACAAACAAGAACACACAGCTGATGCACCCCACATCCACACAACACCAGCAAACATACATAAGGCATTGTCAACTGGCACAAGAGGTAGTTACTCACATTCAAGGGAAGTAGCGATCAATGAGCTGGCGCCTCTGGTCCACACCTTCCTCCTCACCACTATCCTCATCAGTCGACATGGGTGGGATGGGAGGCCGAGGAACTTGTTCGTCTTCAGGGTCCAAGAGCAGTTCAATGTCATTGCGCACGGCCAGGTTGTGGAGCATGCAGCAGGCAATCACGATCCTGCATACTTTTCCTGGTGAGTAAGGCAGGGCCCCTCCGGTCTTATCCAGGCACCGAAACCTAGACTTTAGCAGTCCAAAGGTACGTCCGATCACTCTCCGTGTTCTTCCATGTGCATCATTGTAGCGCATTTCACCCGCTGTAGTAGGATTACGTATGGGACTGAGGAGCCAGGGCTGGTTTGGGTACGCCGAGTCGCCTATGTAGGGGGATGAGAGACACAAACATCACAACAAGATATGGTGGGTACCCCATGCCACACAGAGATCACAAGAGTCCCCACTGCACACTCACCAACAAGCCACGCTTGAACGGGTCGCAGATTTGCCATCAGTTGGGGGACAATGCTGCTCCGCATGATGTGGACGTCATGTGCGGAGCCAGGAAATCTTGCACACACATGGGAGATGATGTTGTTTGCCAGGCACACCACCTGCACGTTCAGCGAATGGAAGTGTTTGCGATTCCTAAAAACCTGCTCACGTGCCCGTGGTGGAATGATAGCGATATGTGTGCCATCAATTGAACCCACAACGTGTGGTATGTGGCCCAGTGCATAGAAGTCTGCTTTGACTGCTGCCAACTCTTCCGGCCATGGGAAATGTATGTAGTCATTCTTGTACAGCATCATAGCTGTTAAAACATCCCGAAGTACCGTGCTGAACATGGACTGTGACATCCCCCGGCATATCCAACTGTGTACTGAAAGGTGCCAGTAGCAAAGAAATGTAGTGCCGCCATAACCTTTGCAGTGGGTGTAATAGAACCAGGATACGTCCTACGTGGCTGCAGATGAGGAGACAATTGGGCAACAAGCTCCATCAACCGACGTCGATCCAGCCGGAATTTCCTAATCACCTCCTCGTCAACCATATCCTCCAGCACAGTGTATGGCCGATGCACATTTGGAGCCCCCCTGTGTGGGAGAGAAATGTAACTTGAGTCAACTTACAAACGACGCATACGTGTGCAACTCCATCACATGTAAGCCAACATTAGCAACAACAAATTTTCTAGGGAGAATGGTCATATGTGTGACATCTCTGATAGTCTATACAATACGGAGTGCCCCTTGAACAAAGTGCAGCCACTTGCAACAGGAAGTGTGTCAACACGTACAACGCAACGTAGTCACATGTGAACCTTACTGACAGTACGTGTGTCTTTACCCTAATGTTTAGTAGCCACATCACAGACACACATGCAAGTGCATGCACACAAACGATAATGATACACACACACCATGTCATCATGCACCAATGCCAACGCCAATAATGTTGTGCATACGGTAATTACATGCATGGTGACACAACGTCCAAAACACATCCACTGAATGCATGTGTACCACCACCATTGTAGTCACCTCGCCAGAACCACACACTGACAACAGATGCATAATTTGGCCATACAGCCGTGATGTACTGTGTAGTTGTGAAGATGTAATAACGTCTGTAGGGTCACACCCGACGTCAACACGTCCAAATACACATCTGTTGCCCATTGTGTGCCCACCGATGGGCATAGTATGGACACACATGCAATCGTGTATGACATATGAACTTTCCCTATCACGCTCACAACCCTCATGACGCAACTGCACACAACACATCACGGTGCAGCGTCTGACAAGATAACATAATTGGCGCCGCCATGGCGGTGCACAACTTCCGCTACTTCCCAATGGCCATACGCGGCCAGCGGCCCTCTTGCCATTGGCTACATGTGCACGGACCGTCACGGGCACACATCGGCAACCGCACGTGCAAGCTTCAGGCACGGATGCTTCAGTTGCAACAATGTTCTATCACTGGCGCCACCATGGCGGTGCACTTACTCAGCGGGGGAGGTGCAGGCCTATACACCCTTTAGATGTACTCAATGGACATGCCAGTTCATGTCCCCTCTTACAGTCACATTGCATCATCCACCGTACACCGGCCGGAGCGGCCGGGCCAAGGACGGCCGTGCCAGGGCATGTACACAATTGCCGTGCCAGGCCGGGCCTAGGATGGCCGTGCTGGCCATGTACACAACCGCCGTGCCGGCCATGTACACAACCGCCGTGCCAGGCCATGTCCACAACCGCCGTCCTAGGCCCGGCCTGGCACGGCGGTTGTGTACATGGCCGGCACGGCGGTTGTGTACATGGCCGGCACGGCCGTCCTAGGCCCGGCCTGGCACGGCGGTTGTGTACATGGCCTGGCACGGCCGTCGTAGGACGGCGGTTGTGTACATGGCTGGCACGGCCGTCCTAGGCCCGGCCTGGCACGGCGGTTGTGTACATGGCTGGCACGGCGGTTGTGTACATGGCCGTCACGGCGGTTGTGTACATGGCCGGCACGGCGGTTGTGTACATGGCCGGCACGGCCGTCCTAGGCCCTGCCTGGCACGGCGGTTGTGTACATGGCCGGCACGGCGGTTGTGTACATGGCCGGCACGGCCGTCCTAGGCCCTGCCTGGCACGGCGGTTGTGTACATGGCCGGCACGGCCGTCCTTGGCCCGGCCGCTCCGGCCGGTGTACGGTGGATGATGCAATGTGACTGTAAGAGGGGACATGAACTGGCATGTCCATTGAGTACATCTAAAGGGTGTATAGGCCTGCACCTCCCCCGCTGAGTACGTGCACCGCCATGGTGGTGCCAGTGATAGAACATTGTTGCAACTGAAGCATCCGTGCCTGAAGCTTGCACATGCGGTTGCCGATGTGTGCCTGTGACGGTCCGTGCACATGCAGCCAATGGGAAGAGGGACGCTGGCCGCATATGCCCAATCGAAAGTAGCGGAAGCAGTGCACCGCAACAACAGGGCCAGTCATTGGCCCATTTCACGAACACGCTTCCAGGGCTGACCAATTGCTGGCGACGTATGCCACTGACACGTGCTGAGGGCCCTATATATGTGTGTTGGCCAAAATCACAAATCCTACCCTGGGGACCAGTGCTGCCTGTTCACCTCGACCTGCTGCTGCTGCTGAGCTGACCACCGACTGCTGCCTGTGACCATCACCTCGACCTGCTGCTGCTGCTGAGCTGACCATCGACTGCTGCCTGTGACCATCACCTCGACCTGCTGCTGCTGCTGAGCTGACCACCGACTGCTGCCTGTGACCATCACCTCGACCTGCTGCTGCTGCTGAGCTGACCACCGACTGCTGCCTGTGACCATCCCCTCGACCTGCTGCTGCTGCTGAGCTGACCACCGACTGCTGCTCTAGTGCCATACTCCGTGATCTTGCCATGTCGAGAGGCAAAGAGATCCGGTCTCGTCCCTTCACCGCCGCGGAGCTTGATGTCCTCGTGGACGGTGTGCTCCGCAACTATGGACGCCTCTACGGCGCACCCGGACAGGTGGTAAGTGCAGTGTGGGACATGTTGGTGTGCATGAGGGGGCCAAAGAATCCTGCCTACTGCAATCTTAGCTGTGTAGTGTGGGCTCGACATATTTTCCGGATTGTGCATGGCTGCTGACAGATACTGTTGCCCCTATGTGTGTGACAGGCCAACTGTCCACTGACTTACACCCTTTTGTCTCCCATCATGGTAGGTCAAGCTGCACCTTCGCAAGGACGTGTGGAGGAGCATTGCACGGGAAGTACGGGCATTGGGGGTGTGCAACAGATCAAAAAACACGGAAGATACAGTAGGTCTAATAAGTTCTCATAATAGATAATACTTATTATGAAAGAACGAAAATATCTGATACCTAGTGGTTATCTGAAAGAACATTTAATACCTAGTGGTTATATGAGAAAGCATAGGAGAGCAGTCAGAACAGTCTCAACTCATGAGTGAAGAAACCCATCAGCACACCGATTGGTGGAACCTCGTCATCTGGGTTTTGTAGCTACGAATGATGCCCGTAAGGCAACTCCTCAATTAGTTCAATGAGGGTTGTAAAGTGCGGATCATCAAACGCGCAAGAAATAAACCATCACACAGAAGACGGGTGTTTGTAAAGAGCTGATAGGAAAAATTGCAGTGCCCAAAAGAAAACAATAGTGGTGAAAAAGGTTAAAAATACCTGTCGTGATGACTAACAAATAATTTTATTAAGGGTGACCATCAGGACGGTATGTTCTAAAAGCAGAGTGGGTATAGTATTTTGAAAAATATTACTAACCATCAAAGATATAAAGTGGTCAACATGTTTCAGCCCTTACGGGCTTTCGTCAGGACCTATGTAGTACACTACTGCAATTGTGAAAAAGGACCTACCAGTGGTATGGTCTCTTCAGTCCAAGAACTCTCCTGTAAAGTCAAAACACAAAGAAAAAAGAGAGAAGAGAAAATAGTCTATATACAGTACATAATAGTCTCTCAGAAGTTTAGTGGATCTAAGTATGTACAGACTGATTTCCAAACACTGTAAATACCATATTACAGTCATACATTATCTACTCACCCATCATTGAAGGGAGGGAAGGCCTCACCCCTCCAGACTTTTGGGTCTATATGGGCGGATACATTGAGTAATACTAAATCTCTCAATGATATCTGCTAGTTGTTTTGACTTAGCCAAATCTGGTTTCAGTATTTTCCAGAGACATTGCGCCCAGCAATTTACTATTATTCTGAAACACTTTGTTTTTTAGAAATAGTCCTTCATTTCCAATATTGGGAATAGCACAGGCTTATGGTAAACAGTTAATCATTTCCCTAGGGGGCATACAAAGGAGTCTCCTCTCACTATCCCCATGCCCCGCAGTCCTGCCTTGCTTTTTTCGCTTTGTTTAGTTGTTGGCTCCTCAAAAGTTATATACTCTATGTCTAGAAGTGCAAGTTTATCCCCTCTCTTTTCATTTAGAGCGTGGCCTCTTTTTTCCTGAGCGAGCGCCAGGAGAGGTGAGGCCTTCCCTCCCTTCAATGATGGGTGAGTAGATAATGTATGACTGTAATATGGTATTTACAGTGTTTGGAAATCAGTCTGTACATACTTAGATCCACTAAACTTCTGAGAGACTATTATGTACTGTATATAGACTATTTTCTCTTCTCTCTTTTTTCTTTGTGTTTTGACTTTACAGGAGAGTTCTTGGACTGAAGAGACCATACCACTGGTAGGTCCTTTTTCACAATTGCAGTAGTGTACTTCATAGGTCCTGACGAAAGCCCGTAAGGGCTGAAACATGTTGACCACTTTATATCTTTGATGGTTAGTAATATTTTTCAAAATACTATACCCACTCTGCTTTTAGAACATACCGTCCTGATGGTCACCCTTAATAAAATTATTTGTTAGTCATCACGACAGGTATTTTTAACCTTTTTCACCACTATTGTTTTCTTTTGGGCACTGCAATTTTTCCTATCAGCTCTTTACAAACACCCGTCTTCTGTGTGATGGTTTATTTCTTGCGCGTTTGATGATCCGCACTTTACAACCCTCATTGAACTAATTGAGGAGTTGCCTTACGGGCATCATTCGTAGCTACAAAACCCAGATGACGAGGTTCCACCAATCGATGTACTGATGGGTTTCTTCACTCATGAGTTGAGACTGTTCTGACTGCTCTCCTATGCTTTCTCATATAACCACTAGGTATTAAATGTTCTTTCAGATAACCACTAGGTATCAGATATTTTCGTTCTTTCATAATAAGTATTATCTATTATGAGAACTTATTAGACCTACTGTATCTTCCGTGTTTTTTGATAATTGAGTTGGGGGACAAGATACCAATAGGTCTTTAAACTTTTCCCCTAGGACCCCCCTCACTTGTTTGTTTTTGGTGTGCAACAGATGACATACACACTGCCACAAACGCTGGGACGACATTTCCAGGCTGAGCAAGAATGTAGCGGAAGTGACACTGGGGATGATTCCAAGGACGCCCCGTCTGGCCGGACGCTCCATGACCCCTCTCATGCACCGTATCATTGCAGTGACGCATCCTGAACTGTCCGAACGTCTGAGTGTCGATCAACAGCAAACTAGCGGTGAGCATACTGTCTGTGTAGGAAACTTGTGAGTGCAATGCATGTATTGGTGCACAGACACAGTATTGAGTTCCGTGGTGCGTATGTATCTCTGTGATGCCATGTTGGTCCCATTGGGTGGGTGTCATTTGACATCCAGGTCCGCCATGTTGACACGCCAATTGCTTAGTAGTTGAGTGTTGAAGCACATCCCCTAGTGGTCCATGGCCCCATGGCAGGAAATGTGTGCAGATGTACGTGCTCCTGCCCTGTCCGCATGCTGTACATGTGTCACGGCCACCAACGCTTATGTAATGTGAGGATGACCGGTAGAGGTGGGCCGTGTGCAGGATGGGGGCTACAATAACTTTGTCAGCTATGGAATTTGGGAATCCTTGTCCTTCTGTACGTGAGTGTGCCCATGACTTACACCTCTTTTATGTGCATTTCAGCTATGACAGAGGACACTCAGCCACAGACGGAGGAGATTAGTCGAGGAAATGAGTCCGGGTCAGACTTCGCACACACGCAGACTGACACAGAGGAGGGCAGCGCCGGAGAGGGGGACAGGACCGTCCCTGAGGACTCGCATGTGGAGACACCATCGTCCTCATCTTCGGAAACTCTTGGTGAGCCTGCACTGTTGTCACAGACTGGGAGTGGGCAATCATCACCTTCTGTCGGAAGACAGCACACAGGGCCCACACTTCCGCCAACTGCACCATGTACTGTTCGTGCCCGCAGGAGTAGGGGGAGCAGAGTGGCGTTCGGTGCAGGCACCGCTGCCCCTGCCACGGTGAGCCAAAATGCACTGTGTGCTGAGGCCATTGATCTGCTGCGACAGCTGTGTGTGGGGCAGACCAATATAACAAATGCTTTCCAAGACCATGATAGGAAGTTGGGGCAGGTGGTGGCATTCATGGAAGGGATGCATGGCGATCTTGCTGGTCTACACAGGACAGTGCAGTCATTGGCAAGCAGTGTGTCGTCTGCAATAGTACAGTCGCATGGACAGGGTGCTACTTCTGTTTCCCCATCTACACCACTGGATGTCTCAGGGGGTAGTGATTATTCTGAGCAGGACTCAAATACAGGTTATTGCACTAGAAGCAGCGTCAGACAGCACGTCAGGGCACGCAGGGCACAGACACCATCCCCTAGATCAGCTAAATCTGTTCTCAAAGAGAACGTCAGATACACTGGAGTACACACACACGATCCACAAGTGTTGTTGGAGGACATGCCTTCAGGAGCTACACAGGCATTCAACACAAAAGGTACTCCCAAGGCAAGGGATACTCACAAGTCCATGGACAGTCCCTTGGACAAGGCCACTCAAAAGACAAAGGACCCTCCTAAGAGCAGGGAGACTCCCAAGGGCAGGCCCACAACAGAGGAAAGGGACCCTCCCAAGGACAAGGACAGTCAAAAGACAAAGGCACCTCCTAAGAGCAGGGAGACTCCCAAGGGCAGGCCCACAACAGAGGAAAGGGACCCTCCCAAGGACAAGGACAGTCAAAAGACAAAGGCACCTCCTAAGAGCAGGAAGACTCCCAAGGGCAGGCCCACAACAGAGGAAAGGGACCCTCCCAAGGACAAGGACAGTCAAAAGACAAAGGCACCTCCTAAGAGCAGGGAGACTCCCAAGGGCAGGCCCACAACAGAGGAAAGGGACCCTCCCAAGGACAAGGACAGTCAAAAGACAAAGGCACCTCCTAAGAGCAGGGAGACTCCCAAGGGCAGGCCCACAACAGAGGAAAGGGACCCTCCCAAGGACAAGGACAGTCAAAAGACAAAGGCACCTCCTAAGAGCAGGGAGACTCCCAAGGGCAGGCCCACAACAGAGGAAAGGGACCCTCCCAAGGACAAGGACAGTCAAAAGACAAAGGCACCTCCTAAGAGCAGGGAGACTCCCAAGGGCAGGCCCACAACAGAGGAAAGGGACCCTCCCAAGGACAAGGCCACTCAAAAGACAAAGGCACCTCCTAAGAGCAGGGAGACTCCCAAGGACAGGCACACAACAGAGCAAGGTCCATCTCCCAAGGCCAGGGACACACACAGAGAGCAGGTGTCTACTGGAGACAGGTACACCACAGACGACAAGTCTGCTGGCAGGAACAGGGCGCCGACCAGGGCACAGGCAAAATCCAGAGACAACACTCCACCTAAGGATAAGGCACATCCTACGGACAAGGCTCCTAGCATGGACAATGGCGCAATCAAGGACAGGCATACTTCACCCCTGGCTGCACTGAGGCTGATGTTTTCGACTGAACGCCAAACAGATGTCTCCGCGGCGGAGTCCCCCCATACCTCCACTCCCATCTTGCCCAGTCAGAAGCAGAGGAGGGAGTCCACTGTTGTTTCATCCCCCATTACACATGATTCTGAGTCCAGACGGCAGGCACACAGCAAACGACAAGCAGGCTCCAGCACGTCGCCAGAAACCCGATCCCCGGCTGCAGATGCTCCACCTATGGTGGGTGATATTTGTTTAGAGTCACCACCACTTGCCAGTCCTGTCCTGTCCAGGGTGCACTCACACATCCCTAAGAAACGCAGACACACACCATTGAGACCTGCCCACCCCGATGTCGCTCAAGGTCAGCTATCCCCAGCTCCCAGGGCCACCCTGCCTCCTGGCCCATACAGCCCTGTGGCTCATCATTTCAGTGGTCCCAGTGGCGCAGGTGCAGTTGACTCTCATGTATCAGATAGTGGCACTGTGTCAGTTGTTTGCTGTCATGCATCATGTAGTGGCACAGTCTCTGTTGTGCCCTCTCCTGTTGCAGGTCCTGGCAGTGTATCTGGGTCTATGGCTCATGTATCAGTGAGTAGATCTGTGGCTGTGTTGCACACTCCTGTTTCTGGTGCGGGCAGTCTGTCTGGGTCAGTGGGTCACGTGTCAGTGACTACATCTGTGGCTGTGTCTCACATTCCTGGTGCTGGCAGTGTGTCTGGGCGTGTGGCCCATGTGTCTGTCACTCGGGCTGTGGCTGTGTCTCACACTCCTGTTGCTGGTGCTGGCAGTGTGTCTGGGTCCGTGGCCCATGTGTCTGTCACTCGGGCTGTGGCTGTGTCTCACACTCCTGTTGCTGGTGCTGGCAGTGTGTCTGGGTCCGTGGCCCATGTGTGTGTCACTCGGGCTGTGGCTGTGTCTCACACTCCTGTTGCTGGTGCTGGCAGTGTGTCCGAGGCAGGTAGTTCACGCAGTCCCCCTGATTCAGTGATGTGAGGTGCTGATCACTTCACTCAAATGTTATTTCACATGGTGTGTTCATTGAGAACTGCGTTGCACTCTTGTGGTCCCTGGGACGGGTTGGTTGGGACACGTACTTGTGCTGCCTCTGATGTAGCTGCTCTGTACTCCACAATGCCCTGTTGCTGTTCTGATACTGCATTCTGCCCTCTGATGTGCTGCCTCTGATGTACCTGCTCTGTACTCCACAATGCCCTGTTGCTGTTCTGATACTGCATTCTGCCCTCTCACATGCTGCCTCTGATGTACCTGCTCTGTTGAGCACAATGCCCTGTTGCTGTTCTGATACTGCATTCTGCCCTCTGATGTGCTGCCTCTGATGTACCTGCTCTGTACTCCACAATGCCCTGTTGCTGTTCTGATACTGCATTCTGCCCTCTCACATGCTGCCTCTGATGTACCTGCTCTGTTGGGCACAATGCCCTGTTGCTGTTCTGATACTGCATTCTGCCCTCTGATGTGCTGCCTCTGATGTACCTGCTCTGTTGGGCACAATGCCCTGTTGCTGTTCTGATACTGCATTCTGCCATCTGATGTGCTGCCTCTGATGTACCTGCTCTGTTGGGCACAATGCCCTGTTGCTGTTCTGATACTGCATTCTGCCCTCTCACATGCTGCCTCTGATGTACCTGCTCTGTTGGGCACAATGCCCTGTTGCTGTTCTGATACTGCATTCAGCCCTCTCGCATGCTGCCTCTGATGTACCTGCTCTGTTGGGCACAATGCCCTGTTGCTGTTCTGATACTGCATTCTGCCCTCTGATGTGCTGCCTCTGATTTTCATGCTCTGGTGCCCACTTTGCCCATGCTCACGCATACACTGTGATTATACCCCTATTATGTGGAATAAAGGTCGTCTATCATGTCTCGTGGTTTGTCGTTGTCATTCATGTTAGTGTACTACAAATGTGTATGTCTATTTGCTTCTCATCAGTGGTTTCGGTAACATGACACTCCCCCTCCCTACGTCACGACCCTTGCAGGTATTCCCCTCCATGCAGCCAATGGTTTGTGCCTTACCTGCGTCGGCGTCGATGGTGGGCCAAGACTAGGACGTGGTGGATCGCGAAGAGCATCGGGAAAGCGTGTAGCGCTGGGTCCATGGTGGCGAGCAGCTTGTGGTGGGTCTCTCTGCTATGTCTCTTTTCTTCGCTGTGGGGAATCCGCCGTGTTCAGATAGGTTGTATTTCCACAGCGGTTTTATGTGTATTTTCCGCCATCTTGATTTGGGGGACGGTCTTAGACGTCAGTACGTACGGCGGAGCCTCCGGATGTGTTCCGTCCGCCGCGTGGTCGTGTGTAGTTCGGCGGCGGTGCGTGCTTTTCCGTCGCGGACGGAAATTTGACACGTTTTCCTATCCTGATATGGCGGACGGAGTGTCCGCGGCAGGCGGACCCGGAAAAGGCATTTTCCGCGTACTCCAGGGCCATGGTGGCTCTTCCGTCTGCCATCCTAATGAGCCCCATAGTACTAACAATTGGGAACATGCACAACATTTCTTAGCCGCTTAGAATCTCTAGCACTGGTAATAGTAGTGGGTAACATTTTAAGTGATTTAATGAAATTTCATGTGCCCTGTAGAATGTAATTGCATTGTGTCATTTAAAAGATATCCTGTCTCAAGAATGTAATAACATTTTATCAATATTTTGCCATACAACATTATGTGGCATGTGTTAATGTGAAAGCCCACTTGCAATAGAATGAGCTGGGGAGGATCATGACACTTAGAACATTAAAAATATGTTGAGAAGTGGTACAATTTGCCAGAATATTCTAGATGTCAATTGATATACGGTGGGCATTTCAACATTTCTAAATAAAATGGGACTAAATAAATGTAATTAGTAAGTGACTGTCATAACCCTTCTGATTCTGCATGTCCAAAATTGCATATTGTTTGGTTTTTAACAGTATAAGCACCTTGCATATCTGACTGGATCACATAAAGGGACCTTTGGAAGTACTGTTTTAAGGCAAGGTCGATGACATGGTTTTAGATGCTCTGATGTCATATAAAGTGCTAGTGCAGTGGCATATAACCATCCTCAGCTGTGATAAATATTTACTTCTTACAATAAACTACAATATTAATAACAGTAATGTCACACAATAACAAGTCGAACACAATATTTTGCAAATCCGATTGCATAAGTGTGCTGTCACACCATCTAGTAGTGCTTCCAGGAGACATGCATCTCACAAATTTGGTACATTACATGAATTGAGATTCTTCTTAAGCTTGAAACCCCCACTATTATATTCTTTGCCTTTGCCTAGTGCATGGAACTACACAGCTTATCCAATGGAACATGTCTTACTCCAGCCACAATATGATATAGCAGAAGATTTGGGCATTACCTTTCAATGAACTAACTCTGACCTGTGAAACGTAGGTTATTGCCTCCCACAGTAATACTATATACTTGAGAGGTACCTACAGCTACCAATAAGGCTCTTCCAAGGTGGCACATAAGCCAAAACATGCCCAAGTCATGATATAGCGGTACAAGAGAGGGTGGTGATGGACGGAGCATCTGAACCAATCAAACACTCACACCCAGTCAACAGATCTGGGTTTAATCCATCACCGTTCTTTAGCCCACTCTGCCACCCCAGTTCAGACATGGCCATATGCAAATCAGTCTGACCCTGTGCCTCATGGGAACAGTCCAGCCCGAACTGCCAAGCCATGCCTTCCCTGGACCGGAAACAAGCTTCCTAGGACCGGTTTCTGGCATTTCAGCCGTCTTCAGCCAGGCTTGCTTGAATCCAGTGGCAAAGTGAGCAAGGGACTCACGTCTGAGCATACCCTGCCAACTTATGGCGAACAAAGCGGTACAAAAGGGGGTGGTGATGGACGGAGCATCTGAACCAATCAAACACTCACACCCAGTCAAAAGATCTGTGTTTAATCCATCACTGTTCTTTAGCCCACTCTGCCACCCCAGTTCAGACATGGCCATATGCAAATCAGTCTGACCCTGCGCCTGTATCAGGGTATCAGAACACATTTAAAAAATGCATACATTGTTCAGTAGGGTGCAGGAAAAAATTCAAAAGTTACTGATTACATGGACATCCTTAGGAGTAGAAGTACATGAGATTTTTGTACTTCAATTTGCATAAAGAATTCTTGCATTCAAGGGAACTATAATCCAGGAATACATGTTTAAAAGATGCAATTGATATTGCAAAAAACGTAGAATACAGTACAGAGTGTGCCAAAGAGATGAAACAACACGTTGAACCAGTACTAGAAGTTCCCATATGTAATAAACTACAAGAAGCTCAAACTAGCAAAAATATAAAAATATATAAATGTGAAAGGGAAAACAAACTTTGAGAATTTTAAACTAAATATCTATTGATGGATAATCAAAATATTCTTGCTAACAGTATGGCTTGCATTGAACCTAATGCTGTATGAAGAAAGTTACAAAATTAAAATTTGCCATAGTATGCAGAGAGCAAGCGATAAAGCAAATTCATAAAATTGAAAGTGTGGAACAGCAATCATAAAAATGTGTGTTACAAGTAAAAGATGTTGAAGAATGAGGGGAACGTAGTTACCTGAAGTGTATTGTGTCGTGGATGGGCATCATATAATGTTTTTTTTATTCTTGCGCTTCATGTATCTTTCCTCTTCATGAAATGTTTATTGGTGTTTTTAGTGATGCAGCTTGTGTTCTAGAATCTCCATATATACATTTAGTAGGTATAACAAAGATCCAATACCACTGGAATGGTGACAATGATACCATAGCAGATTTAATTTAAAGGAAGGTCTACAGTAAGGAAAGTTTATGTTGGAAAGCAAGGTTTCAATTTGCTAGGTTAGACACATCAAAAATTGCTAGGGATCACTCTAGATCCCTATAATGTTGTACAAGTCCTTATGATTGAAAAATCCATGAGTGAAAACAACATTTGAGAATTATTTCCAGACTTATTTTCAGAAACATTAGGTTTACTTCAAAACTTCCAACATAAAATAAAGCTCAAGACTAATGCAGTACCTGGGGTTTTATAAATCACGACCACCTATTCCACATCTAACAAGAGAACCTCTTACTACATTAGTTGACAATGAAAGGTGTTATAGAACCTATCGCCTGCTCAGAATGGTTGGTCCCAATTGTGGCACTGAACAAAGATGATGCCAAAGGCATTTGTTTATGTGTGGATCTGTGTGATCTTAACATTAATATAGGATTGATAGGCACCCTCTCCTCAGAATAATTGACATGTTGAGCATATGAAGGAGGCCAGCTGTTTTAGTATCATCAGTTGTCTATGGCATATCATATTTCATCAAGATGAACTGCATCCTGATTCAAGGTAACTTACTTCATTTATCACCTCAATAGGGGCAAACAGATTCTGCAGGATGCCCTTAGTTTGATGTCTGCATCTGCTGTATTTCAGAGGATAATGCAAGGGATTTTAAAATATTTTAAGAACACTTTGTGTTTCGATGAAGATATCTTAGGGCCTCATTAGATCTTGGCGGACAGGCTACTCGGTCACAATGGTGAGGGTATCATGTCCGCCGAAACATACATCCTATTATATCCTATGGGATTTACATTTTGGCAGACGGGATATCTGTCACCATTGTGATGAAGTAACCTGTCCGCCAAGATCTAAATCAGGGCCATAGTGTACGGAGCAACTGTAATTGAACATAACATCACACTTAGAAAACTATTGTCTAAACTCTGTAAAGCAGTACTTGTCATAAAATACACGTAAGGATGGAGTGAAACTTAAGAAACCTTACCTCAATCCGGTTCAGACTGTTAGGAATACCCATATCCGTCTAAAAAGGATCAATTAAGATAATTGCAGGGTCTTGTGGCGTACATGTTTACATTTATAAAGACATTTTCTCATCTTGCTGACCACTCAAGTATGCTACTCAGGAAGGAGTTCCGTCTTCATGGAGATAAATGAAAACTATTTTCCGATATTATTAAAGACTCAATTGGTAACCTTCAACATCAGTCAGAGAATTATATTGACCACAAATACTGACACAAATGGACTAGGGGGTACTCTATCCTAAATGGTGAGTAAGAAAGAAAGAATTGTAGCATTTCCCAGATGTTCTTTGCAAAATGGTTAGCAAAATTATTCTGAAATAAAGTTTGCTGAGTAAAAATATTCAGCTGTTGATAAATGCTCGTGCATGCTTTCAGACTATTGAAAGTTTACGTTTTTTCTCGTGGGGATTGAGATTCACCATTAGAACTGATCATAAGCCCTCAACATTCAGTTATGCCCCAAAGGAGCTGAATATGCTACTCCACACAGAGCTAAATAGATATTGGGTTTGGAAGGGTACAATTCCAATTTGGAATATATTCCCAGAGGTATAAATGTGATGGTGGATTGTGTATCATAAATGCTGTTAAGTTATCCTGATGATAAAAAAGATTACAAGGAGGTACGTACTGCTTTGGTTATATATATTCTAGCCATTCTGAAGCATGATTGGATGTGTGTATGGAAAAATATCTCTACTCCCTTACTTAGCAAAGATACTTGAGTCTCATGTAGCTGGATACAATTACCTTTTCATGGAGGAAACATACGTTCTTGATCCTCACCAAGTGGGCTTTTGGCCAGCCTACTCCACAGAGTAGTCACTATCTCTGTGGTGATGACCTATGCAAAGCAGCTGCATGGATACAACCCAGGCATTGGTGCTTCTTAATGTCTCTGCAGCTTTTGACACTATGACATGACATTCTAGTGGACTGTGTCAAGGCTGCAAGCCTCCATTGCACTCGGCAGGAGTCGATTATTTAGTTCCTAAAGGATCGGTCCCAGGCGGTCAGGCTTTCCTCCTTCTGCTCCATGGCCAGGCTGACTAGTGGTGTTCCTCAGGGACCTTCCATATCCCGCTACATTTTTAATCTATATATTTGTTCACTAGTGCATTCCCTGAACAAAATGAGGGTCAAAATTACCAATTATGCGGCTGATATGCAATTGCTCTTTACCATAGACTAGCAGCCCGTTCCGACGTTGTCTGGGTATGAATTGCTGCCGGCCAGTAGTATATTGTTTTGTAGGATTTCGTTTTGATAGCATTTCTTATCTGTGACAGGCCTGTGAAACACTCCGATTCACAGTGCACTGCTGATGTACTTAAGAGTGCGCGTTCAGTAGTGTGTAAATTTGAGTTTCCCTACTTTATTTTTCCTTGCAATATTATATAGCGCGAACTCGACAACATGGCATGAGCACAATTTACATTACAGAAGAAAACATTCATTTGTGTTAGGCATGGGGAGACAAAGCGAATTGCCTGGAATCACAGGATGTTGAGCTGATGCCGAGATTCGAGCGTAGCTCCCCAGCTCTAAAGTTCGCAATTCTAGAACTTGTGGCGGGAGGTGTGTCTAAAAGTGTATGTCGGTGCTGGCCATCAATGGGAGAGACCTGTGCATTTTTCAAATCGGTGGTAAAAAAATATGAGTATGTTGCTGTAGATGTGGGCCGCCGTGCCACCAATGTACTTACCGGGGGAGGGTAAACACCCATTATTCCGCAACTTTCTTTCCGCATACCATCACTCCTTATACTTTCATTACGAAAGTACCATGACTCCGCAATGCCATTATAACGCATGACATTACATTTTATATGCTTTACCACGCATACATGTACAACGAAATTCGTTGTAAATGCATGAATGGTAAAAACATGTTTTTTTTAATGTTTGGATAAGGTAAGTATGGGTATAGGGGTATATGTTTTGGGGTACTGAGGTATATGTTTTGGGGTGTTTGGGTATTTTAAGGGTTCAGATATAGTTTTGGGTTATGGGGTACAGGGGTAGTTTTAGGGTTTAGGGATATGTATGGGTTTTGGGGTACAGGGGTATTTTTAGGGTTCAGGGGTAGGTTTGGGTTTTGGGGTACAGTGGTATTTTAAGGGTTCAGGGCTAGGTTTGGGGTACAGGTGTATTTTAGGGTTCAGGGGTAGGTTTGGGTTTTGGGGTACAGGGTTATTCTTATGGTTCAGGGCTAGGTTTGGGTTTTGGGGTACAGGGGTATTTTTAGGGTTCAGGGGTAGGTTTGGGTTTTGGGGTACAGGGGTATTTTAAGGGTTCAGGGCTAGGTTTGGGTTTTGGGGTACAGGGGTATTTTAGGGTTATGGGGTAGGTTTGGGTTTTGGGGTACAGGGGTATTATTAGAGTTCAGGGCTAGGTTTGGGTTTTGGGGTACAGGGGTATTTATAGGGTTCTGGGGTAGGTTTGGGTTTTGAGGTACAGGGGTATTTATAGGGTTCAGGGCTAGGTTTGGGTTTTGGGGTACAGGGGTATTTTTAGGGTTTAGGGATAGGTTTGGGTTTTGGGGTACAGTGTATATTTATAGGGTTAAGATGGGTTAGTGTTTAAGGGTGTTGGGGTATTTTAAGGAGTAAGGGTGGGTTATGATTATGGGGTGCAGGGGTATTTAAAGGGAGCAGGGTGGACACCCCGAGCTGGAATGTACAGATCCTGGGAAGAAAAAACAATAAAAAATTGGGCACAACACTCGCTTTTTTTTCCGTAGTCCCGGGCCCCGCACACGCCCACGCCCCCAGCACACACCCACAGCACACGATATGAGACATGGCATGAAGGGCGGAACGTACCACACGCCCCCAGCGTTTGTCACGCCCCCAGCAAACGTCCCACAGCACAACGCAGACACCCCCACAAGGGACAACTTTGCTGGCACGGTTCTTTTACCTTTTAAATGTATATGGTGGGCATCTGCATAGCTTATGTCCTTCTGCTGCAACTGCCCTTTCCAACGCTGTATTGGGTGTTGTGATTGGTGCTGTGGTTCCTGAGATTACCCGCCTCAAATGTTTGGGCTCTCTCTTTATTAAATTAGTATAGACTACTCATCAGAATCCAAAACATCTTTTCAAAACACAATGCTATTTATCTGTGATTGGATCAATGACAATCAACTCAAACTGAACTCCGATAAGACAGAGATTGTCATTACCAGAAATAAACATGACCCATGGATGTCGACATTTTGGCCTGCCACAATGGGCTCTCTTTCTTTGTCAAAGAGTCAGTTAAGAGCCTCGGAGTACTGATTGATGCCAAATCCATAAAGACATAAAGATCAGTAAACTCCTTTCCTTCATGGCCCTCACTCAGGCTATAATTGCATTGGTCATCTCAAGGTTAGATTATGCTAACTCTCTGTACTTGAAACTTTCCTAAGTGTCTGAACCCCAGACTTCAATTGACCCAAAATCAGGCAACCAGGCTACTGTACCAACAACCCTGGATTTGCCACATTACCCCCTGCTGAAGAAATTGCACTGGCTGCCTGTAGAACAGCGCTCCATCTTTAAGGACAGTTGCCTTATTTTCAAATCACGACAGACTGGTAGTCCTGTTTTTATCTCTGATCGCGTACATAAATACCCCCCACTCGCAACTTGAGGACACTGCACTCGTACTTTCTCACCATTCCTACCTTAAAAAAAAGACACTTGATGGTTTCAGATTTTCCGTACTTGCCCCCTCATTTGGTACACCCTTTTACCTGAAAATAGTTTCAGCCCCTGCTATACTGAATTGAGGAAGCTCTTGAAGACCTGGATTTTTGAGCAAGCATACGAGCAAACCATCCGTTGTGTGCTATGTTTCTGTTACCTTAGTGCCACGAAACCGGTCGTTGTAAGTGTGCTTTATAAATATACGTAACATAACATAACAGAGTGCAATGTTAGCTGAAGTTTAAAAAATAAATTGCATTGATGGCCCTCTACATATAGTAATGTTCCTAATGGTATTAAAAGTTCTTGGGACAAGAGAAATGTGATCAGTGTAAGTTGCCACAAAAGTTTCAGAGGTGACAAATTAGTACCACATAACGCATTATTAAATATCAGAGTTATCAGATGAAAGGAATTTATACAGAAGTAGAACTAAATCAAAATAAAGAGCACACTATTGGTTCCCAGGTATGGATACATTAAAAGAAGGGCTTGTCAAGGATTATATCAACTGTTCGTAAAGTGAAAATACCAAGTTCACTAGAAAAACAACACTTCCTCCACTGGAAATACCACACGAACTGTAGAGTAAGTTGGTGATAAATATAATTAGACCTCTAAATCTCTCTCAAGTGCACATGACCTCTATGTTAGTCCTGGTAGGTCATTGTCATTGGATTGCTACTCGCCATGTTAATAATATTAATACAGCTGGGGCCATGTTATGGATAGGGCACACTTTCCCTGTTTGCTCCACCGCACACCTTAAAACAGGAATGCCAGACGTAAACAGGGAGAGTGCACCCTATTACATTGAATGAGCCGCCCCCAGGGCAACCGCAAACTTGTACTGCCCTGAGGGCAGCGCATTCGAGTGAAAAATGGAGCGACACTGAAGAAGCAGCTCCATGTTACACTGTGCAGGAGGCAACCTGACTGCACTTTTTAACAGACATCCCCTTGCAGGCGGGTGCAGTAAGTGACTGCACCTGCTTGCAAGGGGATGTCTGGAGATCCATAGAACAACACCCTTTGCCCCCACCAGAGGGCTGTCATTTAGGTGGTGCATTCTCAGTGCATCTCCTGACAGCTTCTTTGCCTCTGGCATGAAGGCAGAGGCAAAGGGAATCTGTCATTTGCATGGAGCCATGCAACCATGCAAATGAGGGAACTTCCTCTGGTGATAGTGCTGGCGCTTTATGTGGATTGGCACTATCTGTATTACAGAAAGGGGTGCCAAACTTCTGCAACTCCTTCTGTAATACCAAAGTGTCCCAGGGTGTGCAAAGTAGAAGCACTTCTGTAATACGGCGCCTGCTGTGATTAAATTTTTATGTGACAATAGTTTGTGTGGAAGGCTTTTCAAGAACTATTATTACAGATACTGGGGTACAGTTTACCTCTGAAGATATATGAGTTTCTTAACAGTTATGTCTATTAGTCACATGAAAACTGCACATTTATTGTCTTAAAGCAAATGGACTGGATAAAAGAGTAAACAGAATATTGTAAGAATGTATCCGGAGGGCCTGTGTATCCAGAATTCCTATTGATTCATCAATTCAAAACATGTTATGATCATGTCACACTCTCAACAGTATGACAGGTATAACTCTTTTTGTCACTGTGAAGAGATGGCTTCCTAGCACTACGTTACCACCGAGTTTGTTGAATGGTGGTGAACAAAAAGGACTTGATGCAACACAAAAAGAACAAAATGACATTTGACACATGCTAGTGAATCAAATTTCAACGGAGGAAGATTGGTGATTCGTTGTTAGTGAAAAGACCAGACAATTCAAGAGGAAGATTATTTTGTAGTCCTATGCAAATATCTTGTATCAAACGTAATGCAGTTGTCATAGACAATGGGCAAACATGCAGCATGGGCAGGTTTTCTAAGTGCCCATTTCTGCCACTGACTGTTCAAGAACAATCACTTGCAGGTATAGCTAATGGAAGAAACCTACTTTCAACCAACACCAGAACTCGTCATTGTCCTAGTCGGCAGGAAAACTTTGTGGTGGGTTAAATCTGTTCTGTGTGAAGGGAGGATTTCTTGCATATAATAATGTATAGGAGACCCTCAAGAGGAATAGAATAAAATGTCTTCACTTCAAAAAATGAAATGCCATTTTTCATTTTAAAAACGAGGCTCTTGCCCACTGTTCAGTGCTCCTTTGCTGTCCAGCTTTATTTGCACTTTACAAGCACTACTTCATATACAGTATTGAGTACTCTGTTCTCAAAGAAAGGATACTCACTGTGCTTACATTAATCCTCACTATGGAGGAGCTGGGCTTATTTGTGTCACTTCACAACACTAATTTAACTCTTATTATGGACAATCTTGCAGTGTCTCTTAAAATACACTGACTTTCCACTATTATACCAAGATGAGTAAAATCTCCAAACTCCTTCATACTACATACACTGGCTATCTAAGGTGGCATTAATTGAAATCCGAACTGAACTGTCAAGGAACAGTCCCTGAAAGTTATTTGAAGTGATAAACAATTCTACCTGTATTTCAATCCTGAACTTCCGGAAATAAAAACAAATGTTAATAAAATATATGAATAGTACATATTTATTATTTAATTATAAAACATTTATTAACCTATTTTGAAATTGTTAAAACATTTATATATTTGTTAACATCAATGAATATTTCTTATTTATTTATATTGCTATTTTAAATAATTAATTTTTATATTATTTCCTATGGGGTTTTATGTAAGTCCCCCCTCCATCATTTTCTATGGAAGGGAATTGCAGTACCAGTGATTTGCCATGTGTACTGGTGGACTGTAAGATACTACGCAAGTGCAGTTTGTAACTAACAGTAGTAAACTTACTTAAAAGTGTTAACATACTCAATAGTGCAGTGTGTGAATCATCGTCTTGGGCCTTGATTATGAGTTTGGTGTTAAAAACCACTGAACTTGCACATACAGTAAATACAAATTCACTGGGGGAAAGTAAATAACATGTGTTAAATAGCACTGATTATGAGTTTTTATCTTGCCCCATAGAATCGTTATTTAGAAAGTGTTAAATCTTGCAAACCTAGGTACTTAAATGAGTTGTCAAGAACATTCGCTAAAGAATGGCAAGTGGTGGTAGTTCCCCACCTCCGCTCTGCCTCAAGCTGTGGGAAGAAACAATTATGACCATCCTCAACATGTCTGAAGTGGAAGATATAAAAGAAGGTCTCGAGGTTGGAGGAAAACAAGGTAATCGACATGAAAGGTGAAATGAAAGTACATATGGTTGTAAAGGTTTGGCTTGCATGAGAATCATCATTTTGAATAGTGACCAATGTAATTGTTTACACATATTCAGTTTGATATATATATATATATATTCACTGAAAAAACCATAGGTTATAGACCATATATAGTTAGGAATTAGCATTTACAAAGCCTTATTTTACTCACACAAAACCATTGAAATTCCATATATAGTTAGTTGCACTAACTATATATCGCGCACCCGCAATCCACTGCTGATGATGTCACATATTACATCATTCATGACATGGTCAGTGACATCACTGATGACATCACTGATGACGTCTCAAATGACATCACTGATGACATCACTGACGACATCTCAAATGACATCACTGATAACATCTCAAATGACATCACTGATGACATCACTGATGACATCTCAAATGACATCACTGATGACATCACTGATGACATCATCCAGTGACTGTGTGTTTCTGTAAAGTTAAAATGTGTCTTACATATTGAAGAATGAGTGGAAGTATAAGTGTCTGGACAAAGGATTTAGTAGGTGCATGACTGAATGTATGAGTGAGTGATTAAATGTGTCTCACTGAGTGCATGGGTTAGTGACTAAACTATCTTAATTTGAGCATCATTATGTCTGTTGTTCTGTAAACTGCTGCATGTGTTGATCAGTAGCTATATGATTAACTATATGGGTTACTGATTGATTGTCCAAGTATTTGTATGGGAGACTGAGTGTGTGTGTGGCTGGCTGGCTGGGAGGTGTGTGACTCTGTGCAGATCAATGTGTACTTGTATCAATGATTCTATAAGAAGGTAAGTATGTGTTAGTATATGTTTGAAAATGTAAGGTGCTCTATGTTTAACTGTATAGACAAGAAAATGGAAGTGTCATTGATTCTTTAACAGGACTGACTACGTGTGTGAGTAACTCCATGGATGAGTGGCAGACTGTGAGTGTCTGTATAGGTGTATGAGTGCATATGATAGTGTTGTAAAGATGAGTGATTGTATGTATGAATGATTGTATGGGTGAATGAGTGAATGTGTGTGTAGACATAGGAATCAGTGAGTGCGTATGTAGTAACTAGTATTGGTGTGTCAATGGTTTCAAAAATTATACTCTGTATTTAACACTGGGTGAAACAGAGGTTATATTAAAATGTGAGGAGATGCATTGTATTGTCACATGAATGATATCATCAGTGATGTGGTCATTGATGTCAAATCAGATGTCATCAGTGATGTCATTTGAGATGTCATCAGTGATGTCATCAGTGATGTCACTGACCATGTCATGAATGATGTAATATGTGACATGATCAGCAGTGGATTGCGGGTGCGCGATATATAGTTAGTGCAACTAACTATATATGGAATTGCAATGGTTTTGTGTGAGTAAAATAAGGTTTTGTAAATGCTAATTCCTAACTATATATGGTCTATAACCTATGGTTTTTTCAGTGAATTTTCAAGGTTTTGTAAATGCTAATTCCTAACTATATATGGTCTATAACCTATGGTTTTTTCAGTGAATTTCATTGGTTTTTTAACAGCTAATACCTGTAGCTGTAAAATGTATTCTTCTTTAAATCCAAAAATATATTTTATATGTTTATGAATAATTTTTTTTTTAAATATTTTTTTTTCTTCGTTCCCGCTTCGCGAATCGGGAAGCTTCCCGTTAGCTGACCTTGATGCCGCGAAATAGACCGCGAGCCGGTAAACGTTTCTTTACCGCAACTGCCGCGTTAGAAAACAACATCGTGACGCCTCCCGTCCGCATGACGTTTCACGTTGTCGCGTGATACGTCATATGACGTGCTACGTTAGCGAACTGGTACGCGAAGCGAGTCGCAAAGCGTAGGTTTCTGGAAGCAAACCGGGAGGCCCTGCAAAGCGCTTAACGTAAACACAGCAGGTCATGTGACTTGGTAATAACACTTTTCATTGGTTCATTTCACTTTTGGTTTCCTAATGATGTAAGACTAGGTCATATAATCTAAAATGAACACTTTTCATTGGTTGAGAACTCTTGTTTTTCCCAAATGATGAAAATCCCTCCTTCTTTCCTCACTCTGACTTTCATCATTGTGAGAGAAAGACCCTTTGTGATCACTGAGCAATGGCTTCTTTAGTAGCTTCAGCTGGTGCTTCCCCACCACGTCCACCACATCCAAGGAAGAGTGGACCACCTGCTCAAGTTATAATTCAACAAGAAGAGGAAGAAGAGGAACAGAACGACGAGCACGAAGAGAGGCAGTTTTTGCCTGAGGAGCCCAGGACGTCTCACCGGAAAGAAAACTTCATTTGGCAATTTTTTAAAATTCCCAAAGGTCAGAAAAAAGTAAATGCAAGATACGTAACTTGCCTTATATGTCAAGATAGACTGTCCAGAGGAACCGAGAAAAAATACAGTTTCGGAAACTACACAATGCATCGCCATATGACTAGGTGGCATCCTAACAACTACAGTGCTGCACAGTTTCGGAACGACCTAGATAATCTCCCTATTATGGCCAGAAGATCTGTTGTACCGGAAGTAACGGGACCAGAGGGCAGGGAGATGGTGCCAAATATACAAATGAGATTTGGTGAAGTAAAACACATCTGCGTATATTGCGATGGATTCATTTGCTACGGAGAAAGAAGCATCACTCTGATCAACAGAGCTATTGACTATCATATGCAAGTTTGTACGAAACGCCCAAAATAATAAATACTTTTTTTTGTTTTGTTGCTCCTGTTGAGCCCTTTACAATGAATCGTTTTCATTGCCCCCTCCAAGAAAAACCCCAAAAAATATAAAACTGTTCAGAAAAATTCAAAAAAAGTAAAAAAATGTTCCGAAAAATAATAAAAAAAATATAAAACAACAAAAACAATAAAAAAAAAGTTCTTTTCAGAACTACCTCCCCGTTATTAAAAAATTGGTACAATATTTGGAACTGTGCCAACCTCTATTTCTCTTAGTTTGCTTCCCAGTTCGCTCGCCGGTACGCGAACCGGAAGCGAACCAAAAACAGTAAGTATAAGGGAAGGAAACAGACACTTATGTTAAAAGAAAGACAGCTATAGGGGAGTAAACTAGAGATACTATTACCCGTAATCCACTGCTGATGATGTCACATATTACATCATTCATGACATGCTCAGTGACATCATCAGCAGAGGATTGCGGGTTTTTTGGCAACGTGCCTTATCCACGGTTTAATAACGCTGCCTTTTGCTTTATATAAGTTTTCAAATTGTATGAAGTATATACCAATAGGTCGTTATGAACCTTTAGGTAGTGCTTTTCTTCATGAGGTCTGGTCGCTTCCATACACATACAGATGTTTCAAAGATGATCAAGAAGTTTATCTGAATGGAGAGGAATGCACTGAGACGCCAGATCATTCACTAATGTGTAGGCACATACAGTTACACGGTTCATGCAACAAACACCGACCAAATATGGCTTGCGTGTTGCAAGGCACGCCAGTTCCTGCTATCATCCCCACGTTCAAGTTGTTGGAAAATGGTAGTTATTTGATGCTCAATAATGAAGATTGTTCTGGGTTAATTAAAAGTATTCCTTTTATCGTAACAGTAAGTGAACGGGTTATTTGCTGCAGAAATGTTCTATTTCCTCCCACACATGAACATAGGGAGTTTTCAATCTCGCCACAAATACCAACCTTGGGAGCAGATTTCAACGGCATGGCAAGAATAAGAGCTCTTTTGTCTCAGAGAGAGGTGGCCTTGAGTTCGGCCCGTGAAACTTTCGTGCTTCACATAGCGAACACCCGTACAGAGGTGCAGACCCTTTTCAATTCAGATTTGCCTTTCCATTTCAGCAAGATGGTTCGGACTATCTTTAACGCATCCTCCACAAAGGCCCTGGCGCACTTTTTTAAAGTTGTTACCAGTGGTCTCGTGACTTCATTTGAGAAAATCTTTGGAGTCATCCCTGCTTTCTTTCATTCTATTTTTTCCACTCTGCTTCGTGGATTGCCATTTTTACTTGCATTACCAGCGGACGCTCTTGTGCTTTTTTACATTTTTAAATATGGATGTCCCTCCTATGCAACCTCCCGCCCTGCAGCTGCTGACACTGTTCCGCAATCGCATGCTAGAATATTATGGCACAATGCCGTTGGCGATATTAAGCACGGCATATGGATTATCTTTTCGATTCTCCTACTTCACCTGTGTCCAGCCTGTATTTCACTGCCTGACCTGTGATTTCGATTGGGCCATTGATTTGTGTCTCTGCGGACCGGTTTCTCCTGACGTCGACTTTAATCAGCTGATGACTCCTATCATTACTCACGAGTTGGTTTGTCCTGGCGAAAGGATTATGGCTGTGGCATTGATGCATGGACTAATTGGTCCCTGGAATTTACTGGCGGCAACACAGTCTTTCTTGGAACAGAGCTTTCTTGAAAACCCACCGAGCTGTCCTCTGATGGTGATAGAGGATCCGGTGCTGGGAGAGCACGTATGTTCTTTTCCGCTTTTAAATTGGATGGCTGAACTCTTTTCGGATGAAGACGGTGACTTCCTATTGGAGGCTGTTGCAGCTTATTTTGCATACACAGTTATGTCATAGACCTTTTTCATTTTTGATATGCTGAGTACTAGCATTTCATTGACAATTCATTGACTTATTTGTCAAGTTTTTATTATTTAGCTTGCCTATTGGCTTAAGACTCGATAAAGTACTTGGCTGTTTTATTTTTCTTTAGCATTAAATTTTCCTAGTTTTTAATATTTTACCTTGCGGACCGTCCACATATAAAGTTGCAATCTGCTCTCATGAGATGGCACTTCTATTATCTTATTCAGTTCGTTTCCGGATCATGGGGAGGTGTCATCTAGGTCCTGGATATCTTTACACCGTGTTAAGTTAGCATGGGCTCATTACCGGTTTAAACGCCATTTTTCCTTTTTTGCAACTTCTGCACACGACACTTAGTTGTTGCTTTAGCTTTCAACCTAATAGTTCATCGTGATTTACATGAGAATAATATGTTATTGCTCTACTATCTGCTTTACTTGTTAAACTATATCTGTACAGCGAGTGCTGAAGTTTCAAGAACAACACGATACAGAATTGTTATGAGGTCTGATCTCCACGACTTCATACTCATAACATAAGTGCAGCTTCTGCCAATTCTGGGCATGAGGCGGGTTTTATATTGCTTTGCCGAACACACATACACAACACTTGATGCGGTTCACATGAAGAGAGAGCTGGTGTATGCTGATGTGATTCCTTCAAATCTAAGACACTAAAGTATGGGCACGCCCTAAACCAACACAAAGAGACCTTCTTAGCAAATAATATAATATGTGTATTAGGGAGGGTGAGATATAAGCAGCCGCGGGCCGTGGAGGGAGTTACGATGGGGCAGGGAGGCGGGGAGGGGGAGGGGCAGGGTGCAGCCCTCTCCACCCTGCCCCTCCCCCTCCCCGCCTCCCTGCCCCACCGTAACTCCCTCCACGGCCCGTGGCTGCTTATAAGTGTTGCTAACTCTTATTCATTTACAGCATGTTAACATACTGTCACCATTCGCTTTTTATGTACTAGTAACTATGCTGGTAATTTTGCTACTGATAATATGTGTACTTGTATTATCTAAGATACTACGCCTGAGAAGACGGCATTAGTAAATAAACATTTCAAATACACATGTGTTCTTCTTAACTCCATGTTCTGGTTTCTAAGAAATATATAACGACCGACTGTTCATGAGTTCCACGTATCCTGAGGTACTATAAGTTCATATTCTGGATTGTCTAAACATTGAGAGTTTGTTATATCCAATGTGACACTGTACCTAGCTTGCTAAGGGGTTTATGAGTACTAAGGTGAGTTTTGGGGCACCCTAATTCGCCGAGGTTCCAATCCTCTGTCCACAGTTCTGTGTGAGAACAGAAACCCTGCGACAGGGGCACCCCCGACCCTTCCTGGAGCTTCATCACACTTGCGATACAACTCCAGCAATGCGCCACCTTTACGGCACAGTTACATCACGCATCTGTGCTGTTTTTGCCCCATGATGCGCCGCATTGTAAATGCAGCACACCATAGGTGACGGAACAGCGGCACAAAATGACTAACACATCCCTGGTGATGCGCCAGTCATCATAAATCTATCCCTATGCTTCTTATCTTGTTCGAGATGAACCGCCATATGTATCATCAAAGTTTTTTGCATTTCCTAAATAGCGAACTTTAAGGAATAAATAGCGATTCTTTACCATGCCTAGTTTGCGATTAGCTATTTGCTAATTACAAATTACCCATTCATTTCCTTCATTTCCATAGGGCGGTTGGACTCACTTTTAGCTCGAACGGCTGAATGGATTTCCACGAAACTTGGCAAAATTGTAGGGACTGGTAGCCCGATGTGCCTTTGCTATGTCTCAAGATATATGCTCCAGTGGTTTTTACGAAAATTAACTTTGAAAAATATATATTGGGCTACATTGGCCTATATATATGTTGGAGCCCAAATGTAGCCCAATGAAGCCCAATGTAGCCCAATGTAGCCCAAAGATGGCCGCCAGAGACAAAAAAAACAAATGTAGCCCAAATATCAGCCAGATGTAGCCCAACTATAGCCCAGTGACAGAATGACCAATCAGCTTCGCAAACCTCCGTTACGCGAAGCGGAGCGCTGTTACAGATATATATCTTTTTTTGAACGTTAATTTCTCAAAATCCACTAGAGCACATATATTGAGACCTAGCAAAGGCACATCGGGCTACCAGTCCCTAATATTTTACCAAGTTTCGTGCAAATCCATTCAGCCGTTCGATTATTATTATTATTATTTTTTTTTGCCCCGCGGGGCCCTTTTAAAACCTCCACATCAAACCTAGGGGGTCAGCGAGGATCTACTATTCCCCCTTATGGTCATTTGCCCCTTCGCTTTGGCCTCCTCTTGTCTCTCGATCCTACCGAGAGACAAGATGGCGGCCGCTACGGACTGTTTGGAATGTTGACAGACGCCGGAGAACCAATCAGCTTCGCTTCACAAAGCTCCGTTGCGCGAAAAGTACGCGTCCTGGAGCGCTGCCCGGTCCGCTGTTACAGATATATATCCTTTTTTAAACGTTAATTTCTCAAAATCCACTGTAGCACATATATTGAGACCTACAAAAGGCACATCGGGCTACCAGTCCCTACAATTTTGCCAAGTTTCGTGCAAATCCATTCAGCCGTTCGGGCTAAAAGTGAGGCCAACCGCCCTATGGAAAACTCAATGTTAAAAACACGTTTTGGGACCCCCCTTTTTTCTCGGCCCCCCCTTGACGAACCCCCCCCAAATTTTCAAGGGCTGCTCAGAAACAAAATGTGCCATTTTCCTGAAAATTTCAGCCAATTCCGTCCACAATCTCCAAAGTTATTAGACATAGAATTTTCAAAAATCCCATAGAGAAAAAATCCTAACTATATATACCTACTGGCGACCGCCAGTAGGTAATATATATATATATATATATATATATATATATATATATATATATATATGTGTGAAGTCGTAGGGGCTAACAACTCTCTAACGGCACTGCTGATATGTTTTGAGATTGGACTACAACAGTCATAATACATTGTAAACTTGAGGATGAATGGTTGATTTGTCTGCCCAGTACCTTAAGGGTGATGCGTTACCATAATATAACTAATGTTGCTTGTCGTCAGGATAATGACATTGTAGTATTGTCCAGAGCACCTAACACAGCAGTTCAGTATACACAGATCCACATCCTACAGCATTTGCACATAAATAGTGTGCTTCATTTTGTGGGTTCATCACACTTGTTCCTGCCCATGTGAGGCCATCAGGTGTATATGAGTTCAGCCAATTGACCCTATGGTGTCAGGAAACTCTGCTGTAACATAGCTTTGGTGGCATTAACTGTATGGGTGTCCAAGGGGAACTGTATATCCTGCTATTAAACTCCATGGAAAGCATTCACCACATAGCAGAGTATTTTTGCTAAAGGTTGACTGAGAAATGCCATGCACCAATCCTACTGTTTGCTGTGTGGTGCTTGTTACAAAGTATTATAGCTCTGCTAGCTTTGTCGGGAAAGAGGGATGGCAGTGGATGCATATGTTGGGCTCCAAGGTATCCATGTAATAAAGAAAATATGATTTGCATGTTGCCTATATCAATCCTGTGTATCATTGGCTCCCAAGTTGACTTGTGTTTGGATCCAGCCTTACTCTGTCAATCCTGGATATTATACTGTATTGCTGCACAATTTTAGGTCATTTATTGGTGGCGGTCTGGTTTCCATTCTCATGCCGCATGGTTTGTTGCAGCAGAACATGGATCTGGCATAGCATAATATATTGGCTTAGCTGGGCAGCATGCATGATAGTGTACTGCAGAATGGAAGTGTGAGGTGCTGCAATCAAACTGTGAGAGCTTCACCTGTCGACGTCTGTTGATGTAGGTCTAGCCCTATGTGCAACTGTGTGTGAGAGATTTCATTTTTGCCAGCTCAAACAATACATGTACTACTTTCTTTTGCATTATTGTGTTGGCTTTAGATTTGTAGTTTTCTTTTACAGCTTTTCTTTCTTTCTTTCATTCTCTACACGTTCAGTAATTTTGACCACCTGCTTTTGAGTGGAGATATTTTAAGGCTGTATTTTCCACTTGTTTTTATTGACCCCTCATACTTGTAATTGGGTGTCATTTATAACATGCATTATTTTTCACATGCTGCAAATAACATATGCTGTAAATAGCTCATGCATTAAATAGTACACGCGGACTACAGACATGAGGTATTTAGCATATTTGCTAAATATGACATGCGTTTTTTAACTCATGATCAGACAATTTGTTAAAGTCAGGCGCTATTTACCATGGCACACAGTATTTACTTCTATGCCTAAGTCCTAATCAGGGTCTTGGACCCTGATTAAGAGTGTAGGTGCTTTTTATCACACATAATGAATATTGATACCTCGAGGTGCGTTATATATGGGGTGCAATAAATGACACCTATTACGAATTTCTGAGGAATAAAATACAGATTTTGGTGTTTAATGGACCAAAATTCGCATGGTATGGTAAATACTAGTACACATTTCCCCCTCTTAAATTTTGACAGCTTTTACCTGCTGAAATGTAACAAACCTTGGGGCATTTACTTCATCCAATAAAGTTTTGTTAATGAAGAACCTGGTTAGAGACTCCGTTAACTTCAATTATGTCTTACCTTCTCTGCTGCAAAATATTTTATTCTGATTTTGACCTTCTCTCATCTTGATTACCATTGCAGTTTATCTTTAATTCAGTGTCTGACTTCTCTTTAACCTCACCTTTGTTGCCCACGTCTCCCCCTATTTTATCTATTTGCACTTGACTTTTATTTAAGGTCTCACTACAGACAGCTTTAGCTGTAACTAGATATTTGTAATCACTTTTTTAAAATAGCCAATAGAGTGAGTTTCAGGATTAAATTACTCGCAATTTATGTTATTTATTGTTTGGTGTTGGGTGCATCACTCTATCTCCGATGGAGCACTTGCACTCGCAATGCATAAAGACTAGTTTACGTTAAAAAAATAATACACCCGATCATCGCATGTTTTGTCACATTCAATAATTGCATAACAGCATATCATACATGCCGCAATGAGTACCACCACCACAAATACCACTAATAGCATACATTCAATATCACTATCACCATCACAATCACCACTACAAAGCATTAGAAGAGTTTACAAACCAAATAGGTTTAGTTTTGAGATACTCTTGCATGCAAGAATTACTTCTGAATGCCTGTGTTTGAATGCATTGTTTATTTAACACCAGACCTTTATTATTAATTTTGATTTTGTTTCCTGTGTCTGGTACCTAAATATATCTATAACCCTTCTCCTACTTATCTTTCTTTTGTTATGCAGTTTTATGTTCCTTCTCACCCTCTTCTCCCTGTGTCCCCTCTTGGTTAAAATATTATATTCTACTAGCACTAATCTTTGGAACTCATTACTACCTGTGGTCTTCCCCTCGTCTACAATGAGTTCCTTTTGCACAGCTCTTAAGGCCCATCCATTTCATGAGGAAATACCTGTATCTTTTCCATATCACTGGAAAATATTTGATTTCTTATGTCACTCTTTTAGGACGATTGTGATCTTAATTTCTTCATTTCATTGATTGCCTGAGCTATGTACAGCAGTTAGACTTGTCAACCCCTTTTTGCGTGGCCCTTGGTCAGTTTCATTTGACTGGACTGCTGGTAATCTGGCTCTGTGCATTGGGAACTTACTTATGGGGTTCTTCTTGCATGTGCGCCTCTTAAAACGTGAATAGAGATTGAAAGACCCATCATGCTTGTAGATGCATCTAAAGGCACCACTTTTAGTTTCTGGGCTACAGGTGCTGCAGCTTATCTTTTCCCTGAGGATATACAGATAAAATATCGATTCCAAAATATAGAATTGCAGTAATATCGAAGTGAAAATGTAGAATGGACAAAATATCGAATGGACAGAATATAGTCAACCAAAATATTGAATTTAAGGTAAGTAATTTAATATCGATTTTCATAAATATAGAAAGTCAAAATATCAAAGTATATAATATAGGTATTAAATATATCGAATATCGAATTTTTTTAAGTGTTTTGTATGTTAGTATATGTGTCAAAAGTGTAAAATTATTTTATAATTTATTTTAAGTAATAAATTTTATGTTATTTAATTTTTTCCTAATTTAATTGTGTAACGGGTTGTGGGTTTATAGGGGAATAGGGTGAGAAGTAAATTAATTATAATTAATTAAATATTTTAATTAATTTATTGGTATTTATTTTGAATTAATTGTTAATTAATTTATAATTGGTAATTAATAAAATTTAAAATGGCAAATAATTTTACTTAATTGATTAATTGACAATTATTTTAATGTTATTAATTTATTTTCCGTAGCGGGTTGTGGGTTTATAGGGGAATAGGGTGGAAGTAATTTAGTTATAATTAATTAAATATTTTAATTTATTCATTGGTATATATCTTGAATTAATTGTTAAATAATTTTTAATTGGTAATTAATTTAAATTTAATTGGTAATTAATTTTTATTAATTGGTTAATTGATAATTATGTTAACTGTATACATGTATTTCCCGTAGCGGGTTGTGGTTTATAGGGGAATAGGGTGGGAAGTAATTTAATTGTAATTAATTAAATATTTTAATGTATTTATTGGTATTTATTTTGAATTAATTGTTAATTAATTTTTAATTGCTAATTAATGAATTGCTAATTGCTAATTAATTTGTATTATTAGGTAATGAATTTTAGTAATTATTTTTTATTTGTATTTTTAATTGATTAATTATTATATTATATTAAATTGGTAAATACTTATAATACATTTTTTATTGGTATTAATATTTAATTTATTTTTATTAATATATGACCTATTTACTTTTCCTACTGTTGCACTCACTGGAGTGGTAATAGTAATTTTTACCCCTACGCTATCCAACACTTTCCCTACTGTTGCACTCACTGGAGTGGGAATAGTAATTTTTACCCCTACGCTATCCAACGCTTTCCCTACTGTTGCACCCTCTGGAGTGGGAATAGTAATTTTTACCCCTACGCTATCCAATGCTTTCCCTACCGTTGCACTCTCTGGAGTGGGAATAGTATTTTTTGCCCATACGTTATCCAACGCTTTCCCTACTGTTGCACTCTCTGGAGTGGGAATAGTTATTTTTACCCTCCCGTTATCCAACGCTTTCCCTACTGTTGCACTCTCTGGAGTGGGAATAGTAATTTTTACCCCTACGCTATCCAACGCTTTCCCTACTGTTGCACTCTCTGGAGTGGGAATAGTAAATTTTACCCCTACGCTATCCAACGCTTTCCCTACTGTTCACTGTCTGGAGTTGGAACAGTAATTTATACCCCTACGCTATCCAACGCTTTCCCTACTGTTGCACTCACTGGAGTGGGAATAGTAATTTTTACCCCTATGCTATCCAACGTTTACCCTACTGTTGCAGTTGCTGGAGTGGTGATAGTACATTTTACCCGCTCGCTATCCTACATTAAAAATATTGTATATTATTAATTAATATTATGTTAATATATATATATATCTGTTAAAAATGTAATTGTATGTTTATTTTTTATAACTTAAATTAGTTATTTAATACTTTTAAAATTATTTAAGTATTTTTAAGTATGTTTTAGTTAATTATAGTTATTATTTCATTAATTTTAAATTACTTTTAAGACATTTAAAAAAAGTCGATATTTTGACTAACTATATATATTTTTTGATATTTTTGTACTTACCTGTTTGTAGATAGGACTTCAATATTTTTGATTTCTATTTTTTTATTTCGATATTTTTAGTATTCCATATTTTTGTATTCTAGATTTTTTCAGTGATCCGTACTGAGGCAGCATTTCCTTCCCACAGAGAGAGGCTATTTCTCTTTCTTTGGAGTGGGTGGGCATGGAGGATAAGAGAAGTGACAATCCCACATTTCTGCTAGCTTAACTATATCTCATGGTATTGAGCTTAAAGCCTAGAAACCGCACAAGCAATCTTTATGGTGTTCACGTCCCTACTGGAGGACAAAAACTGGGAACAGAACTCAAACAGCCACATACACAAAGAGGGTGTGAACTGCATTTGTCTAATGGAGACCAGACTTCTGTGTGTGACGCCAAGAAACAGTGTTATAGGCCGATCAGCCTAATTGGTGGTGTACAGAAGGTCTTCTCCCGTGCTCTTCTTAACAAAATCACTAAATGGATGGGGGAAAATAATATACTATCCCCCTTCCAAGCGGGGTTCAGGAAGGAAAATCAGCACCCTTGATCATGTCTTTTGTTACACTTTGTTGGCCTGGAAGACAGTGTTATTAGAACAGGGCAGTCTTTATAGTGCCTTCATTGAATTAAAATCAGCCTTTGATCTTATCCCCAGGCACAAACTATGGCATGTCCTACGTGATCTGGGGCTTCCACCTGATATCTTGGCACTTTTAATTTGATTGCATGAGGATAACTATGCAAGGGTGCGCTGGGTGTTCCAAGGGCAGCTATCAGACCCAATAAAAGTTGTTAGAGTGGTACAGCAGGACTACATTTTAGCCCCCACTCTATTGTTGCTTTTTATAAATGGAGTGATGAAATATTTAGCAGAGGTCCACGCAGGTGCCCCCTCAACGGGGAGAGTAAATATAACAACTTTACTGTTTGCGGATGACCTTCTGCTGATTTCCAAGACCCCCTGTGGCCTTCAGTTGTTACTTGATCATTTCATGGCCTTTTGTGGATTGAGAGGACTGGAGGTTAATACCACGAAAACAAAGCTCATGCTCATGAACCCCCACAAATCGTACAATGGCAAACTGCTGCTGGGGAGACCCCTCTGGCGTGAGAGGACACCTTTTATTATTTGGGTGTAACCCTCACAGAGAAAATGTCCTGGAAACATCACATTTCAAAGCAAATCCTTCAGTAGAGGAAAGCCGCTGGGGCACTGATTATGGAACACGGGGCTTCACAAACAAGGCCGATAGCAGCCTCGCTCCAGATATATGATCAGAAGGTGGCAGGCTCAGCTCTGTATGGGGCTGAATTCTGGGGGTTCGATAATTAAGAGGGCCTTCTCCATATCGAAAATACATTCTTGAGGCCACTCTGTTCTCTCCCCCAGAGTACCCTGCATCTTCCGCTAAGGTTTGACATGGGCAGAACCACCATAGTGGATAAAGCAGGGCTATGCCCCCTTCTTTCCTGGCTGCACTTAAAACAAACACATGAGCTGATTCATTATGCGTCCACCCTTGAAGAAGTCCTTAAGCTAGATCAGTTACAAAAAAAATGAGTGGTTTAGCAACATCCACTCATTGCTTTCCGCTATAGGTCTGGGAAATTTGTGGGATGAGCCTGACACCAGCTTACTGCCTAGTAGAGACTATGTTAAGACCCACTATTGGAACTGGGTGGAACAGAGAAATGCCACACACGTAATAGGAGGCCGTCTTACATCAGAATTCCTTGAGTTGACGTTACTAGGCATGTACAAGCAGTGCATGGAGGTCATCATCATTCTGTGTGGTAGAAGGCTGTAAATTCAGTTTAGATTTGGTACCCTCCCTTTGAAATCATTTACAGAGGCATGGAAGCAGGGATCCTCGGCTGCATCATGCTGCTGTCCTTATTGCCCAGGGGTCTATGAGATGATTAGCACTTTTTTTGCATGCCCATCATATAAAACCCCGAAACTTAAAAGGTTAGCCCCTGTCTGCAGGCAGATAGGTACCGGATCCCACCAAGAGGCACTACATATTCTAAAAACAGATTCCAGGCCATTAATAACTTGTGCAGTAGCCAAATTCTTGGGGAAAATGTGGTTTACCAGGAGGCTCACACTGCAGAATGGTTAAATCGCGCTTATAGATTTTATATTGATCTTTATTTTAGCTAGTTTATAGTCCTATTTCATGACTCACGTATTAATAGCATTAGAAATTATGTCCATGCCACTGTGACCATGTATAAGGATCATCTGTTTAACATCTTTTGGACTCTCTCTGTACCATGGTACCATTAATTAACTGTTCTTTATACATATTGTTGCATTTCTTATTGGAGATATTGCTTCATTTGTGATGGAGCTAAGTGACTAACAATGAAAGCTGTGCCCTCAAAGATGATTCCAACATGTATGTTACATTGTACCCTTGCACAAAACGTACTTGCACTTCCTTCCATTTCCCCAAAAGCTCCAACTCGTGAGAGCCTCCTCCCAGTACATTCCTGTTCAGGTTTTATTCCACTTGTATGAAGATTTTCATCAATGTTGCGTTCTAATAAATTGCTGTTTTATTCATCAGGCTTACTGTTGTAACTGATGGAGTTGCTTAACTGGAATGAGAACGTTGTTCTTGTTTTGTAATAACACT
Source organism: Lissotriton helveticus (assembly GCF_964261635.1). Lineage (NCBI taxonomy): Eukaryota > Metazoa > Chordata > Amphibia > Caudata > Salamandridae > Lissotriton > Lissotriton helveticus. Next base: position 1,451,062,163 of record NC_136069.1, on the reverse strand, counting down.
ACGCATCCAACCATGCATTTTTTGCACTATACGCACTTGCACTTTTATGCAATCCTTTCAGGGTTCCAAAGTGCGTGAGTTTCTTTTCTGGCATTCCCACCACTTTATGTCCCAATTGTAATTGTTTTTATGAAGTTGATATGCTTTGATCCGTCAGTTAACTTTGTCTATATAAAGAATTATGGCAATGTATGCATTGGTGAATTGTACTGTACTTCTTTGAACTTTGATGGTCGTAAGACCGAATAAAGGGGCATATTACCAACAACTAGCGATAATTATCGCTATGTTGGCTTAGCGGCAATATTTTTATCGCCGAGCTGCGGCGATTTTTATCGCTTAGGAACCTTGCTATTATCAAGGTTTATCTCCTAAGCGATAAAAATCGGCCGAAATGCATGAATATCGCTGAAAAGTCAGCGATATTCATGCATTACCGAGCTAATGCTCTTAGCCATGTTATCCACCTACCATTGGATAACATGGCTAAGAACTGCTCAGGGGCAGGTGTTAGCTTTTGGAGATATTCACGCTTAGCGCGAATATGTCCAAAAGTTGGTAATAGGAGATAGCGATGTTAGCGACTGTTTGCAGTCGCTAACATCTTGGCATGCCCACTTTGCATGTCATTAGTGATAAATTTCACTGACATGCAAAGCGGGGCCCAAGATGGTCGCTATCTCCTACTAGCTGTCGCTAAGTGGTGTTAGCGACAGCTTGGTAATAGGGAGATAATTTTATCTCCGCTTTCTTGGCTTTTAAAGCCAAAAAAGCAGAGATAAACCCCCTTGATAATATGCCCCACAGTTTCTGACTGAATATGGTGAAGGTGTGGACAAGTCAGGAGGTCAGCCAGACAAAAAATGCATGGAAAGGTGTTTTTGCTATTCTGATCAAGAAAAACTGGTTAATAAAAGAGGATCAGAGAGAGCCGATTCCTGGTAGCCTTCAGAGACACAACACCAGGGCACAGAATAGGACATATCTTGTGAAGCAGACCAGTTGACCAGTTATACCTAGCATGGCACAGGTCTTTGGGAAGGTTCTTGTTGGAATTTGGAAGTGAGCGAGAATGCTAAATCCCACTCTGTGTTAGCTCAAGCCCAGAAGCAGCACTGTGAAGTTTCTGATGCTATGAACGGTGCATGACTGCAGAAGAAGACTGATTCTCATCTGTTCCTTCATGCTTGACTGAAGGCAAAAGGCATTCTGGAGCTATGAGTCATGCCATGCTCCTGCAGTGGGATGAAGCCACATACGAGTACCGCAAGGAAGTTCCAATGAATTTCCATGAAAAATAGAAAAGAAGTGTTACTTCAAAACTCTGTATCATTTTAGTGACCGACATCAGTTTGGTCTTATTTTAATTATTAAATATTTTGGTATTTTACTAAGTTGACATAGGAGTGTTATTAAGTGGTTTCTTGATTCAAGCATTGCAGTCGTACTACTGATCTCTAACACACATACTCTGAAGTATCTTTCCACCTAGGTCTCATGCAAGTAAGGGATAGTGAGGGTACCTGTAGCAAGTGCTTGCCTAACTAGGAGTTGCTTTTGCCAGGTGGCAGAAAAGTTTCACCCACTGAACAACCAGGCTTCTGACATTTGACGTTCAGTGCTGGAATAAGATCTGGGTCCAGTAGTATGTTAAAACATTGAGGTAAAGAGCTAAAAATCAACCCCTTGCTAGATTTTTGCCTTTAAATACACCAAAAGTTTTTTTTTTTTAATAGGAGGCAATTTTTGTTTGCTTTTATTTTTTTATCGGGCACTTTGTGCCTTGTTTTCTTGGAAATTAAAGTGGATCTAACAACTTCGGATTGTTTGACCAAAAGGAAGATGTACCTTTAGTGTCACGAACAGCCAACTAATTTCAATGGCAAGGCTAGCAAATGGACAAAAACCATCAAGCATGGATTACTTCAGGAGAAACTGAAAATACAGGGAATAAACAAACAGTGCCTAAGGGAGTACAGGAGACAAAGAATACAGAACCTGTAATCCTGCAAGAAAGAGCTCCCTCACCATCAGCATCCCAAGTGGTGCATAGTAGTTCAGCCCATGGTTCGACTCCTGCAGAATGGGAAGCGCGCCATTCGGATCTTCGAGGTAAAGAGTTATCCCTTGATGAGTGGAATGCAGAAACTGGTGGCTGAGGAGGGTAAAGCAGCGCTTGTACTGAAGAAGCATATATCAGCCCTTGAAAAAAGCAAGCTTCTGAAATCAGTGATGGTGGCAGCAAGGAAGAAATGAGTGAAGCACAAAGGGCCATTGGTCGGAGCCTTTCCGACTGCATCGTAATATGCCGGTCAGATTCCTTTCCGACTGACCCATTACAATGGAATCGGTCAGCAAGGAATGCGTACAGTCATTCCGACTAGCTTCCAAAGGGCTCAGAGAGCCCGTCTGCCAGTCAAAATGCAGCCAGTAATCCCAAGGACGGCTCTTTCCACCCGAGGGATTACGATGTTGGGTTCACACAGCGTTTCTGTGCAGGCCTTTCCAACACAGAAAGGCTATCAGAACATGAATTTGGGGTCCCCAGCAGAGCCTCCTTTGGTGCACGGCCTCTGGTTGGAGGCTGAGGGGTCACCTATGGTGCCCTCCTGTTGATCCCGTAGATAAAACAGGAGTAGGGTACCCGTCAACCGTGTTGGGATTGGGGTGTAATAGTGTAAGAACAACAATGTCCCAACTGGTATTGATTAAAGACAATTAGTAAAGATATGTAAAAACATTATCTAAAAGGAAACAAGGAGACTCTATATAATTCTGACATGTGCTAGAAGCATAATTTTACGTATAAATATTTGGAAAAGAGACAGAAATATAGTTTACAGTTATGACAGCACTGCAGTATATAAATCACAAAAACTGAAAAAACAACCCAAATTGTACGTGGTGCTCTAGGTGTAACAGTGAAAAACAATATAGCGATGCAGGTGACAATGTGAAACAGCGTGAGTGGCGCAAAGTGACTAGTGAATAAATATACAATGTATTCATTGCTATACGGCGGTTCCAGGTAGATTAAAAGTTCATTTTGGAAGTATTCAATGTGTTCAACCGCTTCGTATCTCGCGCCTATGTTTGCGCTGAAAGGTCGACGGCGTTTCGATCCAGGTTACTACATTGCTGAGGTATCCTTCTTCTCACCACCGCGGTAATCCACCGATACCCATGGGTCCCTCCCCCGACCCCACCAGTTCTCCTTTTCCTGTTACCCTCCCCTTGTCTTAACTCCCACCTTATTCCATATTCCAACCCCTCTCTTTGCCCCCATGCAGCACTGCCCACGACCCAGTCCTGATGAAGATCCTGTAGTAACCTGGATCGAAACGCCGTCGACCTTTCAGCGCAAACATAGGCGCGAGATACGAAGCGGTTGAACACATTGAATACTGCGTTTTGATGCCTTCCTGCATCACAGCTTTCTATCTCTAGCAGAAAGAGCAGTGGCGGTTTTCCGCTAAGGATCTGCTTTGCAGCAGCGAAATAAAGTAAACATAAAATTATAATAACTCGATGTTATTATCATTTTATGTTTTTGTGCTGCTGCTGTGCTTTGCGGGCGGGGCGGGGCTGGGCTGCTCACACAGGAGCAGGGGGAGGAGTGGTTTGCACACTCCAAGTGCTCATGAATATTTGACCAGCTGTCTCCGGCCGGCCAAACATTCATGAGCGCTTTGCACTTTAACAATTCAGGTGCACCATTTGTGTTGAAACTGCCAGTGTGAACGAGCCTAGGATGAAGGGCAGGAGCCCGAAATGCATCGGCTGAAGGACGCGCTAACTGACATCTTTCTACTCACGCTGCAGCCTTGAAAACATTTTGAATGCAATACTTACCTGTGTTGGGCTCCTCTGTGAAGGTGAAACTTTGTGCGGATTGATGTCTCTATGTCTTTTTCGCAAGGAAGGACTTATTTCTGGATATATATATATATATATATATATTACCTAATGGCTGTTGCCAGTAGGTAGTTATAGTTAGGACCTATTCTCCATAGGAAATTTGCAATATTCATTTAGCAATAACTTTGGCGCCGATTGACAAATCTACGTGAAATTTTCAAAACTTACGGCCCGCTCTGGTCCGCTCCTATCCTGAAAATTTCAGGGAGATTCGGCAAGCGGGGGCTGAGAAAAAAAGGGGTTCCACAATGTGTTTTCCCCATGCAATTTCCCATAGGAAAATGTAGACACGGCTACAGCCCAAATTGCTGAACGGGATTACACCAAATTTGGCAAAAAGGTAGCTCTTGGTTCAGAAAGAACCCTTTTTGTTAAGTGGTGTAAATCCGTTCAGTAGTTGCTGAGAAAATCAAAAGTAAAAAACTTTGGATATCTATGGCCGCGCAGGATCCGCGCACACTCCCGATCATGAGCATTATGGTAATTGGATGTCAACACTCCATACCAGGAAGTGTTGACAGCCATCTTGTGCCTCGGTAGAACCGAGGCACAAGATAACAGAAAACAAACCGTGCAAAAAACCAAAAGGGGGCATTTTTTAACATCACCCCTTTTTACACCTCTCTGCACCGCAGCTCTGTGGCGCTTAATGGAGGTACCTGGTGGGCTAGTTGCACCCAGGGACCATCATGAGTTAATCCCCCAACTTAAAACGCGCCATGGAGCGCGTTTGCACAGTGGTAAAGGGAGGGGTGGGGCCTGAGGTGACATATGTGCAAACACGCCCTGTGGCGTGTTTTAAGTTGAGGAATTAATTCCTCTTCAATCCTGAGGGTCCCTGGGGCCAACTAGTCCACCATGTACCTCCAGTAAGTATCACGGAGCTGCGTTGCAGAGTCTTGGAAAAAGGGGCGAAGCCTCTGAACAACACTCTCAACGCAGCTCTCTGGCGCATACTGGAGGTACCTAGTGAGCTAGTTGGCCACCAGGGACCCTCAGGATTGTAGAGGAATTAATTCCCAAACTTACAACGCGCCACAGGGCATGTTTGCAGAGATGTCATCTCAAGCCCCGCCCCCTTCCTTCACCATTGTGCAAATGCGCCTCGTGGGGAGTTTTAGTTGGGGGATTAATTCCCCTTCAATACTGAGGGTCCCTGAGGGCCAACTAGCCCACCGGGTACCTCCAGTATGCGCCAGGGAGCTGCGCAGCAGAGAGGTGTTCAGAGGCCATGCCCCTTTTAACACCTCTCTGCAACGCAGCTCTGTGGCGCGTACTGGAGGTACCTTGTGGGCTACTTTGACTCTAGGGACCCTCAGGATTCAAGGGGACTCAAACTTCCAACTTAAAATGGCCACATGGAGTGTTTACACAGTGGTGAAGGGAGGGGACGGGGCCTGAGGTGACGTGTGCAAAGACGCCCTGTGGCGCATTTTAAGTTGGGGAAATAATTCCCCTTCAATCTGCCATGGGAGCGTCCTTCACCTGACATCAACCCACTGTAGATTTTAATATTGGGCAAAACAAAACACTGACACCGCCCACTGCGGCAAAACTTATTGTTTGGACTGCTAAGACCACAATGCATCTTTATGCATACGCCAAATGTAGCGTCAAGACACGCCCATCAGGGCAGTAAGGATTTATTAAAGCAGGCATTTCCAATCAATGGTGAACTGTGTTTTCATGCTGTCAGGCTCGTGAGCAAGGGGAAACCCGAAACATATTGAGCCGCGTATTTTTGATTGATTGCGACAGGGTGCATCCAGTGGAGCCCTCGTTTGCAGAAGATTATCCTCTGCAGTGGCCTCCTCACATGGGGTAACCTGTTTTTTTGTGGATATATATATATATATCTTAAGGAGTTACCCATAAGAGTTATCGGTATTGAGACAAGGCAGCAGTACATTTTTTATGTCTACAGGCCTGGTGGACAGATGACCTGCTTTTACACTATAAATGAGGGTGATAGGCTAACCATGTCATGTGATCAAGGACTCAAGCGCCCGAAACGCGTCATGGCGGTGAGAAAAGCGCACGAATAAAATCTGCAAATTTACCTGAATGGGTCCGGTTCGTTTTTTGTCCTGGTGGTAGCGGACGATACAACGGAGTTCCTGGAATATTTCTACACCGTTATGCTTCCTGGTGTATAACGCACCCCTCCTAGCGTATTGGGTAAAGCGGAAGGAAGCCAGCTCCGGGTGACCCGGAAGCATCTACAGCTCTGTTAGGAGCAACCGCTTCAAACCCCCGGCCAGCAACATCCACCCGGAGTCAGCAACCTGAGGTGATGGGCTCTCACGGCTGTGCGGGTTCCAGTGAGTGATTGCAAAGACGTGCCGGTGCAAGAGTAAGGCCAGAGAGACGAGCAGTACCACCAAGGGTAAGAGGCTCGTTTAACTGGGTGCAACATATTTAAAAGCGCTACGGATGTGGTTAGAAACCGAGAGGAAGCGGCAATCAACATGTTTGATGACTCTCCAATAGCGCATGCCCAGTTATTAAGACACGCCACGCAAATAGAAGCTGGAGGCAGTAAAATAAAGGACGTATTTAAGCAATTGGAGAAAGCCATGCGGACGGAGCAAGCCAAGTGGTGGGAGAAAAGTCCCTCTCCAGATATCTTAAGGTGGGACGTATCCCACGCGGCTTGCGGATCCTGCTGGCCCCCAGCTTTGAAAACCCGGACCCCAATATGCTGCAAGAGGGGGCACAGTGTAATCTGGATCATTCCTGTCGACTTCTGCAGATACCAATAAAATATGCAGAGAGTGATGATGTGAGTCTCCAGAAGAAAATAACGGACTTGGAGGAACAGATTAAAGTCCTAAACGAGCCAGCTCAAGAAAAGAAATATAGAGAGGAAATGATGGTAAGGCTCGCCAAGGAGGAGGATATTATTAAGAAAAGAAAAACATTTAAGTTCCAGCGGGATGAGCTGGATTACCAGAATGGGCGTATTTTCATGTTCTCACGGAAATATGACCCCCCAGGAAAAATACCCACTTCTCAAACAACAATGGCGGCCTCAAACATGGGAAATACAACCACGTCTTCTACTTCTCAATCAGATCTAAGCTCTGTGCCTGCCAGTGATTCGGAGAACGAACAGCAGGCAATGGGTGAACAGTTGGGGTTTACAAAACGGTCGTTGGCACAGGAGGTGGATTGCTTAAGGCACGACCGCAAACAAACACTAAGATCCCATACCACAGGCTCCAAGCAAACCAAAGGCACAACCTCAAGCGCAAGTGGCGCCGGCAATGCAGGACAGCAAAGCAACGCGGCAGGCCAAGCCCCGAAGAAGAGAAATCAAAAGAGATGGAACCGCCGATAACAACACAAGTAAGGAATGCAATGACAGTCATTAATTCAACAGACATGCATTTAAGCGTGGGGGAAATTAACACGCTTTCGTTGGGCCTAACATATTGCCCTCCCTGTACCTTTAATTATGCACAAACTAGAATGGACTTATTCAAGTATGTCAGAAAGTTAAAATTAAGAAAACTTTTTCTCCTCAATAAAAACAAATTGCGTAAAACACCTACTAGCATCGGCGCAGGGGGAGCAGATTTAATGCCAATTTCAGCAGGAGACTATGAGCTCCATTGTGACCTACAAGAGTTACACAGGGAGGGCGCCATTGATGACACCTTTGATGATGATAGCCCATTTAAGACTAATGCCCCCAGGCTAACACACTTCAGACCAAAGTCAACATTTTATCCAGTGTTAGTTCATGACAACATTGATGTTTTTAATGAACTAGTAACGTCTGAGATTAAAAATCTACATAAGGCATCAGTGATCAAAGACAATAAAAACCGGAAACGAAATAGTGCCTATGGCAGTCTGATGAATGAACTACAGAGAGACAACAAGGTGATCATCAACCAATCGGACAAGGGGGGCAATATTGTCCTTTGGCCAAGGCATCTTTATCTGGAAGAAGCATTAAAACAGCTGAATGACAGACAATGTTACTGTAGGAGTGACTGGCAAACCGCAAAGGCAGCGTGGAATGACTTTAACTCCAAACTATATACCTGGAAAAGTAAAGGGCTTTTGAGTGGAGATGAACTTAAGTTTTTGAAAACGAATTACCCTGTTATTCCGGTATTTTATATGATCCCCAAGGTGCATAAAGATTTGATCAAACCACCGGGGAGGCCCATCATTTCGGCCAGACAAGGGATATTTGAAAACACCTCCAGATACATCGATCATTTCCTCCAGGAGCATGTAAGGGCTTTGCCCTCTTATTTGAGAGACACTGGGGACTTTCTGGAAAAGATCAAAACAATAGTGTGGCAGGAGAATTATTTACTGATCACTCTTGATGTAACTGTCCTTTATACTAGTATCAACCATGGGGATGGTTTGCGGGCAGTAAGACATTTCCTGCGCAACAAACCAGTCTGCATGTTAGAACATAATGCAATGCTCAGTGAAATGATAGAGGTTTGCCTTACCAGCAATTTCTTTTTATTTCAAAACCAAGTTTTTCAGCATTTAAGAGGAGTTGCGATGGGGGCCTGCTTCTCCCCTAGCTACGCGTGCTTGCAGATGGGGCTATGGGAGGAGCAGGTCCTAGGAACCACCTATGCAGATGTAATGACAAACAACATAGTGTCATGGCATAGATTCATTGACGATCTATTCATAGTGTGGAGGGGTTCGATTGGTGAGGCAGAGACATTTATTTCTGATGTGAATGTAATTAACTTGAATTTAAGTTTCACTGGGCAGATTAGTAGCAAGGCAGTCAATTTCCTGGATGTCGAAGTATACATTGAGGAAGGTAAAATGCAGACTAGGTTGCACCGCAAGGAGACTGCGGGCAACACAGTCTTGCACGCATCTAGCCACCACCCAGCACACCTGATCCGAAGCATCCCCTATGGGGAGATGCTGAGGATCAGGAGAATTTGCAGCACAGAGGAATCGTGTTCACAAGCACAAGCAGGTAGCAGAGAGAGGTTTTTAGAGAGAGGCTACTCGGTGTCGGTGGTAGAAAAAGCGATGTTGAGGGCCAACAAGCAGACCAGTTACCGAGATCCAATGGGTAAATCAGGGATAATTCAAGAAGTGGGCAATAGCAAAACAAACCAGCCCAGGCTGATAACAGCTTATAGTCAACAACATAAGCAGCTACAAAGAATAATCCGCAGAAATTGGCCCATAGTAAAGGGGGACCCCGTAATCGGGAGATCCCTTGCAGACAAACCGGCAATAACATACAGCCGTGCAAGATCGATGGGTGACATGCTGGTGAAGAGCAGCCCAGAGGTAGTGATCAATACCTGGCTACAGACCAGCAAAGGTTTCATAAAATGCGCAAGCTGCAAAGCGTGCAGAATGTGGAAAAATAAAACAACATATATGACCCCATTCAGTGAAATACCAGTACCGATTACCAAGAAGATCACATGCAAATCTGAATTTGTCGTGTATGTGCTGGAGTGTGCGTGTGGCCTGCAATATGTGGGCAGTACCAAGTTGCAGGTCCACAAATGCATACTCCAGCACATGCGGGCGGTCAGCAACCACGATGAGGCTTACCCAGTGGCGAGACACATCAACGCATGTCATAGTGGAGTTCTGGGCTGTCTAAGCTACTTTGCCATAGATATGATCCCACCGCTACGCAGAGGGGGCAACAGGGAGGCCCGTTTAAGAGTTCTAGAAACCAAGTATATCATAGAGCTCAATACCAAGACACCGAACTGATTAAATGCCACCGAAGACCTGTATACTTGCTTGTAAAAGATCAAAGCTGAACTGAGCAATCGCAAGAGGCACACGCAATAGGATTTAGAAATATGAGAAAGGGAGTCATCGCAACATGAGATTGTCTTTTAATAAGGAAAAATATGAAACACATTTAAGTATTGTTTTTAAGTTTATTTCACAGGGTGTTTTATTCCTATATTAGTGTATCAAGGGCTGACCATAACATAAAGGGCAGTGTAAACGCAGTTGTCTCAGCACCATATCCAAAAACAAGCTCACTTGGGCTGAACTACAAATACCACCTATAAACGCTCAACCTCTTGAAAACGTCTGCATTTATCCGAACGCGAATTTTGCACATAATGAGCATATTTGCACAAATAATGAATTGTATTTACCACATCAAACCAAGATTTTTACATTTTAGGTATTATGAATTGGTTTTAATGATATGTGTATGTATATATTTATATATTTATTTATTTATATGCGGATATTTGCACATTTGACAGTTTTTGTTGTATAGAGGAATTTGGTAGGAAAACGTATAATTTGTTTCCATGTGCAGGGGTGAGACGGTGGGTGCTGATAATTTAATAACATAGTGTTGGTACACCATTAAGGAGTTACCCATAAGAGTTATCGGTATTGAGACAAGGCAGCAGTATGTTTTTTATGTCTACAGGCCTGGTGGACAGACGACCTGCTTTTACACTATAAATGAGGGTGATAGGCTAACCATGTCATGTGATCAAGGGCTCAAGGGCCCGAAACGCGTTATGGCGGTGAGAAAAGCGCACAAATAGAATCTGCAAATTTACCTGAATGGGTCCGGTTCGTTTTTTGTCCTGGTGGTAGCGGACGATACAACGGAGTTCCTGGAATATATATATATGTATGTATGTATGTATGTATATATATATATATATATCTATACTAATATAATAAAGAGAGAGCCCAAACCTTTGAGGCGGGTAAGCTCAAGAAGTACAGCACCAATCACAACACCCAATACAGCATTGGAAAGGACAGTTGCAGCAGATGGACATAGGCTATACAGGTTCCCACCATATACATTACAAAGGTAAAAGAACCTTAAGGGTAAAGTAGTCCCTTGTGGGCGTGGGCGTTGTGCTGTCAGCGATGGGTGCGGCAAACAAACCTTCACAGGACTCCCTTGTGGGTGTGCGTTGTCAGAGGGGCGTGGACAAACAGCAAACAGCAATGGGTGCGGCATTCATGGGGCGCGAGGCGCGCCATTCCCCGGCATTACTGCTAAAAGCAAATACGGCACGCGATGTGCGCCATTCCCCGGCATTACTGCTAAAAGCAAATAGGGCATTCTAAACAAAAACATTGACATTACTCCCTTGTGGGCCTGGCCGTTGTGAGAGGGGCATGCCAAAACATCAATGGGCGCGGCATTTACGAGACACGGCTTGTGGCCGTTGTGAGAGGGGCGTGGCCAAACACCAATGGGCAAGGCTTCACAGGCCGCGGCATTCACGCGGCATTACACGCCCACGCCTTAACATATTGCTCCAGGGCTCAAGCGGGGGCTCAAGACAGTCAGCCCAACAGCAGGGATCACAAGCTTCGCATATTGCTACGGTGCTTCGCATATTGCTACGGTGCTCAGGCGGGGGCTCAAGCCACTCAGCCTACCAGCAGGGAGCACAAGCTTCGCATATTGCACAAAGCTTTGCATAGTGTTCCGGTGCTCACGCGGGGGCTCAAGACACTCAGCCTACCAGCGGGGAGCAAAAGCTTCGCATATCGCATCAACCATATCAATGGACACATATAAAAATGTTGTATACCGTGAGATCTTACAATACATTTTTCTTGCCTAATACAACCATTTGCACACATTCTATTTCAGCCCCGGACAACGTCGAGACGGGCTGCTAGTATATATATATATATATATATATAAAACATATTTGCCTATAGGGACTTTGCACCAACCTTCTTCACTCATTGGTCTGTTATTATGCCATTCACATTTTTTACTGCATACCACATTATACCGATTAGGGCAATAAATCGAGCCACATCATCCCTTGGCTAACATCACTGCAAGTGACAAAAATCTGCCCTTTCACAAGGAGGACATCCATACAAAGTACTTTCCTTCAGTGCCAGACACTACTATGTGTGCTTTTTAAAACCCTACACCTATTTTTTCCTTTTTTAGATGAACTAGGGGCTAGTAGTCTCCCCAACAATAAAGGTTTGCAAAAAACACATGACCAAAACAAACAATAATTGACAGAACCAAAAAAGGCTGTAAGCCTACACCAGACTTATCAGCTTTGCAATGTTTACATTTTTTCAAATTTAATTTTACAAGTCCTGCATTTATAATGAGAAAAGCAAGCACGCACCAGAATGCACAGCAAAATAAAATCAGGACTAAATAAGCTTCTCATGCCTGACAGAAAGCAGAAGACAATTTGAAATATCTCTGGCATCAACTTAGTGCCCATCTACCTCACATTGATATATGAGTCCTACTGTTTATCACCATATGCCTCTATTGTACCTAATGTGCCTCATGTATCAAATAGCCCTGTGCTACTGTACATTACAACACCAGGTGATCATTGAACACACAGCAAGGAGTTCCCATCTTAGGCACAGTGCCCACTTCTTTCATGAACAATGTCACCGAGCGCTCCTATCAGTCACATTTCCTTCTATTCTCTAGAGACATATCAGCTGATGCTCCCATGAGGTTCATCGCATTATGCTTCTTGTCCCTCAGGAATACCTACATTTTGTGGTGAGCAGGGATACCTGAAGCTTGCTTGTCTGTGTTTTTGAATAGCTGTACGTCAAGTCCTCGCCGAACTTCAGTCAGAGCCAGACTGAGGGACCTTAACTGGCTCCCGGTGAGATCCAGAATCGAATTTAAGAGCATGTGCATCGCACACCGCTCCTACTGGGGAACAGGCCCCTCGATCAACTCCCCCCTGGTGAAAGCCTACCGACCCTCTCGCTCACTCAGATCCGCGACCTCCCACCTCGCCTCAGTACCACGCATTAGGAAGGCCAGGTGTGGAGGCCGCTTGCTCTCTTACAACCTAGCTAGGATTTGGAACTCCCTTCCCCTCCATATCAGATCAGAACCTAACCTCCTCATTTTCCGTAAACTGTTAAAAACTTGGCTTTTCAGCAAAATTTCAATTTAATTCTTCACTCAGCGTCTCTTATTCCAGCCTCTTCGGCTCAACTCAATCTTTTCAACAGCGCTGGGACGCCCCTGGGTAGCCATCGCGCTTTACAAATCCTCATTCCATTCCATTCCATTCCATTCCAAGTGACCGTACAATTAAAATGTGTGTGCAGGTGTGTTGGCCTGTGTGCATGGTCTGTGTCTGCATGCACGCCTGTATGTGTGTGCTCTGAGTGCCTGCACAGCACAAATGACAAACTCATTAGCTTTGTCAATGCTCCGCTGTTTTGAATCAATACTTCTAGCCTGCAAGAAAACACTCATGCTCAGCAGGTGTTTCTGTGCTCCTTCAATGTGCGTCTCCTGGAGACAAATGGTGTCAAAGAGCGTAACCTTTATGCTACTTTTTGCCTCTGAGATTATTCATTGCACTCAATTTATAATCTGAGTTGACTGACCTTGACTGAAAACCATTCGAAGTATTAAAGTGATAACCCTAAAGACAATTAAAAAACCTTTAAATAGCCCAGCATAGATTTCAGCAGCAGTCCAAACATAGAGAAAATCATTCTTTTGCAACCGATAAAGAAATGAGCATTCATTTTCCATTATCCACACATTTTTGTACTTCATTTTCCCCATTCTTTCCCTTTTTTTGTGGCTTCATTCCCCTTCCAGTCTCATTTTACTTTACAATAACAGCTGCTGAACTCACTTGGGCATAAAGTCACCGGGGGGAACCTCTCAGGGCGTACGGGTAAAAGGAGTTGGGATTATGGCACAGAAAAAACTTCCTATTAAAATGAATAGAGTAAAATCTGATTCCCTTGGGAGATGTGTGATTGCAGGATGCTCTTTACCCCCTAATCTTGTCTGTACTATATGCTCCATTTAGGGGAGTAATTTAGACGATCCAGGAATAATCAATTGGGTAAATGGAGAACTAGCACATTGGCCTCTTCCAATAGTTCTGTGCGGCGATTTTAACATCAACTTGCCTAGCATATGGAAAATGAGTGACCAGTGGAACTATAGAGGTAGGAAGCCTAAGATATATCAGGCTATACAAAACTTAATTTATACTCATGGTTTACATGATGTATGGGCTGAATTAAAACCTAAACAAGAGGGATTTACCTTTTTTTCAGATCCCCATCTCTCTCTGGTAAGACTTGACTATTTTATGGTTTCTTCCTCTTTGGTGCGGGATTGTTCTTTCGACATTGCACCATGATTTATGTCAGACCATAATCCCCTCATTTTAAATATCGGGGTTTGGAATTTAGAGGAGAAGGCTTGAATTGGAGTTTTGAAAAGGCGTTCCTATATGACAATGGATATCGGGCACACATGCAAGGCTGGATTCAAGAGTTTCTGAAAATTAATATTGGGACAGCCCTGACTATAGTCGAAAGGATACCTTAAAAGCAGGCATTCGTGGAGAGATACTGCAATTTTCCACCAGGAGAAATGAAAAGAAGAAAATGCAGGTTTGTATTCTGCAAGATAAAATTTAAAAAAGCAGAAGAGAAACTAATACAGGCATTCCAGCTAGGGGCAGAAATTGAAGCTGCACAGACTGAGGTAGTTGCTGCTAAAGCTGAGATTGGAACTATATTTGCGGAGAGAGGGGGCGCAAAATGGGCTTCGGCCCGGGAGAAAATATATGAGTGCAGCAAACTTATTGGTCATCAGTTAACCCAGTTAGCCATTTCAACTAGACAACAGGCTTCTCCCAATGTAATATCCTCAATTCAAACTATTACAGGAGAGATTACTAATGACCCGGATAAGATACAGGGGGCTTTTCGAGAATTTTATAAAAATCTTTACACAGAGGAGAATACTTGGCCCTTTGAGTTTGGAGAAAGAGAAATTTCTGAATATTTAAGTATCACTGTCTCAACTCAGTACGGAGAATCACAATCAATTGGAAAATCCCCCGACTTGTAAAGAAATCTTTATTGCACTTACAACCCTGCCGGATGGCAAAGCCGCTGGTATGCATTGCATTCCAGTCGAGTTCTATAACATTTTTTCCCTTCAAATCAAAGATCTTTTTTACGGAAGTGATAATATCCATCTTTAACAGGGCTTCTCCACCACCCTCTTGGTCTACAGCAATTTTTTTTTAATATTTCCCAAAAAAGATAAGCCACCATTAGAGATGTCTTCTTATAGGCCAATTACTCTGATAAACACTGACTCCGAAATAAATTCTAAGGTTATCGCATTCAGACTATCTACCAACATTGAGTCTCTTGAATCCAAATGGCAGAATGGGTTTATCCCCAAAAAGGGCACTACAGAACACATCCGTCGGACTATCACTCTATTTGACGCCGCAAGGGTGACAGGAGACCCGATGTCATTAATCTTACTTGATGCTGAAAAAGCTTTTGATTGGGTCTCCTGGCAATTTTTGTGGGGCGTCATGAGGCAAATGTGTTTTGGACCTAGAATAATTCAAGCTCTTCAAGCCCTATATCAAACTCCTACAGCCAGAATCTCAATTAATGGAAAAATGACAGAGCAAATAGTGATCTAGCGGGAACGAGACAGGGGTGCCCTTGTTCCCTGCTGCTCTTCGCCATATATATCGATCCCTTCATTAAAAAAATCGAAAACAATCTAGAAGTTCAGGCGGTGAGTAGGTTTGATATGGATACGAAGATTATGGCCTATGCTGACGATCTTGCAGTGATGGACGGAGCAGGGTATGCTCAGACGTGAGTCCCTTGCTCACTTTGCCACTGGATTCAAGCAAGCCTGGCTGAAGACGGCTGAAATGCCAGAAATTGGTACTAGGAAGCTTGTTTCCGGTCCAGGGAAGGCATGGCTTGGCAGTTCGGGCTGGACTGACTGTTCCCATGAGGCACAGGGTCAGACTGATTTGCATATGGCCATGTCTGAACTGGGGTGGCTGAGTGGACTAAAGAACGGTGATGGATTAAACCCAGATCTGTTGACTGGCTGTGAGTTTTTGATTGGTTCAGATGCTCTGTCGATCACCACCCCCTTTTGTACCGATATAGACTCAATAGTAAGGAACAATCTGACTCCGCTAGCGATTGACACTAAGAGACCACTTAATATAATTAACAATTTGCACTTGACCACAGTGGGGCGGGGTAATGTTTTAAAAAGGATTACTTTCCCTAAACTACTTTATTTTTCAGGGCAATTCCCTTAGAATTTAACAAAAGCATGCTCCAAACTTTCGAACACATTTTTTCCTAATTCATCCGGGCTTATTCTCAGCTGAGGAGGGCTTTCAAACTGCTTTCTCTTCCTAGGGATAGAGGAGGGTGGGCGCTCCCTAACTTAAGATTGTACTACTGGGCTGCGGTATTACAATATTGCACTGAATTAATGCATGAACATTCTGATACGAGTTCCTCCTCAGGACTTCCATCTCCCTATATATCACTACTCAGGGAGGAGGCGCAAGGTTGTCTTTGGAGGCAACTAGAGTTCGGCTACTATAAGCGGGTCAGATTTAAGACTTTGATGAGTGCGTACAGGGTCTTTAATAACATATGTAGACTTTTCGGACTAGGTAGACTAAATTACTATACACCTATCAACAACAATATTAACCTACCAACTATTTTCGGGTAGACATAGCTCCAAAAATAGTATGAAATAGGTATTTTAAAATTAGGGGACTTAGTAACTTCTGAAGGAGTTCGGCCATTTAATGACCTTAGAGCTCATTACTACCTGAATGATAATCAGACTTTCTTATACCAAGCCTTAAAAGATTTCTTGACCCGTAAGATGAGAGGGCCGGCAAACTTTGCAAATATAGATCTTATTGACAAATTGCAGGGATTAGTTCCACCTCGGATTGGGTATATTTACTCAATATTAAACAGCCAAATGCCCGATGACCTGGTAAAGGTAGATGAAAAATGGCAGCAGAAACTGAATGTCCCCGTTACACCTTTTGTCTCGCATTAAGCTCTGCTCAGAGCAATCTGTTATCAGCCAAACTACAGGCTCAATTTTATAAGACAGGATTTTGTCTTATAAATAACTCCTAGTAGAGTTGCTAAATAGGGAACCGGTAGAGGAATACCATTTCCTAGATGTTCTGAGTTGAGTGCAGACTCGGTACACATGTTTGCAACTTGCGTGAAATTAGATCCTCTAGTGAATAAAGTACAGCAGCTCCTGGGTAGAGTTTTATCACGAGACATTCAACTAACTCCACCCCCTTTTGTACCGCTTTTGGCCGCCATAAGTGTGGCAGGGTATGCTCTGACGTGAGTCCCTTGCTCACTTTGCCACTGGATTCAAGCAAGCCGGGCTGAAGACGGCTGGAATGCCAGAAACCGGTCCTCGGAAGCTTGTTTCCGGTCCAGGGAAGACATGGCTTGGCAGTTCGGGCTGGACTGTTCCCATGAGGCACAGGGTCAGACTGATTTGCATATAGCCATGTCTGAACTGGGGTGGCAGAGTGGGCTAAAGAACGGTGATGGATTAAACCCAGATCTTTTGACTGGGTGTGAGTGTTTGATTGATTCAGATGCTCCGTCCATCACCACCCCCTTTTGTACCGCTTTTGGCCGCCGTAAGTGTGGCAGGGTATGCTCAGACGTGAGTCCCTTGCTCACTTTGCCACTGGATTCAAGCAAGCCGGGCTGAAGACGGCTGGAATGCCAGAAACCGGTCCTCGGAAGCTTGTTTCCGGTCCAGGGAAGACATGGCTTGGCAGTTCGGGCTGGACTGTTCCCATGAGGCACAGGGTCAGACTGATTTGCATATAGCCATGTCTGAACTGGGGTGGCAAAGTGGGCTAAAGAACGGTGATGGATTAAACCCAGATCTTTTGACTGGGTGTGAGTGTTTGATTGATTCAGATGCTCCGTCCATCACTACCCCCTTTTGTACCGCTTTTGGCCACCATAAGTGTGGCAGGGTATGCTCAGGCGTGAGTCCCTTGCTCACTTTGCCACTGGATTCAAGCAAGCCGGGCTGAAGACGGCTGGAATGCCAGAAACCGGTCCTCGGAAGCTTGTTTCCGGTCCAGGGAAGACATGGCTTGGCAGTTCGGACTGGACTGTTCCCATGAGGCAGAGGGTCAGACTGATTTGCATATAGCTATGTCTGAACCGGGGTGACAGAGTGGGCTAAAGAACGGTGATGGATTAAACCCAGATCTTTTGACTGGGTGTGAGTGTTTGATTGATTCAGATGCTCCGTCCATCACCACCCCCTTTTGTACCGCTTTTGGCCGCCATAAGTGGCAGGGTATGCTCAGACGTGAGTCCCTTGCTCACTTTGCCACTGGATTCAAGCAAGCCGGGCTGAAGACGGCTGGAATGCCAGAAACCGGTCCTCGGAAGCTTGTTTCCGGTTCAGGGAAGACATGGCTTGGCAGTTCGGGCTGGACTGTTCCCATGAGGCACAGGGTCAGACTGATTTGCATATAGCCATGTCTGAACTGGGGTGGCAGAGTGGGCTAAAGAACGGTGATGGATTAAACCCAGATCTTTTGACTGGGTGTGAGTGTTTGATTGATTCAGATGCTCCGTCCATCACCACCCCCTTTTGTACCGATTCAACTAACTCCAGCAATTATTATGATGGGTTTACAAGAAACGTTGAACAGAAGGAATGGGGAGCTTTAATATTTGTAGCCATGACCATACTTAGGATCTGTACAGCTTCCTACTGGATAGATCCAAATTCTCCAATGTTTTCACAATGGCTGGCTCGACTGAAAGTAACTTGTAATCTTGTGAGCGCCATTTATGCCAAAAAAGGCATGCGGGCATAAAAAAAAAAAAGGTTTAGAGATATGGGAGCCTTTAATCAGGTGGCTTAGACAAATGAATTCTTAGGGCTCGCCTAGTGTACTTCATATGTTGAGTTTTTGATTGTCCCTATTTTATCTATTTAAAGTCATCATAAACTAATGATTGCTTGGATGAATAGACATTTGCGCTGGAGAATACAAATGTATTGTGAAACTGTTTTTGATTTCCCACCTCTTGCAAAATGTATTGTATTTGTTGTCGAGTTTTGGGGTGGCTGGCGACGTATTGAATTATTCAGATTTTTGATTTGTATTGCATATATATTTATAAAAATTAAAAAAAAGAAAGCACTCATGCATTTCATTGTCTTGAATGACAGGTTATGTAAATGATATCCGCTTCTTTTAAATGGCAAACCTCATACATAGCACCCGATTTCAGTTGGTGTGAAAATAGCGAGTAGGGTGCCACCTCCTGCGTGCACCTATCAACCTGGGTTCAATTTCCTCTTCTGAGGTTAATTTGCCCAAATGATTTTTGACAGGTCACACCAACACAAATTGGGTGGTTAAATAGAGCAAGTGATCTGTATATGTGTATCGTAATGGGAACCAGCATAGCGATTCCGGTGTATGAACTGAGGAAATGGGTACATATTGCAGATATGAGGAAGTGAGAGGGGGGCTGGGGGGCTGGGGTGCTATCTGCCAGAAGCAGCTGCTGCTGCAGCCAAGGGGCACGTATATCCCCAACAGACTTCTGCACCCAGGACTGGGAGATTTGTTTGAAAGAATACCGGCAAATTGCCTGCTGGTTCGAGAATCGGCACCTTGTCCGAAGCTGACGCCAATCCCAAAATGGTGGTCGCAAAATAAACACCTTAGTAGCCGTGAATGGAGTACCTGGCCCGCTCCACATCAATTACCACAGCCTGATTCTGGGACCTAATGCAGCGTGGTGCCTTTCGGACTCACTGTTTCAAAGCGTTCTCTAAAGTTAGGGAACGTCCCTCTGGGCGTGGTTGTAGTGGGTCGCTGGCGCGAGTTTGACATTTATCCAAGCATAAACGAGACGTTTGAGCATTGTAAATGGTTTTCAACCAATTATTTATTTATGCAAAGGAAGTTTCTCGACTTCATTCAACCATGAAGTATCATCCTTGTTGATTGCAATGCAATTTCTTTCACGGGTCTCAATGCATTTCGGGCTCCGCATGAGCCCTTCATCAGGGGAAATCTAAACATAAACCATTGTGGGCAGAAATGTATTCAATGAGAATCCACATTCTGAGGATTTAAGCTAATGGCTTAATGTACGCACTAGTATCTTGTTAACTGGAGTGGCAATTGGTGATTAAAAGATGGCTGGTGTGCTAGTATTGAAAAAGGTATAACCATGTTCCTTTAAGTGCAGTGCTTCAGTGTGTTAATTTGTGGACGTATACAATTTAACTAAAAACGTGTTGGCATGTGGTCAGGAAACTGAAATAAGCGTGCACATGCGGTATGTAATAGTACTGTTATGTAGACGGCAGTGCTAAACTCGGCGTGTTGTGAGAGCGGTGCTAAAACATAAGCTACGCTTTTTTTTAAAACGGTGTGTTGTTGGTCTTGATTAAGTTAATCCGGTGTGAGAAAATGATGTAGGTATTTGTGTGACCCATGTATGGCAAAAAAAAAAAAAAAAACTGTGAATTTCTGTTATCACGTGAAATGGTGAACTCTTACCTACCGCGCGTGCGGTGAAAAGCATGTTTGTTGTCCGTGAACTGGTGCAAAATTAGAGTGTGAGTGAGGTTGCCGGTTCGAAAATAAAAGGTGCCTGCAATGAACGCTGGGCTGTGTGAAGTCCCAACATAAAGAAAGAACTAAAGGTGTATTAGATGCTGCTGCCAAGAAAAAGGCGGGTGCCATTTTAGCAAAGGTTATGAAATCTGTCAATGTGCTTTATGGTGATGGTGCATACTATATGAGTGTAAAGAAGGCGCATACTAAAAGATGATGCTTGCTGTATAATGAAAAAGGAATGAAAGGAATTATACGAAAAAGAATACTATGTTCATAACAAATTAACGAATCATTTTCACAATAAGTTAACAGATCAGTTGTACAACAATAAGTCATAGATAACAAGCGAACTCCATCCGGTCATTCAGTCCTTTTGGTTTCATTGATTCATAGAAATTGATCCAATGATTTTCTCTTTGTAGGAGGAACTTGTTGATGTCTCTCCCTTGTGTTTTCTCAATCGTTTCGAGGATAGTGAATTTTAGTTGTGAAATGTTGTGGTTGTTCTCGTTGAAATGTGAGGCTACTACTGATTTGGTATTGTTAGTGCGGATGCTGCTTTTGAGCTCATGGATTCAAATTTTTATTTTCATCTCCGTCTTGCCTACGTATACGAAACTACATGGGCATTTCAATAAGTAGATGACGTTGTTGGTTTCGCAGGTTGCTGTAACACGTAATTGTATGGGGGTACCTCTCATGGGATGTGTGGTTTTCGAACCTTTGATGAGATTATTGCAGATCTTACAATTATAGCAGGGAATGGTACCTTTATATGTGGCTTTTGAAAGGTTCTCAGAAGAGGATTGCTTGATCATTTCTTGAATGTTTTTACCTCTGGTGTATGCAAACCTGGGAGTGTCCATTGAAATCAGGCTCTAATGACAAGATAGACCAGTGCGATTTGATGGATTGTTTGAAGTGGTAACTCACGGTGGAGTATTTGGATACTACCACCATGCGTGATTGATCCGTATTGAGAGTTGGTTGAAATAATTAAGTTCTTGATTTTTTTAATGGTTTTCATCTTGGCTTGTTGCAAAATTTTCATGGGGTATCCTAGGGCCCGATTCACAGAACTAACTTAAGACAAAAGCCTAAACTTACTACCATTTTGGTATTCACAGAAGGCACTTACTCATTTTGGTATTCACAGAAGACACTTACTCATTTCGGTATTCACAGAATTAAGTCAACGCCATGACAGCGTCCAGCTCACCGTGCACACTGTCCTGCAAGGGAGCTTCTCCCATGCTTACCATGCCTGCTTATTATTGTACGGTTGATCCACAGCTAATTAAACACCCAAGCACATTAATCCATAGATCCACAGCAGGCACGCTTCAGAGATGGTGAGTGGGGCAGCGGAGGTTGACACCAGTGATCCCAATGGGAGTTTGGAGGACCTGCTGGCACCTAGACTGGCCCCCTATGAAAGCTATGCTGGTGCTTTTGAAACAAAAATCACCAAGCCTGACCCTAAAATGGCACTGCCATTAGAGAGGGAGGATGTCCCTTAAGACGAGGGGTCCCGATGTTTAATCTGGACAAAAGGCATAGCAGAGTAAAAGAAACACAGTACTAGAGGCAAAGATCACAAAGATCACAACCCCCCTACCTGACCTCAAGATGGCCGCCCCAGTTGGTTTCTCCACAATAGTCCACCACTCCTGGACAATAGAACTGGGCATTGACCTGATCTTAACCACATCCCTAACCTGACCTTGATCCTGCTCTCCCTCTAGGACATATACTCTTTGAACTTTCCCTTGACTGTGGAGACCCTCCCATTTGACCAATGCCCGGTGGAGCTACATGTTAGCTGAAGAGGAGACGGGCAGTGGATCCCCCCACGGCTGTCACCTACCCAGCCGGACTTTGGGCAGACGTTCCTTCGTCTCTCTGTCGTATCTCTCTCCTACACCTTCACTCTACCCCCTTCCCACTCTACGCTCCCTTTACTTGCCTTCTATACCTTTAATGTTTTTCTGTTGAGACCTAGCTATTTGACTGATATCCGGTGGAGCTACCTGATAGCTGAAGAGGAGATGGGCTGTGGTATTCCCCCTCGGCCGTCACCTACCCAGCCGGACCTTGGGTAGACTTTCCCTTCGTCTCTCCGTTGTTATCTATACCCTACCCCATTCTCCCCCACCCCCTTACCCTTCTCACTCCATTTTACTTTTCTTCTATGCTCCTTAAATGTTTTTACTGGTATCATTGGTAACATGTAACTGATGTAAGCTTGCACTTATGTGGAACCTTATGTAAAAGAACTCGGATACCTTCGGGTCTAGCCAGCTCTATATAAAACTCTTTAAATAAATAAAATAAATAAGCTGAGGAAACAGGTACGGATTGCACAGCAGTGCGCAGATTTGCAAAGACATTGTCTGTTTTGCATCACTTTTGTAACACATAGAAAGAGGAAAACGCCTCTATGGATTGTTTTTGTGCAGGATGGTACCCTGCACAAAACCACCCTCACTATAATGAAGGCACCCTTGCACCATGGTGCAAGGGTGCCTGCATTGGTGCTAGGCTGCCGCAATGGCACAAGCACAGGGGAAAAGGGCAGGAACACACCATATCTGATAAATACAATGCATTCCTGCCCTTTCCCTGTAGGGCAGATCATCGCAGCAAGGTAACTTGCTGCACTGCCCTGCGCCACCGTTCCCGTAAATATGCCCAACAGTCTGCTGGATTGTAACCAAAAGTAATGTAACGCAGCGCAATGTACTGCCTGACGTTACTTTGAGTCATGGGGACGCGACATGGGTGCTGCGTAGGCGTTTCCATGCAACCACCCATGAGTTTTGACGCTAATCCCTATCACCACAGAATTGGAGACAAGAATGTGCGCCACAGTTCTGCACCTCCATTGGGAGTAATGCCTCCGTTAGGCTTTATTCTCTAGCACACATCCAGATCACCCCACTAGCTGGGTGTTTGCTGGCCACACTGTTAGTAATTGAATTTGCATGCCTTTATTGAGCCGGGCTTAGGTAGAGCTCTTTTCATGAGGTGCGCCTTTTTCGATGTAAGACTGAGTATGAAAAGTAATTTCTAAAATTATTGGTCAGGGTCCAAGCTCCAACTGAGCCTGATACCTCCTGGGTATTAATGCTCGTTCGTTAAAGAATTTCCAATGCCTTTATCAATTCAAGCACTCACACTACCATGTCTGCAAAGTTGTGATTTTCCACCCAGATTGAATTACGCCTTTGACAGCAGCTGTCTACTAAGGAGGCCTTTCTAACCACGTTCCATTTTGGAAATCCCAAGAAGGAGTGCACTGCTGTTTCAGGCTCCCCAAAAGTAAACAGAAAAAACATTCGGCGCGTTGAGCGAGTGTGGTTGCTAGGATATAAACGGGCCCTCTGCAGATGGCGTTTACAGTAATAATATTGAACAGGGACTAACGAAAATAGTGTTGCGTTTTAGGAGTGCGTGGAGAAAGTCGAAAATATATGGTCTTTGTCGGTACGTTGTTTCTGTGGAAGCAGGTTGGGGAAAAAGTTAAATGGAGCATACGGATACTGTTGATTTGCGTGAAATAGACACATAAACTGAGCCTAATCATTGGTTGACAGAGGAGCACACGAACATGCGCTCTATTCATTCGCCACAAAATGGCTTCTCATCCTCTATCGAACGTTCTACGTACTTTTCACCACTGACTAACGGGAAGGGAAAGGTCAGGCTGTCCATTAAGTCTTTCACCATTCAGACAACCTACCGCCAGTCTGCGGAGGAGAGGAGGAACCCTTTCATTCATCCGGATGCGCTGTCTCGCCCCTCGTGCCTAGTTTTCATCCTCCGTCACTATAGTATCATGTTCAAAATATTGAAGGTTATGGTTAATTCACTGAAAGTCCCGGTCTTGAGTGGCTAAACAAGAAGCAGGAAAAAAATCAATTATCCACGTTTTATTTTGTTTTTATATTTTTGGTGTGAAGGGCACTAGGCTTTCTTGTCCTAAAAGAAATGACAAAAATAAAAAACGCATGAAAGACAAAATCGGACAGAAAACTCAAAAGACAAATAGAGTGGTTACTTTGCTCCGTGACATTTATTGTGCTGACATGACCATCATGAAATGATAGATGGTGTTGGGCCCCGGCAGCGTTGAATTGGGCCAGAAAAAAAGCCCCACGCACCAGTCCCGCATTAGTGAATTAAACAGCGAGCAAGTGGCACGTGTTTACAGATTGGCGCAGTTTTGAACTGGCATAGACTCACTGTACAAACTGTTTTGCATGGTATGTGTAAAGAATCTGGGTATTAGTTGAGGGGATGAGAGCCTCACTCAAGTAATAAACACAGTCCTTGTAAGGAAAAGTAGAAAAGTAGAAAATTCTTTATTTAGATATAACACAGATATCTTTAAAAGAGGGTTACATAATAAACTTCATATGCAACTTGTTAAAAATGAAGACAGCAAAACAGTCGGTAAGCCAGCCATAGTAAGAATAATAAAAGAAAGATAAAAACCAAGAAAAAAGAAAAAAAGAAAAAAAAATAGTACAAAAGTTAAAACCTGGTATACAAGGAACTTCACTCCTTTTTCTTTACTCTTGTAGTGTGTTTATCTAGGTACCTGAATCGATATTCCTATTCTTTGCCCTTGTCCGGTTATAAATCAATAATATCCCTACAACGGCATAGAAACCCTTTTCATAATTCAGTCATAGCGCATGCTGTCACATTAAGCAAGCCTATTCCTCCAGCCCCCTGGAAAGCACACCGAGTTCTTAAACAAATCCAAGCCTCCAGCAACCTGGGAAATCCCCGCTGCTTTGTTTTGATTTCGTCCGAGAACTCCTGTAAAGCACTGTAAGAACGACCAGTTCTTAGTGACATCTTTATTGACATCTTATGTCCAGCCTTACGTCAAACCCGGCACCTTTCAGGTATAAATATATCAACGTTGCCTTAAGCAAACACACGGTGGTAATCCTGGAGCAGAGCAGCTATCTACTTCCGAAGAGCCCAGCTGATGCGAGAGCCCACGGACGCCGCCCCTCCCTTTTGACGCGCTGAGAAAGACGCTGTCTTTTCTCCTGCTGAGAAATCCAGCCTCCGGCGTTTCCAGCCTACCCTTGCGGGTGACTGGGATACCGAGTCCTGAGAGAGAGATACCAGCCCTCCTGCCTTCTAATACCCAGGTACTGAACTGACTAAACCCTTACAGAGAATTCTTGAGTCAGATTCTTGGCAAAACAAACTTAACTTAAACTGCTACTTACTTACTCTTTCCCACGTATTAGGCTTAGGTCAGGTACACCGGGGTAGGCGTAGTTAGAAGCACCAGTTGAGTACGATTAGTCAATGTATATATGTATGTCTCTATTTTATCCATTTTAAAGTATCATATGGCTAAGAAACCATATCAATGCTTTTACAGTATTATTTCATAATCCTGCTTTTACTGTATCCACTTTACTTAACTATAAGTATTGCAATTGTAGCAATTCATTTCTCTTGTATGAGGAAAGAGACTGCTCAATAAATAACACCTTTTATTGAAAACGCCCGTCTCTCTTTTTCTCTGCAATCTGGTGAAACTAAGTACGCACCTTTGACTGAGTGAAATAGCTGTCTTTTGTTTTCACACGACTCTAGAGATATACTCTTAATCAGGGAGAGCAAAGTTGTCATGTTTTATGGTTGTCAGAAACTAAATCCCTTCTTGTCTATCCAGGGAGGTTAAACTCCTCCTCGCTTATTCGAGAAAGTTTCTAGTGAACTCTGAGCTAGCTGGCAAAAAACTTAAGTCTAATATAGTCAGTAGAGACCTAGTTAACCTCAGTCCTACGTCTACACTACTGAAGATATTATTCCAATGCGCAGAGCCTATTGGGACTATAGGAACTACACTACACTCTCACTGACTTCTATATCATACATTTAAAAGACGACCCAAGTTTCCTAGGGGTACTGCTCGTATTCTTTTCAATTCATCCCTCTAGAAATTCGGCGTGTATCATAACGATCGTTAAGTGGTAAAAGAGAAAGAAAATAAGAGGGAGGATTTAACAGGACCTCTTTAACTTAAAATTGCAATATGCTTGCCGAATGAACCTTGTTAGTCTTATATTTAAGTCAGTGTTTTCAGGGTTAAAGGTCACAATAATGGCTTGCCTGCAGGTTCGAGTGCCCAGCCTGTTCCATTCTGCTTTTAGTTTGCACCTGCGTTGGGAGTTGAAGGCTGGGCAAAGGCAAACCACGTGTAACAGTGTTTCGGCTGTTGTACCGCTACTGTTGATCTTCCGCCGTGCGTCTCCAGGGGGGTAAGTCTTGCAGGAACCGCCAGTCACCCATTCTAATGGCTATAAAGCTACGTTTTATAAACAGTGGGTATGTGCAGGAGAGATAAGCGGCAGGAACTAGCCGACTATAGGAGTTTACAAGGGCCCAAGAATGGCTCCGTTTTGAAAAGAGTCATTTGTCTGTAATAAGTGATCTCATTCTTACACATTTTTTGATGGCAGTTTTAAATGCTGTCTGACTAGGGTTAAGAGCCCATAGGTCTCCTGCTGACATTTGTTGGATATAGTCCTTGAAGAGGCGACCAAACGTTCCTCCTGGGTTTTTCTGGGAGATTTCTAGCCAGACTTGTAAGGATAAAAACCAAAAGTCACTAAATTAACCCGTACTTAACCCTCTGGTAGCTTGACACAAAAGCAGTCAGACTTAACTTAGGGGTAATGTGTAATATTTTATGCAGCACACAAACTGTAATAAAGTGAAAACGTAACACAAGAAAAATACCAAACCAATTTAGAACAAGCATTGGAAATGCAATAGGTCTCGGAATTTTTTGAGTTAGAGCTAATGGCATTGTAAATGGCAATGTCTTTTAGCCATGTGTTATTTAGCGCTTGGACGCCTCAGGGCAGCAATTGCGCTGTTATAAATCCACAAAAAAAAAAAAAAAAAAAAAAAAAAAAAAATGTGTTATGGAGTGTATGCATGTGGTATGTAGTAGAAATAAGTGGGTTGTATTGGAATTGTATTAATGGTGGCATGCTGCACTTTAGATGAATATGTTTAAAAGTAAAGTGCACCATACTGC
Source organism: Lissotriton helveticus (assembly GCF_964261635.1). Taxonomy (NCBI): domain Eukaryota; kingdom Metazoa; phylum Chordata; class Amphibia; order Caudata; family Salamandridae; genus Lissotriton; species Lissotriton helveticus. The sequence goes on along the minus strand of NC_136069.1, from coordinate 1,451,034,695 downwards.
GATTGGTACAATAGTTTATTGTGGATGCGTTAACAATTGATGTGTGCACTGATGGCTGTTGGTGTGTGTGCCCGTAGAAATTGTTCACAGATGGCTGGTGGTGTGTGTGCTTGGTGGAAGCGTGCACTGCCCGCTGGAGGTGTGTGTGCCTGGTGGAAGCGTGCACTGACAGCTGGTGGTGTGTGTGCATGGTAAAAGCATGGACAGATGGCTGGTGGTGTGTGTGCCTGTTGAAAGTGTGCACTGACGGCTGGTGGTGAGTGCGCCTGGTAAAAGCGTGCACTGACGGCTGGTGGTGAGTGCGCCTGGTAAAAGCGTGCACTGACGGCTGGTGTTGTGTGTGCCTGGTGAAAGTGTGCACTGATGGCTGGTGGTGTGTGTGTGTTTGGTGAAAGTGTGCAGTGACGTATGGTGTTGTGTGCCTGGTGGAAGCCTGCACTGACGCCTGGTGGTGTTTGTGCCCGGTGAAAGCGTGCACTGATGGCTGGTGGTGTTTGTTCCTGGTGAAAGCGTGTACTGACGGCTGGTGGTATGTGGTTGTGTGTGTGGTTGTGTGTGTGGTGGTGAGTGTGTGGTGGTGTGTGTGTGGTGAGTGTGTGGTGGTGAGTGTGTGGTGGTGAGAGAGTGGTGTGTGTGTGTGTGGTATGTGTGTGTGGTGTGTGTGTGTGTGGTGTGTTTGTGGTGTGTGTGTGGTCTTATGTGTTCTCCAGTCACACTCACTCTGCAGTCAGTCTGCAGTCACTCTGCAGTCACACTCACTCTGCAGTCACTCAGCAGTCACACTCACTCTGCAGTCACTCTGCACTCGCACTCACTCTGCACTCACTCTGCATTCACTCTGCACCTGCACTCACTCTACACTCACTCTGCACTCACTCTGCACCTGCACTCACTCTACACTCACTCTACACTCACACTCACTCTGCACTCATTCTGCACTCACTCTGCACCTGCACTCACTCTGCACCTGCACTCACTCTGCGCTCACTCTGTACTCTACACTCACTCTCTCTGCACTCTGCACCTGCACTCACTCTGCACTCTCTGCACTCACTCTGCACTCACTCTGCAACTGCACTCACTCTGCCCCTGCACTCACTCTGCCCCTGCACTCACTCTGCACTCACTCTGCACTCAGCACTCTGCACTCACTCTACACGCACTCTCACTCTGCACGCACTCTGCACTCACACTCACTCTGCACTCACTCTGCACTCACTCTGCACTCTGCACTCACTCTGCACTCACACTCACTCTGCACTCACACTCACTCTGCACTCACACTCTGCACTCACACTCTGCACCTGCACTCACTCTGCCCTTGCCCTCACTTTGCACTCACTCTGCACTCAGCACTCTGCACTCACCTTGCACTCACTCTCACTCTGTACTCATTCTGCATGCACTCTGCACTCACTCACACTCTGCACTCACTCACTCTCACTCTGCACTCATTCTGCACTCACTCTGCACTTTCTCTCATTCTGCACTCAGTCTCACTCAGTCTCACTCTGCACTCATTCTGCACTCACTCTGCACTCACTCTCACTCTGCACTCACTCTCACTCTGCACTCACTCTCACTCTGCACTCATTCTGGACTTGCTCTGCACTCACTCTGCACTCACTCACACTCTGCACTCACTCTCACTCTGCACTCACTCTCACTCACTCTCACTCTGCACTTATTCTGCGCTCACTATGCAGTCACTCTGCACTCACACTCTGCACTCACTCTCACTCTGCACTCACTCTCACTCTGCTGGCCTCTCAACCTCTGCAAAGTGCTGCAACTAGTCACTGCGCTTTGGTAACTTTTGAACCGGTAGAAACAGTTTTAATTTTATCTAGAAGCTACTGATAATGCAGCAGATGACAGATGGATGGTGATAACATCAATAATTATGAGAAAAACGCTGCAGCCGCAGATTTGCGCCAGTGGCCATGGTTATACTCAAACTGTTCCATTGCCATTTAATCTCATATCAAGTTCCCTCACGTTACTTTACGTTATGGTATATTTTATGCTATGTTTTATGAGACCAAGGAAGGATTCAATATCGACTACGAACTCCTTGTTGTATATAACCCCAACAAACTAGGTACAACATGTGAAACAAGTAAAAACCCATTAATTTGATTCTGAAGTGATCGAATGTGATCTCATTTACGTGCACCTACATCTCGTTTTTTTTATTTGCGATGTTTTGAAAAGAACACAAGGCTGTGTGTTGAAAATGCATTCAAAACGTGGGCATTAAAACACGGAAATACTGCCTGGAAAGTTAAGCTCCCCATTTCGTGAAATATATGATCCTGCCAGAGTAGAGTGTCCATCGGGCAATGGGAGAGCGTCAGCCTCGGCCAATCCCGACGTGTCTGCATCTGTGTCTGGAAAGAGTTTCTGCGAAGGAAAATGTGTGGTACCTTTCTGCAGAGAGGCGGCTTGTGGAGGGGAACATGCTGGATGCTGAGTGTTAGTGCACGGGGAACGGAGGAGAAACTCGTGATCCAGCTGGAAAGCGCTGACATCACCACCCCCTTTTCTGTATCGTTTTTGGCCACTATAGGTGTGGCAGGGTATACTCAGACATGAGTCCCTTTCTCACTGCTCCATCAGGATTCAAGCAAGCCGGGCCGAAGAGGCTGAAATGCCAGAAACCGGTCCCCGGTAGCTTGTCTCCTTTCTGGTGAAGAATTGGCTTGGTAGTTTGGTCTGCCCTGTTCCCATGATGCACTGGGCCAGGGACAGACTAATTTGCATATAGCCAGGTTCTGAGCTGGGATGGGGCAGTGAGATAAATAACGGTGATGGATCAAGCCCTGATCTTTGGACTGGGTAAGAGTGGTCTGCTTAATTCAGACACTCTGTTCATCACCACCCCCTTTTCTGTATCGTTTTTGGCCACTATAGGTGTGGCAGGGTATACTCAGACATGAGTCCCTTTCTCACTGCTCCATCAGGATTCAAGCAAGCCGGGCCGAAGAGGCTGAAATGCCAGAAACCGGTCCCCGGTAGCTTGTCTCCTTTCTGGTGAAGAATTGGCTTGGTAGTTTGGTCTGCCCTGTTCCCATGATGCACTGGGCCAGGGACAGACTAATTTGCATATAGCCAGGTTCTGAGCTGGGATGGGGCAGTGAGATAAATAACGGTGATGGATCAAGCCCTGATCTTTGGACTGGGTAAGAGTGGTCTGCTTAATTCAGACACTCTGTTCATCACCACCCCCTTTTCTGTGACATTGGCAAGAGAAACACCGTGACGGTGGCACGGCAGAGAAAGTTATTACTTTTTGTTCTGTTCACTGGAGAAGGAGATATATATGTATAAACTAAAAAGCCTGGAGGTAGGAGAGAGCCGGTGCTGTGGTTACCTGGCCTAGTTCTGCTGTCCCTGTCGTCCCAGCAAACAGTTTTTGCCCTTTGCCCTCTCCCCCATGTCCCCAAAACAGGCACCTATGATGGGAAAACGACAGCCCCTGGTGAAGGGGTCACGTTGAACCTGTGCGCATGACGAGATATCACCTCCTGCGTGTGAAAACGTGAAAGGAAGGTGCATGTGTGCATGTGCGGCCCATGTTCACTAGTTCTCCGGCATCGCTCTTAGCTGACAATACTTCGGAGATTATACGCTATACATCTCAACAGAAGCAGTGCAGGGAAGAGCGTGACACCAGGGCTCACAAGGACTTCCCCCACACAGGTGTGTGTGCACGCATGTGCACTTTGTGGAACTGCCAGTGTAGGAAAGTAAACTAGAGCGCGAAAGGCCTTGGAGTCAGCTTTTAAGTCAGTCAGCAACGGCTCCACGGAAACGAAGTGCGAGGAAACCCGTCCTGGGAGTTATGCGCCTAACTCCGTGTTATAGGCTTTCTAAGCGCTGCATTGCGCCACCAGGAGCAGTGCGCCCTGAGTCGAGTTTAGATGTGGTGGCCAACTCACAACAAGGTTTCCGGGAGCCAGCATGCGCACACACACAGCTGAAATAAAACAAACTGGAGAGTGGTGCACACGCGCCCAGCATCTGTCTTCAATTACCGAGGGCCCTGACAGCTGGTAATTGAAGAAATATGCCCTTCTGCTGCGCGTGTCCGCACGGAATATGCACTAGGCGGAGCAACTCTAATGCCTATGGCCTATTGCGTGCTCTCTTGTAAAAACACACGCATGCGAGGGCCAATTGCCATGCAGCTGGCAAAAAAACCCAGCAAAAATCATGAGCTTTCTGGAATTCGGTAGGTACGATTTTCGAAGCCCTCAGAAAAGGACTCTTAGGCCACGCCCACTTCGTGGGACGTAGGCCGAGCCCTAAAAATGGAGTAAAACTTGATGTTAAAAATAATAACACCAAAACAACAAAAATCCAATAAGAAGAACCAGAGTTATTTTTTCAAAGTTTTAGGTCAAAATAGCACCAAAAAGCACACAGTGCCGCTCACTGTGGTTTGGTTGCATTGTATTGAGTTAATGTCACAAGTTCAGGTCAAAAGCGATAGAGCACGGGTCTGAGACAGGGACCAGGTTCGTTCCGGTGAAGAGTTTACCGTCTTTCTCTGAGCGAAAGTCCGCACGAGGAGCCTCAGCTGGAGCCTCGTATTGGAGGAGATTGTGTAGGTGTGATGAGCAGGTCACTGTCAGAAAATTATTTGGTGGGAGAAGCAGCGATCGTTGCTGATGTGAGGAGCAGCTCGCAGTCGCGAAGAACCCCAAAGTTCTGAATTTTCACCTGTAGCTTGGCTTTGAAGCAAGAGGAGTACACTCTGATGCCAGCCAAGGGTTCAGGACCAGGGAGGACCTCTTGTAGATCAGGACTCCCTCCAACAGAGACAAGCAGCAATGATCAGGCAGGTCCAGTTGGTGTTGGTCAGCTGGGCAGTTGCAGAGAAGGCATCTGGAAGCCTGTGGTGTCCCTGGAGCTCAAACAGGAGGTCAGCCAGCTGACCTTTGGAGTCACTTCTGAGGATCCTCGGTTCAAGGTAAGCAGGTCCAGTCTTTCTTCTTCAGACATCAAGGCAGTCCATCTACTCAATCTTTCACAGATCCAGGAGTGTTTTGATGAGAAGTTGTGAGGGTGCCATTCTTATACCCAGTGCCAGCTTGTGGGTAAAGGACGCCCTCTGTCTGACCTTTCCACTTTCCTGGGTTTGGCTCCAATCATTTGAAAGGGATAAAGGCAGACAGGGAGGCCTAGGTGTGAGCTGCATTTGTCAGTGGCAGGGCAGGCAGCCTTAGAAGTCAGGAAGGGGATGGGCACAGCCCTCAGGTTACCCTTTGAAGATCAGGAAGGGCTGAATACAACCCCCAGTTCATACTGCTCCAGAGACAAACCCACTTCCAAGGCCCCTTTTTCTACTTGAGTGGAATGAATACACAACCCATCACAGGAAAGACATTCATAGGAATGCGATCCTGGACAGTGGTGGGAAAGCAAATTTGGTTTAAGCAGAAAATTGCCAACTTTCTAACAAAAAGAAAAATGAAGGAGAGAATGCTGAACAATGCAATCATTCACCCCCAGTCACAAAGCTCTGGGTTTAATCCTTTGTTTTTTTGCTCACAATGCCACCCTAGTTTAGACTCTGTCTTATGTAAATCAGTCTTGACCCTGCTCCTCATGGGAACAGTCCAGCCTGAAATGCCAAGCCAGGTCCTCGCTGGACTGGAAACAAGCATCCTGGGACAGGTTTCGGGTATCACCCCATATCAGCCAGTCTAGCTTGAATCTAATGATGGCATTTCAGGCTGGACAGTTCCTATGAGGAGCAGAGTCAAGACTGATTTGCATATGGCTGGGTCCAAACTGGGGTGGCGTGGTGAGCAAAAAAACGATGGATTAAGTCCAGATCTTTGACTGGAGGTGAATGTTTGCATTTTTCGGCATTCCATCCATCATCTGTTTTTTTACTTTTAACTGCAGCATTTTAGGAATGGTAACCTAAAATTCAACTTTACCGTTATATAGGATTTTAAATAACAGTAAAAATGAGCGAAATAAATATTTCTCTATCTGTCCCCAAACTGAAGTTATCAGTTATTAAGTGTAATAAGGTAACTCATTGGTAGTTTATGGGAGAGATAGCCTTGGGACATTGAAAAATGACTTATAGAGTTTTCAATGTCAGGACATGTAAATCCTAAGTACACATGTCCTACTTTCTAAATACCATGCACCTTCTCTTTGTGCTGTTAGGACCTACCTTAGGGGTGACATACATGTATTATACATGTACAAGGCCTGTCAAATGGTTTGTTTTGGCAGGTTGAAATGGCAGTTTAAAACAGCTCTAGAGGCTGTAGTTGCAGGGCTGAGTCATGTTTTACAGTGGGTGGCACAAGGAGTGCTGCAGAACACGAGCAGCTTTTCATTTACAGGCCCTGGGTACATGCAGTACAATTTTCTAGGGACTTATAAGTGAATTAAATGTATTAATCAGGTGTAGGCCAACTTTACCACATTTAAGGGAGAGAGCACAAGCACTTTACCACTGATTAGCAGGAGTAAAGCTCACAGAGTCATAAAAACCAACAAAACAGGTTCAGCAAGGGAAGGCAAATATCTGGGGTGACCCTGCAGATAGAACCAGGTTAACAGCTTGGGAGACGGTATGGATTTCAGCTTGCTACACAGAATATTTGTTTTATTATCAGAGAAATTAACAGAAAAAAACTGGCCCAGCTGACCATAAAACAGGCCCACAAACAACTAAAAAAAGTCTCACACACTGACCTGCCAGACCAGCCTGTCCGACAATGCCTGATTGCCCTATAGGCTAGTCTGACCCCGGGTCCAGCTCACAGTTTTCAGTCTGCATAAACTTACAGGAAATGATGCAAGTGTGAGTGTGAGAATTAGTGAGTGAAGGTGAGAGTTAGGATAGTTTCAAATTTCACACTGTAAATTTAACGGACTCAAGGGAAAAGACGTAGCACCGTGTATCATCCTGATTCTCAAAGCGCGTGTAAGTGTTACCTACACATGAATGTGGAGTGTTTTACAAGTGCAACTCCAGGTTGTTATTGATAAAACCTGAAATTGCATATGCAAACGGATTTACATGCACTTAATATCACCCCACAGTGTGGTAATATTAAACGCATGTAAATGCCACTCCTACAAGGGAGAGTGGAAGTTCCAGGGTAGGGTTTACTTGGGACGTTTGGAGCACCCACAAACACTTTAGTTTGAGTATTCACCAACTTTTTTCTGACTCAGTCCCTCCATGAAATCATCAGATATTTACTCCTATCAAGGGCAAAGGTAAATCCCTTTCATTGAGGGAAAAGGGAAGAGAACCCCTTCTTACCTCATGGTGTTGTAAACAAAAGTATTTTGGCATGAAAGAAAAATTGCAATATAGAAAATTAAAATGCAGTTGCGTTCAAGCATAGTCATTTTTTACATCTAAAGTTGTTCATTATGCACAGTGTGTATGCAGCAAGCCATGTGCTTGAAGGCAAGTAGGAATTCACAACGTTTTTACAGAGCAACTCTTGGAAAACTGCAATGGTCACAGATTTCAAGGGGTACCCCTGGAATGTTAGTGAATGACTAAAACCAGGAAATCTTCAACCATGCGAGGTGGTAAACCTATTGACAAACCTGGTCCTATATGAATAGTGTTTTTGTTACAGGTTACAAAAAGAAGCAGAAAGGAAAGTTACAATCAACAAGTAGAGAATCTGTGGCTTTCCACTCCAGAAACCTTGATATTTGGAACGTCAAGAAGAGACCTACTTAGGAAGTGAATGTGTCACGGACCACAATGTGTTATATAATTCAACCAGGAAGAGATGAATCTGTAGGCTTCAGTAGGACATATTTGCATCACTACTACATATAGACAAGGTGTACCAGATGAAACACATAACAAGTTGGATTTTGCTTTCAGATGGTCACATAGGTATTAATGTATGAACTAGCAAATTGGAAAAGCTAGGTAGCATAGTGATCCCCTTTCAACCTAATGGAAGCTGGGGTCATACAGAGAGACACTATGTAGGATCCTCCTCGTGGGGAAAAATCTCAGTGAAACTTACGATGAAACACTAAATCAATCAAAATGGGTTACTTAACTTATTCATACTTAAATACCTATTCATTACAATATGAATTTAAAAACGTTTTATCCATCATAGTTTTGGTATTGATTAGTGGTTTGAACTATACAAATAAATGTACGTAGTTTTTAGAAGGCGAGATCAATGAGCAGTTGCTTGGTATCTAGCAGCCCAGAAGTCAGGTCTAACAGCTCCTGGTTTAACAGCAGTAAGGGTTTTATCAAATGCTCAGTTTGTAAAGCCTGCAGGACGGGGTGAGCAAAACAGAATATAAGACTCACTTCAATGATAAACCTGTCTGTATCCAAAGCAAACTGACATGTAAGATGGAGTATGCGGTGTATGTGATGGAGTGTCCTTGTGGCCTGCGCTATGTGGGAAGCACTAAGCTGCAGGTGCACAAGAGGATACTCCAGCACATACGGGCCATTACCAACGGCGACACCGCGTACCCAGTCGCCAGACATTTTGAGGAATTACATGCCAAAAACCCTGCAGATCTCAGATATTTTGTGATTGATACAGTCCCTCCTTTGAGGAGAGGTGGTGACCATGAGGCGCTACTACGCAAGTTAGAGACTAGACACATCATACTCCTGGATTGCAAGGCACCAAACGGATTGAATGCCAGTGAGGATTGTTTTACTTATCTGTAATGAATTTTTAATGATGAAATTGTACACATTTGCTGCTGCCTCTTCTTTAGACCAACTTGGTCTTTTTTATTAATTCTGATTATTTTTTATTCAACCATTCTTTAGCACATGGTTTGCACTTTATCCTATGACTGTATTTATTTTGCGAAGTTTGCACTTTAGATCTGACAAGGATGGTTTTGGCATTCGCCCACTTGGGCTATATTCTTTCTGTTTTGTTTACTTAACAAAACAATACATGGTTGCATGCTGGGTGCCATCTCAACAACTCATATGAATTTTAAATGATGTAGATAGCTTACGGGAAACACAGTTTTACATTGTTTTAACTGTTTCTGAGCATCTCTATATTTATCAATATGAGTATGGCACTATTGGCTTAAGTGATCAGATATTTTAGAGCTGAACAGCATATTATTGAGTATTTATTCTGATATTTTAACATATATTTATTTACTTATTTATATGTTTTTATATATATATTTATTCAATGTGATATTTATCACTGTGCTCTATTTATAATGTATATACATTCATTGTATTATCTTTTCTGATAAGCCACGTAACATTTTATGTGAGGAAATACTGTAGTATGCTTTCCATGTCTACTAGCCAAAACTCTGCAGCTGATGCATATGAAATACGTCATGTGTTTTTCACTTTAAATGAACACTCCGCCTTTTAAACTGTGTCCTGTGATCAAGGCCCCACGCGGGCTGAAACGCGTCATGGCGGTGGTGGTGTTGGGCACTAAATAAAGAAAATCGCACCATCAACTGGGTTCGCTTCCTCTGATGTTTACAGTACCTGAAGACGTTTCTTTGCCATAGTTTTTACAATATACACATATTGGGCCCGATTCACAGAACAATCTTAAGACAAAATCCTAAACTTACTACCATTTTGGTATTCACAGAAGGCATTTACTCATTTTGGTACTCACAGAAGGCACTTACTCATTTCGGTATTCACAGAAGGCACTTACTCATTTCGGTATTCACAGAAGTTAGGACTCCTAACTTTAGGACTCCTAAATGCCTTCTGTGAATACCAAAAGTCTTAACGTTAGGATTTTTCTCATTTTAGAAGTAGTAAAGTTAGGACTCCTAACTTTAGGACTCCTAAATGCTTTCTGTGAATACCGAAAGTCTTAAAGTTAGGATTTTTCTCAGTTTAGGAGTAGTAAAGTTAGGACTCCTAACTTTAGGACTCCTAAATGCCTTCTGTGAATAGCAAAAGTCTTAAAGTTAGGCTTTTACTCAGTTTTGGAGTCCTAAAGTTAGGAGTCCTAACTTTACTACTCCTAAAATGAGAAAAATCCTAATGTTAAGACTTTTGGTATTCACAGAAGACATTTAGGAGTCCTAAAGTTAGGACTTCTAACTTCTGTGAATTCCGAAATGAGTAAGTACCTTCTGTGAATACCGAAATTAGTAAGTGCCTTCTGTGAATACCAAAACGGTGGTAAGTTTAGGATTTTGTCTTAAGTTAGTTCTGTGACTCGGGCCCATACACTCTACTTTTAAAACTGTTCTTATAAGAGCACACCATCATCCTAGAGCATATTAATGAACATAAGAGAATGTTTTACAACATAGTGGCTTATGTTCCTGCTATCTTCTAAATGACCACAGTTTTTATTCTAGTCAGTGAGAAATTGATTGAGGGGCTGAAAACTCTTCTCAAGCAACAACTACAATCTTTGTCACAGTGAACAACAAAAGTCATAAAATTAACCTGTGCTTAACCCTCTTGTAGCTTGAAACAAAAGCTGTCCATCTTAACTTAGAGGCAATATGTAAAGTATTTATGCGGCACACAAACTGAAAGAAAGTTAAAACACAACACAAGAAAAATTCCAAACCAATTTTAGAAAAATAGATTATATTTTAATAATTATTTAGAGGCCAAAATGTCAAAAAAACAATCAGTAGAACTGGATAGATTGAATTTTAGAGGTATCGCTAAAAGTTGTGCCAAAAGGTGTAAAACACCAAATGAAGGCATCTGGTCGCAGTGGACCGGGACAAACTCACAAGTTCAGGTCACTACGAAGGAGCGCAGGCCAGGCACACAACCAAGGTTGGCCGTCTGAGAGAAGTATCTCATGTCCTACGTGCGAGGTCTGCGTGGCGATGCTGTGCAATGCTTCACATTGCCCGGGTTGGTTCTGATGAGGCTGTGCAGCAAGGCTTTCCAGGGCTTTGCGGCACTCAGCATCAGTTCCTATGAAACTTTCATCTGTGAGACGAGGCTTTGCCTTGATTGGCGTAATTTCTGATGAAGCTTTCAGCTTTGTGGTGAGACTTTGCCTCGTTTGTGCTGGAATTGACAGTACCTTCAGTTAGGCCAGGAGGAGTTCTCTCTGATGCCAGCAAAGGGTCCAGGACCTGGGGAGTCACCTCTTGGGGATCAGGAACTTACTCCAGGAGAGGCCAGCAGGGCTCAGTCATGTGCATGCAGTAGATCAGCTGGGCAGTTGCAGAGAGGCCTCTGGAGCTTGTTGTGTCCTTGTAGCTCAAAACAGGAGGTCAATCGATTGACCCTTGGAGCCACTCTGGTAGTTCTGGGTTCAAGTAGAGATTCCTCTCTTATTCAAGCAGCAAGGAAGGCCTTAAGTAGAGGGGCGTTCCTCTGAAGAATAAGGCAGACGTCAAGCAGCAGGACAGTACTCTGACAAACAAGGCAGGTCCGAAGCATTAGGAATGTCATCTAAAGTACAAGGCAGTCCTGAAGTCTTCTGCAAATCTAGGAGTGAACTGAGGAGTTGGTCTCAGGGTCCAATATTTATCCCTCGTGCCATCCTCTGAAATGGGAGAAATGTCTAGACTTACCCCCACATCTGGTTCTAGAAATTCTTTCATTCCCTGGCCAGGCTTCATAGGACTGGTGCCATATGCTTTGTGAGTGTGCTGAGGAAGCCGCTTTGAAATGTGACAGGGGTCAGCTCTGCCCAGGATGGCCCATTCTGCCAACACCTCGTCCCTCTTTGTCTCAATGTCTGGGAGGAATACACAAAGGCCAGTTGCCAAATACATCCAGTCATGTGACCCAGGACACAAGCTACAGCTACCAAATGGTTTGGACAAGAAAATGGCACCTTTCTAAGAGTGACATTTTGAGAATTATTACTTAAAATTGGACTTTACCATAACAGGTCTTTAATTTACAATGTTTTTTAGTGTAAACATCAGATTCCCACCTGCTCCCAATCAATCGTTATCAACTTAAAAATCCATCAGTAGATCACACAGACTTAAACAACTTCCGCCCGATCTCCAATTTTCCAACTCTGGCGAAGCTCCTTGAAAAATGTGTACACATGCAACTATTTGACCACATTGAACAATTCCACCTTCTGGACCAATTCCAATCTGGCTTCCGCTCAGGGCACCGCACCAAATTGGTTCTTACACACAAAGTGGATGAGGTGCTAAAAATGTTGGATGAAAATAACTCTTGCCTCCTAATCCTCCTCGACCTATTTTCCGCATTCGATACGGTCAAGCACGACAACTTACGAGACTTACTGGAACATAGAATGGGCTTATCAGGAACTGGTTCACCTCATTTCTCCAAAACAGAACTCAAAGATTCAAGGCTAATCAATCGCTAGCTAATTCCACTTCAGTCACACTAGGAGTCGCACAAGGTTCTTCCATCTCACCCACTATCTTTAACCTGTTCATGGAGCCTCTAACCAAAATTCTGAGTTAATTTAACATCCACTATTACATGTACGCTGATGACACCCAACTGTACCTGAAAGTCTCCTCTCCTGTAGACATCATATCCCTCAATTTAACTCTACATAAAATCCAAAGCTGACTGGCAGACAACTACCTCAAATTTAACACTTTCAAAACAGATTTCCTACTAATTGCTCCACCCAACCAGTCGCCCATCCTTGAGGAATGGTTGATTCAACTAACAGCCCTCAACTACCGGCCTCGAGTTATTGATTCAGCGAGATCGCTGGAAATTACTCTGGTCAAGAACCTTAACATGCGGAAGCACATCAGCACCTCCATCAAAGGAGCGAACCACCATATGCACATCCTGAGGAAATTAATACCCTTTCCCCCTCCCAATGATTTCAAATATGTAGTGGAAGCCCTAGTAATTCCTAGGTTAGACCATGGAAGTGCAACTCTCGGCAGCCTGCCTAAATCTATAACAGCACCTATAAGGGCCTCGATTAACTCGGCTGCAAGACTCATCAAGGGATCAAAAAGAAACAACCACATCACCCCTGACTTAAACACTCTTAACTGGTTCCCTTATGAAGCAAGAATTCAACTAAAAATCACCTGCAGGATCCATGAAGACCTACACTTTAACACAGCGAGATACCTTGCTTAAAAGTTGTAACATTACGATGGCAGTAGATGCTCCAGAAGCCCCAGCACCTTACTGCTGAAACCACAGAGATTCTCTAAAAAGAAAACCTACAACCGAGCTTTCTCAGGGACCACCCTGAGAATCTGGAATCCCCTGCTCCCTGAAGCCAAACTGAATTCCTCAACTGCTTCTTCCAAAAAAGAAGAAAATGTATTACTCATGAACAAATTTATGCCCTAGATCCCAGAATCTCATCTCTCCGTTCCCCTCTTGACGTGCCAATTATTACCTTAGTACTGTTAGCTATTATTGTTTTGATTTTATTTTACCTATAGTTTTTTTTTGTATTATAGTATCCATTTTGTTTCTATATTGTGTGGTCATATGTATTTGCTATCTGAAAATATGCAAAGTGCTCTGATACCCTCATGAGTCATGTATGCGCTATATAAAACTTTTAAAATAAATAAATAAGGTAACTCAATGTTATCATACGGAGGGATAGGCCTTGCAGTAGTGAAAATCTAATTTGAAATGTTTTTTACTACCAGAACATGTAAAACCTAAAAGTACACAGCCAACTTTTTGAATACACAGCATCCTTGCCTATGGGCTATCTAGGGGTTACCTTAGTGGTGACTTATAGGTACTAAAAAGGAATGTTTCGGCTTGGCAAAAGATTTTTTTGGGCACATTGAATTGGCAGTTTAGAACTGCATACATGCTGCAATGACCTACCAGAGACATGGTTTAAAGAGCTTGTTTAGTGAGTGGCATAATAAGTGTGACAGGCTCACCAGTAACCTTTATTTACAGGCCCTGGGTACATGGAGCACCACTTTACTAGGGACGGATAAGTAAATTAAATGTACCAATCAGGTATAGGTTTTGAGGAGAGCACAAGCTTTATAGTACTGGCTAGCAGTGGTACAGAGCATAGAATTCCAACAAAAACTAAATTTAGAAAATAGGAAGGGTAAAAGCAAAACCATTGGGGGTGACCCTGCAGAGATAGCCAAGTCTAACATGGTCCAATTAATTATTGTTCTTTAACCCCTTCGATGCTGATGACGGAGCGGTTCCGTCATCAGCATCGGTTGGGCTGTGCTGATGACGGAACCGCTCCGTCATCAGTACAGCCCTCGGGGGGAGCGCTGTCGCTCCCCCCCTGGGGGTCCGATCGTGGTTGTTTTAGGGGGGGTGGCAGCGGAAGACTTCGCGCTGCTCCCCCCGGCCCCCCCCCGCACTTCCTGGTGACATCAGCGCGCTGTCGCGCACGCCGACGTCATCAGGAAGTGCTGCACGCGCTGGAAGCCATTTCTTTCCAGCGCGTCCAGCTACAAGGTAGGTTTTTTTGTCTCCGGTGGGGCGGGGGGGCCATTTCTCGGTGCCTTGAGGCATCGGGGGGGAGGAAACACTGTTTCCTCTCCCCTGATGTCCCAATGCAGGGCATTCCTGGTTCAGGATCGCACACAGCGTCGCGATCCTGCACCAGTAATGCCCCCACTAGACACCAGGGATGTTTTTGTTTGGTAAGGAAGCGACCCCTTGGGCAAGGGTCGCTTCCAGGGGCGAATTTTATGTTTTCAGACTTTTCTGCCCCCCCTGGGTCGACATCGGTCGCTTTAGCGAGCGATCTCGACCCAGGGGGGGGCAGAAAAGCCCACTAGACACCAGGGATTGTTTTTGTTTGAAAAGGAAGCGACCCCTTGGGCAAGGGTCGCTTCCAGGGGCACATTTTTTATAATTCAGACTTTTCTGCCCCCCCTGGGTCGACATCGCTCGTTTTAGCGAGCGATCTCAACCCAGGGGGGGCAGAAAAGCCCACTAGACACCAGGGATTTATTTATAATTGTAAAGGAAGCGACCCCTTGGGCAAGGGTCGCTTCCAGGGGCGAATTTTATGTTTTCAGACTTTTCTGCCCCCCCTGGGTCGACATCGGTCGCTTTAGCGAGCGATCTCGACCCAGGGGGGGCAGAAAAGCCCACTAGACACCAGGGATTGTTTTTGTTTGAAAAGGAAGCGACCCCTTGGGCAAGGGTCGCTTCCAGGGGCACATTTTTTATAATTCAGACTTTTCTGCCCCCCCTGGGTCGACATCGCTCGTTTTAGCGAGCGATCTCGACCCAGGGGGGGCAGAAAAGCCCACTAGACACCAGGGATTTATTTATAATTGTAAAGGAAGCGACCCCTTGGGGAAGGGTCGCTTCCTAGGGCCATCATTTTTCAATCCAGACTTTTCTGCCCCCCCTGGGGGCAGATGGCCCATGTTAGTGCGTGATCTGGACCCAGGGGGGGGCAGAAAAGCCCACTAGACACCAGGGATTTATTTCTAATTGTAAAGGAAGCGACCCCTTGGGGAAGGGTCGCTTCCTAGTGGCCCAACATTTTTTTTAGACTTGTCTGCCCCCCCTTTTACAGTTTCTGGTCCCAGGGGGGGGATAGAAAAGCCCACTGTACTCCAGGTTTTTGTTTTTTATAGGGAGCGACCCCTTGGCCAAGGGTTGCTTCCTTGGGCCCATTTGTTTTCAGTATGTTCTGCCGTGTCTTTATTTGGCCTCTCTGCCCTCCGTATGGTTGCTTCCAGGGGGCCCACGTTTATAATGATTTATAATCTTCCCCCCTTGGGGAAAGACACCCCATTTGTGACATACCCTGTGACATAGCATGTTATAATGTGTGTTGTTTTTGTTTCTTCTAATGTGTTTTTTTTTTTTTTCTCTTTAGATTGTTGCAGTGTGCGGTTCTGTTACTGGTGGTTCTGTTGTGCTGCTGTTTCTGTAGTTGCATGTGTTTGGTAAGAGACCTTTTTTTTGTTCAATTGTAATGTAATTGTTTATTTTGCAAAGTGTGTAGTAATACGAGTATGTGTTGTTGCTGTTTGTTGTGATTGTAAAACATGTTTTGCATTTGTTTTTGATGTGTCCTTCTGTAGATGTAAGTTTTTTTTTCTTCTTTCTAGTGGGATATCGTTGCCTATTTGCTGTGTCTTTGCAGAGTAGGTGCTGGTGAGTGTAGTTGTGTCTTGTAAGTGAATTATATATTTTTTCTGAATCTATTTTTTGGTGAAAAAGTCTTACATTTTTATCTTACTTTGCGCAGTGTTGGGGTTGTTGAGTTGTTTGTGCAGACTCCTTTATTTGTAAGGATAATGGCTAGCCGCCGGATTACTGCTCAGCAAGTTGTTGGAATGCTTTTTGATTCTTCCTCTGACCATGGTCCAGAGTCTGACTCTGATTCTGAGCCAGAGGTGGGAGGTGAAGATTCAGGTAGTGAGTTTTCTCTACACATGGCTTCATCTGATGATGAAGACACTTTGAGTGCTGATGAAGCTACTTTTGGTGTGGATGATGTGCCTGTGGTTGGGGAGGACATTGCTGTGTTTACGGTTTTGGAGGACATGGTTGTGCCTGTGGTTGCGGAGGACAGTGATGTGCCAATTGTGCGGCAAGAGACATCTGGGCTGCAGCCTGGGGCTGCTAGACTTCCAGTTGGTGTTGTGAGACAAGAGTTAGCTGGGCGGCGGCCTGCGGCTGCAAGACTTGACGATGAAAGTTCTGACCTCTGGGTTGCACCAGGCATGGTGCAGCCGGCATTGCTTGAATTTACTGGTGTTCCAGGGTGTAGGGTGAACACTGAAAACTTTTTGCCTATTGATTTTTTCAAGTTGTTTATGGATGATGTGTTTTTGGCAGAGATTGTAGAGCAGACTAATTTGTATGCTGAAATTTTTTTGAGGGTGAAGAGTGCCAGCCTTAAGCCCCACGCTAGAGCTACCCGGTGGACTCCCACCAATTTGGAGGAGATGAAAAAGTTTTTGGGTTTAACTCTTTTGATGGGCTTGCTTAGGAAACCATCAATGGCTTCATATTGGTCTACTAGTCCCTTGATGGCAACAGCTATATTTCCAGCAGTCATGAGTCGTGATAGGTATTTGCTTCTGCTGCGGATGATGCATTTTGTTGACAATAGTCTTGCTTTGCCACGAGATCACCCTGATTGTGACCGTCTTTTCAAGATTCGGCCTGTCATTGATCATTTGGTTGATCGATTTTCTGAGATCTTTTATCCTGGGAAAGAAATTGCAGTGGATGAGTCTTTGCTATTGTTCAAGGGCCGCTTGGTATTTCGGCAATACATTCCTAGTAAGAGGGCACGCTATGGAATCAAACTGTATATGCTGTGTGACAGTGAGACTGGATATGTCTCTAATTTCAGGGTGTACACTGGTAAGGAATCCAGGATTAACCCCCCTGGTTGTCCGTCGACTTTTGGAGTGACTAAGAAAATTGTGTGGGAACTTGGTCGTGGATTTTTTAACAAAGGCCATCATTTGTATGTCGATAACTTCTACACTGGTGTGCGGTTGTTCAGGGAATTGGCCAAAGTGGACACTGTTGCTTGTGGCACAATCCGCTCAAACCGTAAAGGTTTCCCATAAGAACTTGTTTGTCGAAAGCTTGCTCGGGGACAGTGCAGTGCTTTGCGTTGTGAGGAGCTTCTAGCTGTGAAGTTTACAGACAGGAGAGATGTCTACATGTTGACTACAATACATGATGAAAGCACTGTTCAGTCTTACAATGAGAACTTGTTCTTTTGGATTCAAAATGATTTTCATGATTCCAAGGGTAGCACAATAAAACATAAAATGATCTGGGTTCGAGTGTCAGAGCTTAAGGCTAAGTTGCCACTCGTTTATGTGATTCATACTCTCGGTCATCAGCGCGTGGGAGTTCACGCTGTTGGCAATTCGCTTGCTGATGAAGAGGCGAAATCAGCAGTATCTATAAACTTAGTTGCAGCGGTTACTAGATCCAAAACCAAGATTGATAGCGACATCTTGGCGGCAGTTGCTGCCTCTGAGAAGGGAAGTAAACATCCTGCGGGATTCCCTTCGAAGTACAAATACCACTTAAGTCCCGAAAAGGTTCCTTTTGTGACAATTCCTGACGTTGGGGAACGGCTGATTCCCAACTCGGATCGCAGAGCAGACTTGATTACAGCGGCACATGAAGGTGTGGCGTCTGCGCATGCGGGAGTCTCGGCCACTGTGACTAAATTACAACAACGTTTCTGGTGGCGGGGACTGTACAAACAGACGCGTGATTATGTCCTTCTTTGTGACATATGCCAGCAGATTAAACCTTCGACTGCTGCGCGTCCGCCACAGACTGTACACTGGCTTTCGTGACTGCCTCCAAATGAGGACAGGGTGTTACCACTAACATGCGCTTCCCCTGTGACAGAGCTCGTTCTTTAAGAATCGCCATCTGTACAGCAGTTAAAACTTTCTCCACAGTGGGAAACCGCAACTCAGCCGAAGTGTACAAGTGTGACTTGTAAGCAATAGGTACTGTGTCACCTTCATTAAAAGTCAGGTACGTGAAACCCACCGCCCCTGGAATTATTCTGATCACCAGGTTGGTGTGGTTATCACGAGTCAGTAAATATTTAGAGGCGAGCAGATCAGCTTGCAATAATTGCAAAATGGCCGAATGCTCAGGCAGCCAGCATGATTTTGAGAAAGTTGGTTGTATCAAAGCATACAAAGGCTTGATACGCTGGGCATATTCCGGAACATAAGTTCTGCCGAAATTCAAGAAGCCCAGCAAAGACTGTAATTTTTTCAGTGTCGTAGGAGCGCGCAATTGTGCGCATTTCTCCAAGAAGTGAGGAGCCAAACCCCGACCTTCATTGTTCAGCTCATAGCCGAGGAACAACACTGTGTGTTCTGCAATGTGCGATTTTGCAAAATTAAATTTGTAACCCATATCTGCAAAGTTACAAATTATTGAATTTACACGACACAGATGCAACCAAATCTCGTCGTCTGTGAGATAAATATCATCCACATAAGAACATGCATCCGGATCGATACTCTCTAAAAGAGTGACTATTCGGGAGGTGAAAACTCCAGGACTATTCTTGTAGCCCATCGGGAGTCGCCGGAAGCGTTTTTGCACACCAGCGGACGTAAAACTTGTCCATTGGGAGCTAAAGCTATCCAGTCTGTGGGCATAAAAACCGTTGGAAATGTCAAGCGTTGTCTTGAAACGCTTACGCACTAGACTATCCACCAGGGCAGAGCCGTGAGTATTCTGTACTGCACAGTTACGGCAATGCGAGTTCAAATGCCGGTAATCCAATACCAAACGATATGATCCGTCAGGCTTGGTCACAGTAAAAAGGGGATTATTCATCGGTGACACACACGTTTCAATAACTCCCTGATATTCCAATTGTTCAAGGATTTCTGCGACGGCAGCTTTCGCTTCACGCCGTATGGGATATTGAGGCTGAGGCTGTGGCTGAGACCGCAACGGAATTTCGTGGCAAGGAGACAATTTATCCCAACCACATTGGTTGCGGTACAGAGCCGGCGCAAGAGCCCGAGCCCACCCTTCTGCAAAATGCTGCGCATGCTCAGTTGAGACAGTTTTCGTGAAACTGGGAAGGATTACCTCCTCCCCTCGCGGCGCCGCGAGCACAAAAGGTGGGGGCCAGTCATTCTCTGAAAGCAAAATGTCATACGTAGAAGAAAGATTCTCCCAAAATACCCCTCTGACAGTACGCTGTATGTCACCTTCAATTAACAGGACAATTTCAAAAAGTCTTTCAGGGGGAGCAAGTCTCGTATCGGCTGTTTCCATTACAACGAACACTTCAGTCGCTGTCACCCTCAGTAGTGGACGGAGCGCCTCTCTGACTATGGTAATCTCCGCCGCGCTGTCCAGCAAGGTCAGAGCCCACGTCAGATTCCGAAGCCGCGTTCTCACTATCTGTGGCATATCTATGCGCTGTTAAGGCCGCGACTTTCTTTTTCACAAACTGCGGACGCTTAGGCGTAGAATCCTCCTGCTTCACTGCGCCGTCCGTCTGGCGGGACTGACCACGTCCTTGTTGGCCACCACGTCCACGTCCACCGCCTCCTCCACCGGTCTTCGGGGCCGATGTTTCCTGAAAGGAACGAGGAGAGCGTTGATCAGAACCCTGAAATCGATCAGGTGATTTAATCATCGCGCGATCGCGCAAATCATAAACTTTTTCTGTCAGCGCAGGATCTTGTATTGCAGGAAAAGAATCCTGAGTCTGTTTTTTTTGCTTCCCCTGTGTCTGTTTTTTAGGCCAATTCTGTTTTTTGGACTTGGGCTGGACATCTGTCACTGCAGATTGTCCCTGAGGTTGTTTTTTGGTTTGGGGTCAGGTTGCAGAAGTGCGCAAACCTGTGTGCATACTGGACTACAATAAGTACATGGGTGGTGTTGACAGAGTTGATCAGAGGTTGGAACCGTATGCTGCTCTTCGTAAGGCTTACATTTGGTACAAGAAGTTGGCTATCCATCTTTTCCACTTGGCAACCTTTAATGCTTTTATTGTGTTCCAGAAATCTTGTCCCCAGTCAAAGTTGACTTTTGTAAAGTTTCAGGAGTCTGTAATAGGCAGCCTTGTTTTAGTGGAACAGGCAAGTGTTCCTAGAGTTGGAGTGGTGGAGGATGTTGCCAGATTGAAAGATCGCCACTTTCCTGATACAATTCCTCCTACAACCTCAAAAGACTTTCCCAGTCGGAGATGTAGAGTCTGTTGGCGAAGAGGTTTGCGGAAGGAGGTTCGCATGTACTGCCCCGACTGCCCTTCAAACCCCGGGCTGTGTGTACCTGCTTGTTTTAGATTGTACCACACGCAAAAGAATTTTTGGGAGTATCAATGAGTGGTAAAGTGAACTGGTTGGTCTTTATTCTGTAATAGTTATTGTTCAGTTTCAAAGTTTGTATTTGTGTAGTTTTTTTAGATTTAGTTGTCGAGTTAGTAGATTTGTATCAATTTGCAATTTGTTTTTGTTTCTCTTTTATTTAAAAAAAAACTAAAGTATGATGTTGGTTTGTGTGTAGTGTCCATTGTCTGACTGTGTGCATGGTTTGGCGCTTGACTGCCGGTGTCTGTGGACTGGTGCTTGTCTGGCGGTGTCTGCGGACTGGTGCTTGACTGGCGGTGTGCGTGGTCTGGTGTTTGGTTTGCGGTGTGCGTGCTCTTGCGCTTGCCTGGTGTTGTGTTTGGATTTGTCTTTGGCTGGTGGTGTTCGTGGAGTGGTGCTTGACTGGTGGTGTGTGTGGAGGGGCGCTTGGCTGGTGGTGTGCATGGAGTGGTACTTGGCTGTCTGTGCACTGTGTGGTGCTTGGCTGGCGGTGTGTGTGGAGTGGTGCTTGGCTGGCTGTGTGTGTGGAGTGGCGCTTGGCTGGACGGTGTGCGTGGAGTGATACTTGGCTGTCTGTGCACGGAGTGGTGCTTGGCTGGTGTTGTGTTTGTGGAGTGGCGCTTGGCTGGTGGTGTGTGTGGAGGGGCGCTTGGCTGGTGGTGTGCATGGAGTGGTACTTGGCTGTCTGTGCACGGAGTGGTGCTTGGCTGGCGTGTGTGTGGAGTGGCGCTTGGCTGGTGGTGTGCGTGGAGTGATGCTTGGCTGGTGGTGTGTGTGGAGTGGTACTTGGCTGTCTGTGTGCGCTGAGTGGTGTTTGGCTGGCGGTGTGCATGGTCTGGTGCTTGGATGGTGGTGTGGGTGGACTGGCGCTCGGCAGGCGGTGTGTGAGTAGTTACTTTCTGTTGGTCACTACACACACTGCTAGTTGATTGACACTCCACACAGTCCATCATTTTGTGTAGTTGCAGTGTCCGAAATGTGGGCGTGTGAAAGTGATGGGCCCTTGAATGGCGCTGTTTGCTGGTGTGAGTGTTGGAATGTGATGGGTCCGCGGCTGGCGGTGTGAATGTTTTGTATGTGTCACGCGTACGAAAGGTGTATGAATGGCCTGTAAAGAGGTTGGTGCCTTGACATGGCTTTACAGCTCACGAGCTGTGAGTCAGTGGTTCAGTTTATCATACTTTCAATTATACACAGTGTATTTAATTTTTGTGAAATTACTTGCGTATACAATTGTATGTACTGAATCATCACTCACCCTCGTGCCAAATCAAACCAGTATGTGTGTGTGCTTGCGGATTAGATGGGTGTGCAGTAATAATTGTTTTTTTTCTCTTTCTGCAGTAGGGTGTACCTTGCCCCTTATTGTGATTGTTGTTATGTGTTGCTTTTCCATTCGGATGGTGTCAATGGTCTGGTTTGTATCAGGTATGAAAGGTGCGTGAATGGCCTGTAAAACGGTTGGTGCCTTGTCGTGGCTTTACAGCTCACGAGTTGCGAGTCACTGGTTCAGTTTTTATGCATTTATTTATTGACAGAGCATTTCATTTTTTTGAAATATCTTGTTAATAAAATTTTATGTACTGAACCGTCACTCGCCCTCGTGCCAAATCCAACCTGTATGTGTGTGTCTTTGAGGAAAAGATAGCCGTGCTTGAATGTTTGACTTTTGAGTAACTCTGTTAAGGTGTGGTATCCTTTTACTCGGGAGAACAAGGGGAACGCAGGGTGGTAGGACTTTTTTGCCGGCACGGCGATCCCACGCCAAAAAGTTTGGAAAATTGTTATTTTTACCTATTTTTAAGGTTTGCAAGGAGTTCTGGGTAGGAAAACATTGGGGGACCCACACATGCCATACCTCCCTGGACTCTTCCGGGTGTCTAGTTTTCAGAACTGTTTGGGTTTGCTACTTTCCAAAGAATACCACCCAGCCCCGGGCCAAAAACTCAGGTGCACCCCCCCCAAAATCAAAGTTATATTGCTTCAGGGTATTTTAAATTCACCACCGTACGATTTGGACCTTTTCCTATTGCAGCCTCTATGGCTACCCACGCAAGTGAGGTACCGTTTTTATCGGGAGACCTGGGGAAACGCTGGGTGGGAGGTAATTTGTGTGAGCCCAGTGATGCCACGCTTTCCCAGACTACAACGTGTGAAAAAATTGATTTTTTTCTGCTAAAATTGAGGTTTGCAAGGGATTCTGGGTAAAGGAACGTTGGAGGATCCACGCAAGCCATACCTCCTTGGAAGCCCCCGGGTGTCTACTTTTCAGAAATGTGTGGGTTTGGTAGGTTTCCATAGATGGCTGTCTCGCACTGGGCCAGAAACCCAGGTAACCCCTCTTGCAAAAGCTGGTGAATTTAACAATGGTGAAAATGTTAAGTCCACCAGCTTTTGCAAGAGGGGTTACCTGGGTTTTTGGCCCCGTGCAAGACAGCCATCTAGGGAAACCTACCAATCCCACACATTTCTGAAAAGTAGACACCCGGGGGCTTCCAAGGAGGTATGGCTTGCGTGGATCCTCCAACGTTCCTTTACCCAGAATCCCTTGCAAACCTCATTTTTTGTTTGGAAAAAATCAGTTTTTTCACACGTTTTAGTGTGGGAAAGCGTGGCATCACTGGGCTCACACAAATTACCTCCTACCCAGCGTTCCCCAAGGTCTCCCGATAAAAATGGTACCTCACTTGCGTGGGTAGGCATAGCGGCTGCTTTAGGAAAAGGCCCAAATCATACTGTGGAGACCAAAACATTACCTTTAGCCAAATAATCTTATTTTTTGAGGGGGTCACCTGAGCTTTTGGCCCGGGGCTTGGCAGGCATCTTTGGAAACTACCAAACCCAAACAGTTCTGAGAACTAGACACCCGGGGGAGTCCAGGGAGGTATGGCATGCGTGGGTCCCCCAATATTTTCCTACCCAGAAACCCCTGCAAACCTGAAATTTTGGTCAAAAAACCCACTTTTCCATACTTTTTTGGGTGGGATCTCGCTGCCGGAACAAATGTCCTACCACCCAGCGTTTGCCTTGTTCTCCCGAGTAAAATGATACCTCACTTGTGTGGTTGGGCCAAAGGCATGTGACTCAGGCTGGGGTGCTTAATTTGTAAAACTTAAATATGACTAAAAACTACTTTTTTCAAAATTCATTTTTGGCGTGTTCTGCTTTGGGGCACCCACACAAGTGAGGTATCCTTTTACTCGGGAGAACAAGGGGAACGCAGGGTGGTATGACTTTTTTGCCGGCACGGCGATCCCACGCCAAAAAGGTTGGAAAAGTGCAATTTTTACCTAATTTTAAGGTTTGCAAGGAGTTCTGGGTAGGAAAACATTGGGGGACCCATGCATGCCATACCTCCCTGGACTCCCCCGGGTGTCTAGTTTTCAGAACTGTTTGGGTTTGCTACTTTCCAAAGAATACCACCCAGCCCCGGGCCACAAACTCAGGTGCCCCCCCCAAAATCAAGGTAGTTTTGCAATGAGGTAATGTAAATTCACCACCGTACGATTTGAACCGTTTCCTGTTGCAGCCACTATGCCTACCCACGCAAGTGAGGTACCATTTTTTTCGGGAGACCTGGGGGCACGCTGGGTGGGTGGAAATTTGTTGATCCACGCAGATTCCAGAACTTTCCACCACAGAAATGTGAGGAAAATGTGTTTTTTTGGTCAAATTGTTATGTTTGCAAGGGATTCTGGGTAACAAAACCTGGGGGTAGGCAGACGAGTCACCCCATCCTGAATTGCCCTGGGTGTCTAGTTTTCAAAAATGTATAGGGTTGCTAGATTTCCCTAGGTGCTGGCAGAGCTACGGCGCAAAAACAAAAGGTAGTCTTTTTGTCCGAATCGTGCTAAATTTCACTGGGAATTTGAGGTGCGACCATGCTGCGTTTTGTGCTGTTTCATGTCGCAGCCACTATGCCTACCCACGCAAGTGAGGTACCATTTTTTTCGAGAGACCTGGGGGCACGCTGGGTGGGTGGAAATTTGTTGATCCACGCAGATTCCAGAACTTTCCACCACAGAAATGTGAGGAAAATGTGTTTTTTTTGGTCAAATTTTTATGTTTGCAAGGGATTCTGGGTAACAAAACCTGGGGGTAGGCAGACGAGTCACCCCATCCTGAATTGCCCTGGGTGTCTAGTTTTCAAAAATGTATAGGGTTGCTAGATTTCCCTAGGTGCTGGCAGAGCTACGGCGCAAAAACAACAGGTAGTCTTTTTGTCCGAATCGTGCTAAATTTCACTGGGAATTTGAGGTGCGACCATGCTGCGTTTTGCGCTGTTTCATGTCGCAGCCACTATGCCTACCCACGCAAGTGAGGTACCATTTATTTTGGGAGACCTAGGGGCACGCTGGGTAGGTGGAAATTTGTTGATCCACGCAGATTCCAGAACTTTCCACCACAGAAATGTGAGGAAAATGTGTTTTTTTGGTCAAATGTTTATGTTTGCAAGGGATTCTGGGTAACAAAACCTGGGGGTAGGCAGATGAGTCACCCCATCCTGAATTGCCCTGGGTGTCTAGTTGTCAAAAATGTATAGGGTTGCTAGATTTCCCTAGGTGCTGGCAGAGCTACGGCGCAAAAACAAAAGGTAGTCTTTTTGTCCGAATCGTGCTAAATTTCACTGGGAATTTGAGGTGCGACCATGCTGCGTTTTGCGCTGTTTCATGTCGCAGCCACTATGCCTACCCACGCAAGTGAGGTACCATTTTTTTTGGGAGACCTGGGGGCACGCTGGGTGGGTGGAAATTTGTTGATCCACGCAGATTCCAGAACTTTCCACCACAGAAATGTGAGGAAAATGTGTTTTTTGGTCAAAATGTTATGTTTGCAAGGGATTCTGGGTAACAATACCTGGGGGTAGGCAAACGAGTCACCCCATCCTGAATTGCCCTGGGTGTCTAGTTTTCAAAAATGTATAGGGTTGCTAGATTTCCCTAGGTGCTGGCAGAGCTACGGCGCAAAAACAAAAGGTAGTCTTTTTGTCCGAATCGTGCTAAATTTCACTGGGAATTTGAGGTGCAACCATGCTGCGTTTTGCGCTGTTTCATGTCGCAGCCACTATGCCTACCCACGCAAGTGAGGTACCATTTTTTTTGGGAGACCTGGGGGCACCCTGGGTGGGTGGAAATTTGTTGATCCACGCAGATTCCAGAACTTTCCACTACAGAAATGTGAGGAAAAAGTGTGTTTGTGGTCAAATGTTTATGTTTGCAAGGGATTCTGGGTAACAAAACCTGGGGGTAGGCAGACGAGTCACCCCATCCTGAATTGCCCTGGGTGTCTAGTTTTCAAAAATGTATAGGGTTGCTAGATTTCCCTAGGTGCTGGCAGAGCTACGGCGCAAAAACAAAAGGTAGTCTTTTTGTCCGAATCGTGCAAAATTTCACTGGAAATTTGAGGTGCGACCATGCTGCGTTTTGCGCTGTTTCATGTCGCAGCCACTATGCCTACCCATGCAAGTGAGGTACCATTGTTTTTGGAAGACCTGGGGGCACGCTGGGTGGGTGGAAATTTGTTGATCCACGCAGATTACAGAACTTTCCACCACAGAAATGCGAGGAAAATGTGTTTTTTTGGTCAAATGTTTATGTTTGCAAGGGATTCTGGGTAACAAAACCTGGGGGTAGGCAGACGAGTCACCCCATCCTGAATTGCCCTGGGTGTCTAGTTTTCAAAAATGTATAGGGTTGCTAGATTTCCCTAGGTGCTGGCAGAGCTACAGCGCAAAAACAAAAGGTAGTCTTTTTGTCCGAATCGTACTAAATTTCACTGGGAATTTGAGGTGCGACCATGCTGCGTTTTGCGCTGTTTCATGTCGCAGCCACTATGCCTACCCACGCAAGTGAGGTACCATTTTTTTCAGGAGACCTAGGGGCACGCTGGGCGGGTGGAAATTTGTTGATCCACACAGATTCCAGAACTTTCCACCACAGAAATGTGAGGAAAATGTGTTTTTTTGGTCAAATTTTTATGTTTGCAAGGGATTCTGGGTAACAAAACCTGGGGGTAGGCAGACGAGTCACCCCATCCTAGATTGCCCTGGGTGTCTAGTTTTCAGAAATGTATAGGGTTGCTAGATTTCCCTAGGTGCTGGCAGAGCTACGGCGCAAAAACAAAAGGTAGTCTTTTTGTCCGAAACGTGCTAAATTTCACTGGGAAATTGAGGTGCGACCATGCTGCGTTTTGCGCTGTTTCATGTCGCAGCCACTATGCCTACCCACGCAAGTGAGGTACCATTTTTTTCGGGAGACCTGGGGGCACGCTGGGTGGGTGGAAATTTGTTGATCCACGCAGATTCCAGAACTTTCCACCACAGAAATGTGAGGAAAATGTGTTTTTTTGGTCAAATCTTTATGTTTGCAAGGGATTCTGGGTAACAAAACTGGGGGTAGGCAGACGAGTCACCCCATCCTGAATTGCCCTGGGTGTCTACTTTTAAAAAATGTATAGGGTTGCTAGATTTCCCTAGGTGCAGGCAGAGTTACGGCGCAAAAACAAAAGGTAGCCTTTTTGTCCGAATCCTGCTAAATTTCACTGGGAATTTGAGGTGCGACCATGCTGCGTTTTGCGCTGTTTCATGTCGCAGCCACTATGCCTACCCACGCAAGTGAGGTACCATTTTTTTCAGGAGACCTGGGGGCACGCTGGGTCGGTGGAAATTTGTTGATCCACGCAGATTCCAGAACTTTCCACCACAGAAATGTGAGGAAAATGTGTTTTTTTGGTCAAATTATTATGTTTGCAAGGGATTCTGGGTAACAAAACCTGGGGGTAGGCAGACGAGTCACCCCCTCATGAATTCCCCTGGGTGTCTAGGTTTCAAAAATGTATAGGTTTGCTAGGTTTCCCTAGGTGCTGGCTGAGCTACGGCTCAAAAACAAAAGGTAGTCTCTTTGTCCAAAGAACGTAAAATTTCACTGGGAAATTGAGGTGCGACCACGTTGCATTTTGTGCCGTTTCCTGTCGTAGGCACATGGCCGACCCACACAAGTGAGGTACCGTTTTTATCGGGAGACCTGGGGGAACGCTGGGTCGGTGGAAATTTGTTGATCCACGCAGATTCCAGAACTTTCCACCACAGAAATGTGAGGAAAATGTGTTTATTTTGTCAAAATCTTAGCTTTGCAAGGCATTCTGGGTAACAAAACCTGGTGGTAGGCAGTCGAGTCCCCCCATCCTGAATTCCCCTGGGTGTCTACTTTAAAAAAATGTATAGGTTTGCTAGGTTTCCCTAGGTGCCGGCAGAGCTAGGGTGCAAAAACTACAGGTAGGCACTTTGCCAAATAAGGGTCAATTTGTAACTGCAAAATTTAGGTGTGACCACGTTGCATTTTGCGCCGTTTCCTGTCGCAGGCACAAGGCCGACCCACACAAGTGAGGTACCGTTTTTATCGGGACACTTGGGGTAAATCAGATTTGTTAATCAACTGTTATTACCAATTGACCTTTCATGCATTTCTCCCTTTCAATGAAAGACATTGTGTAAAAAAAAAATCTTTATGAAAAATGACCCATAATTCTCATGCTAGTATGAGTATTCCCAACTTTGAAAATGTGCAATTATATACTGTTTCTGAACTCTATAATTTGTACCCAATTCAGAAATACATAGGTGTCTTTCATACAGATTATTCCATGTATACATTTTCCAAGACAAAGTGCACTATACCCAGTAAATGAAAAAATACCATTGCAAGTTGCTGCTCAGTTTTTGGATCTGGGTTTGTCGGGTTCTTGGTGAAACTACAAGTCCTATATATCCCCACAACCAGGAAGGTCTAACAAATGTAACGGTATATTGCTTTCCAAGAGCTGTCAAAACTAGAAAAAGTTATAGGTGAAAACGTTGAGACAAAAGGCTGTTTTTTTCAACAAAATTTCAAATATTCCAATATCTAACTGTTAGTTTCTATAACGAAACCTTCATGGATTTAGACAAATGACCCCTTTCTGAATTCAGAATTCTGTCTACTTTTCGAAAATGTAAAGCTTTCCAGGATCCATTATTGCTTTCAAACTCATTTCTACCATTAACTGGAAGGAGGTGGAAAGCTCTAAAAATAGCAAAAATAGGCTATGTCCCAAAACAATGCCAAAACTGAGTGAAAAATTTCGGTTCTCTGACAAAAGTCTGTCATTCCCTGAAAGCTGAGAAAATGGAGATTTCAGCCCCACAAACCCTTTTGTGATACCATTTTCAGGGAAAAACCCAGAGGCTTTCATTTGCAGCCCGTTGTTCCCATTTTTCTGAAAAAAAACAAAAAATCACTATATTTTGGTTAATTTCTGGGACCCCTCCAAGGGAATCCACAAACCCTGGGCGCCTTTAGAATCCACATGATGTTGGAAGAAAAGGACGCAAATGTGGCGCGGATACCTTATGTGGTCAAAAAGTTACAAGGGCCTAAGCGCGCACTACTCCAAAACGCCAAAAAAAGGCTTAGCACAGGAGGGGGAAAGGCCTAGCAGCGAAGGGGTTAAGTATTATCAACATATTTTGCCTCAGATTGGATTAGTGGCTCTCATCATGACAGTGAAGGGACTGTCACTATTAATGAATTGTTAGTGAATAAGGTGACAGAAACAATTATCCTTCAATCCTTATGGTTAAGGAGACAAAGAAATGAGTGTATAGAAGACAAACCACAGTGACGCAATCTCCCCAGGGGAAAATAGGGAATTAAGGCATCGGGAAGGAGAATCAGCTCTTCTTTCCCAACCATGGCCATGAAATATGTCACTCACTAAGGTTGTGTTCGTGGGGTATTGTCTGCGAGGAATTTATAAAGAATAACCATGTGAGTACAGGCTCTGGAATTGTTTGAATCATTAACACCTCCCTTCCCAATTAGCAACAGCTTACCTGATGCTCCATGGTAAGAGCTATTAACAACTCTAACAGGTAAGGGAAACAAACGAAAAACCGAGGAGCACCAGAATGCCAAAGTAGAGAAAACTTTGTAAATATCAGGACCTGATGATTCCTTGGTCAGTTGAGTTGGCAGGAGAGCAGAACAAGTATTGAGGAGTTGCAGAATGCCGAGGGTGGTAGACAAAATTTGCAGAGAGGAAGAGGAAAAGTTGACCATCTCCTAAGAGGAGTTGGCCTAACGGCTAGGTCGGTCGACCTCGAATCTGGGGAACTGGGTTCGAGTCTCAGCAACAACAATGACCATCCTGTAATTCTGGGCAAATCACTTAATCTCCCCGTGCCTAACAAAAAAAAAATGAATGTGAATATGCTGAAGTGAACATCCAGGATGAGGGCATTCATTTTGCATAGGATTAATTTTCATTGTATTATTTCGGTGGTATTTTACCTCTGCAAATATTTTACATCAAGTGTCATCATATTGTCTGAGTTAATCAGGAGTCTTTATTTCACAGGTACATTTTCACTATTTTACTTCACCAGTCTACTTCACAGGTAAGTGTAGCTTTAAGTGACTTATTCTCAATTGTATATTAATGGTGGCCGCCACTGTGTAGTTATTTTTAAATAAGAGTTTCCATAGGTATGGCATTTTTTTGTTTCTTCAATAACGTCAGCACAGTTTGATGTATCTGCACAAAATGTTCCAAGTAAAACATTCATCCACTTTGTCACCTTCATGGAGAAACTCCATGCTCATCTGTCAAGCAAGCATACGAAAATAGGGATGGTCACAGAAGTGTGATTTCCTATGTTAATTCTCATGGGGAAGTTTGCTCTCCGATACAGAAAAAACAGCTGAATTATATTTCCCCAAATTTGGAAAAAAGTTAGAACAAAACTCAGAAGCTTACTTGTGTAATGAATTCTTTTGAAGGGAACATTTGTGGAAAGTGCTGAAGTTAGGGCACAATACTCAGAGGGGGGGTTATACACCTCAAGGTGGACAATTGTAACATGACAAGTGGTGCCTAATTTGTGTAGTGTTCAAAAGGTTTAAAACGACTTCTGAAGCAGTACTTTTTTATACCTCAAGCACTTTTAGGAATGCGTGATAAGCTTCACATTTTTTTTGTTTTTGTTTTCCTGCAGTACCAAACTGCAGTCGATGACCAAAAGAAGCATAGATATGACTTACACTGCCCAGGGGTGCCTTAGTAAATCACATGTTAATAACCCAATAATCAGGACACACAAATAATAAAAGAGACTTCCTTAAATTATCTTTGTATATATTATGTGAGCATGTGGTATTTGTGAGAGCCTAGCAAGACTATCCCTACTCACCATTCCCCAAATAAAGATGTGAAATGTAAAGCTCATTAAAGGCACCCGGTACTCCTGTTTGCGGCCATCGTGTTGAAATGAAAAAAAGGCAAAAGCCTTACTTAAGATGAGCACAAAGAGACTAAATAAATGCACATATTGTACAGTAAGGTGGAAATGCCACGTCTTAATGTTGCTTTGTCTGTATGCAGCAGTGTGCGACAGATCTTGGTAGATGAGCAGACCACATAGAGGTGGAGAGACAACGGAAAGATCTACCAGAACTAATCTGTGGTAATTAGATTAACTTCTGAGGTTCCATGGATTCCTATGGAATATTGGTCAAAATAATGCCCTTTCTGGGGTTTATAGTTTGAACGGTAATAGGGTAGCCAGGTGAACTATTTTACTTTTCTAATCTTGATAATTGTTATAAATAAATATTAACAAGAAAGACATCACTACAGAATGAGACTTCTAGTAACTATTCAACAATAACAAAACTTTCAATGGTCAATGAATTCAATAAAGGCTAAGGATTCTGGAGAATCTGAGAAAATATATCAAAAAGCAGAATCCAATTGGCATCCCAACAGGGGTGCCCAGGTGAAAAAAGAGCGTACACCTGGGTGAACATCTACTTCTGCTGTGCTCTGATCCAATACCTTTTACTACACCTAGGTGCACATATTCTATTGCACTTGAGAACAGCTTCAGTTGCTCTCCAACCCAGCATCTTTCCTGATATGCACTACAACTGAGTATGAACTTTCCGTATGACCAGCTGAAAAGGTTTTGGTAAACTTGGGCAGCCAATTTTTTTATCCTACACCATTATACTGACTAAAGCTGTATCGCTGATCCCCAACCTGGACAGCTGTCAATCCTCCATGCACGCCCACAAGTCAAATATGGCTTTCCAGAGGAACTGTGAAGAATCAAACAATGCAGGTGTTACAATGTAAGCAACGCCAATAGAAATCGGAGCGTCACCATGATGCGCTATACCAGGACACCATTAGGGCATTGATTTTCTTTAGTTGGTTACCGGCTCATGCAGGGCCTACCAACACGTCGTCTCTTGAATCTCTAGTTCGAGGTGCTAACATAGGGTTCACTGCCACCACCTGGTAGATCGCTCACCCAATCCAGATCTCACTGTTGTTAAGCCACTTCAGTGTCCAATTGATGGACTGGTCTGCTTCTATTAGTGTCTCAAAAACTCAGTCCCCATAACTTGGACTAGGCCTCAGGTTGCTTCCCTTCTCACTGCTGCCACTTTTCATGTCTCAGGAAGAGGACCTATCAGGCACCTGACAGGAGCAACCTCCTGGTACATAACTCCTGCAGACCCATGTTGCAACTACCATCTCATATTCCCAAGCAGATCCCAACAGGGATCTCATTACAGCTTCTCTACCTGCCACCAAGGGCTTGTGGCACCGGTGATCATGCCCTCCCCCAGTTTTTGCCCCATTTGTCTCTTCACCTCTAACTCACGCCACAAGGAGTTGCCTCCTCTGTACTCTGGATCAGGCTGGGGACTCACAACAGCTGGTCATGGAGGACCAACTCTCTGTCCCCTCTTGTTGGCACTGTCACAGAATACCAGCCTTAAGACCTTATTGAGGTCCAAAAGAAGACACGTGCACCTCCTCCCAGACGTCTCTTCAAGTGTGCGCCTTGGGGGTGTGGAAGGGGGTGCAGTGCTTTCGGCTAATTGTTTAATTGTAGAGGTCTGGAGGCCCAGTCGATTTCTCAGTCTCTGAGGATGAATGCCTGCCTTATTCACCTGGGATTGTGAGATTTGATGAATGGTACACACAATAAAAGGAAAAAGGGGTTGCTTATGGGAGAGCCATGCAGGAGAGTATTTGGGCAATTTCTCTCCAGAAGACGCTCCGGCACGCCCATCCATGCAAGAAACTGCTGCACTTTGCTTGTGGCCAAACACCTTATTTCCTGTGGCATGCTGCCTGGCAAGCACCTGCAGAAAGCAGGATAACACATTTTCTCTTCCTCAGGTATGTTGTTACTTCAGTGCCAACACATTTGTATTTTCCGTGTAAGAAAATGCACGTAATGTTTGCAGTTCTGTACATTTCCAATATCTGTGAAATGTACTACACTTTTTTTTGCTTTTTGGATTTATTGTGTGGAGTTGGGAATCTGTGTGCAGTGCACTACACCTTATATTGTTAAAGATTACTTTCTATTTAGGGGATTGCTGAAAGTAATTCTGGCACAGTTCGACTCAATCATGTGCAAAATGAGCTAAAGAGGGAATGAAAATATATCAAAGGCACCCTCCACTCAAAAAGTCATATAAACAACACAACCCTTGAAGTTTCACTTACAATATACAGTTTTCTTTGGGCAACACCCTAAAGCCTAAGTCTTTTTTAGGGTAGAGGTCAAGCTCCAATATCCTTTCAGAGTCAGACCCTATACCCAGGTGTGACACTTTTATCCAGCCCGGTGACAATGGACATTAAAATGAAAAAGTTCATAAAAGTTTGTATTGAGCCTTGTACTCCAAAGACAGTTTGCCAGCACTGGCGGCAACCACAAATTTGAGTCCAGAAATGGCTCTCTATGGCCTACTGGTAGGCATTCACCTGGGGGTCATATGGTCTGGTGCATAACTGGGTGGATACTGGTCCTCATGCCCTGATGAATTTTGCCAGGAAGTTCGTATGTGGCAATGAAACATGTCAGTCTTTCACAACAAAATGTTCTAAACATGTGAGTTTGTTTTTAACCATGAGTAT
Organism: Lissotriton helveticus; assembly: GCF_964261635.1. Classification (NCBI taxonomy): domain Eukaryota; kingdom Metazoa; phylum Chordata; class Amphibia; order Caudata; family Salamandridae; genus Lissotriton; species Lissotriton helveticus. The sequence continues at coordinate 1,451,000,972 of NC_136069.1, read as the reverse complement.
GGGTATAGAATAAAGACGTGTGCAATATGCCATATATGACTCATTTATAGAGGATTCTTGCAAGGAAGACAGCATAGCCATTTCTTCGTCAACGAGAACCTACTGGAGGTTGATGTGTTGTTTGTTTAAAAGCAAAAACATACACAGGAAAAAAATATTATATATATACATATATATATATATATATATATATATATATATATATATATATATATATATACATACACACACACAGGAAGAACTATTAGCTTTAGTCATTGTGTCAGTTCCTCCCCTTTTTAGGTCGAGCCTAGACAGCGCTTGCACTGTCTGGAAGATCTGTTGTATGTACTTTCTGGGATCTGGAGATCAGCCCCACTTGTCTTCTTCCGCCTTTGCCTGGAGCCTTTTTTTCTGTTCAACTAGCTCTATTTAACTGTCTTGAAAGAAAACAACCAGTAAAGTTCAGTAAAATACCAGAATTGCTTTCTGCTTAGGGCAGATGTCTCCAACCAGTCGATCAAGAGCTACCAGTAGCTCTCAAACACCTCACAAACACCTTCAGAGTAGCTCACAGCCTTGAGTTCATTTTTAAATAAGTACAGGGTCACATTTTAGACAATGTGCCATATTTATAACTGAAAGATACTGTAATGTTTTGCAAATTTGTAAAATTTAAAGTGGATAATATTTCTATGAAACACTGAGTCTATGTTTTTCTCCACTTTCAATTAAGCCAATTAAGTATTAATATTTTACTAATCATATTTCTTCATTTTAAATTCCTCCTATTTAAAAAAATGGCTGTATTCTTCTGTTGTTTGTAAATGTGACACTTTGAAATGGGACAACATTTAAATGATGAGTTTTATGGACTCTATATAAAAATAAAGGTTACTCTTCAGTTTAATTTTCTCCAATTTCAAAGTGTCACATTTACACACAGCAGGCTGGTAGACACACGATCATATTTATAACAAAAGAATACGGCCTTTTTTGTAAGTGGGAGAAAAATGTTCCATGATATGAACAATTTCTGGCATTAAAACAACTGGTTGTATGTTTGTTTTATACATTTAACAGTGCCACATATGGTGAAAAGTGTGTCTTGTGCCACAAGTACACATGACACAGAATCTCATTCACACTTACACATATATCCCATTCATACACACACATATGCATACACCCCAATGATCACACGCTCACTGACACACATGGCAGCCCTGCCAAAGTGCGCCTGGTCAAAGTATTTTGTTCAGGCCATAGTCTCTGTATGGCCATTAGGCTTGAATTCAGTGAAACTGGAAGTGGGGTATCTGGTAAAATTGCATAAGTGTCTTGGGCTTCAGTAGCTAACAATAATTTTCACTGATCAGAAGTAGCTCTCACTACAGAAAGGTTTGGAGATCCCTGACTTAGAGATTTTATTTTTTTATTTTTCTGGCAACTGCCTTTATAGTAAAAGCCCAGCAGAGGTCAGTAAAATACCAGAACCCCTTTAGCATTATCTAGATTCCAGGCCATAGAACCTTGTCTTCCATGAGCACCCGTAGACAATAATATGTTTTTCAAATCTTGTATTTTCAGTGATATGACCACCGAAGGGGCAGATTTTATAATAAAAACAGATCTTTGGACAATTCAATTTCCCGCAGATAGGCAGTATTTCTCTCCATGTGTTCCCATACTGGTACCGCGGTTTGGTGCTTACTTTCCCTCCATGTTATAGAACAGTAGATGTTTCAGGCTAATGTGCTGCATGGCTAAATACATATATGTCCCAAAGGCGAGACCGATTGCATTGCAAATGCTTGTTGTAGGAAAGTGGCCAATGATAATAAAGCGAACAAGATGGTGAGTAACAGCCAACTAGCTCATGGTGGTCGCTTACGTGAGGCACTTCCTATATATGCATATACTTTTTATGAGCTGTTTTATTTTTATGTCCCTTGTCACTTGATATAAGTGCCACACCCGGGTATAGGGTCAGACTCTGAATGGATATTGGAGCTTGACCAGTCCCCTGAAATAGACTTAGGCTTTAAGGTGTTGCCCGTAGAGAAATATATATTGGAAGTGAAACATCAATGGCTGTGTTGTTGATATGACAGTTCGACTTGACACCATAACCCATTTAGCTACCTAAAATATTTACAAGGCACCGACCTAAGACCTTACCTTGCTCTTTGCCGTGGGCTGATGGTTCAATATGTGCATCATTATTACGTGGATGGGGAAGGTGAGGTTCAAACTAAACAACTTTCTGATGTTAGGAGAGGAGCAGGTCAACAACACTACAACGATCAGCAAATGTTATTAATTGTGCAATACAAAGTCAGCAACAGCTGTACGCCTGAGCTGTTTGGAATCGGCGGAGACGCATTTGTTGTCTCTGTGAAGCATTTTCAATGCTGAGTTGTGAGAATCTTTTCATAAATTGACGGTGCATTTTTCCAACAGTACACAATGTGCCATGAAAATGTTCAATTGACTTCTACAAAAGATTCGGTAGAGGACAGCCAGCTCTTACAAAATTGTGAGCAATGGCCTGTTAGTTGCACAACATGTGAGACTTTAGGCTGATGCTCAATACCTGAGAGCACTTAAGGTTCAGAAGGGGACTTTGGAGACTGGCCTTTGGTGAGTGGGAACATTTCCTACAGACCAGTGCATCTGAGATACCAACAGACTGAGGTACAGCCAGTCATATGTCATTCAGATCAGATCAGAAAATCTTTATTCGGTTTTTCAAACAGAAAGAACCATAAAAGTACAATAACACAATTAATAAATGGTGCACAATAAAAACTGGATATACAGTCTTTAAATACTCATATGTTAAAATACGTTTTAGTAACAACAATCACTGTTGAGCACATATAATAGTAGCAGCATTTATGAACCATTAATTCTCCCTACTATTTCTAAGTTTTAGGGCTGATTTTAAGAAGCCAATCAAAAATAAAGTGCATTCAGGCTTTAACAACTGCAAGTAGCAAAGGGCTGGTCGAACCTGGGTAAAATTCTGTTTTTTAAAAAGGGGCTTTAAAAAGGACCTCCGAGGTGCATCATAGAAGGAACAGATAAATAAAAAGTGCACCAAGTCCTGCAGAGACTTACTGTCGCAGCCGCACGACGGAAGCACTTGACCTCTATGAGAACCCCTTGGAACAGTTAATAAAAAGTGATAATAGTCCAATCGGAACCTGGTTAACAGGAACCGTTCATAGCCCGATATTGGCCATGATAAATAAGGCTCCATTAAAGGTGTAGTTTTCAACATGACATATTTGCGAACACTGGCTTTAATTAATTTCACCTCTTCACGAATCATTTGTTGTGATAAAGAGAAGGTTCTTCTCACAAACTCTATGTCAGCAGATGTGATCGTGTCTGGGTTTAAGAAAAGTTCAAAGCGCCCCAGTGCAAGAAAACAATCTTTTAAGTATTTTAACCAAGGGATTGTAAGCATATAGTCCATGGACAGTACTTCCTTTAAGAGCAGGTGATTTAGGACCAAATCTTTGTTGAGCCAGCATTTTAGCCAAAAGGTTAGAGGCCGTAGTGCTAGGGTATCACGAATAAAAGGTGTGCCAGTTTCTTCGTGCACTATTAGGTTGGAAGTACCCTTTGGAACCCCCAACAGCTGTTTCAAGAAAGTATTCTCTGCCACCACAATATCGTCAGCTGCCACATACCCCCAAAGTTCACTACCGTAGCTACCTAATGCCACACTTTTTGCCTGGTAGATCATCAGTAGTGCGGCAATAGGTCATTTGCCCATTTTCCTAGCAAAATTAAATATAGCTGCATTTGCCCGAGTTATCTCACCCCTTTTCTTTTGGAGTAATGGTCCCCATTTTAACTGATCGTCGAACAGAACTCCCAAGTAGGAAAATGTTCTAGTCATGGGGACCTTTTCCATATTAACCCTAAATGGGTACGGGTTCTTGTTACGCTGCCCCACCTGCATTGTGTAGGATTTAGTGTTATTAACCCCTTCGCTGCGGCGGCTATTCCGCCGCAGCGCTAAGGGGGCGGGGCGGCAGTGCGGCGATCCCGTGCTCGTGACGGAACCGCTCCATCACGGCACGCGGGTGAGCTGTGCTTGTGACGGAATGGTTCCGTCACGGCCCCGCCCGCTCAATAGAACGCGCCGCGCAGGCGCCAAATCAGCGCCGCACAGGCACGGCGGCGGGGCCGTGACGGAACCGTTCCGTCACATCACAGCCCACCCGAGGCTCGTGACGGAACGGTTCCGTCACGAGCATGGGAGGGGTTAATAGATAAATCACGGGCAGCCATAAAACTGTAAAAGGCACTTAGTAGGGTTTGGAGACCTCTTGCAGTCCTAGCCAAGAGGACGACGTCGTCCGCATATAATAAAACAGGCAAACCCTTAGGGCCAACATAAGGATAATCAGCTCCAGTATTTAGTAGGGACTCCTCCAGGTCATTAATATATAAATTAAAAAGAAAGGGGGCCAAGATACAGCCCTGCCTAACGCCCCTACGGACACTAAAATCCCTCCATACCCTAAGGTCCTGCGAAAACCTTACGTTGGCCTTTGTATCCCGATGCAGGTCCCTCAGAAAGTTAACCAAAGTAGGCTCCACCCCCGTGGCGCCCATGGACTCCCAAAGTTTCCTCCTGTTGACACAGTCAAACGCGGAGGAAAGGCCCATGAACGCCATGTGGATGGTGAACCGCCGGGCCATGGTATACTTCCCGATGACCATGTACAGATTGAGGCATTGCGCCATTGTGGATTGACCTGGCCGAAACCTGTATTGGATTTTGGAAATAACCCTATGTTCATTGGCCCAGGCTGTCAATCTGTTCAGGATTACTCCTCCCACTACCTTGACCACAGAGTCGATGAGTGAGATCGGCCTGTAACAGGTGGTACTATTACGGTCTCCTTTCTTAAATACTGGCACTATCGTAGAAGATCCCCATGACCTTGGGCAGCCATGTTCAGCGGCTGCATTAAGCACAGCAGTGAGAACCGGCGCCCAGAGAGAGGGCCCGATTCACAGAACTAACTTAAGACAAAATCCTAAACTTACTACTTTTGGTATTCACAGAAGATAGGATTTTGTCCTAAGACAGACATAAGACAGACTTAAGACATACTTAAGTTAGTATTCTGTCTTAAGTCTGTCTTAAGTCTGTCTTAAGTCTGTCTTAAGACAAAATCCTAACTTCTGTGAATACCAAAAGTAGTAAGTTTAGGAATTTGTCTTAAGTTAGTTCTGTGAATCGGGCCCACTCACTTTAGATTTAAATAGATCTGGGGGCATACCATCTGGTCCCGGTGCTTTGTTACTCGATAGCCCCAAAATGCCTTTCTCAACCTCACTCGTTGTAAAGAGTGGTAGAGTTCCACTATGTTCATCTCTATCCACTTCTATCTGTGAATTGTTACTATTAAAGATGAGACTGAAATGAGATACCCACTCGTCTTCAGTAATGTTAGTACCAACTGAGTTATCCCCTGCCCTATCAAACAGAGGTTTGTTAATAATTCCCCAAAATCTCTCACTATTACAAAGAGTGTTGGGGTCTAACAGTTCCTGCCAGGTTTTATCCTTTATTTTTGCTTTACGCTTTACCAAGGCCTTTTTATAGGACAGGCGTAGCAACCGGATCATTAGGGGGTCTCTAGGGCTAGTCTTCAATGCTGCCTTTAGCTCTCGAGCGGCTTTTGAACAAGAGTGATCCAACCATCTGGGGTCCCTACATGAGGGGCCCGATGACGGGGCAGTTAGCATATAGCCTACTTTTGACACAATCACATCAAAGGCTAAGAGGATGTCTGGCGAGAGGGATGCAGGGGACACACACAAAGATAACTCGGGGGCACATGTTTTATGGATCTTGTCATAAAGTAGGTCTGAATTCACCTTAGACCATTTTAGCCGACGCCTTCCATCCGTGCATTTCAAAACACCCTGGTTTGTTGTCTTTGCCGTAAGTTTAAAAGGTTACCATCCAATAAAATGCAAAGAGGGTTATGGTCACTATATATGCTTTCCAGGATTTTAAAGCCCGATATATTTGAATGTAGGCCATTAGAAAGCAGAATGTGATCAATAAAAAACACCCGGAGTGACCTTTAAATGTAGGAATGGACTGTTTGCTACAAACATCCACCAAGGACATAGCTGAAATTAGGTCAAATTCATTTAAGAGTTGATTCAGCATATCACCCCGGCCTGAGGGTTCAAAATGGAGGCCCTCCATCCTGTGGCAACCCAATACTCCCATAGCAGTATTCATAGGATTCCCACAAGGGTGCACGTTAAAGTCCCCTATAATGAGAATCCGATGAGAGAAGCTGTCACAGTGCTGCCTAATAAAATCACCCAATTCAGCAATCCTACATTCGTATGTCATTCGCACCTCTGATATGCCTTCGGGGCTGAAGCAGAGTGAGTGACACGGCCGACACACAACTGTCTACCAGCACTGCCAAGGGAGAGTCAGCCACATGTGAAGCACACATTTAACAGGCTAGTTCGGCTGCGGTAATGTTAGCCACATTCAGATGCACCCCTAAAAAGGTCAATAGGGCCGGAACAACGTCAGTCATATTGATTTTACCTCTAAATAGCCAGTTTGGCTGGAACAATGTGTTGCATGTCAGGTATGTCTCTGGAAATGCAACAGGGCGAGGGACAAGTAAGCACGTGCCAGGCACACCAATGAAAGCCAGTGTTGCAGGAGACTAGTCATCCACCAATCGGGTGCCCTTCTGCCAGGAAGATAGAGGTGAGGAAGAGTTCCTCACGTTGTACTTGCAGCTCTGATAGGCCCGGAGGGCGGGATAAGAATTTGTTTTCGAGCCTGTTGTATCTTTTATTGGCTGTATAGCTGCTAGTCAGTTACACGGAAATTGCTCCTCTGAGAAGAGAGTAGGCATGGTGCACCTGTGAAAGTGTGCTATGCACTTCTGAGAAGGCAGCACGACTCCCAAGACACTGCCAGATATCCATCTGGAATTGTTCTTCTCCTGTTACGTGTTAACAAGCATTGGCAAAGATAAGAGGATAGCCACATGGGAAACAGCAGTGTAACAGTCCCATTGTGGGGGAAATAAGCTTCAGCAAATGTTATCCATTTGTTATTAAAGGGGTCATCCGGTGAATGATGTCATAATCTGCATAAAAAAAAACACTCGGCCTTCAGTCTCTTTCCTCTATATGGCCATGGTGACTTGCAATATCCTTTTAATGTAATGCAGCCTATTTAATTTGGCTCACATTGTAGTTTGTTTTAAATGCTGTGTCGTTTACATGGCATAAAAATACTCCAAAAGATATTATATTAATAAAATGTTTCCATTTGCCTTGCACAGTGGCACCCCTGAGAGTTTACTTTTAACTGCAGATTTACTATGCTGCTACGTGCTTGCTGTCACCTTTTTTAATTTTTCATATTTTTAAATCAGCAAACTCACCAACGCAGCCTCAATTTACTGGCGAGGAGGGTACGTAATAGGTGTCAGGGAAGCAGTTATAGCCCAATCTGTGGTCACTCATCTACATTTGAAGACTGTAAAAAATGTTCCATAATTTCATTTCTGAAATGCAAGGCATCTTCATTCCTTTGGAGGAGATGAATAAAGAACAGTGCTCTTTGTATTTGCTTCTGAAGCTCCTACACAGATCAGCATTATCTCTGAGGGTTGCATTTTAAAAGGCACACACTGCACATGTTTTTATTTTCTGGGAAAAAAGATACCTTTGTTTAGCGTTATACAATAAGTCAGTTGGAGGCAGACGCCCAATAGAGGAAGGGACGAGTTGTATTTTTGCCTGAATACACTACCATATAAAGTGAAATTCCATGTCACTCCGAATATAGAAGGTTTTACAACAATGTCAGAGCATTTCTAAAACAGCTGCACTCCTCAGGTCCCGGCCATAAATGGTTTCTTAAAACAGAAAGGACCATTTCAACTACTTACCGATGTAGCATAGAATGGTGAGCTGTTGAATGATATGTGCATTTTCAAATTCATTAGTTTATTAAGAGTGCAATAAATTCTTTCCTGAAATCGTAAAAAAAAGTACCAAGATGATATGTTGTCATGGAATGCTTGCATGAACATTTCACTCCCAACTTGCCTAATTACGTGTAACTGTTTTGTTACGCTTGTTACTTTCATGCCTCACTATAGCAAGAGCTCAAGCTATCAACACCAGAAAATACATGGGGACAGATTTACAAGTCCCTTGCGCCACTTTTGCCTCACTTTTAACATGGGAAAAGTGACGCAAAAGTGGAGCAAGGGGCTTGTAAATCTACCCCATAGGTTGCACATGAGCCAGTCCCCTTTAGCCATTGGCTGCTTTGGGTTAGCCCTCTTCAACCATTGCTTGTTTGAAGTGTCTTTTACATTGTGCGAAACGATTCAAAAGGGGGTGGTGATGGACAGAGTATCTGAATTAAGCAGAACACTCCTACCCAGTCAAAAGATCAGGGCCTGATCCATCACCGTTTTTTAGCTCACTGCACCATCCCAGCTCAGAACCTGGCTACATGCAAATTAGTCTGACCCTGGCCCAGTGCATCATGGGAACAGGGCAGACCAAACTACCAAGCCAATTCTTTACTGGAAAGGAAACAAGCTTCCGGGTTTTAACGGTTTCTGGCATTACAGCCGTCTTCGGCCCGGCTTGCTTGAATCCTGATGGTGCAGTGAGCAAGGGACTCATGTCTGAGCATACCCTTCCACACTTGTGGTGGCCAAAACGATTCAAAAGGGGGTGGTGATGGACAGAGTATCTGAATTAAGCAGAACACTCCTACCCAGTCAAAAGATCAGGGCTTGATCCATCACCGTTTTTTAGCTCACTGCACCATCCCAGCTCAGAACCTGGCTACATGCAAATTAGTCTGACCCTGGCCCAGTGCATCATGGGAACAGGGCAGACCAAACTACCAAGCCAATTCTTTACTGGAAAGGAAACAAGCTTCCGGGATCAGGATTCAAGCAAGCCGGGCCGACGACGCCTGAAATGGCAGAAACCGGTCCCCGGAAGCTTGTTTCCTTTCCAGTATTAGAATTGGCTTGGTAGTTTGGTTTGCCCTGTTCCCATCATGCACTGGGACAGGAACAGACTAATTTGCATATAGCCAAGTTCTGAGCTGGGATGGTGCAGTGAGCTAAAAAACGGTGATGGATCAAGCCCTGATCTTTGGACTGGGTAAGAGTGGTCTGCTTGATTCAGCACTCTGTTCATCACCACCCCCTTTTCTGAATCATTTTGTCCACCATTTGCGTGGAAGGGTATACTCAGATGTGAGTCCCTTGCTCATTGCACCATCAGGATTCAAGCAAGCCGGGCCGACGACGCCTGAAATGGCAGAAACCGGTCCCCGGAAGCTTGTTTCCTTTCCAGTATAAGAATTGGCTTGGTAGTTTGGTTTGCCCTGTTCCCATCATGCACTGGGACAGGAACAGACTAATTTGCATATAGCCAAGTTCTGAGCTGGGATGGTGCAGTGAGCTAAAAAACGGTGATGGATCAAGCCCTGATCTTTGGACTGGGTAAGAGTGGTCTGCTTAATTCAGGCACTCTGTTCATCACCACCCCCTTTTCTGAATCATTTTGTCCACCATATGCGTGGAAGGGTATACTCAGATGTGAGTCCCTTGCTCATTGCACCATCAGGATTCAAGCAAGCCGGGCCGACGACGCCTGAAATGGCAGAAACCGGTCCCCGGAAGCTTGTTTCCTTTCCAGTATAAGAATTGGCTTGGTAGTTTGGTTTGCCCTGTTCCCATCATGCACTGGGACAGGAACAGCCTAATTTGCATATAGCCAAGTTCTGAGCTGGGATGGTGCAGTGAGCTAAAAAACGGTGATGGATCAAGCCCTGATCTTTGGACTGGGTAAGAGTGGTCTGCTTAATTCAGGCACTCTGTTCATCACCACCCCCTTTTCTGAATCATTTTGTCCACCATATGCGTGGAAGGGTATACTCAGATGTGAGTCCCTTGCTCATTGCACCATCAGGATTCAAGCAAGCCGGGCCGACGACGCCTGAAATGGCAGAAACCGGTCCCCGGAAGCTTGTTTCCTTTCCAGTATAAGAATTGGCTTGGTAGTTTGGTTTGCCCTGTTCCCATCATGCACTGGGACAGGAACAGACTAATTTGCATATAGCCAAGTTCTGAGCTGGGATGGTGCAGTGAGCTAAAAAACGGTGATGGATCAAGCCCTGATCTTTGGACTGGGTAAGAGTGGTCTGCTTAATTCAGGCACTCTGTTCATCACCACCCCCTTTTCTGAATCATTTTACATTGTGCATCAGTCCAGAGGAGTATTACACAGGTTCGCACTTTTGCACTGGCATTGCCCAGGGAGTCCGTGTTTCACTTCACAGGTGATGATGCTGCTGCTGTCGGGTGTTGAAGGGTAGTTGCTATTAATAGAGAATTCCAAGTACTCTATCCACGGCTCATTTACAAGAGATACTTAATTTTCCTTCTCTTATTCTCCATCAGGGTTTGTCTTCTCAGGACAGTGTTGAACCACAAGAAGGTCACCAATGGCCACTGAGTCTACAAGAGTAACCAAACTAAGCCGGCGAGCTGCCCCCTCATTGCTGGCTCTATGTCCTAGAGAGCACCATTAATACTTAGATGAAGCCATAATCAGTGTAGCGCTCCCAAGAAGTGCCTTTGCGGCCACTGCAAAATCACTGCCACTAAATTTCCCACGGGCTGAAGGCATCTAAACCTCTTGGCACTGTGCAAGTGGGAGTCTTGTGAATGATTTAAAAGATCAGCATGTGATGCAGATTAATGACAGCCTTAGATGGACAGGAGGTTGAAGTAAGACCCAGGTGTATTTTCCATTAGTCTGTCATGATCTTGCGTAATGTCTGTAGTTTTGCAATACGCTTCTTACAAGAAACTCTTGAAATTACGCCATTTTACCACATTGAGTAATATCACACCGTTCATGCCAAAAATGTAGCTTTTCGTTAAGTATGTATGTTTGTGTATAACGAATTTCTGTCTATTTCAGTCTTGCATAGCAGGATGGAGGTAATTCCTGAAGAAATAACAGAATGTAAAGTTCATATGGCAAAGAACAAAGGAAAGTTATGTTGTAACAGTCTTGCAAAAGATTTGACTTCTTGGTAAGCAAGTGTGTGCAATACACAGAGCAGCAGCAAATGCATACACAAGTCAATATTTCATGATTACCACAATATCTGAATGATGCATGGCAGTCGAAAATCCATAAGGCGATAACATTAAAAGGACCATTACACATATCCAGAGCGAAGTAGAGTTAATTGATTACCCCAAAATGTATAGGGTGTCATGTAGAATAAAGGAAGCATGATGTATGGATTCATCAGTGTGATTATGAAGCATTAGGCAAGTCACGTCTGCTTCCTCCTTCAGTGAAATGTACATTCTAAACACCGACCATCTGTTGTTTGGCTGTTTGGTGTGTGCCAGCTTCCCAAATTGCTCTTCATTGCAAAATGCCAGATCTTTCAACCAGATGGATACACTTGGAGAACTCATATGCATTCAATGTCTTTATAGTCTTGTGATGTATTCCTATAGATTCTGTATCGATCCCCCTATTCCTGACCCTATTCTGGTTAGCAAACTAACAAGTTAACTAGCAGCCATCTCATGAGGCAGAAAACCCCCATGATGCAGGAACCGTTATCTGATAAAGCCACACTACGGCACAGGAACGTGTTATCTGATTAGGTCATAACGCTTGCCATCTAATTAGACAAGCGATATTCCTCCAGCCCCTGATAAGGCATACGGAGTTCTCATAACAAATCAAACCTATGACAACCTGGGAAAAACCCTGCGGCCATTGTTTTGATTTCACCGAGAACTTCAGCAAAAGAATGTGCTAACGACCTGGTCGTATGACATCCTTATTGACGTATCTATGTCCATCCTTACGTCAATCTCGGCACCTTAAAGGTATAAATATTACCGATATTGCCCTATGCAAACACACGCGGTGGTGACGAGAATGGAGCAGCCAGACTTGCCGAAGCCCAGAGCAGAGCAGACCCCGCTGGCGCAGCCCCGCCTTCCTGACGCGCTGAGAACGAGCAGCTGCCTATTTCTCCTGCCGAGAAATCCAGCTCCGGCGCTTCCGGGTAGCCCTCGCAGGCAGCCTGGAATATTGAGACCAGAGACGAGAGATACCATCCCTCATCCATCCTAGATTCCAGGTACAGAACTGAATAACCCCTCACAGAGAATTCTTTAGTCAGTCACTTGGCAAAACAAACTTAACGTAAACTGTAACTTTCTATTCCCGCCCACGTATTAGGCTTAGGTCAGGTACACGGGGTAGGCGTAGCTAGAAACACCAGTTGAGTACGATTAACCAAATATATATGTGTATGTAATATATTTTATTCATTTTAAACCTTCATATGGCTTTGAAACCATATCAATGTTTTTACAGTATTATTTTATACTTCTGCTTTTAATGTATGCACTTAACTTAACCATAAGTATTGCAATAATATCGATCCATTTCTCTTGTATGAGAAAAGAGACTGATCAATAAATAACATCTTTTATTGAACACACCCGTCTCTTCCTTTTCTCTACAAACTGATGAGACTAAGAATGCACGTACTGACTGAGTAAAATAAATTGCCTTTTGTTCACACGACTCTCGAGATCACTCTTGATTAGGGGAGAGCAAAGTTGTCATGTTCTATGGTTGTCAGAAACTAAATCCCTTCTTGTCTATCCAGGGAGGTTCAACTCCTCCTTGCCTATTCGAGAAAGTTTCTAGTGAACTCTGAGCTAGCTGGCAAACCCAAAACTTTAAGTCTAATATCGACAGTAGTAGACCTAGTTAACGTCTGGTCTAGGCCTATACTATTGAAGGTATTATTCCAATGCGCAGAGCCTATTGGGATAATAGGAACTACACTACATGGCGCCCAACGTGTTTGGAAGGGCGATAAAACTAACGTAAGACATTTAGAGTAACTCAGTCGTGCTTTCTCACTCAGACCCCTTTTTTCCCATAATACTCCAAAGACGTCTGGAGTGGGTGAAAGGTAATATCCGCCAAACCTCGCAGGAGGAAACTCCTATGTATGGTACTTGGTTTAGTCAACGTTGAAGGATAAACCGTTCCAAAATATTGTGCATCTAATCTTTGTTTCCATAAGAAACCTGATCTGCAAACAAACAAAATAACCTTCTGTCGGTACAATGTCAGACAGTGAAGGAGAAAGAGAGGCAGTTAGATTAGCAACTGAAATAGCAGCAGCTGATACTGCACTGCAAGACGCAGACCCGGATATAATACTCATCCCGGTCATTAAAAGGAAATCTATAACTTTAAAACTTATAGAAAATGGACTGACACCTAGAGGTGGTACAGTCATATTCGTAATTGAGGCACACGAATATCGGCAGACAGAGGTATACTATTAATGGATACATTTTCCAGCAGCAAATGCTGTAACAAAGTACTTCCACTATTACAAAGTAGAGGAACCTCCTGGAGAGTACACTCCTTTCGAGGAGGTGGAAGTACCACTTAAATTTCAAGAGCATTTGCTCTTATTTAATGGCGCCCTAAAACATAATAATCACATCACCAGGCTCGGTCCTTTAGGTAGACCAGGAGCAACGTGGCCGGTCCTAGCCGGATACACACCACATCCAGACATCAATGGGATGTCTGCAGCAGAGCTGTTAACACAGCTAAAACAATTAATAAAAATACATAGACAATTAGTCCAATATGTGATGCGGACTGCAACAATTCAGCCAGCAATTAAAATTCCACAGCTGACCCCTCACCAGGGGAACACAAATAAAATTACACCACAGAACATTCAATCATGCCTAGGTAAAGTACCAGCTAAACGGGAACAAATACCATTCTGGTTAGCACAAAAAATCACCCAAATCGAGGCTGTGTTTCCAGACACCACCCCGTTAGAAAAACACAGGATTCTGACTATCTGTCTTCCAATGGGAATCGCACCACACATTGAGGACTGTGACACTTGGGGTACAGTCTTTGCTTCCATCTACACAAAAACGCACGGTGTTCCATCCATTTCGGTAATACCAGATGTGCTAAAACAAATTCAAGATGAATATGGTCCAGAACCCGCTTTAACTCTTGGTATGAAATTACTAAAAGACTTCAAGCAGGTCTCGGCTATATTATTAGCCAACATAAAAGGAGAAGCAGCGAACGTGGCGATCCGCCAGAGGTTAAAAGAGACAGCTGAAATTGCCAGAATTATAGAAAAATCCTATGAGGAACTAGGTAGAGATAGTTTAGGTGGAATACCAGCAAAACCTCAACTGATTGAAAGTCCTGAAAAAATATTTTTTTAATAATAATAATTCAACATCACAAAAAAAGAGCTGGGATGGAAACAAACAATCCAATCCTAAAGAAAAGAAATTCCAGTCCAGAGGAAGGTCTCCTAGGCGAAGAGAAAAATCTCCGAACCAAAGACACAGGTCACCCCAGAGTGACCCCTCTGGGAAAAAATATAACCTTAGAAATAGGGATAATATAAAGAAACCTGATAGATATCAAGACATTGATACACGTCCCTCTCAATCTTTTCAGACTTCCTCGCAGAAATCGGAAAGAAGAGGACGATCAGAACAAAGAGAAGAGCACGCCAAGTCCAAAGACAAGGAACCTGCTCAGCTAAAAAAGAAATTACAATTTCCAAAAAAGAAGGTAGCCAGTATCAAGGTAGTTAACAATGTCGAGAATACTGAGGACACAACTGAAAAACGGAGAATGGGCTCAGACAATGCTAGACAGCGCAGCAGAAGTGAGCATAGCTCGCAAAGTCCTTATGAATCATCTGGAGACAGTGGACACGAATGAATATCTTCAAGTGGAAACTGCAGACACTAGAGTTAGCAAACCTCACAAAATATATGAAATAACATTACGTATAGAAGGGGATAAGACTAGAAAAATAAGGGGACTATTTTGGGATAATCTCTCCAAGGGCTATGACATCCTTCTAGCTGAAAAGGACTGGCCACCAGAATTTGTCAGGGAGTGCCCTCATGGCGAAGAAATAATTATGCCTGCCTTCTCAAATCATATCCCAATTCATAAAAAAAACACACTTGCCAGAAAGTGGGCAGTAGCCCTAGCTCCTGCTTTATATAAAAATCACGTAGGATGGGATGAGGACTCTCCTCCTCACAAAATCCAGTTAAAATCACAACCTACTGCACAGAGGCAGTACCCAATTAAGCAAGAAGCTAAAAAACAGGTAAAAGAAATCCTAGATCAGCTAGAATACCAGGGGGTGATTGAAACTTGCACCTCACAAATGAACAACCCTTTGTTTCCGGTCTCCAAACCAAACAATTCATATCGTCTAGTTTTGGATTACCGACACCTTAACTCATGTTGCAAAACTTTTGCAGTACAAAACTCGCATAGTGCTGCACTAATGAATAACATAGTGCGCAAAAAATACAAAACAACATTAGACATCTCTAATGGATTCTTTTGTCAAAACATAGCACCAGAGAGCAGATATTTGTCTGCATTCTCAATAAATGGCACTCAAAAACAATTCTGTCGGTTAGCCCAGGGGTACAAGAACAGCCCAGGAGTATTCTCAGCGAGAGTAACAGAATTACTACAAACATATGACGACGAAGCATTATCGTATGTCGACGACATATACTTAACAGATGATGACTTGGAGACTCACTTGAAGAGAGTGAACACCATAATACTTGGGTTCGCAGCAGAGGGTTACAAATTCAACTTTAAAAAATCCAGAATTGCCCATCTGACAGTCCTGTTCTTAGGATATGAATTATCAAGTGAAGGCAAAAGCCTGCCTGACAATTTCCTAGAGAAATGTGCCGTACTCCAAGCACCTAGAACACTAAAAAACCTACAGTCAATTCTAGGCTTCCTAAACTTCGGAAGAACATACATTGCAAATTACGCAGAAAGGGTCAAACCCCTTTATGATCTAATAAAACCGGATTTTAAAAGAACCAATTGGACTCAAATACACACAGAAATTCTGAGATCCTTACAAACAGACATGGTAATTAAAACAAAATTAGAAACACGTGATAACACACGCAATCTTGTGATTCGAGTCATCCCAGGAAGATGCGGATTCACATACCTGACCTCTAATGAGGGAGAAAAGGTACCAATTGCATTCAAATCACACTTGTACACTAAGGCTGAAATGGAATTCAGCCCAACGGAAAAAATTCTAACTGCAACACAGACAGCTATAGCAAAAGAACGAGCCCTGGCACAAGGTAAACGAATAATAATCGTGACACCGATACCAGCCCTAGAGGCGGTAACAAAGGCAAGCATTCCAAATGCTAAAGCGCTCCATCCGAGATGGATACAATGGGCTAATTCTCTTGCTGCAACAGACGTGGCATACGAATTTGATCATAACTTAAAGACACAAGAATTTCTCCAATATGAATTTGAATGTCCTCCGCCGACCGAAATTCTGCCTCTAGAACATTACGGCTGTATAATATATACAGACGGATCAGCACAACCCGCAGTAGGGGGTAAACAAGCTTACAGTGCTGCGTGCGCGATCGTTAAAGGTCGCTGGCACGAAGGGAAATTTAAACCAGCAATCACTAAAACACAATCTTTAGGAGATTGTACAGCTCAGCGAGCTGAACTATTGGCGTTCAAGATGGCGCTTGAAAATACCGATCGAGAATTCCCCACACTCATAGTGTGCGATTCGTATTATTGCGTTCAGTCTTACAATGAATACTTGCAGATCTGGCTTCAGAATGGTTTCAAGGATGCAAAAGGTGGCACAATCAAGCATAAAATGCTCTGGGAACAAGTAGTTCTTTTACAAAAAGAACTACCAAAGACTCACGTGATACACACACTGAGTCATCAACGTGATGGCGTTCACGTTGCAGGGAATTCATTGGCTGATGAGGCCGCGAAGGCAGCTGTGCAAACGGCTTCCGTAGCTGCCATCACACGGTCAAAAACAAAAATAGACAGCGAAATATTACAGGCTGTCAGCGCTACAGAAAAGGATTCGATAGAAACACTCCCGAAAGGTTTTCCAGTAAAATACTCATACATAACTGATGCAAACAATGTTCCTTTTGCTCGAATCCCTGGAGTGGGGGATAGGGCAATTCCAAACATGGAACATAGGTTAGGACTGATAATAGCGGCACACGAAGGGCTTGCTTCTATACATGCTGGCGTCTCAGCCACAGTATCATTATTAAAACAGAGATACTGGTGGCCACAAATGAGAAGACAAACAAGGAACTATGTTTTAGAATGTGAAATATGTCAAAGAATGAAAGTATCAACAGTGAGACGCCCAGCGCAGACGCCCCTTCTAATCTCGGATAAACCATTAGCCTGTGTTTACCTAGACCACTGTGGTCCCTTACAAAGGGATGGTAACTATAAATATATCTTGGTTGCAGTGGACTCATGTACGAGATTCATATGGATGTGGCCCCAGCGAACGGCTGACGCCAGAACTGTTATAAAAGATTTGCGAGTCTTTATCGGCACATACGCAATTGGCATGCTGCATTCGGACCATGGTCCTGCTTTTAGCTCTAGAGCTTATAAGGAGGCCATGGTCAGCATGGGCGTGACATTGCGGTACTCTTGTCCATTTCACCCTGAGGGGAACGGAATTGTTGAAAGAAAAAACCGTGACATAAAGCAATCTATAACGGCAAAGGTATTAGGTTCGGGAGCTGGGTGGGTCAAACATCTAATAAGTGTCCAACGTAGTCTAAATAACCTACCAAGAAATTCTCTGAAGGGATTCAGTCCGTACGAATTATTATTTGGAACTAGGATGTTAATCTCTGACCTTGACAGTCAGACTTCAGTGGTAAAGGAAAAAAGCTTTGATATCAAAGATCGTTTGGCTATTTTACAGGACTTAAACGAAACAAGAAAAGACCTGAGCAACATAAAGTTGAAACAGCAGCCAACAACCACTGAAGAACCACCACCTGTCCCAGCAAGACCTGTCTGGATTCCAAAAATCGGGGATCTAGTCAGAGAAAAGATCGCGGTAAAGAAGGAATTTGGGCCTTCTTACAGAAAAGCAGTTCCTGTCTTGTGTGTCAACGGGACAAGATCAGTTGTACTACCGCCGCTTGCTGGTAAAAAGGAGAACCGAGTTGTATCCATCGACCTGGTAAAACCACAATCATGTGGCCGATAACAAATAGTAGGCCTAGTGGACTCCCCATAAGTAGTAGAACACCAAGATTTGCTACTAACACAGAGGTTCAATCTAAGAGGCTAATCACATTCGAAACGCCTACAGAAGAACGACAAGGACTATGCAACAATGCAATGGAACTTAGACCTCTGAAAACCCAAATAAAAACATTTAGCAGAGACACACCAACCTATAATGAAGTAACAAACGACTATGCAAGAAACAGTAATCCTGAAGCTATTGGAACAATTGACAGAACTGCATCCGGCTACTTCATAAACTTCGATGATTCCTCTGAAGGCTTCACTGAATCAAAAACACAGCCATCAACAAAAACCTTTAAAGATAAAGTTAAAGTACTTTTGAAACAACTGAAAGAAACATGGATCGAATTTTGGGTGGGTTTTGGTGCATTTATCCTCATACTTTGGCTCACCATGATACCTACTTTGGGACGCTTCATTGAGGGAAAATATGCTAAAATGGACACAGCAAGTCAGAAAATCAACTTGATCCTCAAACCACACACATCTTCACACGTCGAGAAAAGAGAACTTTCTTCAGTCAACTTCACAGCCAATCCTATACCGGGTGGGGTAGCATGGGACAACACTGACTACGAAATCTATGGTCCGGTTGAAATCCTGAAATATCCACACCAAATTAAGATCTCATTGAGTGACTTTGTAAAACCAAGCTCATTTGCTGATGATTGGGACTTCGAAAGTATAAACAATATGATGTCTGACTTAGTGATGTCTGCTAAATTTACCAAACATGATTATTTGCAGGGTTCTACAAATTATGATAGTATGTACTGTTATAACCACTATGGTAACCATTTTCTACATAGATCTGCACAACCTAGAAATGTTTTAAATTATAATCAATGGGAACATTGTGCAACCCCTCCAAAAGGAAGCTCACGAACCGTTTACGACAAATATTCATATTTTTCAGGTTTTAACATAAGTAATGCTGAAACATTTTATTTCAAATTGTCAAATAAGACAGGAACGAAGACCATGATAACAAACACAAAATTGATCTATTCAGACTCATTCTTTGAACAAATGAATACTTTTGGTTTTGATTATTGGGACAAATATGTTGAATTGAAAAGTGTTTGGGGCACAAAAGAATGGCAAGTACAGGGTATAGAATCTTTGTTTAGAGCCTGCATGATCCCAGAACAAATTATATTTTTAAATGACACTGTTCAACAAACTACCTGTCTTGGCTTAGCCAAAATCAAAGACTTAAATAAACCGTCTATTCCAAAACCAACAATGAACAGCAATAGCTCTACAGATGAAGAGATAGACGTAAATTATGTATTAAACCAAAACAGAACACATCCAGATTGGAAAAAGTGGTTGATCTGGCCCACAGATACTAATAACTGTCAAGACAGATTCCTGAACAAAACACAGGGGTTCAAAATGACCAGGCCAGACCCTAGATATTCCCAAAGACATCACCCAGGAATAATAACCACCTACAGTGTGGGCAAATTATGCCTTCAATGGCTACAAACTTCCACACTGGCAGAAATTAAGCAACACCTAACTTTACTTACTGATGGTGCTGACTTGCGTGATTTCATGATGGGACCGCGCAAACAGCGTCAAAAACGTTTCATAGCAGCCTCTGTATATGCAGCATACAACGAGGCCTGGAAGGTTACTCAAATTGAGACAGCAGAAAGGATACGGGAAATTGACCGTATTAATTTGGAAAAATCACTTTCTGTAGTGGACAATGGGTTAATGACTCTGTCCTCCAGAATTTTTTCTTTGGACAGCATTGTGTCTTCAGCAATCGACATATTATCGCAAGACTTACTGTTATTACAACACGGTCAGTCCCAATTGCGTTCTATTGTACAGCTTGGCTGGACGTTACAAAATCTGCGTTCAGCCTATGTGCCTTGGCGTTTAATCAACACAACGTCACTTTTCAATATCTTTAACCTTACTGATAGACAAATCAGTATGGCCCAGAAGGGTGCTGATTATACAATCCTGAGCATTGAGAAACTGGAGAGATTACCAGTGACAATGTCAGAACGACCTGTCAGTGAATGGATAATACATGGGATAATTAATATTCCAATATCAACCTTCAGGTTTCAATACTGCCAAAAATATATACAGGCTGGCATGTACGAAAAGCTGGGAAAGGGGTACATTAAAACAACATGGAACTTGCCCTATTCACATGCATGTGTCAGTAATAAAGGACAGAAAGTGTTTCTTAGTGGCAATAATTGTGCAATGTCACTAAGCGGTACACTTCTGTGTAACGGAATTAGTTTGCATGGAGCCTGTGAAGGGAACTCAAATAACCTTTCATGTCACCAGCAAGGCGCACCTGCAACAGAGATTGAACCATTCTTTCAAAGACTCTATAATGGGAGTTACATTCTAATTGTAGACCGCAGATGCTGTAGTCTTATGCCCGGGACTCCTTATCTCGTAACTACGACTGCGAAGGTCAAGTGCTGTGGACACTCATTGTTCCCCAGCTCCTTTCCAGACAGGGAGGCAAGGGCATGGCCCAACTTGAAAATTACTTCTATTCGAATAGATACTTTAAGCAGAATGAAAACAGTGCTTCTTCAGACGCCGACAAGGCTCACGTCATCAAAAGAAACGTATGATCTCCAAGTCGCAAGGACGACTGCAGAGATACATTCATTGTTATCAACTAATTCCCCCATACATTTCGCAGAAATCCTGAATGAAATCTTAAGTATTTCTGATACCAGTGGAGTCTCAAAGGTATTTAAGACAGTATTTTCGATGGCATTAACACCATTCAAAGCCATACTGGGTATTTTTCCAGATTTCGTCCATTCGATTTTTGGCGGACTTCCCCTCATTTTGGGACTAATTGCAGGAATCCTATTCCTAGTCCTTATATTTCGTTATGGCAAACCATGTCACAGACAAAACACCTGCGACAAGGGAAGAAACAATCCTAGCCATTGGATACCGGGACCGGATATAAAAAATCCTGGGACTATCCCGGCTTAGAGACCTGAACATGACTTGGTTTCTATCCTTTCGACCAATGTGGCAACGATGTGTTTTACCTGTATTAAGGTGCCTGCTCTGCGGAGAAGAATGCGTGTTAGACACCTGTCTGACGCTACAATCGGATGCGCCAATGGATGCAGAAACATTGTTGAGTCCAACAAAGGCTCATGCTTTGTGCTGCCCTCAACGGCTACCAATCCTGATGACGGCATTCGTGGAAGCTTCACCACTACGATTAAGGGGTAGTGAGGTTCAAGATGAAAGCAGCATCGATCAGGTACGACCTTCTGTCAGCAATCCAAATCAGAATGTCAATGGAGACAATCATGCGCACGAATGCATGGTTACACCTATTTCCGAGTTAGTGGAACTCTCCCAGGAAGCTGTTGACAACTTTTTCGAGAGTCTAAATGATATGATGTTCTCACCGGAGCAGAAATAGAGACTTTTGAGCAAGCTCGTACACGGCGTTCCCTGAATTTGGCCTTCAACTTTAATAATACAGTCACATGAACAATTTTCCCTCCAGTTCACGGACAGCATATTTTTCAGCAGCCCCAAAATATTTTTGCATATTTTTCGGGACACTATCTTCTGCTTAAAGTAAGAACTATTCTTAGAGAACTAGCATTTCTAATTTTAGATAGTTTATAGACATTAGCTGCCCGCTGGTATGTTCATAAATATTTTATTCTGTGATGAAATGGTCTCGAACTTTTTTTCTGAATTAAGAGCCATTTCATGTGTAAATTTTCATATACAAAATAGCAATAATGTATACAAATGCGTGATTACTTTAGCATTTTCCTACAGCTTGAGTGCATACTATACATATGACTGCATTTTTTCCGTGTATTTGATAATTTCAAAATGCATTTATGTATTTTGGGGTGGTAAGGTATACACATTACTCTATAGTATGTTTTACTATGCATAGATTAGTAAATATGTCCATAGTTAGCGTGGAGTGGGTGTGATGTATTCCTATAGATTCTGTATCGATCCCCCTATTCCTGACCCTATTCTGGTTAGCAAACTAACAAGTTAACTAGCAGCCATCTCATGAGGCAGAAAACCCCCATGATGCAGGAACCGTTATCTGATAAAGCCACACTACGGCACAGGAACGTGTTATCTGATTAGGTCATAACGCTTGCCATCTAATTAGACAGGCGATATTCCTCCAGCCCCTGATAAGGCATACGGAGTTCTCATAACAAATCAAACCTATGACAACCTGGGAAAAACCCTGCGGCCATTGTTTTGATTTCACCGAGAACTTCAGCAAAAGAAAGTGCTAACGACCTGGTCGTATGACATCCTTATTGACGTATCTATGTCCATCCTTACGTCAATCTCGGCACCTTAAAGGTATAAATATTACCAATATTGCCCTATGCAAACACATGCGGTGGTGACGAGAACGGAGCAGCCAGACTTGCCGAAGCCCAGAGCAGAGCAGACCCCGCTGGCGCAGCCCCGCCTTCCTGACGCGCTGAGAACGAGCAGCTGCCTATTTCTCCTGCCGAGAAATCCAGCTCCGGCGCTTCCGGGTAGCCCTCGCAGGCAGCCTGGAATATCGAGACCAGAGACGAGAGATACCATCCCTCATCCATCCTAGATTCCAGGTACAGAACTGAATAACCCCTCACAGAGAATTCTTTAGTCAGTCACTTGGCAAAACAAACTTAACGTAAACTGTAACTTTCTATTCCCGCCCACGTATTAGGCTTAGGTCAGGTACACGGGGTAGGCGTAGCTAGAAACACCAGTTGAGTACGATTAACCAAATATATATGTGTATGTAATATATTTTATTCATTTTATACCTTCATATGGCTTTGAAACCATATCAATGTTTTTACAGTATTATTTTATACTTCTGCTTTTAATGTATGCACTTTACTTAACCATAAGTATTGCAATAATATCGATCCATTTCTCTTGTATGAGAAAAGAGACTGATCAATAAATAACATCTTTTATTGAACACGCCCGTCTCTTCCTTTTCTCTACAAACTGATGAGACTAAGAATGCACGTACTGACTGAGTAAAATAAATTGCCTTTTGTTCACACGACTCTCGAGATACACTCTTGATTAGGGGAGAGCAAAGTTGTCATGTTCTATGGTTGTCAGAAACTAAATCCCTTCTTGTCTATCCAGGGAGGTTCAACTCCTCCTTGCCTATTCGAGAAAGTTTCTAGTGAACTCTGAGCTAGCTGGCAAACCCAAAACTTTAAGTCTAATATCGACAGTAGTAGACCTAGTTAACGTCTGGTCTAGGCCTATACTATTGAAGGTATTATTCCAATGCGCAGAGCCTATTGGGATAATAGGAACTACACTACAGTCTCTGCTTGATCAGTAGAAGCTCCAACCCTAAGAACTTCTCCTTAGTGATTTCAGACTTTTGGAGTTGCTCTCACACTTCTTCTGCGGGTTTCACCTCTTCATGAGATCTAAGAATCTAAGGGATCTCGTCAATCGCCATGTGCCAGTATTCAAATTTTACTGGGCATTACCACACTAAAAGGGAGAACCACATAGCCATACGACCCCAATGAGGGCATTTAGACGAATACATTGGGCTCATCTTGCTAATGATCTGTGATGTAATATAGCTCTTAGTTCAATACTTATGTTGTATCAGTTGGTATTATGCATTTGGTGATATAGCCTTCGTGTGTGAGTAGTCGATCTTCCATTGCTTCTCCCATAACCCAGGTCACTCTCCATTTTCTCCTTAGTAAGATGTGAGGGGTGCTCGTGTCTTCATAAAGGAATAAATATAGGTTTGTAGTCGGTGGCATAGATAGGCATTGGTCGCCTGTGGCGGTCCCTAGGTTTGCTGCCGGGTGGGGGCACATTGAAGAGCGGGGGTAGGGTAGGGGGGTGCTGGCAAGATATAGCTCAGTTTGCTGCATTGGGGGTGTGGGCTTGCGATTGCAGCCCCGAAACGGCAGGTAAGAGCGGGGGAGGGCGCTGGCCACAAAATTCTTGCTGCATGGGACATACTGCCCCCCTTGCAACGCCATTGTTTGTAATCAATTTCCCAGCTCTGCCAGAAGTTAAGATGTAGGACAGAATGGCATTGACAATTGGCTCAGCACTACCTTGGCCTCACATGGCAGAGATGGCTACTCTAATTAGTGCAAGTGTAATAATAAGTGTACTTGACCTTTCAAATTTCGGTTCCAATTTTCAAATTCTGAACAATTGGTTATTACGAAAGGAGCCCCCATTGTATGTATGGCGTCTTCTAATGATTTGTTGAATTTTGTACCTCTCTGCGTTACAAATTTCAATGTATGGGCTGTATGACCTTGTATTTTCAGATGATGTGTTGTCTACCTTCACACCTTCAGAGCACATTCTGGTGGCGTGCCAATCCCCTTGTTAAATAAGTTGAGAAAACCAAGGATGCGAGCTATTCCTATTTGAAACACATAGAATCTGATTGCCTTTTTTAACCGAACCTTTTGCTTTGTTTGTCATTTTGCAATCTTGCATGACTTCCCTGGACCTCCATGAAATCCAAGGCACCATTCTGGAAATGAATATCCCTGAGCCGTGGTGGGCAGGGTAGGCATACCTCACCAGCAGGGATGGTTGAAGTGATCCCTTAAGGGTTTAAAAACGACTTCTTCCCTAGAAATAATGGTTATCTTCATCCTACGAGTGTGCAAACAGTTTACACACAAAATGCACATATTTGCTCACAAAGCAAACTGGAAGATGGCTGTAGGGCAGATCTCTACCACTTAACCCCATCCCTAGACCAATTTCACACCTTCTCCCTCTATTGTATGAAGTATATCGGCATTGTGTGCAGACAGAGAATAGGCCTTGTTGGATTGTTACCAGGGGCGTAACTTGATCAGTAGGATTGGGGATTGGGGTGAGCTTCAAATTTCCCAATAATCTCGCTTGAAAATATTATTGAAAGGAAACAAGCAGGGTGCACAAGAGGAGCTTAAGAGGCAGAGGAAAGGAGATAAATTTGGATTGGTAGAAGTACCAAGTGAGTGAAAGCATAGTATTTTGTGAAATAATCCCAAAAAATGTAAGTGTTTCCAAACAGAGTGAGGGAGAAAGTGTGTGTGCATTTTTTGTCTGTGTATATAAACATTCCTGGTAAAATCCGACAGACAGCTCCCCATGCCCAACTGAAGTCACCTGCACCCAACTATTTATCACAAAATGCATTTATTAGGGGGGGGGTTAACACCACAAAACCCTCCCCCCTGAAGCTACACCCCTGTTCTATCCTGGAGCTCCAGTGCCGGCTAAAGGCTCTGCACCTGCTCAGTACTGGCAAAGGGTGTACCAGAGCATATTGTGGGGAGAAAAAATGAATGTAGAGTGTGGGCAAAGGGCACGCCCTCTGCCTAGAAGGTCCTGGGATAGATTACAGGTTACAGGGCATGGCCACGCACGTGCAATGGGTGAAAGCTGTGGCCAAAGGGCAGCACGCTCTGGTGGTTGCGAGCACTGTGAGTCCTGGAGCCCAGGAGCCTGGTTGAATGGGGTTCTTAGATCACTAAGCATTGCCAAATCTCTGAGAGGATAGGTGTCAGGCAGACTGGGTGTAAGACATAACTGCAGGTCATGCCTACCTCATTGACTGAGATATGAAGTCTCCATGTGTGGAAGTCCCTCCCCACTGTAGTCCTGCTTTGCATGGCTGAAGGTCATGACCTGTGCACTCTGGAGGCAGACACACTGGACACATGGTGGTTCTGAAGGCTTAACTTTGCATTAACAACTTTTCTGACATGACCAAAGTGCATGCCTATGCACTCTAGGTGTTTAAAGAGAGGTCACCAAGTATGTGCGAAGGTCACACCCTGGTCCTATGGACCTTGGCCAATGGCTATTTCTTGTGGCTCTGAGCATTCCATTTGACAGGATCCGAATATATCATAACAAAACTAAACAAATTCACTGACAAAAGGTTGTGGCTGCTATTTATCATTGCTTACTCAAATCAGTAAATACTTTGCGTTTAAAAAAAACTTCAATTTATATATATTTTTAAAACATGCCCCAACACAACAAATATAAATTATATTTTTTATGTTGGTGCAACAGATTATCTCTAACTTCTAAAGATGAGCATCTTACTTTTCCTAAGGAAGTCAGCCATCCAGGGTTCCTTTTTGATTTTGGCTTCCTCCCCTCATCAGTTCAAAAGGTGAACATTTTGTAGCTTCTACTTCAGTGTCTCCGTATAACCATAACATATTAAAAATTAATATTTCCTATGGAACATTGTTCCTGCAGGCTAGTTGAATGGCAGCTTTCAACATTCTAGTGTAACATTTCATCATTCTGTTCCCACTGGGACTATACAATTAAGTCATTCTGTCCTAATCCCCCACTTATTCAAATAGTTTTTCATCTTGTCAGGTGTTTATTGCACTAATGAAGGGATACCTTTATTAAGAAAATGTATTCAAAACATTTTAGTACTGTGTCTGTGTAGAACATTTTGATGATTTCATCCACAAGAGTAATAATGTACATCTCTGAACTACCTACGGGCCCCAGGATTTTCAATGCTACACATTTCCATGAAGATTCAGGACACATAAAATCACTTATATGGGGCCTTAATGTGTTTAGTGTTTTATCAGCTGACACACAAATCCCACCCTCTATTACCCCGTTTTCCACATCCACATCTATACATGACCACCAGCAGACACTTATAACCCAAGTTTTGGTCCTTACAATACCTAAATACCCATCGTAACATAAAGCAATAATTCTTCTCCTTAAAACTTCTGGGGGAACCATCCTTTCTCCTCTCAAAACATTGGAATCATTGCAAGTTAATTCACTCCTTAAATCTTTCCATTCACCCTTTGATGGCCATCCCTTTTTTATAAATGCAGTTACTTTTTTAAGTGTTCATTCCTTTTCACACTTTTCCTCCCACTCTTCTTTTTTTGAAAGCATGCATCCCAATATTCCACACCAAGGCAACCTTGACCTCTTCTAAAAAATGCTGATTTGAGCTGAATAGGCATACGTGAAACAAAATGCCCTACAGCATTGTTTCTCCCATAAATACACTATTTCATAGAGGAAATCCAACAGTCATAGAGAAATCTGAGCCAATCTGGACGAAACATGGTTCATACCCACATAAGTCAACACTTTCAGTAGTGGCTTGTGGCCAAACTTGTTTGATAACTTCCTTTCCCCAAATGAATGAAAGAAAATGTTCTAGTGCCCGCGCACAGTCCAATGCTTCTCTTCAATCACTGCATACTTTTCTTCCACTGGTGACAGAGATTTTGAAGTGTATGCAATGATTACCTCTTTTCCTTCTTCATTATACTGTGACAATACTGCTCCACTACTTATGCTGCTGGCATCTTTGTAATCAATCTCTTACCCAAAGAGTCAAACTCCTGCAGCATATGAGTTGCACTAATTGCATTCTTCACATCCTCAAATTCCTGCTAACAATTCTCAGACCATGAAAACTTAACCTTGACCTTTAGTAATTGTGTAATGTGGAACATCCTCATAGAAAAGTTTCTAACGGACTTAGAGAAGAATTCAACTGACACGAGAAAGCATTTGACCTCTTCCTTGTTTTTGGGACACAGGGCATCTTTTAGCGTTTCAACTAGTTTGCTCTTGGGTTGAATCCCCACCACACTGATCTCATGCCCCAGATATGTCATTTGCCTTCCAGAGAATTTTGCACTTAGCATACTACACAGTAAGGCCATATTTGTCTAATAAAGATAAGACCTGTTTAAGTTTGAAAGCATGGTCATTCTGTCCTTTCTCATCACCAGAATGTCATCTGAAATACCAGCACCTGATCCAATTCCCCCAAAATATTAAACATTAGGCATTGAAATACCGTGGCTGCAGAGGCTAAACTAAAAGGCATCCATTTAAATTGATAGCACTTTTTATACAAATTAAACACAGTGTGCTTCTTGCTATCTTTACATAGAATAATCCTATGGTATGCTTGTGATAGGTCTATAGTAGAAAGAAACTCCATACACCTTGTTTTGACCAACATCTCATTGATTTTTGGTAAGAGAAACTGGCCAATTAAAATATTCCCTTTGAGATGATGAAGATCAATGCGTATTCTGATATTTCCATTAGCTTTTCTAGTGATGACTAATGGAGCTACCCACTCAGACAACTCAATTTCCACCTCCTCCCTAAGAGATATGGAGATATTCTTGAGTTTGTGTATCTTGAGTATTTCATTCTCATTCAGCACTGTCTTGGGTTCAGGACCTTCTATCCTTCCGATACTTCCACTGAATACTCTGGGGAACTCTTCACACATTCTTTTACCAATAATCTCCCTCTCATCAAGAACTAGCACTTGCTCAACATAATTGTGGTATAGTATAATGTTTAAATTTATTTTATCTTTCCATCCTTATACAGAAGGACCTTCTTCAGAAACATATACTTTACCTATTGTTTTCTTATTCTCGAACAAGAATACCAGGTTTCTATAACTCAACCTTTTTATAGTTTCACCTGTGTAACTTTCTGGAGCTATGTCTGCTTCCAAAATATTAGAACCCAGATTTTTCTCAAACATTTCTTTCCATATAATTTTATTCACAATTGTGAATGGCGAGCCAGAATCAGCAGCAATACAAACTCTGACAACGCCAATTTTCATAAAACCCAAAGGTTTACCTTTGTCATTACAATTTTAGTGTTTAGTACCACTCTCTTACATTCAGAACACCAGCATTATCATCCTCTTCATCCCCTCACTTGAAGATTCAGTAACCCCTTCCGCAATACATTGGAGTCTCTAATTTTTGCATATTTTCATTTTACAAACATGCAAAAAATGTCCACGTTTCCCAGAAGCACTGAACTTTTTTTTATAGCAGGACAACTCCTGTCATTTGGAAGGTGGCTCCTACTTTCACATCTATACCATCTAGTAATTTCTCGTATTTTTCCTGTAATTTTTGTTAGGTAACCCTTTACTAGACTTGAACACTTTGGGCTTGTTCTCCATAACTCTAGTAACTGTTTCACGATCCACTTCTGTGTTTTCTTTCTTGAGAGCTTTGG
Organism: Lissotriton helveticus; assembly: GCF_964261635.1. Lineage (NCBI taxonomy): Eukaryota > Metazoa > Chordata > Amphibia > Caudata > Salamandridae > Lissotriton > Lissotriton helveticus. The sequence continues at coordinate 1,450,971,599 of NC_136069.1, read as the reverse complement.
CCCATTTCCCGAACAACTCAACCTTTCTTACAATTGACATTACATCTTTCAAAGGGCTAACCCCATTGGTCCACTATCTTTCCTGGACTTAGGGATCATGAGCATGCATTACCACCTGATCTCTAATTAGCACATCTTTGTATAACCCCAAACTCACAATTCAGAGCCAGTTTTTTCAATGCAGTTACATACTTATCAATCGACTCATTATTATCTTGTTTACTGTGGAAAGATTTGTACAGTGTTATGCTAATGCACACTTTTTCGTACTGCACTAATCTTTCAAGGGAATCTTACCCTTTCTTGTTTCCCTCTTGAAGAACTCCACAAAGAGGGTATAACTATAGTCTGTGTCCATCCTCCTTTTGTTTGGAGGTATGGTGAAGTATAGTTATTTGGTAGCCCAGATGATGACACTGGACACGCAAAGTGTAATGATGGGACACCATTGACCCGTCATTTTGGTTTTCCTCTCGTTCTCTCTTCCCTCTCTGAGGCTATCTATTTCTTTATGCATCTCTAACCAAACAAAACACCTGTCCTTGTTGAGCTTCGGTACTACAGTTTTGAGTACTTGTGATCTGGTTTGCTCATATAATTGATGAACATTTCTCTGTGTACAGACTTAAGGACTTTTTTGTATATTGATTAATTGCAACAGGGGATTGAGTCCGCAAGTCTTTCAATAATTTTTCCCTCCAGGCCCATTTTTGTGTGTTTTTAACAACACATTATGTCATGTTTACATTCCACAATTACATGTTTACATTCCGCAACTACCATACACTACAGACAGTCATTCTGTCATTCATTAACTGACAACCCAGTGACAACAGAAAAGGCTCTGTCTTCAGAAACTAGAGCGAGTTAACAGTGAGTTTGGTGGACAAGTCATTTGCTGCATTTAGTGGATGGCCTGCAGTCACCAAACCCTAAATGAACCCAAAGTCTTCAACATTATAAATGAATCATCAGTTTCTTCTTCAAATTAACATGTTTTTTCCAATAGATGCAGGTGTGTAAGGGGGTAATTTATTGGAAGATAGAAAAGGAGCATCCACCAGAAAAAGGTTAAAGCTACTTTTAGCCCACATTCAGCTTCCGCCCTCATTTACTGTTGGGAGAACCACTTTTTTTCCCTGGTAAAGCCTCAGGATGCTCTTCCATTGTAAATTATCCGTCAGTGGTCCATCTGACACAGAGCACATAGAGTGACAGCTTCAGAATCCCGCCTTTCTTGCACAGGAGCACCATGCTTGACTTTGCGGTCCTGTGCAGGAATGGCTTGTATTCTGAAGCTGTAAATGCTGGGCATGGCAGTCCCGAATGTAAAAATATTAATGATAGAAATGGAGAAAGCTCCATGTGTTGCATGGAGTCCAGACAGCATTGGATTTTTTATAACAGTCTTCTACCATGTTGGCCTGAGCTCTGTGAAAAATTCCCATCAGAGTGATGGGTTCTAAGGGCCTCATTTATGATATTTTGCTTTAGGGCAGTGCCTCAGCCCTTCCTGCTGCGCTGCCCTGTGGCAAAAGAAAAGGGCAGGAATTCGCCATATCTATCGGAAAGGTGCATTGCCGTCCTTTTCCCCTGCGCCTGTGCAAAATGGGCTGCCATGCACCAACGCAGGCACCTTTGCACCATGATGCAAGGGTGCCTGCATTACTGAGATGATTATTTTCATGCAGGAAAGGGAAACTTTCCTGCACAAAAATATTCCCAAGTGGCTTTTTTCCTCTTTCTGTGTGTGCTGCATTCTGCAGCAAACACAGAAAGAGGAAGAAGCCTCTTGTGATTAGAAAAAGGAAAAACGAGGGGAAATAAAGATATTTCTCCTCGTCGTGCCTCCCTTATGCCTCTGTAAGTTTTTTGCGCTGCCTTAGATTTAGGACTTCTTGTAAATTTGGGGCTATGTTAAAAAGCCATAGATGTTGCTGGAAAGCCCCAGCAACACCCACTGCATGCCCCTTTAAAGCAGAAAACAGTGTTAATGGGGAACAATATTTTACGAGGAAGCATTAAGCCAAAAAAGGGGCTTAGTGCTACCTTGTAAATTTGGAACAGGCTCCTGCGCCACGGAATTTCACAAAAAGTGACGTTTCAGCGGCGCAAGGGGCCTCATAAATGAGACTTTAGGTTTGGTATGCTGGCCATCAGGGGGCTGACAGATGTCGGGATTCTATCACACCAGCGCTTTGGCAGTCCATCCAGAAAACTGTGCATGGTCCTTTACGTACAGTAAATAATTAGAAACAGCACATCATTTTTTTAATTTGTGTCGTCTCCAGTAAACTGCAAAAGGATAGGCGAGTATGGCTTTCAGGCTGGAATTGTGGCTTAGTATGCAACTCGAGTGAGCTTTCCACACTCAGCAAGTCTTTTGTTGTTCAATAATGGGGTAGGTTGAAGGCAGTGTGAGAGGAGAAGGCTCATTCCTAAGAATATAATTAAATCGTTGAAAGAATCGAACCAAGTTTGACAATCTCATAAATTTCAAATGCTGTCCATCTGTTTTACAATTTGTGATTCATGCACTACTAAATTGCATAATAATAGGTAGGCAACTGTTTAAGGGCAAGGAAAATGAGCTGCTAGCATACATTTCCAGCTATCAATTGAAACTAATGCAAATAGGCTAAAAAAGGTGCACAGACTAGTAAAACTTGAGGGGAAGTCTTAGCCAAAACATTATTTTGGCATTTTCCAGTCTACAAAATCTTAAAGTACTAATGTCAATTTAGTATTCCATGCAAGGCCCTTTATAAACGGGAGCATAGAATACTAAGTCCATTATTCTCTAGTTAGGCAGAAGTATATACAGCGTGTGTGGTGTGGTGGCACACACTGCAAAGCATAATCTCTGTGCAAGCTGACTCACATTAATATCCCATTCATTTTTTATAGCATGTCTTACCGGCAGGGCCTATTATCACAATGAATTGAGCTAAAATGCAGCTGTTGAGTGCAAAAAATAAGAACGTGCAACGCTTTTGTCCTTTATTTTTTCTCAAGACATCCTTCTCCAGGAGTGCTGATGAATACACCCCCAAATCAATCCCATTTTCTAGAAAAAGGAGGAAGGATTGATAGTTTTATGAAATCTTTAATTTGTTTCTTAATAATATTGCTGGCACTTGCACTGATTGCATTTAGCATGTGCAGAGTTGTGTTTTATGTGATTCTGATTTAGCCAAACGAATTCCAGTGGTAGGTCAAGGGCACTTGTTTGGTTTTCTTTCTGAGCTATTCGTGTAGGTAGCATTCAGGTAAATCCAAATAGTAGTGCGTAGAATACACAGAGTGATCTTTCACAGCATTATTAATTGATAAGTGTAAATTAAACACTTGTGTGTGTCAGTGACTTTGTGTGCTGTAATTCTTTTTATGCAAAAACAACAATTGATGGACAGAATGCAGAACAATGTCATACATTCACCCCAGTATAGAGATCTGGGCCTAAATCCATCGTTTTTTTGCACTCCACACCACCCCAGTTCAGACATGGCTATATGCAAATCAGCCTTGACCCTGTGCCTCATGGGAACAGTCCAGCCCGAACTGCCAAGCCATGTCTTTCCTGGACCGGATCAAGCATCCTAGGACCGGTTTCTGGCTATCAGCCGTCTTCAGCCAGGATACCTTGACTCCAGTGGTGTGGGGAGCATGGGACTCACGTCTGAGCATACCCATCCCACTCGGGGTGACAAATGCAAAAACAACAATTGATGGACAGAATGCAGAACAATGTCATACATTCACCCCAGTACAGAGATCTGGGCCTAAATCCATCGTTTTATTGCACTCCACACCACCCCAGTTCAGACATGGCTATATGCAAATCAGCCTTGACCCTGTGCCTCATGGGAACAGTCCAGCCCGAACTGCCAAGCCATGTCTTTCCTGGACCGGAATCAAGCATCCTAGGACCGGTTTCTGGCTATCAGCCGTCTTCAGCCAAGATAGCTTGACTCCAGTGGTGTGGAGAGCATGGGACTCACGTCTGAGCATACCCATCCCACTCGGGGTGACAAATGCAAAAACAACAATTGATGGACAGAATGCAGAACAATGTCATACATTCACCCCAGTACAGAGATCAGGGCCTAAATCCATAGTTTTTTTGCACTCCACACCACCCCAGTTCAGCCATGGCTATATGCAAATCAGCCTTGACCCTGTGCCTCATGGGAACAGTCCAGCCCAAACTGCCAAGCCATGTCTTTCCTGGACCGGAATCAAGCATCCTAGGACCGGTTTTTGGCTATCAGCCGTCTTCAGCCAGGATAGCTTGACTCAAGTGGTGTGGAGAGCATGGGACTCACGTCTGAGCATACCCATCCCACTCGGGGTGACAAATGCAAAAACAACAATTGATGGACAGAATGCAGAACAATGTCATACATTCACCCCAGTACAGAGATCTGGGCCTAAATCCATCAATTTTTTGCACTCCACACCACCCCAGTTCAGACATGGCTATATGCAAATCAGCCTTGACCCTGTGCCTCATGGGAACAGTCCAGCCCGAACTGCCAAGCCATGTCTTTCCTGGACCGGAATCAAGCATCCTAGGACCGATTTCTGGCTATCAGCAGTCTTCAGCCAGGATAGCTTGACTCCACTGGTGTGGAGAGCATGGGACTCACGTCTGAGCATACCCATCCCACTCGGGGTGACAAATGCAAAAACAACAATTGATGGACAGACTGCAGATCAATGTCATACATTCACCCCAGTACAGATATCTGGGGGTGAGTGTTTGTATTGTCAACGCTCCGTCCGTCATCACCTTTGGTTTTTCTTTGTTCGCCCTAAGTTGGCAGGGTATGCTCAGACGTGAGTCCCTTGCTCACTTTGCCACTGGAGTCAAGCAAGCCTGGCTGAAGACGGCTGTAATGACAGAAACCGGTCCTGGGAAGCTTGATTCCGGTCCAGGGAAGACATGGCTTGGCAGTTCGAGCTGGACTGTTCCCATGAGGCACAGGGTCAAACTGATTTGCATATGGCCATGTCTGAACTGGGGTGGCGGAGTGAGCTAAAGAACGGTGATGGATTAAACCCAGATCAGTTGACTGGGGGTGAGTGTTTGTATTGTCAACGCTCCGTCCCTCATCACCTTTGGTTTTTCTTTGTTCGCCCTAAGTTGGCAGGGTATGCTCAGACGTGAGTCCCTTGCTCACTTTGCCACTGGAGTCAAGCAAGCCCGGCTGAAGACGGCTGTAATGCCAGAAACCGGTCCTGGGAAGCTTGATTCCGGTCCAGGGAAGACATGGCTTGGCAGTTCGGGCTGGACTGTTCCCATGAGGCACAGGGTCAGACTGATTTGCATAAGGCCATGTCTGAACTGGGGTGGCGGAGTGAGCTAAAGAACGGTAATGGATTAAACCCAGATCAGTTGACTGGGGATGAGTGTTTGTATTGTCAACGCTCCGTCCGTCATCACCTTTGGTTTTTCTTTGTTCGCCCTAAGTTGGCAGGGTATGGTCAGACGTGAGTCCCTTGCTCACTTTGCCACTGGAGTCAAGCAAGCCCGGCTGAAGACGGCTGTAATGCCAGAAACCGGTCCTGGGAAGCTTGATTCCGGTCCAGGGAAGGCATGGCTTGGCTGTTCGGGCTGGACTGTTCCCATGAGGCACAGGGTCAGACTGATTTGCATATGGCCATGTCTGAACTGGGGTGGCGGAGTGAGCTAAAGAACGGTGATGGATTAAACCCAGATCAGTTGCCTGGGGGTGAGTGTTTGTATTGTCAACGCTCCGTCAGTCATCACCTTTGGTTTTTCTTTGTTCGCCCTACGTTGGCAGGGTATGCTCAGACGTGAGTCCCTTTCTCACTTTGCCACTGGAGTCAAGCAAGCCCGGCTGAAGACGGCTGTAATGCCAGAAACCGGTCCTGGGAAGCTTGATTCCGGTGCAGGGAAGACATGGCTTGGCAGTTTGGGCTGGACTGTTCCCATGAGGCACAGGATCAGACTGATTTGCATATGGCCATGTCTGAACTGGGGTGGCGGACTGAGCTAAAGAACGGTGATGGGTTAAACCCAGATCAGTTGACTGGGGGTGAGTGTTTGTATTGTCAACGCTCCGTCCGTCATCACCTTTGGTTTTTCTTTGTTCGCCCTAAGTTGGCAAGGTATGCTCAGACGTGAGTCCCTTGCTCACTTTGCCACTGGAGTCAAGCAAGCCCGGCTGAAGACGGCTGTAATGCCAGAAACCGGTCCTGGGAAGCTTGATTCCGGTCCAGGGACGACATGGCTTGGCAGTTCGGGCTGGAATGTTCCCATGAGGCACAGGTTCAGACTGATTTGCATATGGCCATGTCTGACCTGGGGTGGCGGAGTGAGCTAAAGAACGGTGATGGATTAAACCCAGATCAGTTGCCTGGGGGTGAGTGTTTGTATTGTCAACGCTCCGTCCGTCATCACCTTTGGTTTTTCTTTGTTCGCCCTAAGTTGGCAGGGTATGCTCAGACGTGAGTCCCTTGCTCCCTTTGCCACTGGAGTCAAGCAAGCCCGGCTGAAGACGGCTGTAATGCCAGAAACTGGTTCTGGGAAGCTTGATTCCGGTCCAGGGAAGACATGGCTTGGCAGTTTGGGTTGGACTGTTCCCATGAGGCACAGGATCAGACTGATTTGCATATATGACTGGGGTGGCGGAGTGAGCTAAAGAACGGTGATGGATTAAACCCAGATCAGTTGACTGGGGGTGAGTGTTTGTATTGTCAACGCTCCGTCCGTCATCACCTTTGGTTTTTCGTGATTCTTTTTATAACACTGCAAAACCAGAAAGTAGGTAACAAAAGTGGGTAAGATACGCAAATTGTCATCTTGCAATGTAGGACAGCTTCATAGGCATAGGCGATGCACTCATTTGCAGAGGACCGTATCACATAAAGTGAGCAATGAAAGTGCTACAGGTGGAGCAACACTACTTTACCACCTCAGACAGTGGTAAATGGTTGCTTGTCACAGGAACTTTAATGGCCTGTGCTGCCTTTGGCTGGCAACATAGCACCGTTTGTTAGCACAGCTAAAGTCAACAACAGTACATAGCACAAAAACGTACACAACACAACAATACAACAGCAGTAAAATACAAAATCACTTTGTAATAATGCAGCACAAAGGTCAGTGGCACAAAAAACATAAGACATATTACAACCACAAAAGCAGTCTGTAGTAGTTTCTCTGTAGCTTGCTGTCCATGCTTGCTGGATTCTAATGATGTGTTTGTCATGACAATGGAAAGTTTCAGTTTTGCAACCATACTCCCCCCGGAACCCAAAGACTTTGGTTTCCCGGAAGCTGCTCTGAATACCAGGAGCTTGTCAGTTCCTGGAAGCTGTGGAGATGAACAATCAACAAAGTAGTCGTTCTCACACTTACCTGGCCTTGTGTAATTACTACAAATGTGGCGACGGGGATGGGAAAGTATTTAGGTGCTAAAGGGTGTTCGAGGTTCAGCGCTGAAAGGAAGCGATTTATTCTAGAGCACAATTTGGGGTTCGAGGGTGAAGCTGTTTTAGAACATCTTCCTCCCCTAGTTGCTGTTTTGGGTGAAGAGAAATTGAATGTATTTGCTCAAGCTGTGGGCATGTTGGAGAAACAGTTTGATTTAGAAAGCAGCACAGTTGTTGCTAGACACAAGGTTTTTACGAGAAAGCAAGAGTGTGAAGAAAGCATAGTGTCTTATTTTGCTGCTTTGCGCATTTTTGCTTCGGAATGTGAATTTGAACAGTTTACTTCTCAACTCATTTGTGACCAAATTGTTGTACATTGTTGGGGGAAGAAAGTTCAAGAGAAATTATTGACTTTAAAGAATCCCACTTTGGATGAGACGATTACCATTGTCAAAAGTATTGAGCTTTCTCAAAAAGCATCTAAAGAACTCAAAACTGAAAAACAAACGTTATGGCTGTAGTGAAGGATCATAAGGATCAGGGTGAAAAAAGTCAGATAGACAAAACTAAAACACAATCAGAGCAAAGAGGGAACAGATTTGTCTCCACTAGGATTGAAAAAAAAGGTTCTTATTCAAAGAATGTATGTAATAAGTGTGGTTTTCCATCGCATTTTCCCAATTCAAAGATATGTCCGGCAAAAAATGTGTCTTGTTGTAAATGTGGGAAGCAGGGTCACTTTGCCAAAATGTGTGGTTTCCGAGAGAGTATAAATGTTGTGTATTCCAAAGAACCCAAGAGCGATTCTGTATCGGAAGTTGTTAGTTCTCTTACTGATTTTATTGTAGTTATCAAAGATGATTCTGAAGATTGTGTTAATCCCATTGTAGATGTGTTGGTTGATGGCAAATGTCTACACCTATTGGTGGATTCGGGGGCATGTATGACCATGATCACGGATGACTTGTTTGAGAGTACATGGGGGAACAGGCCTCTCAATCCTCCTGATAGAAGTCCTGTCTCCTATGAAGGGAGGAACATTGACCTATCAGGGTTCTTTGTGACTTCTCTAGTTTTTAAGGATAGGCATATCCAAGGCAAGGTGTATGTGGCCAAAAAGGGGCTCAACATTCTGGGTTGGTACCACCAGGGGTTGTTTGGGATGACTCTTAGGCCTGGTACTTCTGAACAGGTGTTGGTGGTGGGCGAACAAACAGAAGGGGAGAGTTTTGTTTCCTGGTCCATGAAATACCCAAATGTTTTCTGTGACAAGCTTGGTTGTGTTAAGGGGTTCAAATTTTTAATCAAAGTCAAGGAAGGTGCTCTCCCGATCATACACAAACTACGCAATGTGCCTTTTAGTATCAGGGAAGATCTTTCATTGGAACTTGAGAAAATGTGTGAGTCTGGAGTTATTAAACCGATTGAGTCCTCACTCTGGTTATCTCCTTTAGTGGTTGCTCGCAAAAAGAATGGTGCTCCTAGGGTCTGCATTGATTTGAGCAGTCTCAACAGAGAGATTTGGGTCGATTCTCACCCTCTTCCCCGTATTGATAACATACTCTCAAAAATTTGCTGGTGCTGTGTTATTCTCCAAGATTGTATTAGCGTCCGCAAACCATCAAGTTGAACTTGATACTGATTGCAAACATGGACTGCTTTTGTGTCACCAGTTGGTACTTTCCAATTTAGGAGGATGCCTTTCGGGTTGGAATCGGCAGCCTCAGTTTTCCAACGTGTTATGAAAAAAGTTTTGGAGGGTGTCACAGATACTGTTGTTTTTCAGGATGATATTTTGATGGCAGGGAAGAACAAGGAGTCGCCTGACAGGAATCTGGCTGAGGTTTTAGGAAGGTTGGAAAGTCAAGGCATTGTTGCTAACAAACTTAAATGTGTTTTGGTGTTGATTCCATTGAATATTTGGGACATGGCATTTCAGGTGATGGTATTGTGCCAAGAGAAGGTCTCATGGAGGCTATTTCTAATGCTCCTTGCCCCACTTCTAAAGAGCATGTTTCTTCCTTTTTGGGTTTGTGTGAATTTTACACAAAGTTTATTTCTAATTTTGCTGCAAAGACTGTTCACATTAGGGATCTTCTCAAAAGAAAATCTGTGTTTCTTTGGAATAACTCATGTCAGGAAGAGCTTGTACAAATCAAAAAGGAATTGGGGTCATGTAATATTCGTACTCCTTTTGATCCTTCTTTTCCATGTACGGTGTCTGTTGATGCTAGTCTTGATGGACTTGGTGGTATGATCTTCCAAGTCAAGCAAGGAAAGGAATTCACCATTGGTTTTGCTACACAGGCTCTATGCCTGAGTGAGAAGAACTACTCGGTCATGCTTGTGTGTTGTTGGGCTGTTGAACGTTTCAAGTGCTTTTTGTGGGGGGGAAACGTTTACACTCCTTACTGACCATAAACCTCTCATTCCCATTTTTGAGGGGACAATTGTCAAAGATCACACTCCCAGGATTGCTAGGTTGAGTTCAAAGCTGCTGCAATACAATTTCGGGGTAGCACACATTCCTGGTGGGAGCAATACACGGGCAGATTATCTGTCTAGGTCTCCTTTACCTCTGGTTAAATCTGAACATGACAATGATGCAGATGAAGATTGATTGCTGCTGTGGATGCATGTGGTGTGAGTTCTTTCTCTGAACGTGATTGATTTCGTGGTATGGAGTCTGACTTTCTGCTTAAGAGAGTTAAGGATCTTATTGTTACTGGTTGGACAAAGGAAAAGCACCTTGATGGTGATCTACACACCTTTGCTAAGGTTGCAGATGAGCTTACTTTGGAGGGTGAAGGTATAATCATGGGTGGGGATAAGTTTGTTCCTCCTGAATGTCTCAGAGGCCGCATCATTGAGCTTGGCCATAAAGAACACCTTGGGCAGACAAACACAAAAAAAGGATTTGTAGTGTGTATTGGTGGCCTTCCATGGACCGCCAAATAAATTATGTGGTGGAGATGTGTCTTACTTGTTCCACCAGTGATAATGTTGTTAAAAATTTATCTCCCCCGATACAACAGATCGAGGCACCTGAAGGTTTGTGGTTGAAATTGACCATATACTTTGTGGGACCTTTAAATGTATTGGGGACCAAGTACAAGTTCGCTCTTGTAGTTGCTGACTATTTCAGCAAGTGGTAGGAGGTTTGTTTCATGACAGATCCTAATTCACAGGAGGTTATCAAATTTCTTCAAAGTTTGTTTGCTAGAGAGGGTTACCCCAAAGAGATTGTATCCGATAATGGGGTACAGTTTAACTCCAGGGAAATGTCTGTCTTTCTGTCTCAGTGTGGTATATCCCAACGCAGCGTGGCATTATATCACCCTCAGGCCAATAGTTTCATTGAGCGCAAAACTGCATGTTGGTTGAGTGTGTTCAGTGGGCTATTTCGTCCAGAGTTGACATCAAGGAAGCATTCCAAAGTATGTTGTGGGCTCACTGTACTACCCCTAGTTCTATCACCAGTTCAGGACCATTTGCTTTACTTCGGGGTAGACAAGCTTCTTTTCACATGTGTCCTGCTTGGATGAAGAAGTGGGGTTTGTTTTCAAAGTGTCAAGAGACACAGGGGAACATGGTTCTGAAACAACAATTTGTTCATGATGTTGATGGAGCAAGGATTCGCACGTAACGCGACTTGCTTGGATTCAGTCCCCTCGACATAACGTTAATGTACTAATCAACATGTTTGTCCTATTAATATTGCATTACACGACATCAAAGTGAAGCTTGCATATGTGCTTTTACTAATGTTAATTCGCTTGCAATAACATGGCTGCTGCTACGCGGGAGTTCTACTGTAAATGCGTCTGTCACACTCACGTGACATAATGTATTCTTTGCTTTGGAGGGAATCTTTCGCTTCTGCACACCAGAACTAAGATGGCTGCTCTGTGTTACAGCATGCATGAAGCTTGCACTGCTGCTTTTGCCAAGCTATTCATTCTGCTTAACCATTAATGTAATAGTTAAAATAAAGTAATGGGAATAGAATAGAGATAAGTGGTATACAGTGCATTCATTTATTCCGTGTTCTCAAACTGTTTCTTTTCTATTCTTACATGTAAATCAATTTGGGCCTGACGCCTACCGCTGAACTCCATCTTGGAGAAATTGCGACTGTGCACGAATCACAAAGTCCATGAAGCAGAATGACCTTTCAAACGCAGCCAAAGAGCCAACTTGCTAGAAGATGCTAGTGAGAACCTTACCTTTTGACCCTACGGAGGAAACTAGAGTTCTCAAATGGACTAAAATTTAACCAATATTGGAACATTCAATGTCGGATGTTATAAAATATACATGGGAAAATAAAATTTGATGGGCGGGAACATTATTATAATAATCAGGGGCAAAAGTTTCAGTTTTGATATGGTGTGATGATCTCTCCTCTCTTCTTGTCCAATCAAAATTGGGGATCCTTACACTTACAACATTGGGGGGTGATACACTGACCTGAAAAATAGTATAACTAGGGTAGGCTTAGTTAGTTATTTTTGTCCAACTTGGCCGAATAGCTGACCTGTCACTGACCCAAAGCACTCAATAGAGATCGAGAGCAGAGGTGCTGGCGGAGCACTCTGTCAGAAGGTTCAAAACCCAGATCGGGGTTTGAAGAGCTGAAGTGCTGGCAAAGCACTTTTTCGGAGAAATCGATAACTCTTACCGGGTTTTGGATGTTAGCTGCAGAGAGGGAGTAATGCAGGCGTTGCAACTTTAACCGCTGGTGCCGGTCTTAGCCTGTGGTGGTCCTGTCCTGATCCAATTTGGCTTTACCTGTCCTGATTCTGATCTGCACCTGCCTGCCTTTATGGTGCCTGCACTTTCGGGGTTCTGTCCTTTAAACTGACCTGTGGCCAAGATTAGTTCTTCACACCATTCTAGGTAAATATTCAATGTGGGTATGTCATGGTTCTGATTCCTTCTCTCATCCCACCCTAATGTTGCATGAGAAAGGTTTTGCATATTGTTGTATGTTATTGTTCTGATTGCTTCTCTCTTCCCACCCTAATGCCAAATGCGTAAAGACTGCCTTAATTTGAATTTGAATTTAAAGTATTTATATAGCGCAGCGTACACCATGCGGTTTCTTGGCGCTTATAAGTACAGGCATAGATGGAAACATAAAAAGGACCGCTAAGCTGAAATGGGAGAGGAGTTACAGATGAAAAGCTTGAGAAAAGAGGAAGGTTTTAAGTAGCTTATGAAAAGGAAGATACTGGGTGGAGGATCTGAGGTGAATGGGAAGGGAGTACCAAAACACCGGGGCCAGGGAAGAAAATTTAGCTACACCCCATTTCTTACGTTTGAAACGTGGTACAGTGAGTAAGCAGAGGGAAGATGAACGCAATTCTCTGCAGGGCACGTAAGGCTGTACCGCCGAGGAGATAAAGGCGGGAGCGAGACCCAGACGGGCCAAGAAAGTCATGCATCCCAGTTTGAATAATGCTCGCTCACGAACAGGGAGCCAATGGAGTTCCTTTAGCCAAGGAGTGACACGGTGAAATCTAGGGAGAGAGTAAACTAGACAGGCCGCCTGGTTTTCTACCAATTGCAATCTCCGTAGACTATAAGCCGGGATGCCGTTATAAAGGGCATTCCCGTAGTCTAGACGGGAGATGACCAGAGTGGACAAGATAAGTTTACGTGCAGAAAAGGAAAAGAAACGGGAAACAGTGCGGATAGTACGAAGAGTTAGGAAACAAGCGGAGACAACAGACCCGATCTGAGAATGGAGAGTGAGATGGCCATTGAGTTTGATGCCCAGAGTTTTAACAGAAGAAGAAGGAGAGGGAGGGGAACCTAAAGAAGGAGGCCAAAACAAAGAATTCCAGGGGCTGAATGAACCCCCCGTCAAGACCAGCTCAGTCTTGTCCGGGTTCAGTTTAAGATGATTATGATTCATCCAGTCCCTGATGAAAAACATCACCGAGTGAAAGTTGGAGACAGAGTGAGAGGAAGAGGAAAGATTAAAGATGAGCTGGAGGTCGTCGGCATAATTATAGACGGTGACCTCCAGCTTCTGAAGAGCAAAAATCAAGGGAGATCGGAAGAGGGGTAGAGGAGAAGTCTCCCAACTGAACCGCCTGGGTGCGGTCTCTCAAAAAAGAGGAGAGCCAGACAAGGGCTGTCCCCCCGATACCCGCCGCCCTGACACGGGAAAGAAGAATGGAATGATCCACCGTGTCAAAGGCGGCGGAGAGGTCCAGGAGGATTAGCGCCTGTGGTTGGTCAGAGTCTAGGCCCTCTCTCAGATTATCCATGACCGACACCACAACAGCCTCAGTGGAGTGTCTAGCCCGAAAGCCGGCTTGGCAGGGGGCTAACCCCCCATTCTCCTCCACAAATGTGCTGAAAACTGCGGTGACGTGGCGTTCCAGCCCCTTGCCCAGAAAAGGTAGCAAAGAAATGGGGCGATAATTAGTTGGGGAGGAGGGGTCAGCCCCTGGCTTCTTCAAGATGGGAACAATGGTAGCTGCTTTCAAAAGAGGGGGGACAACTCCCTGCGCAAGGGAGCAGTTGAGGAAGGAGAGAGGGGGCAGGGTGCATGCAGAGTAGATTTGATGAAGAATGCGGGCAGGGCAGATATCAACAGGGGAGCCTGACTTGACTTTGGGGAGGATGGCAAGAAAATAATCTTCAGTAAGGGGCGGAATAGAAGACAGATGGGCATCAGGAGGGGGGGACAGGGGTCTACATAGGACTGGGACGGGAAGGGGATATTGGTTTTGATGATCTTAATTTTCTCCAAAAAATAGTTGTTCAAGGAGTCGCACAAGTGTTGGGACGGGGTAGGTTTCGAAGAGGTTCTATCAGAGAACGCCAGATCGTGGACAATGGAAAAAATTTCCTTAGGCTGGTTCTCTGCGGACAGTATTTTATGTGAAAAGCAGGACGTTTTAGTGGAGAGAATGGCTCTTTTATATTCCCCTAGGCGAGATAGGAATTGAAGTTTCAGCTTGGGGCAGTAGGCCCTTCTCCACGAACGCTCCGCCTGGCGAACCCCCAGATTGAGTGATTTTAGCTCCTCAGTGAACCAACAGTTGGCCTCCTTGAGTCTTCTGATCGTGGTCCGTTGAAGTGGGGCCACCGGGTCGCAGCCACTCGCAAGCCAGGCATTAATAGTCTTGGCTTGTAGAGAGGAAGGGAGATCCTGCAAGTTGGGCGGGGAAGCCAAGAGGGTAGACGATAGGGATGACACATTCACACGGTTCCAATTTCGAGCCCATAAGTTCTTCTCCAGCTGTTTTTTTTTTCTGGACTCAAGCAGAGGGAAAAAGAAATCAAAAAGTGGTCAAACCAGGGACAGGGAGCAATAGACAAAGACAGAACTGGACAATTGAGGGACCAGACCTGGTCAAGGATGTGTCCATGGATGTGCGTTGGGGCGTGGACATGAGAGATCAAATTAAGCTCACGCAGAGTCTCCGTGAAATCTTTGGAAGACGCACATTCTCGAGGGTCAGAAGGCCAAAAATTGACATCCCCGAGTACCAGGACTGACGAGTTATTGACCGAGATGGTAGATAGTAGGTCCTGAAAATCAGAAAGAAAGAAGGGAGTAGACTGGGGGGGGGCGATACACCAACAGACAGGTAAGAGGAGGAGAGAAGGCAGAAGAACGGATAAGTAAATGATCGGTGGCCGCAATAGGGGAAGAGGGAAGGAGCTGGAATTGATGTTCAGAGCGAAAAATAAGGGCAACGCCACCACCGAGTTTACCTACCGGGCGGTCAGCCCAGAGGGCGCAGTAAGATGGGGGGAGAGCCGCAAGTAAAGATGGGAGGGAGGACTGGGAGAACCAAGTCTCCATGAGAAATAAGAGATCTGGTTGAGTAGTGTCGAGCAGAACGAACAGCTCGTGATGGTGACTAACAGCGGATCTAGTATTCAACAGACAAACAGTTAACAAGGGGGGAGGGAGAGGACCCCTGGGCAAGGGAAGCGAGGGAGGACTGTGGAAGAACAGAGGGAGATATAGTAGGGTGGCTCGAGCTGAGGCCAAGTGAAGCAATGTGGTTCACAGTGAAATCAGACAGTGGCCAATTACCCTGAAGAGTACAAAGGTCCAGGGAGGAATACACATGGATTTGACCATAGTGGGGTGCCCCTAGCCCCGTCCGGCCGCGGATGGGCGCAGACGGGCTTGACTTAGGCGCCACTTCGGCACGCCTTCGTCGCGCCCGCTGCGCTCGTCCGCTGCGCTGACACATAGTGGCCGTTTAAATAGGGGAGGGGCGCGGGGGGGGTGTCCCAGGTCTCGGTCACCTGGACAAGCCCAGGCCAAGATGGCGCCCGCGATCGGTGGGAGCCCGCCGGGACGTTCAGCCCACAACCGACCGCCGAGCCACAGGAGGGAAAAAAGCAAGTTAGTAACCTGTTAACTTTGAGAGTGGGTTAGACACAGTTTTTACAAAGATTTAAAACATAGCGCGCCTACGCTCGTAGTCAGCAAGGCAATTTTAAAAATACATGAGGCAACACTCCAGCTAGCAGTCGCGAACCCTCTGCCACCGGGTCGCCTGCCTGCAATGCCTTATAAAATCTTTGCATATTTTTATTCTAATCGTTATCTTCCTGATTGAAAATGTTCTATTGCTCAATGCTTGGATTAAGACATTTAAAGAATTTTAGAAAAAGAGTTTAAACATTTCCCGAGTTTATGGTTATTATATGAGTGCAAATGTTGTTTTTCCTATTATTCTAACTCCCTTGATCCCTTAGGACTTCAGGTACCGATTACAAGGATGGGTAAATCAATGGTATAGGTCCTAAGTGAAATTCATAATCACTGATTAGAGGAGTAGGTGCACAGGTAACCTGATTAAACTCGCAAACAAGTTATGTTGTGTTTATGGGCCCAGGTGAGTATGGTAAATTGAGTCGGGTGACCTGCGCGCTCTATCAATGTGACCAACTTTAAGTCCTCAATTTCTGTGGGTGATTGGGTCAGAATTAGGTCCCCTGTCAATGTTCCAAAGGGCCTGTCAAAGTTTGGTTCTCCTGTCAAAGTGGATGCTGTCTCTTGCTTAGCTGTGAGAGCCAATAGAAAGAATTGGTGGAATCTTTCTAGGATTTGTACGATTCCTGAGAAGGTTGTTCTACAAATGGGTTTGGAGACAAACAAGAGTGTGCACAATAAATCCTTTTCAAATAATTCTGATCCTCACGTTGGTTTGTCACACTTAGCTGTGCAGAGTATGCATGGGAATATTTGCTTGAGTTTCTAAGAGAAGCGTATTCCAATATAAATTTTTTTGAAATAAAGACTCCTGGTGAAGTGTGTTCATTGGATCCTGAAAATATGTGCAGATATTTTAATCATAGGTTTCAAGACGTCTCACTGAAGAACAGGGGCCAGCTTCGATCAGTAAATAGCTGTTACAATGACTTTTTTACTTCGCGATACCATTACAATGCATGCATTACCACGCATGCGTTGTACATCGCAAAGTCATTACTACACATTTTTTTAGAACGCACGGTCATTTACTACGCAAGCCTTTACAACACATTCTGTTGTAAAGGTATGTATGGTATATGACCATGCATTCGAAAAAACATGTAGACGATCCACGTTGTTGTAAGGAAACAGAGGCTGTTCCGTTTCCTCACAACGACGTGCACCGCCCCTCAGAGACGACGTGAAGCAGGAACCACGAGGAGAGAGAAACCACGAGAAGTGAGAGGTAAGGGGGATTGGGCATGGGGTGTTTTTTTTCTTCTAGGGTTTAGGGTAGTGCAGTGGTGCTTTGGTAGTGTAGGGGGTCATGCTGTGGGTAGTGTTTTATGGTTTAGGGCAGTGCAGTGGTGCGCAGGGGGTTGTGCTGGGGTAGTGTTTTAGGGTTTAGGGTAAGGCAGTAGTGTAGGGGGTTGTGCTGGCAGTTGTGTTTTAGGGTTTAGGGTAGTGCAGTGGTGTATGGGTAGTGTAGGGAGTCGTGCTGGGGTAGTGTTTTAGGGTTTAGGGTAGTGTAGCAGTGTTTGAGTAGTGTAGGGGGTCATACTAGAAGGTAGTGTTTTTAAGGTTTAGGGTAGTGCAGTGGTGTTTGTGTATTATACGGGGTCGTGCTGGGGGTAGTGTTTTATGGTTTAGGGTAGTGCAGTAGTGTTTGGGTAGTGTAGGGGGTCATGCTGGGGTAGATTTAGGGGTTAGGGTAGTGCAGCGGTGTTTGGGTAGTGTAGGGAGTCGTGGTGGGAGTAGTGTTTTAGGGTTTAGGGTAGTGCAGTGGTGTATGTGTGGTGTGGGGGTTGTGCTGGGGTTAGTGTTTTAGGGTTTATGGTAGTGCAGTGGTGTTTGGGTAGTGTAGGGGGTAGTGCTGGGGTAGTGTTTTAGGGTTTAGGGTAGTGCAGTGGTATTTGTGTAGTATAGGGGGTAATTTTTTAGGCTTTAGTGTCGTGCAGTGGTGTTTGGGTAGTGAAGGGGGTCGTGCTGGGGGTAGTGTTTTAGGGTTTAGGTTAGTGCAGTTGTGTTTAGGTAGTGAAGGGGGTCGTGTAGTGGATTTAGTGTTTTCGGGTTTAGGGTAGTGCAGTGGTGTTCGTGTAGTGTAGGGGTCATGCTGGGGGTAGATTTAGTGTTTAGGGAAGTGCAGTGGTGTTTGTGTAGTGTAGGGGATCGTGCTGGGGTAGTGTTTTAGGGTTTAAGGCAGTGCAGTGGTGTTTGTGTAGTGAAGGGGATTGTGCTGGGGTAAAGTTTTAGGGTTTAGGGTAGTGCAGTGGTGTTTATGTAGTGTAGGGGTTGTGCTGGGGGTAGATTTAGGGTTTAGGGTAGTGCAGTGGTGTTTGGGTAGTAGAGAGGGTAGTATTTTAGGGTTTAGGGTAGTGCACCCAACCAGCCACAATATCCGTGGACAAAGGGGATCCTGACTCTTTTGAACACTCCGCCAATTGAATAATTTGGGTCAAAGGCCCTACCACGTCCAAGACCTATCGATTCCTTTCTTGGGATCCCGCATATACTTGGAGAAAAAGGTACATAGTTTCTCATCAATTTCAGGCGTGTGTCCCCTTCCCCTTCAGTGAGGGCCTGGGGTATTCTCCCCTCATCCTATTCCTGACATCCCTTTCAAGGAGTTGATGGATTTTCCCCACCACTACTCTGCCACTTTGGTATCAGGGGTCCACTCCACTGACCTAGGATGGTAAATTTGGGTAGGCTCGAACATGTCCGAGTGGGCCCCGTCCCCAACCCGGGACTGAAGGAGTAGGACTCTGGATGCCAGGGTCGCCCTGAGTACTTATCCTCATCGGAGGAGAAATCATCCTCTTATACACCCTCTCCCTCTAAGGGAAACTCGCCGTCGGAGTCTACAATAGTGGTAACAGCACCGCAATTTTCTCTGGACTCCTCCTCCTCCCAGCAGGGTGCATGTTTTAGCGTACGCGCACTCTTGAGGAAGATCTCCGTAAGTTTATCAAATCCTTCCAAGTGCCCCATGTTATGCTTAACGGCCCTTTTATTCCCCATCTGGGAGCTACTGGGACCCTCCACCACCAGATCTGGGTCACTGAACACCCCAGGGATGCTTTTCGCCAGCTTATCAACCTGATCCCTAAGAGGAGCCAGCGCCCTAGAAATAGCCAGAGAAAGGGCTAGGTGCACTGCTGGAGGGAGAAGTTGGTTGGCCATTCCTCCTCCACTTCCTCATAGGAGGAGTAAAAATGGTCTTCTGGTGAACAAATTATAGCAGAGGGTGTGAGCTCAGTAGAAATGTCCTTAAAATCCTTAAGGCAGCCCCCTCACCGGTGCTCCAAAAGCTGGGCTTTCACCAAAGCTATTATAAGAATAGACTGAGGCGCAATACCAATTACCACCACCAGGTGGCTCTGGTCACTAACATGGCTGTGTGGGGAAATCACCATGTAGCGGTGTCAAAATTAGGCGAGGGTTGGTCGGGAATCAAGAGGACACCAAAGGAGTGACCGGATTCCCAAACACGCGTAAAGACCAGCGGGAGCGTTCGACGGAGCTAGCTTGCTCGGACCAGACGCGCCTGACAGGATCTCAGCGCACGCACAGCGCACAGCAGGAGAAACTGCGAGGGGGAGAATGCTCTCAGGCAAGAGGCTGCTACGCAGGGAATATGAAACAATACCAAGGCAATAATGCTAATAAACTGCACAAGAAACCGCTATACAAACAGCAACAACGTCAGATTAAGCCAAGAATGTAAGGAATGCATCTAACTGACGAGCAGTGAAGAAAGAAGAAGCGGAAGGGACGTCACGATATTATATACGATGGACTGTGATATGATTGGACTCTAGTTGCCTTGGAGACTACCCCCCTAATGGTTCATGGGTTGTGTAGTATTTTGTTTAATGATGGTTGTGTTACGTTTTCTTTGAACTGCTAAGCAAATAAAGTGAGGAAAGGTATGCATAATCCTCGCCTCCGTCCTGCTATAGAATTCATTAAACTTTATTCGATCTGATTTAGAAACATAGATCATAAAAGTGTACATAAAAACAGTAAATCCTCTTTCCTAATACAATAGAGTGAGAATTAATTAAAACCAGTAGGTAAAAACGGGTGTTACAAAGCCCGGTTCAGAGCAACTTCAGGTTAACAGAATCGTAAAGTTCAATGTCTCGCAAGATCAATCTCATGTACTTCGTGCAAAATACGCAATAAGTAAGATGTAACGCTTCAATACCTGACCAGTCTGCACTATGTAAAACTGCAGAAAAAATAAAAATAAAAAGTGTTTTGCACACTTCTGTCATTGGGTTATATGTGGGCTACATCTAGGTGATATTTGAGCTGCATTTGGGCTATTTTTTCTCTGGTAGCCAATTTTGGGAGATTTATTCGATATGAAGTTTCCTAATTTCCTCATTTACTGCAGTCTCCTCAGTAGGAAATGCTTTCAGCTGTTTACTTTGATTCCATCGAGAAGGCATTCAGATGTGTCACACATCTGCCATAAATTCAGAATGTTAGCACTCTAGTTGTTCATTAGATTATTTATTTATTTATTTACTATTGCTATTTATTAAGCGCGAACGAATACCCGTAGGCGTCTCGGCGCTAATAACTAATTACGGGGTCTCAGGCTGGTAAAACCAGGAAGTTATTGGTTGAAGACCCAAGTCTTCAACTGTTTACTGAAAAGCCTGAGTGTGGGGCTTGTCCTAATTGATTGTGGTAGTGTATTCCATAACTTAGGAGCTGACACCAAAAAGCGTTGATCGCCCCAAGAAACTGTTTTTGTGCGAGGTACCACTAGCTGATTCAAGGTGGTGGATCGGAGTTGTCTAGAAGGAATATAGGGAATCAATTGGTTCCTCAAAAACTGCGGTCCTTCTTCGTGGAGTGCTTTGTAGACTATACACAGGATCACTGTAGTAAAGCTACTGGTCACCAGGGAGTTAACTGGAAGTCTACTGCTGGTATTGAAAGTGATTGTTTCAGTCTACATGTCAGAATTTTCTCGTGAAATAGAAGAGGATTTGAGATCCCGCTTAAAACATGCCATTTTCTTTCTGCAGCACTAACCATACTTTCTATGGCAAAATTAACCCCCTCATTTTGTTCCTTTATAAATTAAATGTTTTACGTGTTACCAGTCTATTTCAAACGGGATGGCTTCAGGTGTGCCATAATTTTGTCTTAAGTAAGACTGTTATCTCTCTAGTTGTTCTTTAGAACACCCTGGGAAGCTGCAGTAAAACACAAAGGCATTAACTGACAGGCTGCTCCTGTTGAAATATAACATGAAGATATTTGAGATCTGACTTGAAACATGTCCTAATTTTTTTTTCTGCAGCACTAACCATAATTTCTATGACAAAATGAACCCCCTCATTTTGTTCCTTTTTAAATTAAATGTTTTAAGAGTTACCAGTCTATTCAAATCAAGATGGCTTCAGGTGTGCCATAATTTTGTCATAAGTAAGACTGTTATCTCTCTAGTTGTTCTTTAGAACACTCTGGGAAGCTGCAGTAGAATACAAATGCATCAACTGACAGGCTGCTCCTGTTGAAATATAACAGGAAGATATTTGAGATCACACTTGAAACATGTCCTATAATTTTTCTTTCTACAGCACTAACCATAATTCATATGACAAAATGAACCCCCTAATTTTCTTCATTTTTAAATTAAATGTTTTAAGTGTTACCAGTCTATTCAAATCAAGATGGCTTCAGATGTGCCATAATTTTGTCATAAGTAAGACTGTTAGCTCTCTAGTTGTTCTTTAGAACACTCTGGGAAGCTGCAGTAAAACACAAAGGCATTAACTGACAGGCTGCTCCTGTTGAAATATAACAGGAAGATATTTGAGATCTCACTTGAAACATGTCCTGATTTTTTTTTTCTACAGCACTAACCATAATTTCTATGACAAAATGAACCTCCTCATTTTGTTCCTTTTTAAATTAAATGTTTTAGGGGTTACCAGTTTATTCCAATCAAGATGGCTGCAGGTGTGCCATAATTTTGTCATAAGTAAGACTTTTACTGCTCTAGTTGCTCTTTAGAACACTCTGGGAAGCTGCAGTAGAACACAAAGCATCAACTGACAGGCTGCTTCTGTTGAAATATAACCGGAAGATATTTAAGATCACACTTGAAACATGTCCTAATTTTTCTTTCTACAGCACTAACCATAATTTCTATGGCAAAATGAACCCCATAATTTTGTTCCTTTTTAAATTAAATGTTGTAAATGTTACCAGTTTATCAATCACTTTCTTCCATTTGCAATTGGATGGCACCAAGAACGGACACGGACCCAAGTTAAGTGCAAATAATTTATTTCTCCTTGGTAGTCATAACGCGTTTCGGCTCCCGTGAGCCTTGTTCACACATACATATATATATATATATATATATATATATATATATATATATATATATATATCCATACACAAAGTTACTCCTTCTGGACCTCTTGGGACCCGTGAAGAGTCGCGCGCATGTCGGCGTAGAAAACTGGCTAATTAATAGTTAAAAAATCCAAGCAATCCAGCACGCTCTCAGGAAAGTAGGCACAGAAAATCCGAGGAGGTGTCTTAGGATGTTTAATCACAGCGCGCTTCACCACACAAAGTGGCAGGGTCACGTGATTATCATACATGCACTCCCCAAAGATGGGGAGTGCATGTATGATAATCACGTGACCAAGCAACTTCGTGTGGTGAAACGCGTTGTGATTAAACATCCTAAGACACCTCCTTGGATTTTCTGTGCCTACTTTCCTGAGAGTGCGCTGGATTGCTTGAATTTTTGGAATATATATATATATATATATATATATATTGCAACACGTTCCAACTTGATGTAGTCAAAAAAGACGGCAAGCACTCAGGTATCCGATTTGATAAATTATTTATTGCAAACCCCCCTCACCCCAGACAGACGCGTTTCGCTATACCAGCTATACCAAAAAAATTCACTTAAAAAACCATAGGTTTCAGGCCTTATATAGTTAGGAAGGATATATGATGTTACAACGCGTACTTTTACAACGCATACCGTTATAACGCATTTTTTACAACGCGAATACTGTTACAACGCATGTTTTTACAACGAGTACTATAACAACGCAAAATAGTACTTATTTAGCAAAAATACCATTACAACGCATTATATAACAACGTATACCATTACAACGCATAAAAAAATATATATTTATTTTTTTGTAAAATAAAACCTGGCACGGGATGCAGGGAAATTAGGGGTTTTGGGTGGGGAAGTGTATTAAAAATCGGTAAGAAAAACTACCATATTATTACGAATCTTAATTAATTATTTAATAAATTAATACTCGAGTATTAAATTTAATACTCGAGTACTTACATTAATACTCCTCGTGTTAAAATTATATCTTTTTTCGTAATTATATTTTTTAAAACTAAAACAAACGAAACTTTAATAATATACACGATATGTATTTTTTTAGTATTACAACCAGATATATATAATTCATGGACGCCATTTTGAATAGGTATTGTAATTTATGTAGTCCTACTATTATTTCACTTAATAAACACCACAACACATTATCCAAAATGGATGCCAAAACGGCTGATATAACGCTATGTAAATTACTTATAAATAATTTTTAAATTATACGTTTACACAGAAATAAATGTAAAATTTAAACCCAATTGTAGCGCATATTTTTATAAATTAAACTGAGTTACTAAACCAAACTTATAAATAGTAGCCAGACACCATTTTGAAACTAGTTGATTCTCAACTACCCGAGAGAGCAGACGTGAAATCTGAACATCTGACCTTTTCACCCTTTCATATCAGTTAGACTGACTGAGCTACTGAGCAACTGAATAAAACGATTAACAAGTAAGTAACGTTTATCGAAAACGTGAACAAAATATATATATTTTTTTATAAGTGAAGCTGAATTAAAATATTCGTAACTATCCTTTTTATTTAAAATTTAATTAGATGTTACGAAAATATTACTTGGAATTTAAATGATTTGAAAAATAAAACACCGTTTATTTTAAATACGATAATAAACAATTAATACTTATTTTTTATATTACTCATAGAAATCACTTCCAATCCAAGGAAAACGTGAGACCTAGGATATAACTTTTCTTTTGGAAAAAACGAACCGTTTTTCAAAGTTAGAAGAAGGTACATCATCATTATTCATTAAACGACTTTATCATGCTTTACTCAAAAAAGGTCGCATTAAGAATAAATATTATATTTTTTTTTTTGACAGAAATTTTACTTCTAAATTACATTCCGGATCATAACTGACCCAAAAAAGTTTATCAACATCTTTAAAAAAATTAATAAAAATATTTTCGTGACAAACTAAATACTGCTTTTTTAAGCAAATATAAATCCAGTTGAAATGGAAAATATTATTCTAATATAGTGCATTATTTCTATGTTTCTTGAATTAAAAAACATCTACACTTTAAGGAAGTAAAAAGTCACTTTCTTCACAAGTTATAATTCACACATTTTTTACCAAACATTTTTTTTTTAAGGACACATCTCAGCAAGATCTTCCAAAAGATCTACTAAAACCACAAACAATATCAGAAACCCATTTCAGGAAAGAAAAGATCCAATTCGAAAAGTAAGTGAAAATCAGTTTCCATTATACACATATGAATAAAGCTTGAATACAAATATATGCAGATTAGTGTAAAGCTAGTAATAACTATTCCAATTTTATTTAATTGCTGCAGTAAGAAAAGTGCAGGATACACTATAGTTGTAAATTAATATTCCAACTCCCTATAAGTGCAGCAGTAGGGAAAGTGCAGGAAAATCTAGAGGTGTAAATTACTATTCCTACTCCGGGTAAGTGCTGCAATAATGAAAGTGCAGTTAAGTGTCGAGGTGTAAATTAGTATTCCTACTCCAAGTAAGTGCTGCAGTACAGAAAGTGCAGGATAGTGTAGAGGTGTAAATTACTATTCCAACTCCAGGTAAGTGCAACAGTAGAGAAAGTGCTAGATAGTCAAGAAACCTGTAAAATAATATTCCAACTCTGGGTAAGTGCAGCAGTAGGTAAAGTGCAGACCAAAAGTATATTTCCAATAATATAATTCTAAAATTGTGCATTATTTCTATGTTTCTTGAATTTAAAAACATCTAAACTTTAAGAAAGTAAAAAGTCACTTTCTTCACAATTTATAAGTCACACATTTTTAACAAAACTTTTCTTTTTAAAGAACACAACCCAGCAAGATCTTCAAAAAGATCTACTATAACCAAAAACAATATCAGAAACCCATCTCAGCAAAGAAAAGATCCAATTCAAAAAGTAAGTGAAAATCAGTTTTCATTATACACATATGAATAAAGCATGAATACAAATAAATGCAGGATAGTGTAAAGGTACTGATAACTATTTCAACTCCAGGTAAGTGGTGCAGTAGAGAAAGTGCAGGATAGGCTTAAGGTGTAAATTAGTATTCCAACTCCATGTAAGTGCAGCAGTGGGGAAAGTGCTGGATAATCCACAGGTGTAAATTACTATTCCAACTCCCTGTAAGTGCAGCAGTGGGGAAAGTGCTGGATAATCCTCAGGTGTAAATTATTACTATTTGAACTTCTGGTAAGTGCAGCACTAGGGAAAGTGCTGGATAATCCATAGGTGTAAATTACTATTCCAACTCCCTGTAAGTGCAGCAGTAGGGAAAGTGCTGGAAAATCTAGAGGTGTAAATTATTACTATTCCAACTTCTGGTAAGTGCTGCACTTGGAAAACTGCTAGATAATCCACAGGTGTCATTTACTATTTCAACTCAGGGTAAGTGCAACAGTAGAGAAAGTGATAGATATTTAGGAAACCTGTAAAATAATAATCCTACTCCATGTTAGTGCTGCAGTAAGAAAAGTGCAGGATACTCTAGAGGTGTAAATTATTACTATTCCAACTTCTGGTAAGTGCAGCACTAGGGAAAGTGCTGGATAATTCACAGGTGTAAATTACTATTCCAACTGAATGTAAGTGCAGCAGTAGGAAAACTGCTAAATAATTTTGAAGTGTAAATTATTACTATTTCTACTTCAATTAAGTGCAGCAGTAGGGAAAGTGCTGGATAATCCACAGGTGTAAATTACTATTCCTACTCCAGGTAAGTGTTGCAGTAATGAAAGTGCAGTTAAGTGTCGAAGTGTAAATTAGTATTCCTACTCCAGGTAAGTGCTGCAGTAGGGAAAGTGCAGGATAGTGTAGAGGTGTAAATTACTATTCCAACTCCGGGTAAGTGCAGCAGTAGAGAAAGTGCTGAATAATCTTAAAGTGTAAATTACTATTCCAACTCCCTGTAAGTGCAGCAGTAGGAAAAGTGCTGGAAAATCTAGAGGTGTAAATTATTACTATTCCAACTTCTGGTAAGTGCAGTATTAGTGAAAGTGCTTGATAATTCACAGATGTAAATGACTATTCCAACTCAATGTAAGTGCAGCAGTAGAAAAAGTGCTAAATAATCTTGAAGTGTAAATTATTACTATTTCTACTTCAATTAAGTGCAGCAGTAGGGAAAGTGTTGGATAATCCACAGGTATAAATTACTATTGCTACTCCGGGTAAGTGCTGCAGTAATAAAAGTGCAGTTAAGTGTCGAGGTGTAAATTATTATTCCTACACCGGTTAAGTGCTGCAGTAGGGAAAGTGCTGGATAATCCACATGTGTAAATTACTATTCCTACTCCGGGTAAGTGCTGCAGTAATGAAAGTGCAGTTAAGTGTCGAGGTGTAAAGTAGTATTCCTACTCCGGGTAAGTGCTGCAGTAGGGAAAGTGCAGGATAGTGTAGAGGTGTAAATTACTATTCAAACACCGGGTAAGTGCAAAAGTAGGGAAAGTGCTAGATAGTCAAGAAACCTGTAAAATAATATTCCATCTCCGGATAAGTGCAGCAGTAGGTAAAGTGCAGACCAAAAGTATATTTCCAATAATATAATTTTAAAATTGTGCATTATTTCTATTTTTCTTTAATTTAAAAACATCTAAACTTTAAGGAAGTAAAAAGTCACTTTCTTCACAAGTTATAAGTCACACATTTTTAACAAAACATTTCTTTTTAAAGGACACAACCCAGCAAGATCTTCAAAAAGATCTACTATAACCAAAAAACAATATCAGAAACCCATCTCAGCAAAGAAAAGATCCAATTCAAAAAGTAAGTGAAAATCAGTTTTCATTATACACATATGAATAAAGCATGAATACAAATAAATGCAGGATAGTGTAAAAGTACTGATAACTATTCCAACTCCAGGTAAGTGGTGCAGTAGAGAAAGTGCAGGATAGGCTTAAGGTGTAAATTAGTATTCCAACTCCATGTAATTGCAGCAGTGGGGAAAGTGCTGGATAATCCACAGGTGTAAATTACTATTCCAACTCCCTGTAAGTGCAGCAGTAGGGAAAGTGCTGGAAAATCTAGAGGTGTAAATTATTACTATTCCAACTTCTGGTAAGTGCAGCACTAGGGAAAGTGCTGGATAATCCATAGGTGTAAATTACTATTCCAACTCGATGTAAGTGCAGCAGTAGGAAAAGTGCTAAATTATCTTGAAGTGTAAATTATTACTATTTCTACTTCAAGTAACTGCAGCAGTAGGGAAAGTGCAGCATAGTCCACAGGTGTAATTTACTATTCTTACTCCGGATAAGTGCTGCAGTAATGAAAGTGCAGTTAAGTGTCGAGGTGTAAAGTAGTATTCCTACTGCGGGTAAGTGCTACAGTAGGGAAAGTGCAGGATAGTGTAGAGGTGTAAATTACTATTCCAACTCCGGGTAAGTGCAAAAGTAGGGAAAGTGCTAGATAGTCAATAAACCTGTAAAATAATATTCCAACTCCGGATAAGTGCAGCAGTAGGTAAACTGCAGACCAAAAGTATATTTCCAGTAATATAATTCTAAAATTGTGCATTATTTCTATGTTTCTTGAATTTAAAAACATCTAAATTTTAAGGAAGTAAAAAGTCACTTTCTTCACAATTTATAAGTCACACATTTTTAACAAAACTTTTCTTTTTAAAGGACACAACCCAGCAAGATCTTCAAAAAGATCTACTATAACCAAAAACAATATCAGAAACCCATCTCAGCAAAGAAAAGATCCAATTCAAAAAGTAAGTGAAAATCAGTTTTCATTATACACATATGAATAAAGCATGAATACAAATAAATGCAGGATAGTGTAAAAGTACTGATAACTATTCCAACTCCAGGTAAGTGGTGCAGTAGAGAAAGAGCAGGATAGGCTTAAGGTGTAAATTAGTATTCCAACTCCATATAATTGCAGCAGTGGGGAAAGTGCTGGATAATCCACAGGTGTAAATTACTATTCCAACTCCCTGTAAGTGCAGCAGTGGTGAAAGTGCTGGATAATCCACAGGTGTAAATTACTATTCCAACTCCCTGTAAGTGCTGCAGTAGGGAAAGTGCTGGAAAATCTAGAGGTGTAAATTATTACTATTCCAACTTCTGGTAAGTGCAGTTTTAGTGAAAGAGCTTGATAATTCACAAGTGTAAATTACTATTCCAACTCAATGTAAGTGCAGCAGTAGAAAAAGTGCTAAATAATCTTGAATTGTAAATTATTACTATTTCTACTTCAATTAATTGCAGCAGTAGGGAAAGTGTTGGATAATCCACAGGTGTAAATTACTATTCCTACTCCGGGTAAGTGCTGCAGTAATAAAAGTGCAGTTAAGTGTCGAGGTGTAAATTATTATTCCTACACCGGGTAAGTGCTGCAGTAGGGAAAGTGCTGGATAATCTACATGTGTAAATTACTATTCCAACTCCCTGTAAGTGCATCAGTAGAGAAAGTGCTGGAAAATGTAGAGGTGTAAATTATTACTATTTCAACTTCTGGTAAGTGCAGCATTAGGGAAAGTGCTGGGTAATTCACAGGTGTAAATTACTATTCCAACTCGATGTAAGTGCAGCAGTAGGAAAAGTGCTAAATTATCTTGAAGTGTAAATTATTACTATTTCTACTTCAATTAAGTGCAGCAGTAGGGAAAGTGTTGGATAATCCACAGGTATAAATTACTATCGCTACTCCGGGTAAGTGCTGCAGTAATAAAAGTGCAGTTAAGTGTCGAGGTGTAAATTATTATTCCTACACCGGTTAAGTGCTGCAGTAGGGAAAGTGCAGGATAGTGTAGAGGTGTAAATTACTATTCCAACTCCCTGTAAGTGCAGCAGTAGGGAAAGTGCTGGAAAATCTAGAAGTGTAAATTATTACTATTCCAACTTCTGGTAAGTGCAGCACTAGGGAAAGTGCTGGATAATCCATAGGTGTAAATTACTATTCCAACACAATGTAAGTGCATTAATAGGAAAAGTGCTAAATAATCTTGAAGTGTAAAATATTAATCCAACACCTGGTAAATACTGTAGTAGAAAAAGTTTTGCTTACAGTAAATGTATTATTTATTATTCTAAATCTATATAAAAGATATATATACGAAAATGCAGAATAATAAAGAGTTATACAATAATAATAGTGGTGCAATAGGAAAAGTACATACAAATCTAGGTGAAAAATTTTTATATTCACAAACTTAATATTTTTTTTCTCTTTTTTTAGGAAATGTCTACACATCCAACTGCTAAATATATCTCTTCCAGGAAAGGAAACCAACTACTTAATCATGCAGGTTACATTTATTGTAAGGATAGGTTAAGTAATCCACGGATTCATTGGAGATGCGTGCAATACCATACAACTCGTTGCAGCGGCAGAGCGGTTACGGTCAATGATATTATTGTAAGAACAACTGACCATAACCACTCTGCCTCTGCAATGGAAGTTGATATTAGAGAAACAGTTAATGAAATGAAAGCTATTGCAAGCACCTCCAATGAATCCACAGGATCTATTTTGAGACAGGTTGCACAACATGTCCCTACTCATATTGCTAGTAATATTCCAACTATTCATAATTTGCGTAGAATTATACAACGTCAAAAGCAGGCAAGTAATACTCAAGTAAATACGCCACATAGTTTTTCTGATATCAATATTCCTCACGAACTTACAATTTCTTTTGCTAATGAACCTTTCCTACTGCATGATAACGAAAACCCTCTAAAGCGTATTTTAATATTTAGTACTCCACGTAACCTTGTAAAGCTTGAAACTAGTGAAATTTGGATGATGGATGGGACGTTTAAAAGCACGCCCCATCCATTCACCCAAATTTATACTATCCACGCAAAAATTAACAACAGTGTAATACCCCTAGTGTATAGTTTGCTGCCTGATAAGACTTCTGCAACTTACACAGAATTTTTAGCTGTGATAAAATCTATAACTAAGCAAAGCCCTAGGAAAATAATAATGGATTTTGAATTGAGCATGATTAATGTGATCACCAAAATGTACACGGATACCCAAATTCAAGGGTGTTTTTTCCACTTTTCCCAGGCATTCTGGCGTAAATTACAGAAAACACCCTTAGTTACAGAATACTCAACAGACAGCAAACTTCAAGTAGAATTAAAAAAATTAACAGCTCTTTGTTTTGTCCCTCCCGAAAGTGTAGACGAGTACTACACTGCCATTACAGAATCTGATTATTATTTAACAAACGAAGACAAATTGGCACCTATTCTAAATTATATGGAAGACACATGGATTGGACACCTAGGCAGATCGGGTCGCAGGAGGAAGCCACGTTTCCATGTGGAGTGGTGGAACTGTTATTCGAGTTGCCTACAGGGAGAGGCTAAAACAAATAATGCCATTGAGGGATGGCATAACTCCTTCAATCATTTAATTGGAAAACCCCACCCTAATTTCTATTCATTTCTTGAAACTTTGAAGAAGGAGCAAAGCTTTCAAGAAATGAGACTATCACAAACTCTCACAGGTAGTCTAAACTCATGGATTACTCAAAGAACTAAGGATATGTCTGAACGACTATTGGGACTTTTACAACAATTTTCGTTGTGTGTGGCTCTAGATTACCTTGAGAATCTTGCTAACATCCTTACTTTTTAAACTGTTATTCACATTACTTTCCTGCTTTTATCTAAATTTACTCTCTAATTTAAATTGGCAAAAAAAAAATTCTAAATTTGATGTTGGGTCATTTTTTTAATATTTTTTTTAGGAATTTTTTACCAACAATTTGTTAATAAACCCCTTACATGAATCATTTTTTTAAAAAAATTTTTAATACATTTTTTTTCAAAATTGCAGATAAAATATTTGCTACCCTAATTTTGTGTCAATATTACTAATTATTTAGAAATTATTTTGCAAATGTAATAAATGCATTTTTAATAACTTTCAAAACTGTTCTTTCAAAACTACATCATAAAATTGTTGATAAAACTATTTTTTTAAGCAAAACAGTGCAATTTCCATGAAATTACAAATATGTGCTAAATGTTATTATAGACACGAAAATAAATCATACATATATTAAGCTCCTTTCTTTTCTTCAAAAAGCGAAACACAATCTGGCCTTTTCAATGTTAAAATCCAATGTAACCTGATATTCTCTATCCAAATATATTAACTCCAACAAAAACCATAAATATACACTTCACCATATTTTTATAATAACGGTGAACATTAATTCTGCCTTTAAATATAATAAAGCAAAAAAGAAATAATTGATGAATCTTTCACTTTAAATTTAACAATTGAAAAACAAAGCAGAATTATAATCAACAATTTTTAAATAAAAATTAATGCCAAACAATATAACCAATCATAATATCACTTTTTTGCAAATATTCCAATATTTTGAATGTCCAACAAAAACATTATTTTTTTAAAAAAGAACGAATAAAACATTGGAAATATCACTGTTTACATTTGAATAATATTTCATCAACAATTACGTGAAACTAACTTTTTCAAACTCTTTTTTTCTAAACTTTACTTTCACTCGAAAATGCATTTAAATACATTGCATACATAATTATATTTATTGTATATTAATTACAATATAAAACACTTTTACATCATTTCATAGAAATAATTATTTCATTAATCTAATTACCGATCTTCCCCACGCCCTCCGACCCAACATAGGCATATTCTAAAAATACGAGTACCGACATGTTGTTTTAAGAACATTTTTTTCAATTCGAGTAACCTCTACTTAACTTATCCTTAAAATAAATGATAATCTTTATTTGATTTTCAATATTATATAATATTTAAATGTTTTCCTACCTGAACGTAGATCAGCGTCCTGCTGCTTCCTGCTGCTTCCTGCTCCGGTACTCCACAAAATGGCCGATGACGCTCGCGTAAACGTAATGACGTCAGGATATGCTGCAACAATAAACAAGGGACTACTGTACATTTATATTTAAGCGATTATTTACAATAAAGTTATTTTATTTTTATTATTACATGAATATTAAAAATGTTCAAAAATATACATTAAATTTAAAAAAAAAAGAAGTTTATTTTAATATATTTCTTGAATAAGAAAATAAAATTTTTACTTACTAAAACACTGTTTGTTCGTTTTTATTTAATTAATGCATTGTATATTATCATAACTATTTTCATGTAAAAATTATACTTTCTTTTCTTACCTGTTTTCTTCTTTCTTTTCTGTTATTTTTTCTTTCTTTCTGTTACTTTACTTTGCTTTAATTCCGGACCGCTATACATATATCAAGGTATCATGAAAATAAATGAAGGACAAATGTATCCATTGAAAACAATGTTAAACCGTGGGAACCATAATATTATAATAAGTTTTTCACAAATATATAATTTAAAATTATTTTCTATTTATAAACGTATAAATTATTAAACTGTTTCTTTAATTCCCAATTTATTTTTTTTAAATATAATCTATTATCATTTTTAAATAAATGGATTTATTACTATTAAATTGTATAATACCAAAATTAATACTCCAAATAATTATACATACAATATATATAATAATTTTAAATACAGTATATTTATTATTTATTTTTTACATATTTAAATTAGTTATATAATACTCAAAATAATACTCAAATTTATTATTATTACCTTAATAATATAAATATCTTATAAATGAAAACAAATATATTATTGACTAATTTTTACATTTTTAAATTAATATTATAATACCCAAATTAATAATCAAAATAAGTATAAATACAATAAAAATAATAATTAATTTTTACATATTTTAATTATTTTTTTAATACCCAAATTAATACTCACATTAATTATTATTAATAATATTTGATATTTCACATAACTATATTTATATTCAATTAACATTTACCATATTAATTACTAATAACAATAAATTATAATAATAAATATAATAAAATATAAATTACATAAAAAATAATAAAATAATTATATATTTTTTACATATTTTTTTTAATTATTTAATACACTAATTAATATTCAAAATATTTATAAAAACAATATATTCTAAAATTAATTTTTACATATTTAATTTAGTTCAATAATACCCAAATTAATATTCACATTAATTATTATTAATATTATTTTATATTTTATATTTCACATAACTATATTTATACTCAATTAATTATATTTATAAATACAATAAAATAATTAATTATTTTTTACATATTTTAATTAATTTTTTAATATCTAAATTAATACTCAAAATATTTAGATTTAATTTTTACATATTTTAATTAATTTTTTAATATCCAAATTAATACTCAAAATATTTATAAAAATAATATATTTTATAAATAATTTTAACAAATTTAAATTAAATATAAATATATATTACACAAATATATTGACAATAATAGTCTTTATTAACTATACACATATCATACAAAATGCGTTGTAAAAGTACATGCGTTGTAACAGTATCTGCGTTGTAACAGTATGAGTTGTAAAAGTATGCGTTGTAATAGTATTTGCGTTGTAACAGATGCGTTGTAACAGTATTGCGTTGTAAAAAATGCGTTGTAACAGGTGTATACCAGTTAGGAATTAGCATTTAAAAAACCATTGAAATTGCTCCTATATAGTTAGTAGTACTAACTATATTTCGCGCACCCGCAATCCACTGCTGATGATGTCACATATTACATCATTCATGACATGGTCAGTGACATCACTGATGACATCACTGATGACATCTCAAATGACATCACTGATGACATCACTTGTACTCCGCGATTTTTGTGATTTTTTTTTTTTGCCCTTGGGGGTAAATGTAAATGTAAATGTAAATGTAAGTGTAAATGTGTTGGACTTGTAAAGCGCACAGCTGCCCGTAAGCGTCCCGGTGCTTGCTTAGGGAACCCGTCCTGGTATTCCCCTGTGAGAAACCCCGGCAGGGTGTCCACAAGGTGAAAGCCAGGCATCCCGCCGCGAGGGGCCGTAGTGGAGATTAAGCAAGCTATTGCCCAGAGTCGTAGAGTGTGACCCCGTGAGTTGAGTAGGCACCAGAGCGAGAATTGTCGAGTCCGTGGAATTTTGAGCCCGAGACCCGCCGAGGCGGGGAATCGAACCCTGGTCCACGGTCGATCTCAGCTTCCGGGTCTGCCGCCTCTAACCACTGAGCCACGCTTCTCCACCGGGGGTCCTCAGGGGGTCCTTTTGGGACCCCCTGAGAAGGGCTAGAGGGTTGGGGGATCTCTACCCTGCCCCCTTTTTGTGTTTTCCACTCTTGTTTTGGGCTCTCTTGTGCCTCAGTTCTCCTGAAAAAACGCGATGGTGGCCAACACTTCCTGGTTTGGACAGTTTGGAATGTTGACAGTCGACTGCCAGCCAATCAGAAACTCGCTCGCGCACGTAAGGGTGCGCGTACAGTGAGCCATATAGATATATAATTTGCTCAAATTCAATTTTCTCAACAACTACTGGAGGGATTTTGGGACCCCCCTTTCAGCCCCCGTTGACGAATCCCCCAAAACTTTCAGGGAAGGAGCGGAGCGGAGCTGGCCAAAATTCTGGAAAATTACACACATATTCCTCAATCGGCGCCAAAGTTATTCCCAATAGAATGTTGAGCGCATATAGATATATAATTTGCTCAAATTCAAATTCTCAACAACTACTAGAGGGATTTTCACCAAATATAGAAAAGGCACTACTGCATACCTGTCCCTACCATTTTGCCAAGTTTGGTGTAGTTCCGTTCAGCCGTTCGGGCTGTAGCCGTGTCTAAAGGTCCCATAGAAAATGCCATTTGAAAAATTTCAAATTCAGTTTTCTCAAAAACTACTGGAGGGATTTACACCAAACATACAAAAGGCACTGCTGCATACCAGTCCCTACCATTTTGCCAAATCTGGTGTAATTCCGTTCAGCCGTTCGAGCTGTAGCCTTGTCAGAATGTCCCTATGGAAATTAATATGGGGAAAACACGTTTTGGGACCCCCTTTTTTCTCGCCCCCCGCTTGACGAATCCCCCCGAAACTTTCAGGGAAGGAGCGGAGCACAGCGAGACAAATTTAAGGAAAATTACAGGCAGATCCCTCAATTGGCGCCAAAGTTATTCCCAATAGAATGTTTTGAATTTCCTATAGTAACTAGGTCCTAACTATATATACCTACTGGCGACCGCAAGTAGGTAATTAATATATATATATATATATATATGTATATATATATATATATATATATATATATATATATATATATATATATATATATATATTATTATTACCTACTGGCGGTCGCCAGCAGAAAATTATAGTTAGGACCAAAGTTTCCATATGAGAAGCATATAGGTATTGATATTAAGAGTATGGATTTTTGGGTGATAAGGGATTTTTTAGAGATTAGGGTGGGTATAGGTTTTTGGGTGGCAAGGGAATTTTCAGGGTGGGTATGGGTTTTTAGGTGGTAGGGGATTTTTTAGGTTTTATGGTGGGTATGGGTTTTGGGTGGCAAGGGAACCTTTAGGGT
Source organism: Lissotriton helveticus (assembly GCF_964261635.1). Classification (NCBI taxonomy): domain Eukaryota; kingdom Metazoa; phylum Chordata; class Amphibia; order Caudata; family Salamandridae; genus Lissotriton; species Lissotriton helveticus. The sequence continues at coordinate 1,450,935,842 of NC_136069.1, read as the reverse complement.
TTAGAGTGGGAATGGGTTTTTGGGTGGTAATTAATTTTTTAGGGTTAAGTGTTTCGTATGGGTTTTTGGGTGGCAAGGGAATTTTTGGGTGTTTGTTGCATATGGGGTGTAAGCTATTTTTTATAGTTGAGGGTGGGTATGGCTTTTTGGATGACAAGTACATTTTTATGGGTTTTGGGTGGGTATAGGTATTTAGGTGGCGAGGGATCTTTTAAGGTTTAGCCTGGGTATGGGTTTTTGGGTGGCAAGGAAATTTTTAGAGTTTCGGGTGAGTATGGGTTTTTGGGTGGCAAGGGAATTTTCAGGGTTTTGGGTTGGTATGGATTTTTGGGTGGTAAGGGATATTTTAGGGTTTAGGGTGGGCATGGGTTTTGGGTGGCAAGGGAACCTTTAGGGTTTAAGGTGGATATGGGTTTTTGGGTGGTAAGATAATGTTTTTGGTTTCAAGTGGGTATGGGTTTTTGGCGATAAGAGAATTTTTAGGGTTTAGAGTGGGTGTATGGTTTTTGGGTGGTAAGGTATATTTTCAAATTTAGGTTGGCTATGGGTTTTTGGGTGGCAAGGGAATTTTTGTTTTTTTGGTGCTTTTAGGTTTTTGGTTAGTAAGGTATTTTTATGTTTTAGGGTGGGTATGGCTTTTTGGGTGGCAAGTGAATTTGTATGGATTTTGGGTGGGTATGGGTCTTTTGGTGGTGTAGTGTAGTTCCTATATTCCCAATAGGCTCTGCGCATTGGAATAATATCTTCAATAGTATAGACGTAGGACAGAGGTTAACTAGGTCTTCTACTGACGATATTAGACTTAAGTTTTGTGTGCCAGCTAGCTCAGAGTTCACTAGAAACTTTCTCGAATAAGCGAGGAGGAGTTTAACCTCCCTGGATAGACAAGAAGGGATTTAGTTTCTGACAACCATAGAACATGACAACTTTGCTCTCCCTGATCAAGAGTATATATCTAGAGTCGTGTGAAAACAAAAGACAGCTATTTTACTCAGTCAATACCTGCATACTTAGTTTCACCAGATTGCAGAGAAAAGGAGAGACGGGCGTGTTCAATAAAAGGTGTTATTTATTAATCAGTTTCTTTTCTCATACAGGAGAAATGAATCGCTACAATTGTAATACTTATAGTTATAAAGTGCATACAGTAAAAGCAGGATTATAAAATAATACTGTAAAAGCATTGATATGGTTTCTTAGCCATATGTTACTTTAAAATGGATAAAAGATATACATACATATATACATTGACTAATCGTACTCAACTGGTGCTTCTAACTACGCCTACCCCGGTGTACCTGACCTAAGCCTAATACATGGGAGGGAGTAAGTAAGTAGCAGTTTAAGTTAAGTTTGTTTTGCCGAGAGTCTGACTCAAGAATTCTCTGTAAGGGGTTAGTCAGTTCAGTACCTGGGATTTAGAAGGCAGGAGGGCTGGTATCTCTTTCTCAGGACTCGGTATCCCAGTTACCCGCGAGGGCAAGCTGGAAACGCTGGAGGCTGGATTCCTCGGCAAGAGGAAACGCAGCGTCTTCCTCAGCGCGTCAAAGAGGGAGGGGCAGCGTCCGTGGGCTCTCGCATCAGCTGGGCTCTCCGGCAAGTAGTCGCTGCTCCAAGCTCATCACCACCGTGTCTTTACTTAGGGCAGTGTCGGTATATTTATACCTGAGAGGTGCCAGGTTTGACATAAGGATGGACATAAGACGTCAATTAAGAACTGGTCGTTCTTACATTCTTTACAGGAGTTCTCGAACGAAATCAAAACAATAGCAGCGGGGATTTCCCAGGTTTGCTGGAGGCTTGGTTTGTTTAGAGAACTCGGTGTGCTTTCTAGGGGGCTGGAGGAATAGTGCTTGCTTAATGTGACAGCGTGCGCTATGACTAATTTATGAAACTGGTTTCTGTGCCGTTGTAAGGATATTAGTGATTTATATCCGGACCAGGGTCAGAAATTGGAGTATCGATACAGGTCCCTAGATAAACACACTAAACAGTACTAATAGCATACAAATCTCACTTGTACACAGAAGCTGAAAAAACATTCAGCATTAAGAAAAACATTGTTCATGCGGTTCAAACAGCTGTAGCAAGAGAAAGAGACCAAGCTGACGGCAGACGAATTGCTGTCAGAACAGCAGAATCAGCCTTTGAGGCATTAACAAGCCCATGTAATTTACCTACTGTGGCATTAAATCCAAAATGGATACAATGGGAAAATTCTCTTGCTACAGACAGAGTGGAATACTATTTTGACCCGGAAATGAAAAAATTAAAAAATCTAGAATATGAAAGAGAATACCCTCTGCCAATCGACATTCTGCCCATACGACAGTACGCCTGTGTAATATATACAGACGGACATGCACAACCCTCGGTTTGGGGAAAACAAGCCTATAACACCACATGCGAAATTGTTAAATACGTGTGGCGCAGAGATAAATTGAAACCTCTGGTAACTAAAACACATTCAGTGGAAAATAATTCAGAACAACAAACTGAAATAATAGCATTAAAAATGGCGCTAGATAATGCCGATCGCGAATTCCCGACACTAATAGTGTGCGAATCATATTACTGCGTCAAATCATACAATAAAGATTTGCAGAACTGGGTTCAAAACGGTTACAAAGATGACACAGGTGCCACAATAAAGCAAAAATCGCTTTGGGAACAAGTAGTTCTTTTGCAGAAAGAACTACCAAAGACTCACGTGATACATTCATTGAGTCATCAGCGTGATGGCGTTCACGCTGCAGGGAATTTATTGGCTGAGACAGCCACAGCGGAAGCAACTAAATCGGCTCCCGTAGCTTCAAAAAAGCGTTCAGGAAAATACGTTGACGGGGAAACGATGCTGGCGGTGAAAACGTCATCAAAAGGCGACTGCTCAGCACTACCCATCACCTATCCACTCAATTATACACACATAATCGATGCAAACTCCGTTCCTTTTGCTCAAATCCCTGGAGTGGGGGATAGAGTAATTCCAAACACGAACAGGAGAATATTGTTAATAGCAGACGCACATATGGGTGAGGGTCTTAGACACCTTAAGCTAAAGGATTCTCTGGAAGAATTGCAATCCACATACTGGTGGCCAGGAATGAGCCTGCAACATCACATATTTGCAAAAAACTGTCCAAACTGCAACAGAGATCGCAGTGGCGACCGAGACGGTGTTTTGCCATGGCGTTTCGCTCAAGATGGGATTAAACAATAAATATATAAAACCCAGTATGATTAATGCATCAAATTAACATATAGAGACTATCATCACTTAAAATGTAGACCCCAGCTCTCGGCTGACGTCTGAACAGTTATAAAAAGATTTGCGAGTCTATAATGGCATATACGCAATTGGCATGCTACATTCTGACCATTGCCCTGCTTTTAGCTCTCGAGCTTATGGGGGGGCATGGCCAGCATGAGCATTGCATTGCGGGACTCTTATCACTTCCTTCCTGAGGGAAACGGGATGGTGTAAAGAAAAAACCAAGGCATAGAGCAATTTATAACGGCAAAGGTATTAGGTTCGGGAGCTGGGTGGGTCAAACATTTAATAAGTGTCCAACGTAGTCTTAATAATCTGCCAAGAAATTCTCTGAGAGGTCTCAGTCCGTACGAACTATTGTTTGGGACTAGAATGTTAATCCAGGACCTCGATAGTCAAACTTCAGTGGTTAAAGAAAAATGCTTTGATATCAAAGATCGTTTGGCTATTTTACAGGACTTAAATGAAACAAGAAAAGACCTGAGCAACATAAAGTTTAAACAACAGCCAACAACCACTGAAGAGAAACCACCTGTCCCAGCAAGGCCTGTCTGGATTCCAAAAATCAGGGATCTGGTCAGACAGAAAATAACGGTGAAGAAGGAATTTGGGCCTTCTTACAGAAAGGCAGTACCTGTCTTAGCTATCAACGGAACAAGATCAGCTGTACTACCGCCCCTTGCTGGTAAAAAGGAGAACCGAGTTGTATCCATCGACCTGGTTAAACCACAATCATGTGGCCGATAATAAGTAGTAGGCCAAGTGGACTCCCAAGAAATAGCAGAACACCAAAATTTGCTACAAACACAGAGGTTCAAACTGAGAGACTAATCACATTTGATAAACCCACAGTGAATCAACAAGGACTGTGCAACAAAGCCATGGAACTTAAACCTCTTGAAACCCAAATCACAATAATGCATCAAGAAACACCAGTCTACAATGATGTAACCACAGACTATGCTAATGAAACAAAGCAAATTCCAAAAACAAAAAGGAATCCAGAAGCAATTGAAACAATTGACAGAACTGCATCAGGCTATTTCATCAACTTCGAGGATTTTTCTGAGGATCCGAGAGAACCTGAGGAACTGCCGACACCATCAAAGACTTTTAAAGACAAAGCAAAAGAACTCTTTCATCAACTACAAGAAACCTATCTGATTTCTCCATGGATTGAATTTTGGGTGGCACAAGGTGTATTTGTCCTCATACTTTGGCTCATCCTGGTACTATACTTGGGTCATTTAATTGAGGGAAAATATGTTACAATGGACACAGCAAGTCAGAATATCAACTTGGTCCTAAAACCACACAAGTCTTCACACATCGAGAAAAGAGAACTTTCTTCAGTAAACTTCACAGCCAATCCTATACCTGGTGGGGTAGCATGGGACAAAACTGATTACGAAATCTATGGCCCTGTCGAGCTCCTGAAGTATCCTCACCAATTCAAGATTTCATTAAGTGACTTTGTAAAATCAAGCACATTCGCTGATGATTGGGACTTTGAAAGTATTAATGATATGATGTCAGATCTAGTGATGTCAGCTAAATTTACAGAACATGATTATTTACAGGGTTCATCTAATTATGACCAGATGTACTGTTTCAACCACTATGGTAACCATTATCTGCATAAATCTGCTCAACCTAGAAATGTTTTTAATTATAACCAATGGGAACATTGTGCAACTCCACCAAAAGGCAGTTCGAAAACATTTCATGAAAAATGTCCATATTTCTCAGGGTTTAACACAAGTAATGCAGAAACGTTTTATTTCAAACTGTTAAATAAGACAGGAATGAAAACCATGCTTACAAATACAAAATTAATCTATTCGGAGACATTTTTTGACAAAATGAATACATTCGGTTTTGATTTCTGGAACAATACCATTGAAACGAAAACAATCTGGGGTACAAGAGATTGGCAGGTCAAAGGTATAGAATCATTGTTTAGAGCCTGCATGATCCCAGAACAAATTATATTCTTGAATGACACAATTCAACAGACAACCTATTTTGGCCTAGCCAAAATTAAAGACTTAAACAAACCGTCTATTCCAAAACCAACACCTGACAGTAATAACACTACAGATGATGAGATAGACGTATCCCATATTTCAAACCAAAACAGAACACATCCTGATTGGGAAAAATGGTTGATCTGGCCCACAGACACAAATAACTGTCAAGATAGATTCCTGAACAAAAAACAGGGGTTCACAATAACCAGGCCAGACCCTAGATACTCCCAGCGACAACATCCAGGGATTGTAACTACATACAGTGTAGGAAAACTCTGCCTCGAATGGCTACGAACATCCACACTGGCAGAAATTAAGCAACACTTGACTTTACTTAAGGAAGGTGCTGACTTGCGTGATTTCATTATGGGACCGCGCAAACAGCGTCAAAAACGTTTCATAGTGGCCTCTATATATGCAGCTTACAACGAAGCTTGGAAAGTAACTCAAATTGAAACAGCAGAAAAAATACGGGAAATTGACCGTGTTAATTTGGAAAAATCACTTTCTGTTGTGGACAATGGGTTAATGACTCTGTCTTCCAGAATATATTCACTGGACAGTATTGTATCATCTGCAATCGATATAGTAGAGCAAGACTTACTGATGTTACAACAAGGTCAGTCCCAATTGCGTTCTATTGTACAGCTTGGCTGGACGTTACAAAATCTGCGTTCAGGCTACGTGCCTTGGCGTTTAATCAACACAACGTCATTATTCGGTATCTTTAACCTTACTGATACACAAATCAGCTTGGCACAAAAGGGTGCAGAGTATACAATTCTGAGCATTGAAAAACTTGAGAGATTACCATTGATAATGTCAGAACGACCTGTCATTGAATGGATAATACATGGAATCATAACTATTCCGATAACGACTTTCCAATTTCGATACTGCCAGAAATATATACAGGCAGGCCAGTATGAAAGGATGGGTAAAGGATACATTAAGTCAACATGGAACTTACCTTATACACACACATGTTATAGTAATACAGGACAGAGTGTATTTCTTAGTGGTAATAATTGTGAAAAATCACTAAGTGGTATACTTCTATGTCAGGGTATAAGTTTACATGGGGCCTGTGAAGGGACTTCAAATAACCTTTCATGTCACCAGCTCGGCACACCTGCAACAAAAATAGAACCATTCTTTAGAAGACTTTCTAACGGGAGTTACATTCTAATTGTAGATCACAGATGTTGTGGCTTACTGCCAGGAAAACCTTATCTAGTAAGCGTGAGCTCCATGGTCACTTGCTGTGAGCGAGTATTGTTTCCGAATGACACTCCAGACAGGGAGGGAAAAATTTGACCCAGTTTGAAAATCTCTTCTATTCGAATTGATACTTTAAGCAGAATGAAGACTGTGCTCCTACAGACGCCAGTTCACTTGACGTCATCAAAAGAAACGTATGATCTACAAGTTGCAAGGACAACGGGAGAGATACATGCATTGTTATCAACAAATTGCCCCCTACACTTCGCAGAAATACTAAGCGAAATCTTAAATATTTCTGATACAAATGGTATCGAGAGTGTATTTAAGTCCGTTTTTTCGGGACTGTTGACTCCATTTTAAAGCAGTCCTGGGAATATTTCCCGATTTCGTCCATTCTGTCTTTGGCGGACTTCCACTCCTGTTGGGACTTGTAGCAGGCATCTTATTTTTGCTACTCCTGCTTCGTTATGGCAAGCCATGTCACAGACAAGACTCCAGCAACAATGGAAGAAACGATCCTAGCTATACGCTATCGGGACCGCATAACTAAAGTCCTTGGATTAGCCCGGCTAAGAGATCTGAATATGACCTGGTTTCTTTCGTTCAGACCCATATGGCAGAATTGTGTCTTACCTGTATTGAGATGCATGCTATGCGGCGAGGAATGCGTGTTGGACACATGTCTTACACTACAATCAGAAGTACCATTGGATGCAGATACTTTGTTGGGTCCAGTAAAGGCTCATGCATTATGCTGTCCCCAGCGGCTACCTATCCTGATGACGGCATTCGTGGAGACTTCACCACTACGATTGAAGGGTAGTGAAGTACAGGATGAAAGCAGCATCAACCAGGTACGGCCTTCTGTAAGCAATGCTGATCAAAACATCACTGAAAGCGAACATGCGCACGATTGCATGGTAGCGACATTTTCCAACTTGGTTGAACTTTCACCTGAAGCAGTAAACTGTTTTTTTGAAAGTCTGTCTGAAATGATGTTTCACCAGAACAGAGAGAGTGACTTTAAGCAAACGTGCACACAGCGTTCCCTGAACTCTGAATTTGGCCTTCGGTTTTAAAAACAAAGCTACTGACAATTTTTTCCTTCTTCCCCTGAAAACGAAAACCTTTTTCCCAAATCCAAAATATTTACTTTTTGGCACTTATCTTCTGCTTAAAGTAGAACTATTCCTAGAGAACAGAGCTTCTATTTTAGGAACTCTAGAGACAATACATTACCTCAGCCTCTAGCGTATTTCCAAGTAATTGTGTTTATATATGATGGAGTGGTCTCGCACTTTTTTTCTTCTGTATTAAGAGCCATTTCATGTGTTATTTTCGCAAATCATTCATGCTGAGATAAATTGTGCATCCCCTTTTTTGAATGATTACACTGCTTGAATGCATACAGTAACTATACTCATTTTCGTGTATTTCGAATATGCCTATTTTCAAATGCAAAAAATGTATTTTGGGGTGGTTCGGTATACACATGCACCATTAGTTATGTTTACTATTGATTAGGTTAGTAAATATGGACATGAATTCGTGGAGTGGGTGTAGTGTGTTTATCTAGGGACCTGTATCGATACTCCAATTTCTGACCCTTGTCCGGTTATAAATCACTAATATCCTTACAACGGCACAGAAACCAGTTTCATAAATTAGTCATAGCGCATGCTGTCACATTAAGCAAGCACTATTCCTCCAGCCCCCTAGAAAGCACACCGAGTTCTCTAAACAAACCAAGCCTCCAGCAAACCTGGGAAATCCCCGCTGCTATTGTTTTGATTTTGTTCGAGAACTCCTGTAAAGAATGTAAGAACGACCAGTTCTTAATTGACGTCTTATGTCCATCCTTACGTCAAACCCGGCACCTCTCAGGTATAAATATACCGACACTGCCCTAAGTAAAGACACGGTGGTGATGAGCTTGGAGCAGCGACTACTTGCCGGAGAGCCCAGCTGATGCGAGAGCCCACGGGCGCTGCCCCTCCCTTTTTGATGCGCTGAGGAAGACGCTGCCTTTCCTCTTGCCGAGGAATCCAGCCTCCAGCGTTTCCCCCCAAAACTTTCAGGGTAGGAGCGGAGCGGAGCTGGCCAAAATTCTGGAAAATTACACACATATTCCTTAATCGGCGCCAAAGTTATTCCCAATAGAATGTTGAGCGCATATAGATATATAATTTGCTCAAATTCAAATTCTCAACAACTACTGGAGGGATTTTCACCAAATATAGAAAAGGCACTACTGCATACCTGTCCCTACCATTTTGCCTAGTTTGGTGTAGTTCCGTTCAGCCGTTCGGGCTGTAGCCGTGTCTAAAGGTCCCATAGATAATGCCATTTGAAAAATTTCAAATTCAGTTTTCTCAAAAACTACTGGAGGGATTTACACCAAACATACAAAAGGCACTGCTGCATACCAGTCCCTACCATTTTGTCAAATCTGGTGTAATTCTGTTCAACCTTTCGAGCTGTAACCTTGTCAGAATGTCCCTATGGAAATTAATATGGGGAAAACACGTTTTGGGACCCCCTTTTTTCTCGGCCCCCGCTTGATGGATCCCCCCAAAACTTTCAGGGAAGGAGCGGAGCACAGCGAGACAAATTTAAGGAAAATTACAGGCAGATCCCTCAATTGGCACCAAAGTTATTCCCAATAGAATGTTTGGAATTTCCTATGGTAACTAGGTCCTCACTATATATACCTACTGGCGGATTTTTGGGTGATAAGGGATTTTTTAGAGATTAGGGTAGGTATACGTTTTTGGGTGGCATGGGAATTTTCAAAGTTTAGGGTGGGTATGGGTTTTTAGGTGGTAGGGGATTTTTTTAGGTTTTATGGTGGGTATGGGTTTTGGGTGGCAAGGGAACCTTTAGGGTTTAGAGTAGGAATGGGTTTTTGGGTGGTAATTAATTTTTTAGGGTTAAGTGTTTCGTATGGGTTTTTGGGTGGCAAGGGAATTTTTGGGTGTTTGTTGCATATGGGGTGTAAGCTAGTTTTTTATGGTTGAGGGTGGGTATGGCTTTTTGGATGACAAGTACATTTTTATGGGTTTTGGGTGGGTATAGGTATTTAGGTGGCGAGGGATCTTTTAAGGTTTAGCCTGGGTATGGGTTTTTGGGTGGCAAGGAAATTTTTAGAGTTTCGGGTGAGTATGGGTTTTTGGGTGGCAAGGGAATTTTCAGGGTTTTGGGTTGGTATGGATTTTTGGGTGGTAAGGGATATTTTAGGGTTTAGGGTGGGCATGGGTTTTGGGTGGCAAGGGAACCTTTAGGGTTTAAGGTGGATATGGGTTTTTGGGTGGTAAGCTAATGTTTTTGGTTTCAAGTGGGTATGGGTTTTTGGTGATAAGAGAATTTTTAGGGTTTAGAGTGGGTGTATGGTTTTTGGGTGGTAAGGTATATTTTCAAATTTAGGTTGGCTATGGGTTTTTGGGTGGCAAGGGAATTTTTGTTTTTTTGGTGCTTTTAGGTTTTTGGTTAGTAAGGTATTTTTATGTTTTAGGGTGGGTATGGCTTTTTGGTGGCAAGTGAATTTGTATGGGTTTTGGGTGGGTATGGGTCTTTTGGTGGCAAGGTATTTTTTTAAGGTTAGGGTGGCTATGGGTTTTTGGGTAGTAAGGGATCTGTTTGGGGTTAGGCTGGCAAAGGAATGTTTATGGTTTAGGGTGAGTATGGGTTATTAGATGGCAAGGGAATTGTTAGTGTTTTTTGACTTGCCTATATTGTTTGTGCTGGTTGACGAATAGTCACAAAATTGCCCCAGAAAGCATGCCTGTAATTCTAGCTGTGCATGGAAAGTTTAGGGGCATAGAAGAAGGTAAAAAAAGAGCATTTACCAATGTGACATTACCTAGAGTCCTTAGACTCTCCTGCAGCCCGAGCCCCTGGAAAGAATCAGACAACATTTGGGAGATAGGTAGAGTCTTTTCTGGAGATCACACCGTTTCTTATTTGGTGTAAATCCGTTCAGTAGTTTTTTAGATATTATAGGAGACCAAATTTGTATATCTGGGCTTATGTGGTACTTTTGTTGTACCTTAGTGTATATGTTTAAAACTCATAAACTTTTAGATACCACTAACAATCACTGGATGATGTCATCAGTGATGTCATTTGAGATGTCATCAGTGATGTCATGAATAATGTAACTGACCATGAATGATCTAATATGTGAGGTCATAACCGATGCATTGTTGGGGGCATAAATTATAGTTAGCTCAGGCAACTATAACTGGTGAATTTCACCGGTTTTTGTACAAGCAAAGTCTGAACCTAACTTTAACATTCCTGTAACCTTTGTTTTTTTCACTGACTTTCTAAGTTGTGTTTAACCCATCGCAATGCGCAGAGGAGGCTTTAACACAGGGCCTGGCGTGGCATTGTGCTGTCCCCACCCAAGCTCTCTGCTCCTGCCCCCCTCCTCCTTGCCATCCATTGTCCAAGTTCATGACCCTGCTCCCTCATTACAGCCATTTGTTGCTATTGTTCTGCAACTCTCTACCCTAGATAGCTAGGCTGCTGTCCCATCCACCTCCTCCCAACCCTCTGTTGTCCAAGTCCATGCACAAGCCCGTTCCCTCTTGCCCTGCCTGGTCTGATGTGCTGCCACTGCCCTCCATTAAGCACGATGTCCCTACACACTCCTTTTGCCCTCCGTTGCTCAATTCTGTGCCTCATCATTGCTCTCCTGCTTAGTCTCTGTTTAGCATGCTGCCTCTACTCTCCTTCCACCTTCCTTACGATGTCTGTGTTCAAGGCCCTGCTCCCTCATTTCTGCCCACCATTTTCCATGGACCTGCCACACTTCTATTTACTCTGAGTGTTCTGTTGAGCTGCCACTACCCCTTCCACCTGCCTAGCATGGCCAGATGGATGCCGCCTGTCCCTGCCACCTCCACCGTACCTTTCCAAGTTCCATGCCCCGGCCCCTCTCTCCTGTCCTCCATGGTCCATTTTGCTGCCACTCCCTTCTGCCCTCCATGCCCTGTTTTGCTACAACTGCTCTTCCTGCCTGCCCTGTGTGGACTGTTGTGAAGCCCTGTCCCCTGCCCTCTTTTGTGTGTGTCCAGCCCCTATCCCTTCCTTCTGTCCTCCATGGTCCTTTTTGCATGCCCCTGTCCCCTCGCTCTTGCCCACCATGGCTTTTGTGCTACCACTAACCCTGCTTATTGCCATGCAAGGTCTTATGTGCTTCCACATCTCCTCCCACATGCCCTGTGTAGTCTGTTTGCTGCCCATGATCCCCCACCTTGCCTCCAATGTTCATGTGTATGCCATTATAATCTAACTTGTGTGTTGTGCTTCCAGTGCCCTTCCCTACTGCCCTCCATGGTCGGCTTGCTGCTCCTCCACTGCCCCCTTGGTCTCCTTTCTCTTTGTGCAGACCCCAATATCCTCCCTACCTGCCTTGCCTGATCATTTGTCTTGCCCCTGTCCCTTCCCACCTGCCCTTCATGGTTCGGTATGCTGCAACTGTCCCTCCTTTCTATTTCTTTCTATGGTCAGTGGTGCTGCACTGCCATCCCACTTGCCTTGTGTTGTGTATTGTGCTGCTACACCCCCTGATGCCTGCTCTGTAAGGTTAGCTTGATGCCCGTGCCAATCTTCCTCCTGTCCTCTCTTATCCAAGTCCAAGTCCCTACCCCATCCCTCCTGCCCTCCGTGATCATCTGTACCTCATTTGCCAATAATTTGAAATTGATAAGAGGGAGATTTTTTAAAGAAAACCAGGGGAATTGATTTTCCCCATTGACTCACATTGAAAAAGAGGAGCTATTAAGCAGGAGACAGATAAAATAAAGCACTTTTGGGCTTAAAAACATCAGAAGTCTCCTGCTTGAATCAGGTCTTTTGGCATGTATGGTTGTACTCTCTCTGCCTCTTCCTCTGCCCTCAGTGGTCTTTCATGGTGTCAGAGATTCTTTCGCCTGTACTGCATGGTTGGTTTGCTGCCCTTGCCCCTCTTTCCTCTGCCTTCCATGGTCCGTTATGCTGCCACTGCCCCTCCCTCCTGCCCTGCTTGGTCAACTTATTTCCTCTACACCCTCCTCCTTTAGAGGGCCTTATTGCCAGAGAAATTATAGTTAGTACTCTAAACAACTAAAGTGAGGACATATTTTCTGAGTTCTCAAATAGTGATGAACCACTTTTAAATAATTTTCTATCTTTATGTTTTTATATAGTTGATCACTTGATTGTTACACTTAAGGGAGAGGATGTGGCATTATGGCCAGAGCCGCAGACTTAGCAACTGAGGAACCAGGCTTTAGTTTCAGTATCAGCTCATCATCCTGTGATGCTGGACAAAACACTCAATCTGCCCATGCCAAAAAAAGGAATGCTCATGTAATGCAGTACAATACTTCTGGGGCAAGTCTATGCTATATAATACTACAAAAAAACAAAACAAAAAAATAAATGTTTTGCAAACATTTGACATTGGTTTATACTAGGGCTATAGTTGGGTGATATTTGTGCTATATTTGGGCTCTTTTTTCTCTAGTGGCAATCTTGGGAGACTTATCTGTTAGGCCGCTCCCTAATTTCCTCATGTACTGCAGTATGCACTCTAGTTGCTCATTAGAACATTCTAGTAAAGCTGCTGATCACCAGGGAAGTAATCTGTTGCTGATGTTGAAAGTGCATATTTCCGTCTGCATGTCAGAATGTTTTAATAAAATAGAAGAGGGAGACATTTGAGAACTCACTTAAAAAGTGTCCTAATTTTTCTTTCTACAGCACTAACCATAATTTCTACAACAAACTGAAACCCCTCATTTTGTTCCCAACTAAATTAAAGGTTTTAAGTTCTAACAGTTTGATTCAATCAACATAGCTTGAAGTGTGTCATAGTTTTGTCATAAGAAACACTGTTGGCGCTCTAGTTGTTCTTTAGAACACTCTAGGAGGCTGCAGTAGAACACAAAGGTATCAACTGAGAGGCTGCTGCTGTTGGAAGTACATGATTTCCTGAGAATGTCAGACTTAATTTTCATATGGCTGAGAAGGATAGTGTGAATTTACAGAAAATATGCCCTGCATTTTAGCTTCTTGAGAACCTTCCATAACCTCTATGAGAAAATCATGAGAAAACAGTTTTCACTCAAACATGGTTTAATTAAATCCCAGTAGAAGGCTTTTTCAAAATATAAAATCACTTTAGAACACACCACTATTCTTAAAATTAGTATGGTACCATCAACACATGATGTACTTTGAAATAACCGTTTATACTTTCTCCTTTTTGTGACCCTCAAAACCTGCCATTCACTACAATGTGTTTCAATTGGGTGCGATCATGTGTATTGGTCCCAAGATGGCAGCAAATACTTCCTGGTTTAAGAGTTGTCAGCCAATCAAATCACAAAAGCATGCTTTCTGGACCAACATCTTGCTTTCTGCCAAATTTGATGTAATTCCGTTCAGTGGTTTGAGCTATAATCATGTTAAAAAAATGAAAAATCCCCATAGACTTAACATGGGGAAAACGTGTTTTGGGACCCCCTCTTATTCTCCTTGAAAGTTGACGAGTCAACTTTCAACATAGCAGCTGAACCAAAAAGGGGAAGTGTTTTGTAAATCTTGTGAAGATTCATCAAGTGGCACCAAAGTTATTGGTAAAAAAAAAAAGCTTTTACTATGGAAACTTTGGTCCTAACTATCACTACCTACTGGCGACCGCCAGTAGGTAATATATATATATATATATGTATATATATATATATATATATATATATGTATTCACTGGCTAACTGATTAACTATAACTAACTATAACTACCTACTGGCAACCATCAGTAGGATATACATAGGCTAAAATAACGTTATAATTAGGTGAATTTCTCAGTGACAGCATTGACAGTTTGAACAAAAAAAAAACAGAAACTCACTAGTTATAGTTAGCAGCACTAACTATAACTTGTACCCCCCATGCACTTCTTATGGCCTCACATATAAAACCACTAATAACATGTTCTATGCTATCATGACATCACTAAAGACATCTCAAATTAAATCATTGATGACATCATCCAAGTTTGGTTTTCGCCCATATTGCTTCAAGTTATGTAATGGCTGCCAGCAACATGTTTCTCATGCTGCTAGCAGTCAATCAGAGCACTCATGGGATTGAGACTCCCTCAGGATTGAGATGGCCTAAAGGAAAATAAACCTCCCTGGACCAATCAGTATGCTCTATAGTTTACATCAACGCTCTTGGTAGTCTCAGTGACTGTAGTGAGCTTAATTGCCAAAATATACAATTAATTTTTACCCTTAATATCTCAAAAACCACTCAACAGATTTACATTAATTCCCAAAACACAGTCTGTGGACCAAGATCTAGCTAACTGCTGAAGTTGGTGCAAGTCTCTTCAGCCGTTTTTGATGTTGCAGTGTCTAAAGAAGTCTATGGAATTGCATAGAGATTTTATGTTTTGGGACCCCCTTTATTTCTCAGCCCCTGCTTGATGGATCACCCCAAAACTTTCCAGGAAAGGTGCTGAGGTGGATGTACTTTTGTGTAGAAAGCATTTGTTAAATGTGGCCAAAGTTATTAGCAAACAAAAAACTCTACCAAAAAAAGTTCATCCACCTCATCTTCTTCCTGGAAACTTTCAACCGAATCCATCTAGCGGGGAGCTGAGAAAAAAAGGGGGTCCCAAAATGTAAAATCTTCATACATTTTCCATTAACTTGTTTAAGACAGTTTTAAGAAAACACTGCTGAACGGAATTACACTAAATTCGGCAGGAAGCTACATCTTGGTTCGCCAATTGTGCGTTTTGTGATTTGGTGCAAATACGTTCAGCAGTTTTTGAGAAATTAAGAGTGAAAAATAATTGTATTTTTTAGCAGTTGAGCATGCATGAGGCCCGCAGGAGGCCCACAGGAGCACACAATTAAAAATGTAGCCCGCTGATTGGTCAAGAGGCCAGTTTTTCCTGTGAGCCTTCAAGTTCTTCCAGGAGCGAGAGGGTCAAGCGAGTCTCGTGAGCACTCTGATTGGCTGGCTGTTGTAATGTTACAAATGAAATGGCCACCATTACTGTGAACTGTGAAAAATTGGAGGTGTTGTTGAAATGAAATAAAAAGCTTTATATGGGGGCAGCAGAAAGGCATGCCCCCCCTAGATTTGGAGAGGAGAAATGCATAACTACTGTGATTAAATAAAATGTATATTGGCTTAAAAAATGTATTATATCAGAGGACTCTTGCGGGATCGTGAATATAAAAAAAGGAGTAGATGAGTTCTCAATACATGCTGTTAGTAGAAATGCATTTGTGGTCCTTGCATCTGAGAGGAAGTGTGTAAGAGATTAGTACTGTGATGATTAGAAGGTTAAATCTTTCTAAAATATTTTATGATCTCGCAAGACTCTCGCGGGATTATGATCAGTAGGAAGGACTGGGTGATGTTTGAAGGAGTCGTTTTGGAGATGCTGTTTATCAGTCTCTACTATTTATGCTCATTGGTTTGAGAAGAGTTGTTAGTAGAGTTTAGGCTCATCCAAATAACCTACTATGCACACCCGTTATCTAAGAGGAAAGTCTAAAAGGAGAGGTCACTCATTCCACACACCCTACTATCAACACCCTTCATCTGAGAAAGAGGTTTAAAAGGAGAGGCCTGTCCCCCCCACAGACTACTACGCACATGCGTCATCTGAGAGAGAGATCTGAAAGGAGAGGATAGTCCCTCTCCACACCCTACTACGCACACCCATCATTACAGAGACAGGTCTCAGCAGAGAGGCAAGTCCCCCTAAAGACCCTACTATGCACACTCAACATTATAGAAAGGTCTCAGCAAAGAGGACAGTCCCTCTACTCACCCTTCTCCCTTCTACACACATCCATCGTCTGAAACAGAGGTCTGAAAGAAGAGCTCCGTCCCTCCCCACACCCTACTATGCACACTTATCATTACAGAGAGAGGTCTCGTAGAGGCCAGTCCCCCACACACCCTACTACACACTCCTGTCATCTGAGAGAGAGGACTCATAGGAGACGATAATCCATGCACACCCCCTTACTATGCACACACATTATTATAGAGAGAGGTCTCAACAGAGAGGCCAGTCCTTCTTCACACCCTACTATGCACAATTATCCTTACAGGGAGAGGTCGAAGGGCCAAGTGGGGAGGTAGAGCCTTTTCCAGCCTTGCTCCTAGATGGTGGAATATTGTACCCCAGGAAATTAGGACTCTGCCTTCAATACAAACTTTCAGAAAGGCCCTGAAGACATGGCTCTTTGTTAAAGCTTACCCCTAGTTCTTTGGTTTTGCCTTTTATGATCCTTTTTGTAGGCGCCTTGATGCCTTCGGGCAAAGTATGCGCGTTATAAGTTTTATTTCATTTCATTTTCATTTCATTTTCATTTCATTTCATTTCAGGTCGCAGCATAGAGTCCAATTCCTCACCTGTCTTCTGAGAGAGGTCTAAAAGGAGAGGACAGCCCCTCTACATACCCTATTACGCACACCCATCATTACAGAGAGAGGTCTCAGCAGAGAGGCCAGTCCCTCTACATCCCCTTCTATGCACACCCATCATCTGAGAGAGAGATCTGAAGGGAGAGCCCGGTCCCTTCCCACACTCTACTAGACACATTCCTCATTTTAGAGCGGTCCCAGCAAAGAGGGACTGGTTTCTCCTTTTAGAGGTCTAAAAGGAGAAACCAGTCCCTCGACACACCCTACTATGTATACCTATCATTACAGAGAGGGGTGTCAGTAGAGAGGCCACACCTTCCACACAACCTACTATAAATAGGCTGTAGGTAGAGCCTACTCTCAATGCTTATACCTCTCTTCATGATAATGAATGTTATTAGTAGAGTGTAAAATTGAGTATCCTCTCTGTTGACAACTGTGTCTTGGACAACTAGTGGGCATATTTGAATGTAAGGATACACTCAGCTCTCTCTCAGACATATCCTTATGGGGACAGGCATGTACGGTAAGGTGCCACAAAGATACATGTCTGTGCTGCAACATCTCTCCAGAGTGACAAGCATATATATATAGATGTTTGAAAATAACTGCCCTCTCCAGAAGCTGACAGCAGTGTGTAGTATATTATGAGAATGCATTTGCCTATGTGCCAAAATCTGTCTCTTGTACACAAAACTTCATACTACAGTGGGAAGAAGCACTAATCTCTCTATAGTACCTGAAACATACACATACATGCTGCTGCACAGTTACAGTTCTCTTAAGATTAAATTGCCGTTTTAACATTGCAAGACTGTAATAATATTGAAATCTTTAAAAACTAATAATGAAAGAAATATGTAGTGACATTAAACATTGTATTTAAAAAGAAAATTACAAAAATTGCATAAAACAAACTACATCAACAAAAAACAACAACTGTAAAGGAAAGTTATACATTTTTTATATTTTCTGTTCCCTCTGATCACCAGGCACCAACAGCTCCTTCCCTTTTTCTTCATTTACCTAGTGGATTTTGATGCACATAGATATTCTTTTCCTGTGTTTAAGCCACCTTAGCCTGCCAAACAATATCTGCTTTATTAGTATTTTCTGGCAGGCTAGGTGGCAAAAGAGTCACTTGAAATAAAATAAAATGTACAAAAGGATTTCAGCGGGGAAATTAGAAACAACCAGTGTGTTACATCCTGTACACGAATCTAGACCTGCTCAAGCAGATACCAATCCTCCTTTTGTAAATAAAACAAATGTTTTGATGTTTAAGTAAGCAGATCATTTTATCATCAAAAACAAGTAGAGCTCCACAGAACAAGCTTCTTCAAAGGCACAAATGTCCCCATAGGCAGTAACAACCATTTCAATTGTGCAATGAATTTCTTTTCCTGACTTTCCACACAGTTACTGTTGCCTCTTTCTTCCAAAGTGAACAATTATTTTCCTGCACCATATACTCTTTTACAAAACATCTATTTTCACATTACACCTAAAAAAAGAGAAGATAACCAGAAAATGTAGTTACATACTTATAAATAAATGACAACAGTGATACATCACTATATACTCTAAAGTTTAATTTACATTTTTCACCCAGAATCAAATAGTTATATGTACTGTACCACTAACTTCATATTCCTTTCTCTTGAAGAATTCAACACCCTCAACCAGTGCTTTTGTTTCACAATTAAATTACAATATGTCATCAAGCAGGGTTCCATAACAGTTTATAAAGTAACACATTCACCTAACACACCTTTCCTAACAGTGAGCATAGTGTCTTACTCTAGAAATAGCAATATCTCCACTCAAACATCTCATAGGGGTTAAATATGTGTACAGTAAGGTTCATAAATCACTTGGCCTTTTATTAACAGATTGCAGATTCTGTGTTTTATAATTTGTGAAACACTGTGTATTTTACCTATAACTACATACAGATGGAATATTTCATTTTTTAATACAACGTACAAAATGTTTGTGATATCACTCTACATTCTAAACTCTACCTCTCAAAACCTATATTACAAAACATGCACCGCTACAAACAACTTTTGACTCACTACACCTTGTATAGAATAAAGTTACCAACAGTAGTTCATTTACTGACACTTCTCAACAAAGTTTATAAAGTATATTTTTAATTACCTAAACTTAGAGCAGTTTCTTATATGCAGCTGAAGAAATCAGTCTGTCTCGGTTCCAAATTCAGCCACTTCTGTTGGGCACAGGCTTCCTTCTCCTCCAAATCACCAAGAACAATGTGAACTATCTCTAGTTCTGCACTCAATCAGATCTCAGTGTTTCTTCAACAATAAGAATAAGGATGGCTACTATTGGTTGAGCCTTAGTCCTTTTTTTCTACTTTTCCACATTACGATATGGCAAGACTCTTGCGGGATGTTAAATACCTTGTGGCATGCTCATTCATTTTCCATCAGGGTCTCATGAGCCTCTTGTGAGATTGCACGTGTCCATGCTGCAAACGTCACTTCCTGTTGCTTCTGAGCTACTCTTGTGAGATTCTTTCCAGATCACAACAAATTTGTAGGGAAATTGTAGTATGTGTAGTAGGGTGTGGAAAGAGATTGGCCTCTCCTTCAGACCTCTCGCTAAGATCATGGGTGTGTGTAGCATGGTTTGTAGATGGACTTGTCTCTAATTTAGGACCTCTTTCTCTGATGGTGGGTGTGCGGTGTAGAGTGTGTAATAGGACTGGCCTCTCTACTGAGACCTCTCTCTGTAATGATGAGTGAACTTAGTAGGGTATGGGGATGGATTGGGCTCCTCCTTCAGACCTCTCTCTCAGATGAAGGTATGCATAGGAGGGTGTGGGAAGGGGTTGGGCTTCCTTTCTGACCTCTCTGTCAGATGAAGGGTGTGCCTAATAGGCTGTGAGGAGGGACTGGCCTCTCTGTTGCAACCTCTCTCTATGATAGATGTGCAAAGAAGGGTGTGGGGAGGGACTGCCCTCTCCTTTTAGACCTCTCTCAGATGAGAGGTATGCCTTGAAGGGTTTGTGGAGGGCCTGGCCATCCTGCTGTGACATCTCTCTGTAATTATAGGTGTGTCTAGTAGGGTGTGGAGAGGGACTAGGTACTCCTTTAAGGCCTCTCTCACAAATTATGGGTGTGCGTAGTAGAGTGAGTGGAGGAACTGGCCTCTCTTTTGAGATCTTTCTCAGATGATGGATGTGCGTAGTAGGGTGTGTGGAGGGACTGGCCTCTCTGCTGAAACCTCTCTCTGTAATGATAGGTGTTCATAGTAGGGTGTGTGCATGAACAGCCCTCTTCGAGATCTCTCTCTCAGTTGACGGGTATGCTTAGTAGGTTGTGTGAATGGACTAGCCTCTATGCTGAGGCCTCTCTCTGTAATGATAGGTGTGCATTGTGTGTTGTGGGGAGGAACTGGTCTCTCCTTTCAGACTTCTTTCTCAGATGATGGGTGTGTGTAGTAGGGTGTTTGAAGGGACTAGCCTCTCTGCTGAGACTTCTTTCTGTAATGATAAGTGCATGTAATATGGTGTGGGAGGGACTAGGCTCTCCTTTCAGACCTCCCTCTCAGATGGCAGGTTTGCGTAGTGGGGTATATAGAGAGACTGGCCTCTCTGCTGAGACCTCTCTCTGTAATGATGGATATGCGCAGTAGGGCGTGGAGAGGCACTAGCCTCTCCTTTCAGGCATCTCTCTCAGATGACGGATGTGTGTAGTAGGCTGTGGGGAGGGACTGCCCTCTCCTTTTAGACCTCTCTCTCAGAAGAAGGGTGTGCATAGTAGGGTGTGTGGAGGGAATGGCCTCTCCTTGCATACCTCTCTCAGATGATGGGTGCACGAGGTACAGTGTGGGGAGGGAGTTCCCACTCCTTTTAGACCTTTTGAAAATTATGGGTGTGCGTAGTAAGGCGTTTGGATGAGCCTTAGCTCTACTCACAGCTCTTCTCAAACCAATTAGCATAAATAGTAGAGTCTGATAAACAGCGTCCCCAGTAAGACTCCTTCATACAGAAACAAGTTGCAGAGCAGTGTATTCAAACATTGCCCAGTCCTTCATACTTTTAACGATCCGCAAGAGTTTCTTGAGATTGTAACATTAAAAAAAATATTTTTCCTTCTAATCATCACAGCGCTTATCTCTTACACACTTCCTCTCAAATACATGGACCACAATATGCACGCTTACTAATAGAGGTTATTGAGAATGTTGCTTGAACATACCTTGGAAAAAACAAAAGACAAGAGGTGCTTTGCAAAACATGAAAAGTTTGTTTCATTAAACTGAGCGGCCAGGAGATCAGCCACAGGCATAGGGTCTGAGGACTGTCTCAATTTGCAGTTGGTCTAACATGGGTTTTCTACAGTTTATTGAATGCAACAAAATAGTTCCACCAATCCGATTTTGTTAAGGAATGTGAACCTCTGCCTTTAGAGTCATAAAGTAATGTATTGGGTGAGGAATCCAGGTGGGCCTCGACCTTGCCTGGACACAATGTGGTCAGTGGGTAATATGTACAGATGTCCAGCATGGGGGGCATTGTGATCACTGCATGTACTGTGTGTGCTCTGTTCTGATTGGCTATGTGTTCCAAGCTTCATGTGGCATCTGACTTTATGATGTTTTGGGAACATGCGCACCCCTCCGGCCATCTGTGCTTTATTGGGGCCAACCTCCCTGGACCATTGTGAAGTCACTTCGCCTATCCATGGGATTGATGTGGGATTTTTGCATTGGGGTTGACGCTGAGTTCAAAACAGGTGAATTCATCAATAACGATGTGATTTTGTTTTTATACATGAATGTATTGTTATTCATATTGACTTTTTCTATATTAACAAAAACTCATCGACTCCTTTTCACTACTCACAATCCTGAGAGAGTCCAGTGAGATTGTAATTTCTTTTTTTAAAGCAATATACATTTATTTTCATCTCAATAGCAATGCTTAAGAGACCGCCTCGCTAAATCTAGGGGGACAGCATGCCTTTCTGCTACCCTGTATATAGCTTTTGTATTTTATTTCCACAACACCTCCAGTTTTTCACTGTAAACAGTAATGTAATGGTCGCCATTTAATTTCTAATATTCCAGCAGTCAGCCAATCAGAGTGCTTATTCTTGAGAGACTTGGGGGTGCCTCTCGGTCCTGTGAGAGCATGCAGTCTCACGGAAAAACTGGCCTCTTGACTAATTAAAGGGCTCCGTTTTTGATTTGGGCTTTTTGCAACCCAACTGCCAAAGGATACAATTATTTGGTACCCTAAATTTATCAAAAACTTCTGAAAGGATTTACACCAAATCACAAAAAGCACAATCTGAGGCCCAAGATCTACCTTTCTGCTGAATTTGGTGAAATTCCGTTCAGCAGTTTTTACTAAAACCTGTTTTAAAGAAGTCTATGGAAAATGCAGATATTTTAAGTTTTGGGGCCCCCTTTTTTCTCGTCCCCACCCCGCTGGATGGATCACCCAGAAACTTTCAAGGAATCAGCTGAGGTGGATGAACTTTTTGGGGGGGAAAGTTTTGTGAAGGTTCATCAAACGAGGCCAAAGTTATTAGCAAACCAAAAAATGCTCCATGTATTGACAAGCAGACCTAACTATAACTACTTTCTGGTGGCTGCCAGTAGGTAATATTAGTGTTAGATTGCAATAAGTAATGCAAAATTGTGTAATTTTACCCGCAATTTGCATTTAAGTAAATCTGCAATTCTCGTTTCTCAATATTTATGTTTATTTTGTTCATCTTGGATCTTCCATTATGGCAGTCATACTTTTGAGCAAAGAAATCCTTACAGTATCAATCTTGTTAATGAACCCAAAGAAATGCACGTCATGTGCCTGGTTCACAATGATATTGAAATTGGTGGTTTGAGGTCATTCTTTTTTCCAATTTTATCAACTGAAGTAAGGTTTCTTCTGACAGCCACATGAGGAAAGAGTATTGGAGTATTAGGGACCATTATTCGTCATTTGAACGTACCTTTTTATCCTCTACACACAGACAGGTTTTCAGTCATGTATTTCCTTTACATTTACAACAGGACAAAATCATTATTTTTCACTTTCCTCTCTCATGATGCCCATTGGACTTTCTCAACCTCTCTGGTTATGACTATTATTTTGATCTCCTGACTTTCCTTTTTTAAATTTGGGCCTTCTGTAAATGTAAAGAAACCAATAGTACTTACACTCAGTAAACTTAGTTTGCTATCTCTGAAATGTATGTGACAGCTGGGTGTTATCTCCCAGTGCCTATACATGGACTATCAACACAGTGCTATGTGTCAGGAAGAACAGACTCTAAGGGGAAAATGTGGGTGTACTTGGGCTACTCTCACACCTTCATCCAGCACTACTGATTAGTACAGGTATGTGTTAAACGTGTGTTTGTATGATTTTCTTATTTATTGGTTAGAGTCATCTGTGTGTTGCAACCCTTCTTTGTGTGGTGTTTTCCTTGTTAGAGTTTGCCTCTGCTTGGTACATCATCATGTAGATAAGGATTGTGTAGAAAAAGATTGATGAGGTGGATGTTGACTGATTGCTCATTAAACATTTTTGTTTCTCCAAGTTTGAGGTTCGTCCTCACAATCTTTAGAGTCAAGCCCTTTCTATTATAGTAGCTTTTGCCACTTGGACTGCCTTTGTTCTACTTAGTGATTATTTAGGATTACTGTTAGGAGGTAAATCCTTTAGGATCAGGTGAAGTGGAATAAGTTAAAAGGGGGATATTCACAAGGAAGTGTCAGAGAGAGGTGTTAGCCTTCTTAGCTTAACTCCTCTCTCCTTCACTTCAGAAACACAAGGCTGCACCATATACACAAGGATATGGTACAGCCTTGCGTTTCCCCCTGCGATGGCACTAAGTTTAACAACTTTGCGCCAACGCAGGCATCCTTGCATCAGAGTGCAAGGGTATCTGTGTGCAGGGGAGGATTGTTTATGTGTAGGAAGGTGTCCCTTCCTGCATAAACAATCATAAATGCAATTCTCTCACAATCATGTATGCTGCTTTATGCAGCACACATGAAAGTGACAGAATGGCATTTTTTTTAAAAAAAGGTGTGTTTATGTACAAGAAGGGACACCTTCCTGAACATACACAAACCATGGCAATTTGCTTTTTCCATGTGTGCTGCACAAGGCAGCACACATGGAAAAAGCAAAAACAGGGGAAGAAAAAAACATTTCTCCTCGCAATGCCATGATTTTTCAGGTCTTAATTTTGTAGCTGCCTCCTATTTACGCTGCCCTCGTGAATAGGGAGCAGCGTCAAAATCAATGGATGCTGCGGGGGAATGTCCACCGCAACACCCACTGCACGCCCCTTTCATGCTAAATACAGCGTGAAAGGGTGCCTTATTCACAAGGAAGCGTTAAGCCACGTTAAATGGCTTAACACTGCCTTGTGAATAAGGCGAGGCCCGTATCGCCATCACAACGTCACTGAAAGTGGCGTTGTGGTGGCGATAGGGGCTTGTGAATATGCCCCTAAGTATTTTATGTTAACCATTAGAATTAAACTACAAATAGAAGATTTGATTTTCGAAGATTTTGTTTCTAGATTGCTCATCTCTAGGATGGAGCACAAATCTGAAGATGTGAGTGACCAGTGCTTAATTTCTGCAGGTGGTTGCAGGTGATCGCTAATTTGTGGTGAAAAATACATATATTTCATCATCAGCCTTTGCACCATAGTAAGAGAGAGGCATAAAACAGGGAGAAAGAAGGTTGAGAAAGATAGGAAAACAGCGACAAAGGAAGAAATTAGGAATTAAAATGCACACACAGGATTGAAGTAAAGAGACGTACAGTGTGGTGTAGAAGAAGTAAGAGGCATGAAGTGGAGTCAATGTAGGCAGCTCTAGAATTCAGAAATCCTGGCTTTCAGCTCTTAAGGTGGTGTTCTCCATGATTAATGGTGGGCTCTGCATTTATTGTTTTTACAAATTAAGCTTGATAGGTGGCCCATCTCTGGTATGGTATCAGATGTGAAATCGCAAGTAATTCACAAGTAAGTCATCTCTGTAATAAGATAACATAGAATGTGGGGAGATAGAGGTTATTGGTAAGCAATAGAGCCATCTCTGAAAGGAAATTCATAATCACTGTGTATGTTCTCTGAATTCAAGAACAGGCTACAACTCTAGTTAGAAATGTCAATGTAAAGATACAGATAAGAGCAGACAGCCTATGACTTTCCTTCATCTTGTTTGTCCTTCCCCTGGATCATAGCTTATTTACTATCCTTTTGATTGGATGACTTACATATTTCCATTTCTCACTTTCATGGAGCAATTATTTTTCTTTTTGTTTCAGCAATCCATACAAGGCACAAATCGGGGGTACACACTGGTACACGGCGTCCACTCACTATTTTTCACAGGGTGGACCTCGTCCACCCTGGAAGAAGTGAGCCCCACTGAAATATACTGAACTTGTCCCAGTGTAATGTTCAGACACCAGGACACGTTCAGCCACACCTGTAGGTTGTCTGCTTTCATTTTGAACAGCACCATGCATGCGGGGAGGGGGCTTTTCATATTTCAAATTCTAGCTCGGCACATAACAAAGGCTGATTTGAGGGGCCATCAGGCCTCCTTTGTGCAAGTATCCTGGCTAGGAGCTACCTGAGCCTCACACCTAGATGCACATACAGGGGAGGTGAAACAAAGGCACACAGCTTGTTGTTATCACTTTAGAGGTATTTAAGAGAGGCATGCTTTTTCCTGTGATCAATCCTTGTATATAAGGGATATGCATGCACTATAAGAATGCCAGATGTGTTGGTCTGTTCCAAAAATTTACAAAACTAACAATTTAAATACCACCTTTTTGTTTAATCTCTTTTATAGCGCTGCTAATCCCAATGCAGGGCGTCTGAGTGCTTCACATCACATGTACACATTATACATTTACAATAAATCCTATAAATATGTTAATCAATATACAAGATGTGCTACATAAGCCAGTGAAAGTTACAAGGTGTAGGAGTCACATGTCCTTCATAGCTTGCTGTGCTAAATTCGCAGGATTACAATGTATGAACTGCGAGTAACAAAAGTATCTTTTTGCTAAAAGCAGTAACTCACTTACCTAGCTACATACAAAAAAAATCTGTCATCTGGATTTTAGATTATGTGCTTTTCAGGAGACACACAACCCTCTATGCTACTTTGATTCAAAACTGGGACTAGATAAAACACAGGTATCTCCAGCAAATGCATTACCCTTCAAAGCTGTCATACCATTATTATTGTTCCCTGAGATTTACTGGCCACACAAAGATCTCTGCAGCAGGGGCCTTAACCCCAAGATATGTTAAAATGCAGACTTTGCCACCAACTAAGCAGAATAGATTTACTGTTACGTTTTTTCCTTGTCACTCATTTCTTTGTAAAACGATTCAGAAAAGGGGGTGGTGATGAACAGAGTGTCTGAATTAAGCAAACCACTCTTACCCAGTCCAAAGATCAGGGCTTGATCCATCACCGTTATTTAGCTCACTGCCCCATCCCAGCTCAGAACCTGGCTATATGCAAATTAGTCTGTCCCTGGCCCAGTGCATCATGGGAACAGGGCAGACCAAACTACCAAGCCAATTCTTCACCAGAAAGGATACAAGCTACCGGGGACCGGTTTCTGGCATTTCAGCCTCGTCGGCCCGGCTTGCTTGAATCCCGATGGAGCAGTGAGCAAGGGACTCATGTCTGAGTATACCCTGCCACACCTATAGTGGCCAAAAACGATTCAGAAAAGGGGGTGGTGATGAACAGAGTGTCTGAATTAAGCAGACCACTCTTACCCAGTCCAAAGATCAGGGCTTGATCCATCACCGTTATTTAGCTCACTGCCCCATCCCCGTTCAGAACCTGGCTATATGCAAATTAGTCTGTCCCTGGCCTAGTGCATCATGGGAACAGGGCAGACCAAACTACCAAGCCAATTCTTCACCAGAAAGGATACAAGCTACCGGGGACTGGTTTCTGGCATTTCAGCCTCGTCGGCCCGGCTTGCTTGAATCCCGATGGAGCAGTGAGCAAGGGACTCATATCTGAGTATACCCTGCCACACCTATAGTGGCCAAAAACGATTCTGAAAAGGGGGTGGTGATGAACAGAGTGTCTGAATTAAGCAGACCACTCTTACCCAGTCCAAAGATCAGGGCTTGATCCATCACCGTTATTTAGCTCACTGCCCCATCCCAGCTCAGAACCTGGCTATATGCAAATTAGTCTGTCCCTGGTCCAGTGCATCATGGGAACAGGGCAGACCAAACTACCAAGCCAATTCTTGACCAGAAAGGATACAAGCTACCGGGGACCGGTTTCTGGCATTTCAGCCTCGTCGGCCCGGCTTGCTTGAATCCCGATGGAGCAGTGAGCAAGGGACTCATGTCTGAGTATACCCTGCCACACCTATAGTGGCCAAAAACGATTCAGAAAAGGGGGTGGTGATGAACAGAGTGTCTGAATTAAGCAGACCACTCTTACCCAGTCCAAAGATCAGGGCTTGATCCATCACCGTTATTTAGCTCACTGCCCCATCCCAGCTCAGAACCTGGCTATATGCAAATTAGTCTGTCCCTGGCCCAGTGCATCATGGGAACAGGGCAGACCAAACTACCAAGCCAATTCTTCACCAGAACGGATACAAGCTACCGGGGACCGGTTTCTGGCATTTCAGCCTCGTCGGCCCGGCTTGCTTGAATCCCGATGGAGCAGTGAGCAACGGACTCATGTCTGAGTATTCCCTGCCACACCTATAGTGGCCAAAAACGATTCAGAAAAGGGGGTGGTGATGAACAGAGTGTCTGAATTAAGCAGACCACTCTTACCCAGTCCAAAGATCAGGGCTTGATCCATCACCGTTTTTTAGCTCACTGCCCCATCCCAGCTCAGAACCTGGCTATATGCAAATTAGTCTGTCCCTGGCCCAGTGCATCATGGGAACAGGGCAGACCAAACTACAAAGCCAATTCTTCACCAGAAAGGATACAAGCTACCGGGGACCGGTTTCTGGCATTTCAGCCTCGTCGGCCCGGCTTGCTTGAATCCCGATGGAGCAGTGAGCAAGGGACTCATGTCTGAGTATACCCTGCCACACCTATAGTGGCCAAAAACGATTCAGAAAAGGGGGTGGTGATGAACAGAGTGTCTGAATTAAGCAGACCACTCTTACCCAGTCCAAAGATCAGGGCTTGATCCATCACCGATATTTAGCTCACTGCCCCATCCCAGCTCAGAACCTGGCTATATGCAAATTAGTCTGTCCCTGGCCCAGTGCATCATGGGAACAGGGCAGACCAAACTACCAAGCCAATTCTTCACCAGAAAGGATACAAGCTACCGGGGACTGGTTTCTGGCATTTCAGCCTCGTCGGCCCGGCTTGCTTGAATCCCGATGGAGCAGTGAGCAAGGGACTCATGTCTGAGTATACCCTGCCACACCTATAGTGGCCAAAAAACGATTCAGAAAAGGGGGTGGTGATGAACAGAGTGTCTGAATTAAGCAGACCACTCTTACCCAGTCCAAAGATCAGGGCTTGATCCATCACCGTTATTTAGCTCACTGCCCCATCCCAGCTCAGAACCTGGCTATATGCAAATTAGTCTGTCCCTGGCCCAGTGCATCATGGGAACAGGGCAGACCAAACTACCAAGCCAATTCTTCACCAGAAAGGATACAAGCTACCGGGGACCGGTTTCTGGCATTTCAGCCTCGTCGGCCCGGCTTGCTTGAATCCCGATGGAGCAGTGAGCAAGGGACTCATGTCTGAGTATACCCTGCCACACCTATAGTGGCCAAAAACAATTCAGAAAAGGGGGTGGTGATGAACAGAGTGTC
This sequence comes from Lissotriton helveticus, assembly GCF_964261635.1. NCBI lineage: Eukaryota > Metazoa > Chordata > Amphibia > Caudata > Salamandridae > Lissotriton > Lissotriton helveticus. Next base: position 1,450,907,017 of record NC_136069.1, on the reverse strand, counting down.
TGAATTAAGCAGACCACTCTTACCCAGTCCAAAGATCAGGGCTTGATCCATCACCGTTATTTAGCTCACTGCCCCATCCCAGCTCAGAACCTGGCTATATGCAAATTAGTCTGTCCCTGGCCCAGTGCATCATGGGAACAGGGCAGACCAAACTACCAAGCCAATTCTTCACCAGAAAGGATACAAGCTACCGGGGACCGGTTTCTGGCATTTCAGCCCCGGAAGCTTGTTTCCTTCCCAGTATAAGAATTGGCTTGGTAGTTTGGTTTGCCCTGTTCCCATCATGCACTGGGACAGGAACAGACTAATTTGCATGTAGCCGGGTTCTGAGCTGGGATGGTGCAGTGAGCTAAAAAACGGTGATGGATCAAGCCCTGATCTTTGGACTGGGTAAGAGTGGTCTGCTTAATTCAGACACTCTGTTCATCACCACCCCCTTTTCTGAATCATTTTGTCCACCATAAGCGTGGAAGGGTATACTCAGATGTGAGTCCCTTGCTCATTGCACCATCAGGATTCAAGCAAGCCGGGCCGACGACGGCTGAAATGCCAGAAACCGGTCCCCGGAAGCTTGTTTCCTTCCCAGTATAAGAATTGGCTTGGTAGTTTGGTTTGCCCTGTTCCCATCATGCACTTGGACAGGAAAAGACTAATTTGCTTGTAGCCGGGTTCTGAGCTGGGATGGTGCAGTGAGCTAAAAAACGGTGATGGATCAAGCCCTGATCTGTGGACTGGGTAAGAGTGGTCTGCTTAATTCAGACACTCTGTTCATCACCACCCCCTTTTCTGAATCATTTTGTCCACCATAAGCGTGGAAGGGTATACTCAGATGTGAGTCCCTTGCTCATTGCACCATCAGGATTCAAGCAAGCCGGGCCGACGACGGCTGAAATGCCAGAAACCGGTCCCCGGAAGCTTGTTTCCTTCCCAGTATAAGAATTGGCTTGGTAGTTTGGTTTGCCCTGTTCCCATCATGCACTGGGACAGGAACAGACTAATTTGCATGTAGCCGGGTTCTGAGCTGGGATGGTGCAGTGAGCTAAAAAACGGTGATGGATCAAGCCCTGATCTTTGGACTGGGTAAGAGTGGTCTGCTTAATTAAGACACTCTGTTCATCACCACCCCCTTTTCTGAATCATTTTGTCCACCATAAGCGTGGAAGGGTATACTCAGATGTGAGTCCCCCCTTGCTCATTGCACCATCAGGATTCAAGCAAGCAGGGCCGACGACGGCTGAAATGCCAGAAACCGGTCCCCGGAAGCTTGTTTCCTTCCCAGTATAAGAATTGGCTTGGTAGTTTGGTTTGCCCTGTTCCCATCATGCACTGGGACAGGAACAGACTAATTTGCATTTAGCCGGGTTCTGAGCTGGGATGGTGCAGTGAGCTAAAAAACGATGATGGCTCAAGCCCTGATCTTTGGACTGGGTAAGAGTGGTCTGCTTAATTCAGACACTCTGTTCATCACCACCCCCTTTTCTGAATCATTTTGTCCACCATAAGCGTGGAAGGGTATACTCAGATGTGAGTCCCTTGCTCATTGCACCATCAGGATTCAAGCAAGCCGGGCCGACGACGGCTGAAATGCCAGAAACCGGTCCCCGGAAGCTTGTTTCCTTCCCAGTATAAGAATTGGCTTGGTAGTTTGGTTTGCCCTGTTCCCATCATGCACTGGGACAGGAACAGACTAATTTGCATGTAGCCGGGTTCTGAGCTGGGATGGTGCAGTGAGCTAAAAAACGGTGATGGATCAAGCCCTGATCTTTGGACTGGGTAAGAGTGGTCTGCTTAATTCAGACACTCTGTTCATCACCACCCCCTTTTCTGAATCATTTTGTCCACCATAAGCGTGGAAGGGTATACTCAGATGTGAGTCCCTTGCTCATTGCACCATCAGGATTCAAGCAAGCCGGGCCGACGACGGCTGAAATGCCAGAAACCGGTCCCCGGAAGCTTGTTTCCTTCCCAGTATAAGAATTGGCTTGGTAGTTTGGTTTGCCCTGTTCCCATCATGCACTGGGACAGGAACAGACTAATTTGCATGTAGCCGGGTTCTGAGCTGGGATGGTGCAGTGAGCTAAAAAACGGTGATGGATCAAGCCCTGATCTTTGGACTGGGTAAGAGTGGTCTGCTTAATTCAGACACTCTGTTCATCACCACCCCCTTTTCTGAATCATTTTGTCCACCATAAGCGTGGAAGGGTATACTCAGATGTGAGTCCCTTGCTCATTGCACCATCAGGATTCAAGCAAGCCGGGCCGACGACGGCTGAAATGCCAGAAACTGGTCCCCGGAAGCTTGTTTCCTTCCCAGTATAAGAATTGGCTTGGTAGTTTGGTTTGCCCTGTTCCCATCATGCACTGGGACAGGAACAGACTAATTTGCATGTAGCCGGGTTCTGAGCTGGGATGGTGCAGTGAGCTAAAAAACGGTGATGGATCAAGCCCTGATCTTTGGACTGGGTAAGAGTGGTCTGCTTAATTAAGACACTCTGTTCATCACCACCCCCTTTTCTGAATCATTTTGTCCACCATAAGCGTGGAAGGGTATACTCAGATGTGAGTCCCCCCTTGCTCATTGCACCATCAGGATTCAAGCAAGCCGGGCCGACGACGGCTGAAATGCCAGAAACCGGTCCCCGGAAGCTTGTTTCCTTCCCAGTATAAGAATTGGCTTGGTAGTTTGGTTTGCCCTGTTCCCATCATGCACTTGGACAGGAAAAGACTAATTTGCTTGTAGCCGGGTTCTGAGCTGGGATGGTGCAGTGAGCTAAAAAACGGTGATGGATCAAGCCCTGATCTTTGGACTGGGTAAGAGTGGTCTGCTTAATTCAGACACTCTGTTCATCACCACCCCCTTTTCTGAATCATTTTGTCCACCATAAGCGTGGAAGGGTATACTCAGATGTGAGTCCCTTGCTCATTGCACCATCAGGATTCAAGCAAGCCGGGCCGACGACGGCTGAAATGCCAGAAACCGGTCCCCGGAAGCTTGTTTCCTTCCCAGTATAAGAATTGGCTTGGTAGTTTGGTTTGCCCTGTTCCCATCATGCACTGGGACAGGAACAGACTAATTTGCATGTAGCCGGGTTCTGAGCTGGGATGGTGCAGTGAGCTAAAAAACGGTGATGGATCAAGCCCTGATCTTTGGACTGGGTAAGAGTGGTCTGCTTAATTAAGACACTCTGTTCATCACCACCCCCTTTTCTGAATCATTTTGTCCACCATAAGCGTGGAAGGGTATACTCAGATGTGAGTCCCCCCTTGCTCATTGCACCATCAGGATTCAAGCAAGCCGGGCCGACGACGGCTGAAATGCCAGAAACCGGTCCCCGGAAGCTTGTTTCCTTCCCAGTATAAGAATTGGCTTGGTAGTTTGGTTTGCCCTGTTCCCATCATGCACTGGGACAGGAACAGACTAATTTGCATGTAGCCGGGTTCTGAGCTGGGATGGTGCAGTGAGCTAAAAAACGGTGATGGATCAAGCCCTGATCTTTGGACTGGGTAAGAGTGGTCTGCTTAATTCAGACACTCTGTTCATCACCACCCCCTTTTCTGAATCATTTTGTCCACCATAAGCGTGGAAGGGTATACTCAGATGTGAGTCCCTTGCTCATTGCACCATCAGGATTCAAGCAAGCCGGGCCGACGACGGCTGAAATGCCAGAAACCGGTCGCCGGAAGCTTGTTTCCTTCCCAGTATAAGAATTGGCTTGGTAGTTTGGTTTGCCCTGTTCCCATCATGCACTGGGACAGGAACAGACTAATTTGCATGTAGCCGGGTTCTGAGCTGGGATGGTGCAGTGAGCTAAAAAACGGTGATGGATCAAGCCCTGATCTTTGGACTGGGTAAGAGTGGTCTGCTTAATTCAGACACTCTGTTCATCACCACCCCCTTTTCTGAATCATTTTGTCCACCATAAGCGTGGAAGGGTATACTCAGATGTGAGTCCCTTGCTCATTGCACCATCAGGATTCAAGCAAGCCGGGCCGACGACGGCTGAAATGCCAGAAACTGGTCCCCGGAAGCTTGTTTCCTTCCCAGTATAAGAATTGGCTTGGTAGTTTGGTTTGCCCTGTTCCCATCATGCACTGGGACAGGAACAGACTAATTTGCATTTAGCCGGGTTCTGAGCTGGGATGGTGCAGTGAGCTAAAAAACGGTGATGGATCAAGCCCTGATCTTTGGACTGGGTAAGAGTGGTCTGCTTAATTCAGACACTCTGTTCATCACCACCCCCTTTTCTGAATCATTTTGTCCACCATAAGCGTGGAAGGGTATACTCAGATGTGAGTCCCTTGCTCATTGCACCATCAGGATTCAAGCAAGCCGGGCCGACGACGGCTGAAATGCCAGCAAACGGTCCCCGGAAGCTTGTTTCCTTCCCAGTATAAGAATTGGCTTGGTAGTTTGGTTTGCCCTGTTCCCATCATGCACTGGGACAGGAACAGACTAATTTGCATGTAGCCGGGTTCTGAGCTGGGATGGTGCAGTGAGCTAATAAACGGTGATGGATCAAGCCCTGATCTTTGGACTGGGTAAGAGTGGTCTGCTTAATTCAGACACTCTGTTCATCACCACCCCCTTTTCTGAATCACTCATTTCTTTGTGGCAGATTAAAAGAAAATGCATGAATTCACACCCCCATTTTGCGTCCGATTGAGTCACTTTTTAGGCACAACCAAGATGCAAAATCGAATTTGATGAATCTTATAATGCGCTCAAATGTATGTACCTGTGAAATGTGTGTGAAGTGTTAAGATCTGATGTCCCTTCTTGTGATATTACTTCCTGTGTGGTCACTTGCTGTGATGACGTGCAGTGATGTCAAACACCATGAGGTAACTTGCAAACTGCCTAACTTGGTTCGTCCCCCAATTCCTTTTTTTAGGACTTGTATGGCCTGCCCTGAATCCATAGGAATACATGTGTGTTCTTGCTCTCTCACTTGGGTGCTCCTTAACCCCTCAAATACCTGTCCTACATGTACTCTCTGTTTCAACCTCTTCCAGTCACCAGCTCGTCCGTTATTTCTCCCACCCCTCCCTGCTTGGCTTTTCTGCTTTAATGTTCTCTATTTTTATCCTTCCTCTCAGTGCTTAAATTGAGCAGGAGCTTTCCGGTGCTGAGCACCTGCACTTAATTGATTTCCGGTGCTCGGCACCGGCACCTATTTGTCAACACCACACTTAGGGCAGTCTGCCACAAGGTGGCACTGCTCATGTAATTTAGAGATGAGCTGTATAACGGTTGTTTACGAAAACAATATTCATTAAACAAATTACTAATACCTGCCTCCCCAGCCATTCCTTTAGATTTAGAGACCTGGAATAATATGAACTGGCGCATTTACATGCGAGAGAGATGGTTAGTAGTTGTTTTGGCAGCAATAACAGGGGTGATGGGAGGTGCAAGCTCCAATGGCCTCTCGGTCAGAGCCCTGGCACTTAATATTTTACAAATTAAGCACTGCTTCCTCTCCTCCTCAAACCCTTCCGTTGCTCGCTTGCCTGTCCCTTCCGCGTTGCTCGCCCCTTGCTCTTCCTCCCCAGCCTCTCCCATTGTGATTTTTGCATTCTTAAAAACAATTCTTTCTAAACCTTTGTTGAAGGGCTCACAGCTGCTGCTTCTGAACAGCTTCTGGACCACTTTGTCATATAGTTACTGCTTACCTATATACCGTGTTAAGTTAGCATGAGCTTATTAAATGTTTAAACGCCATTTTTCCTTTTTGCTGCTTCTGCACCCGGCACATAATTGTTGTTTTAGCTTTCAGCCTAGAAGAGCGTTGTGATTTACGTGAGAATAATATGTTATTGCTCTGATCTCAGCTTTGCTTGGTAAACTATGTCTGTACAGTGAGTGCTGAAGCTTCAAGGATAACTTGACACAGTATTGTTGTGAGGTCTGATCTTCGCACCTTCATAGACATAACATAAGTGCAGCTTCTGCCAAATTTTAGCTTTAGGCGCGTTTTATATTGCTTTGCTTAGAGCACACATACACACTTGATGCGGTTTGCATGCAGAGAGCTGGTGGAAGCTGATGTGATCTCTTCACACTAGGATCTTGAGGTATGGGCCCGCCCTGCTAAAACCCAAAGAGACCTTCTTAGATATTAATATAATATGCTAGTTAGGGAGGGTGAGAATTAGGTGTTGTTAACCCTTATTCATTACAGCATTTTAGCATGCTGTCACCTTTTGCTTTCTATGGACTAGTAACTATGCTGATAACTTTGCTTCTGATAATATGTTTCCTTGTATTATCTAAGATACTGCGTTTGAGAAAACGGCATTAGTAAATAAATATTTCAAATGTGCACGTGTCCTCATTTACTCCACGTTCTGGTTTGAAATGATTGTATAACGAAAGAGTGCTCATGTGTTCCACGTGACCTGAGGTATTGTAAGTTCATGTTCTGGTTTGTCTGAACATTGGGAGTTTGTTATGACCAATGAGACACTGTAGCTAGCTCGGTAAGGGGAATTTGGGTACTGAGGTGAGTTTTGGGCCACCCTAATTCACTGAGGTTCCAAATCTCTATGCACAGTTCTGTAGGAGATCGGAATCCCTGCTACAACTTTGTTTTCATTTCACACATATTTAATATTGTTTTTTAATTTACAGATCCAAGATGGGTGTAAACTATCAAGGAAAAGTAAAAAAAATGGCTGCCGCGTGATGTCATATACATTTGCATTCTTTGTCACTCATGCACGCATATGCATCATCACGCCGCCATACCACAGCGTCAAGACACATATGCCTCGAAGCGTGAAAGCACATGCTGGCAAAACATGTTTGCCTGCATGAAAAAACTTTTCCTTTTTTCAAAAATCTTTTTTTCTTTCTCTTTTTAGCATTGGCAAAACATATTGGCAAAGCAAATAGGTCTTCATTCAGAGCAAAATGCTGAAGTTTAATAGCTTGCCTATGCTTGTTTATTTTGAGTTATAGCTTGTAACGACTCTCTTTCTTGATGCCCAGATGCGTACGTTTTCATTGCTGTTCATTTAACATTTTCTATAATATCTTCAGTAACAAATGGATAATATTTGTAAATAATTTTCTCCTATTTTGGTTTGTTGTAATTTTGCAGGCTCCTAGCCCGTATCTGGTAGACAGACTGCGCAATCACGATAGAGTAAGGCTCATTGTAGAAACGGGTAAAATAACATTCTGTGAAACTTCTGCCTAATATGTGTGAATGTTCAATATGAAGTGAAAATTGTACTACCACAGATGACGCTAGCTGTTGAAAGCCCGCAGGAGAAAATTAGCCATCACGCTGAAGTTTTCCTAGTTTCAGGCAAATTTAAACTGATGCCAAAGCATTCTTCTGGCCCCTTAATATGTTATTTTACTTTGAACCCTTGAACTATGTCTTGCCGTATACATTATATAGATGGTAATTTCAAACATAAATCATCTTTTGTATAGTTGTAGCAAACTGGGCCTTTTAAAAAAATAGTCATGTATCTGAGCAGCAACAGAATCGTTGTCAAATGAAGATGGTAAAGAAAATAAAGCATTTAATTTCTAAGGGGAATAGTCCAGTACAAATGTTATGGCATGGGTAAATCAGGCAGTTGCGCAGGCCCCCACCTGCCAAGTGGCCTCCTGGTAAAAGTGAGTGGGACATTTGAAATTCCATTCATAAGATCCAGGTTATTTTTCTAGTTTGACATTAGCATGCCTAACAAAAGCATATGAGCAAATGTACTATTATTTCACAAAATGCCAAGCAGCGACCAACACTGTTGTGTGGCCTAGTGTGAAAGGGAGAGAGCAGGACAGCACCACGTTTAGTAAAATATCGCACTGCTGCTCTTTTCCGAAGAACCAATGCACAATTTGTTGCTCTGAGCCATGCACACACCTTTTCACCTTAGTGAAAATGAGAGTCCCTGAGTCTAGCAAAAGTTTAGTACTGGAATTTGTATTCTAGTATAAAACACTATGCTCAGACAAACGTTAAAACTTTTCTCACTTTGTGTGTGTGATGTACAGTGCAGCATACATGCACATCTGGTAAGGTTTGTAGAAAACATAGAGTTTCTCCTCAAGGAGGTGTAGTTTTTTGGCACTAAGTCCTGACTACATATGTTACTATATGGGACTTTGCACCAAAACCAATGGGTGTTAGCATGGAAATGCCTCTGTACAGACCATGAGATGCCGCTTGACGCAACGTAATGCAAGGTATAACAGACCCTTTTTTTGCTACTTTTAGGTAACTTTCCAGCACTTTGCACCGGTTTACATTACCTTTGACAACTTCGCACCAGCATAATGTGATGAAAAATATATCTCATAGTGTACACACCTGGCCTGCCCAACCATAACCCTCACACTGTCAGGCAGCTGGTAACAATTACATTGAAAAGTAATGTTTCTGAATTATCTCTCTCAACTGCACTCTTTATCTGTACAGATCTATGTATCTACATCCTCTCTTTCGATCTGAGCTCTCTCTAACCCTCCTTTGACTAACTCACCTCTCTCTTAATGTACCTCACTTGACTTCATCCACCTCTGTCTCATTAGTTTGCCTCTCTATCACTCTTAGTGCCTACCTCTATATCTATCACTTTCAATTCTATTTCTGTACTTCACATCTCTGTACCTCATCCCTCTCCCTATATCACACTGCTCTTTTTCCATCTGCCCTTCCTATATCCCACCGCCATGTACTTCACTTCTCACCCAAACACATCTCTATATTTCCTTCGCTTTTCTCTCTCTCTTTCTCTCTCTCTCAATCTCTCAATCTCTCCCTCTCCATGTCTCTACTACTTTAACCCTCTCTCCCTCTCCCTCAGCCCTCAGCCCTCTCTTTACCTCCCCACTTACCACCGCCCCTCAATCTAATTTTTCTCGCTACCTCCATAAAACCTCCCCTTTCTCTAGCCCATAGCTCAATCTCTCACAGACTACCTAACCTCTACAATTACCTCACATCAGTCCATAATCTCCCTTTTCGGCCTACCTTTCATCTAATTTCTGTCCCCTTCCTTCTCTAAAACTCTTACTCCTTTCTGGCTATTTCTATTCAGCCACCCCTACCTCATTTTCTCTATCATCTACATCTCTCTCTCTTTCGCTCTCTCTCTCTCTCTCTCTCTCTCTCTCTCTCTCTCTCTCTCACACACACACACACACACACACACGCGATCACACGCACATGCACACACACATGCACACACACACACACACACACTCTCTCTCTCACCATCAACTAGCTCTTTCCCTCTTTATAGATTTATTTAACTCTCTTCCTCATTCACTGTCTCACAATTTTGTCCACCTCTGTATAAACCTAGGCTAAGCGAACCACACATTGGGGTACTGTTTTCACCAGGAAAGTGTGGGAGCACCGGAGAAGTTTCTCTCACAGAAATTTATGGAAATTTAGGATTTTAGGCAAAGTTTGAGATTTTCAGGGCATTATGGGTAAGAAAAGATAATGGGATCGATGCAAGGCACAGCACCCTGGACTCCCCTAGGCTTCTAGTTTTAACAATGTCTGTTCTTGGTGGATTCCTGAACCCAGACCCGCATTTCGCAGCCACCCCATCACTAAAACAAGTTTGTTTTTTTTACAGGAAATGATGATGTTTCCACATGTTTGATATTTAAAAGTGAGATGTAGAAACATGTAATGTTGCGTATTAGGGATTTTTGTGTCACCAGCGTTAATTCCACAAAAGTGGGATAGCATTTTATTGTGAGAAATGTGGGAGCACATAATAGTATAACATTTTTGAGTATAAATTGATTTTTTCTCCATTATTGGCTTTCAAATGTAAGCCAATGTGGAACAAAGATTAAAAAAAAAATCAAATTGCCCTCTGAATCTCATCATAGTGCAGGTGACAGGAGGTTCAGAGGGGGACACATAGCCACTATTCCTAAACTCAGTATCTTGTACACATTTAAAAAATACATAGGTTTCCGTTATACCTATTTTTAATTCATTAGATTTTACCATATGAATTTCTGCATGGTCTGTAAACAATGAAAAATCCTTACTGTCTGCAGCTCAGTTGCTGGCATTGCGTACCTCATGTTTTTGAACAACCAACAAACACAATACATACCTGCAATCAAAAGGGTCTGACAGAAAATGTCATCACTTTTCCGATTCACAATGGGGTTCACAACTGTTTCTACCATAAAGTGCAGGTAGGTTGAAACTTGAAAAAATAGAATAAATTGTCCAGCAGCTACACAAATGTAAAAATAATGGTAACAAAATTGTTTTTGTTTTACAACTTTATTTACTACTGAGAGTTGGAAAGATGGTGATCTTGATACAGCAAGCATATTGTTGATGCTATTTTTAAAACAAAATTTTGGGAACATGCCCTTTTTATGTTTTTTTGCAGAATTTTATGGCTGGTTTTTAGATTTTGTACTGTTGTCCAGTGCCTAGGGTTCCGAGGCCTAAAACATGTAGAAAACAGCTAATCCCTGATAGTTTATTTAAGTTTCTATAATGCAATAGCATCAGGGCCGGACTGGGAACCAAAACCGGCCCTGGCAAAGTGCTCGGCCGGCCCCCCCGCCCCCCGGGCGGGAGGGGGGCGAGCGCTTTGCCAGGGCCGCTTTTCAGACGATTTTGTTACAGGGCAGATTTTGCAGCTATGCTGCAAAAACGGCTCTGCAACAAAAACGGCCCCCAGGGCCCAAAACCGGCCCCCACCCTTGCAGCCGACCGGGGGATTGCCCGGTGCCCACAACGGCCAGTCCGGACCTGAATAGCATCTGATGTACAAACTCCACCCATGACATAAGAAGTTAAAGGTCACCTGTGTTCTACACCATTTATTGCACCATGCACTAGTGCAACCAGCCAAATATGAGTCGATGCCTATCTTAGCAGTTTAATTGCTGTGGTCTAGAACCTGCACCCGACCTCCCAAAATAACCCTTTATGTCAGGAGAAAAACTTCCTTTTCAATATTGCAGCCCACATGGCAAGATGCCTGATATTTAAAAGTAAGACATGTAGTAATGTAAAGGTAGCAATTCTGGCTGGCCCACACTGGGATGTGATATTAAATAATAGGCCTGCTATCTCCAGTAAGGGATCATCTGGAAAAATGATTATACAGCGATTTTTTATATTTATTTTTTATTTTTACTGTAAGTCCAACTCAATGCTGATTTTAGATTTTTTTATAAAAGTTACATTGTCCCTGCCTGAAGTACGTGAAGGATAATTTGCATTAGCTCTCTGTAGAGCAGCCAGTGAAATGCCCCTGATGGTGGTGTGAAAACTGCTCCCAGAGCTGAAGACAAAGGCTTGGGTGTGGGGATGTGTTTTTATTACCCTGGCAGGAATACCAGTTGAGGTAGGCCTCAGGAACTTAATTTACTTCAAATTGGCCTTCCCTGTGACACACAAATGTTAGACAACACCTGGAAAGACCCCAACTTTTGTACCCCCATTCAGGCAGGCATCAAACACAGTGCCTTCAAACTAAATTGTTTGATGTGACCAAGTAGGTGGGGACTGCTCATTACCCTGTCCACACCTCTGGGTGGTCACACAGCCTCTGCACAAGTGATATTAAATATGAATTCTGCTATCTCCAGTAAGGTATCAGCTAGAAAAATGGATATCACCCTATTTTTTATATTCACTAAAAGCCTAAATACATGGCGAAGTGAGATTTTTTTAAAATAAATATTAAGGGAAAGTAACTTTTAGTAAGGTACCTTGTCCCTGCCTGAAGCATGTGGGGGCTAATTTGCAATAGCTCTGAAGAGAAGCCATTGAATAGCCCTTGCTGATGTGAGAAAACAGTTCCCAAATCAGAGACAAAGTCTTTGGTGCAGGGATGTGTTTTCTCCTGGTAGGAATGACAGTTGAGGTGGGCCCAGGTACTTAATTTGCCTCAAATGGGCCTTCCCTGTGAACTGCAAATGTTTGGTAATACTTGGAAAGTCCCCAGCTTTTGTCCTCCTTGTCGGGCAGGCACCAAACACGGTAGGAGCAAAGCTTCCCTAAAATTTGTTTGACCTTACCAAGGAGAAGGGGATTGTTCATGACCTTGTCCACACCTCTGGAGATCACACAGGCTCCCCCAAGGGGATGCCAAGCTGATGAGGGGGTGATTCTCTTAAAACCGTCCCACCTGGTTCTGGTACAGAGAGGACCTGGCCTGACAGTTTGTGCTGGGCTGTTCTCATGGAAAGCAGGGTTAAGACTGATTTGCATATGGCTGGGTTTAAACTGGAATGGCATGGAGAGCAAAAATAAAATGGATTTGGACCCAAATCTTTGTAGAGGGGTGAATGTTTTAACATTCTTTAACATGTTGTCCATCAATTGTTCTTTTTGCATTTGTCACCCCCCAGTCAGGCAGGCAATGAACACAGTGGGAGGAAAGCTGCCCCCAAACTATTTTGAACTGACCAAGGAGGAGGGGACTGCTCATAACGCTGTCCACACCTCTGGGTGGGCTCACAGGCTTTGCACAAGGGGAGAGGAGTTTCTCCAGCTTGAATTTTGAGCATGAGAGGCAGTGTTGGATTGGTTGCAGTACTTCAAAAGGGAACTGGTGTAAAGGTGAGTAGATTACCCCTGGAAAGTTTATCCCATTGGCTGCAGAGGGGCCACCCACTAGCTAAAGCCAGGAATAAATGTGCCATCCTCAAACACCCTTTTCAGAGCACTGCTGGACTTGCCAATGGGTATTTGATCGCCTGAGCCTGAAGCACTTGGCATCTGTGACCTCTGAGAAATACCTGAGGAGGTTGGGCCCTCTCCACTTGAAATTCAAGGACACAAAAGTCTCAAAGAGCCATAATGCTGATCCCTGAGGGCATGATGTAGAGTTTAGCAGATGGGATACTCTGACACAAATGCAATGGATATCCCATCCACCATATTACAAGCGCATTTTATCCCATGGCTCTTGTAATACGGCAGACAGGATATCTTGTCATGTTTGTGACCAGGTATCTCATTTGCCTAACTCTAAATCAGGCCTCTAAGGCCTGATTATGCATTTGACAGTGTGATGGCCCTGCATCCGCACCTCCAAACCTGTGTGAAGACCGCCCGCCCTATAATTCTTTTTTTAGTATTAGATTGGTATTACCTTTGACGTACCTATAGCTGTGCCTATAAAATAGGCACCGCCATGGGAACATCAAAGGAAGTTCCAGCACGAAATGGACTTAAAAGTCTATGCTGTGCTGGAACTTCTGTGCATGAACACAGGCGGGCGCACATGGGCGGAAGGCACAAGGGGGCCCTACGGGACCCCCTTTCTTTCTTCATCCACCACTGTTTTCATGGAAGAAAGACTTCCTTGAAATCAGTGGCTGTGATGAAAGTCGTTATATGCTCGGCGGGGCCGTGGTACTCCCACTAAGCATATAGATACCTCTAGAGTGCCGCGCCACCACCAGGGAACGGCAGTTCCCTGGTGGAGTCAGTGGTCCCAGGGTGGCACGACTAATAGGGTGGTAATGTGGAGGTCGCAAGACCACCACCACGCCACCACGAGTCTGGCGGTCTTAGGACCTCCAGAATCATAATTGGGCCATATGTATCAACCAATTTAGCGTTCGCAAACGGGCCGATTCGCATAATCGTCCTGTGTGCGAATGCAAAAAGGGCTTTTTACATGTATCAAACCATATTTTGAGATCTGGTAACCTGTTACCGAATCGCAAAATGGTTTTGTGATTCGGTATTTGGAAGGGGTGTGTTTGAGGACGTCCCTTCCAATTAGCGAATCCTAATGGTATGTAAGAATGCTTTGTGACCATGAATGAGGTTGCAAAACATTCACATTTTACCACCTACTGCAAGTAGGTAGTAACGCATTCGCATAATGTGAGGGAACCTTTCATTTTTTTTTCCTTTAAGGAAAACGAGCAGCATTTAAAAAAAAAAGTGCTTTATTTAAAAGCAATCACAGACATGTTGGTCTACTGACCCCAGCTTTCCACCATCCCCTTGATTTTAGCGTTCCTAGGGGGTCGCAAATTGTGATCTACTCATTAATATTAATGAGTTGTTAGATTTGTGAGTCACTAGGAATCGGTCTATGAAACTCATGGAGTTTCATACATTGGAAATTGCGATTGCCTAATTGCGATACTCAGAAAATTGCAATTAGGTAATCGCAATTTCCAAATTTGATACATGTAGCCCTAAGTGGTTTTTTTCCATGGGGAAAATTATCTTCCTCTATTGAAGCACTTTCCCTTAGACCTCCATGTATTTTTAGTGTCCTCTGACCCTATTCCCAAACTATAAATTTACATTTGCTTGTCCTTGAATGGACTTCATGTTACAATGTTTTCACAGAGGGCAAATACCTGCAAAAAGATTGTGAACATAGACCAGCTTGCGAGTTTTAGGTGTTTGCAGCCTTTGGCACGCAGATCCATCCTGAAAAGCTGCGCTGAGCGGATTTGGTGACACCAAACCCTGCCAAACTGGCGCATCTTCCCTGCGCTAATATCTTATTTTTGTTTGCAAATCTGTATCATGCTTGATATATCGACTGACACGAATTGTTAGGAGAGTAATTAGCCAAATATCCAAGTGGTCGCAAATTTGGTGTCGAAAGGTAGTAAGTTGGTATCGCTAAAGTTCCCCGCCTTCACAGCACTATAGAGGCTGTACAATTTCATTGTCGATAAATAAATGAATGTATGCCTGCCTGTCTGCTATTCTGGAGCCTTTATTTCTAAAATGCCCGTGAATATGATTCTGGAATGATGTGGCAGTCTGGCAAGTTTTTTTTTTACAGTGACAGCTGTTATTGACGTCAAAGGCAATTGCTAATAAAATGTTTCCAATGACAAATCGGAAATATTAAACAATTAGTTCAGCTTGTTTTGGCATAGTTAAGTGTGGTTTAATATTTTCAAACTACTGTGCACGCACTATATTCCCGAAATCAATGGTTTGCCTTGTGAGTTTCCAGTAGAGGCAGAGCACAGTCCAACATCTCGAAAAAAAGGAATTGGGTTTCGGCTACAGCTTAACATTTGTTCACAGCTCAAAAGAAACCCATTCCGTCCTTATCCTTTTAATTATAAATTGTCTTCTTATTTGTCGCAGCATATATACACTTTTACCGTTTTTATAAAATATTGCTCACAATATTAACGGCATATGCAAAAAGTATAAATACAAAAGTGCAAAGTAAATAAGAACAAAAATTGATTTAATTGATTCATCGTTGCCTGAGTTAAGTGACATTGCAACTTAAACTAATTATCACTTCACATGATATACAGCAGTCTAGCAATACGTGTATTTATTTATTCCAATATTACCAGTAAACCCTGCTCCATGTTTAAAAAAAAAAGAATGCTTGGTTTAAGCTAAGTATTGGTAGTTATGTTGTCTATCTCCCAGATGAAAGTGATGGCAAGATTCATGAAACTGAAAATCAAATCAACGTTGGCGCAACCAGCATGGCCTCTCTTTCCCCCTACATTACCAGTCAGTCATAAAGGAATGAGTTTCATTGTCAGGTGATAGTCACAGGCGTCTATGCTTGGGCCAATGCAGTGCACATCTCTTTATCCTTTCTTACAGACCTCCGTTTGCTGAGCAAATAAGCATTGGCATAGCCAATAGGTATCGCCCTTTAGACCTTATAAGTGTTTAGCCATGCAGCATATTATCCTGGGTGTTCTAGATTTATTCACCTCTTAAGGGTCTTTACTACAGTGTCAGCAATTCATCTGGGCAAGTTGACCCCAGAGAAACAAGCAGAGCCAGAGCATGCATGCCCCGATTCGGAAGAGCTCCTGGCTGAAAGGAAGCACACATGCGCACAGGAACATCTGAAGGACTTTCGGGTCCCTAGGCCTAACGTATATTGGGGGCCCCTGTTTGGAAAAACTTTACATTTATGATCCAGTTTCAGCTGTTTGATGCTCTCTTTGGCCAGGTCACTGCCAGTGCACAGCCACACTCATCCACATTCTAAACTCGTTTACATCTAATATTCAGGGATAGTGATATGTGTTTTCAATATTTTAATACAGCTGCAGTTCACTAAAATTACTGCTATAATCTCTTTGTCACCCTTCCACTTAGCGTATGTGAGGTCCTGTGTTGATCTAAAAGAAACTTTTTGTATGTATGTTGCATGAAACATAAACACATTTCTCTGCAAAAAGTCTGTAATAGACTCTTACACACAACCCACCTTAAAAATAGATTAAAGGAAAACAGCATGTAAAGTAATCTGTTTAAGAATTGTTAAAGATCATTGAGGCAAGACTCTCTGCACAACAGAGGTGGCTCTATCAGAGGGCCCCCTGAAAGGCTGGAGCCCTGGACCAAAGCACACTTTGCCCATGCCATTAAACATCTCTGCATGCGTACTTCAGAACTACAAGGAGTGTCGAGACAGGGGTAAACAAAGCGATGTACTCAGTGAAATTTGAGCTCTTCCCCTTGCCGGTAACATTCAAGGTGGACTTTGAAATGTAAATTAAAGGCCTGATGATTTGAGGTTGAATACAGTAGTGATGGGACTCCGCTATTAATAATGTGCTTATGATTTCTTGTATGATATGTGTCTGAACCTTTGGATTTGAAAAACCATTTGTAAATTTGTTTTGTAAATTTGATTTTTAAAAATGGTATACTTTTATGATTCTGTTGAATCGAATAAAGTTATTTATGATGATGACTCCGCTAACTGTTAAACAATGGACATTATTAAAAGTATTCAAACTGTACCTAATGAGCTTCTCTTTGCCCAAAAGGGTAAGCTTTTTGTATGGTTTAAACTTTTACTTTTTTGGTTGGTTTTACTCTTTAGAAAGGGTCCCTCTGTCACACATTACGCAGTTGAATGTCATGTAGATTGAAACCATGGGCATGCCACACATAAGCAATCTTAAAACTTGGCAGCTATGTATTGTCAGGTATGAAACAGGAACCTTAATGTCTGTTAAGTAACCAATAAGAGACGATTCACATTATGATGAACGCAAATAATATTTGTTCCAAGCACAAAACGAGGCCATTATTCCCTTCTTACACTTCGTCATAAGTGAACCGTTTTAATTTCCCCCAATTGCAATACGAGTTTTGTAATAAGATGTTCCTATTGTACAGCAACATTAACTCTACAACAGTTCAGTTGGCCATCACAGCACTGCAGGAAACAGAACACCCACACCATCCTAATGTGCAGTGCACTCAAGAACACAATACTACCTAACTATTGTGCACATAATGCTCATCACACCAGTAGAGTGACACAAAGCACCGGAACCACAATCACCCAAGAAGTAGTCTCCACCTACACCAACATTAACAGAACCTCCACTGTACCTAATGCCCAAATCAATCAACCATGGACACAGAGCACTTCAATTGTAATGTTAATAAATTGCACAGTGAAGTCAGCAAAATCTAATGCAGTATGCACACTACAACTTACCTTCCACCTAATTTACTACTAGCAAAAATAGTGTCAAGGAAAGGGTGTCATGGGTCCTGATACAAACAAGGCTGTCTCCTGCCCTGTCTGCTTTATTTGTTCCTTGCCGCTAAGTAAAATGTGACAACGTGGTGGGCGGTGTAGCGTTGGGGGTGGGGGGTTGGACTATCTTTTCAAAATCATACTTCGGCCGACAAACCCCCACAGCCTCCAAAACATTATTCATAGTCTAATTGACTTGAAATGGATCCTCCAGGATCCAAGAGAACACTCATTGGACACTTAACAATGCGAGCAGTACGGAGGGAACCTATTCCCAAGCAGTCAACATAATTTACTTAACGCGCAATAACCATGTTGATTGGTCACAAACAAGTTGCATTCAACATGCAACTTTACTACAATCCGCTGCCGAACATACCTTGTCTAAAATGAAAAGCAGCGCCAATAAGCAGTGGGTAATTAGCAGTTGGGGTTCATGAATCATGAAAAGAAAGCACATACTTTTATGTCCACACATGAAATGCCCACCTGAGTATGGAGAAGGGAATCTACACATAGTAGGCCAGCTTTACGAATGTAAACTTAAATCTAAGTTTAGACCTGCAGTCTAGGTTTAGACCTGGAGTCTAACTTTAGACTTAAGGTCTAAAGTTGGCCTCAAAGTTTAAGTTTAGACTTCAGATCTAAAGTTAGACTTCAGGTCTAAACTTAGACTTCAGGTTTAAACTTAGGCTTCAGGTCTAAGTTTACCTTTGTGAATTGGGCCCTAAGTTTAGACTTCAGGTCTAATGCTAGACTTCAGGTCTAAACTTAGACTTCAGGTCTAAATTCAGACTTCAGATCTAAAAGTAAGGCCCACTTCACAAAGGTAAACTTAGACCTAAAGTCTAACTTTAGACCAAACGTTTAACTTTAGACCTAAACTCTAACTTTAGACCTGAAGTCTATCTTTACACCTGAAGTATAAGTTTAGACTTGCAGTCTAAGTTTAGATTTCAGGTCTAAAGTTAGACTTCAGGCCTAAAGTTAGACTTTAGGTCTAAATTTAGACTTTAGGTTCAAACTTAGACTTGAGGTCTAAGTTTTCGTTTGTGAACCGGGCCCTGTGATTGGGACACATGTGCAGTCTGCTCTTTCCTGCAAGTAAGACATGCGCTAACCAACTGAATGTCATTTAAACGCCCCTGTGTCTCTCGTACCTGCTGCCACCTCTGCAGTTTTGCTGTCCTGTTGCCCAGCCAAAAATGTCTCCACCATTAGCAAACCCAGCTATCCATCCCTTCCATGTTGCTGGGTGGACATAAAGCAACATCCGGTGCAGGTGCAACTGCAGCAGATGGCTGGCAGAAGCCGATCGTCAGAGTCACATGACAAGAAAGCATCCCGTTTTTTCTTTGCTTCCATGGGTCACATAGATACATTTTTTGCTGCTCCGTTAGAGAGGACTTCCTGTAGAATGCGATGTCACATCTCTATGTATAATGGCGCTCTCATAAATGCGGAGGCCAAATTTGAAATAGAACACTATTTTTTATCAGAACTATATAGTCTAAGACTAAATACTGGTGCTACGTATTTTTCCAGAATATTAAACAAAATTATAGATAAAGTGTACATTATTTTTTTTTAACTTGCTAATGGACAAGAATGAGATGTGTTTTCAATAACATTGGACTTTGTATCTTGTTCCACTTTAGTCCAGGATATTTTTTTCCAATTGATACATGCTTTAAGAATGTTCTTTGCAATATGGCTGCTTTATTCTTATATAGTCTGAGGTGGAAGTCTAGTGTCTGACTCCTTCCTATTTCAGCTCAATAGATCTTACAAATAACAGTGAATGAAACCCAGGAACTGGAGCAGTGGTTAAATATGTGATAAGTTCTATACCAACACTATGTTACAAAAAACCACATCACGATCACGCACCACAGTGTGATAAATGTGTCCAATGTTACTCTAACAAACATGAAGTGCGGCACCCGCACCTACCGTCTACCTTCTGTCCACAACAGCAGGCACAGACTGGTGGAGTGTGTCACTGGGATTCTGCAGAGTAACAGAATTATGTTTGGGACCATAGAACCTTAGTAGGCAGGGACCGAGTTATCCTACCACCTTAGTACCCATGAGCCCGGGACCGACTAGCTATAGCGTCTCACTCTCTCAGGAATCGTGGTGACAGGACAAATCTCTCTCCAAGTGTGTATTTGCATGTCTGTGCTTATTTATATGAGAATGAGTATGTGATAGAGCCTGACCAAAACAGAATAACAAGGGGCACAGTTGTTTGACCTTGTCTACCGTGTTCAGACTAAATCTCAGGAAAAAAACACTGGCATCAATCCCTTATCCTTTTCTCCTGCAACGAGACATACCTGCTGCATCCTCTTTTGGATATGAAGACTCTAGCATGAGGATCACTCCTAGGTCAACAATGGTACCACCTCTACCAAAACCAAAGTAGAACTCTGTTAACACTGCAGTGACTGCTGTCATGGCTGAGAGCATTGGAAATAGCTGGTACATGGCATTTTTTCACATCATACAGAGTTTGGTAAGAGCCTCTTATGCATTGCAGATTACAAAACAAAATGTAATTTATCAGTTGTCTTTTGATTACTATATTAAGCTAGATTCTAATACCACTTTGTTGAAAGGAAACTAGTACCTGGTTAACAAATACTTCTTTCTCAATTGCTCTCCTTAAATTTCTTATAGCGTGTAAGTGTATCTATAAAAAAATATCGCAGTGATTACTTTTTATGCTGACATCCTCTATAGAGAGAATAATGAAAATGCATGTTAAAGAACTCACACTGCTACTAACATGCCCTAGAAAAACAAACAAAGATCACAGTATCAGATGAGGTGAAATAACAGCACTCACAATCCAGTAAAGTTCACAAAAAATGCAGAAAATTCAGTCGGTGACTTTTAAAAAATTATTCCCTGGTCAACAAGGTAAGAATAATGATGTACGTGAGTGGGAGTGGGTAACAAAATTCATGATGCAGAATGTTTCAGTTAATGGTTACTCTCTGATGAATGCAGATGTGTAATACCGAGCTCTGTGTGTGGCGTAATCACTTACATGCTCCAGGGCTGGGAGGAAACAACAACTGGTGACGAGATAGTGGATGCGTAACTTGAGGAATCAAGAGTGCTCTCCCAGAGAGCTTGCTGAAGTTCAGCAAACTGCTTGTGCATGCACACATGTCTCAATCGACCTGAAGTTCGACAGTTGGCATATGTGGAGTCAAAGCGTCACTCGAGCCAATACAAAGTTTTCGAAGAAGACGAAGGCTCTATAGAGAAACTTCTTCATCGCCAGCCATAAACCTGCTGGTATGACCGTGAAAGAGGTACTGTGCCACAATGCAACATAGAGCCATAATCCTTAAGGCAGCGACAGCCAGATACACAGAAATGCTAAAGGCAGTTAAACCCAGGTACATAGAGCTCATTTGTGCTTACCACAACCAGAGTAAAGAGAGTCAACCGACCTGAGCAGCCGGCGAAGTGACCCAAGCGAACGCCCAGGGGTTGTGCTTACAGAGCCGTCGTTACTTGAAGCGGCAAACCACCAAAGCTGCTGGGTGGGCTCATCACAACTCAAAAGGTCTTCAAGAATTTGAAAGGCTCTAATAAACTTGGGGGAAAAAGGCCACACACCATCAACTTGGCTGCGTCGACCATGATGAAGCACATCATTGGGGTTTAGATATGGTGTGAATGGAGCAGGTCCGAGTGGGCAGCAGATGGTGCTGGAGAGGGCTTCACTCTCAACATCAGTAAGTGTCACAACTCGTTATGACACCAACACGTTCCTGAAACCACCTCTTCGATTTAATACCACCAAGAAGCAGAATATTGGTGCCAGGTGGACTGCATGGAACGAAACCTTTAATGATTTCATTGATGCACTTGAAAAAGTTGATAACAAAAAGATCATCAAATATCTCAAGAGTCATGCATGTGAAGGAGTAAAAGAAGTAATAAAGAACATATCACAAGCTG
This sequence comes from Lissotriton helveticus, assembly GCF_964261635.1. Taxonomy (NCBI): domain Eukaryota; kingdom Metazoa; phylum Chordata; class Amphibia; order Caudata; family Salamandridae; genus Lissotriton; species Lissotriton helveticus. The sequence continues at coordinate 1,450,885,546 of NC_136069.1, read as the reverse complement.
ATGAAGTCTCATGCCGTCAAATCAAAGAGGCGCTAAATATCAAGTTCAATCCAATGCCGAATGTCTGTTATGAAAAATACATTTTTAACAAAAAAAGGCGGAAAGCTGGTGAAACAATTGATGTGTTTGTTGAAAGATGGATATGCTCATCAAAGATTGTAAGTTCAACAAAGTCAGTGATAAAGAAGCCATATGTCTCAGAGTCATAGATAGTTGCCTTTCCAATTCATTCAGATGACAAATGCTGAGAGAGGCGCTCAGTCTGGACTGAGTGCTCATGGCTACAAGAGCAGAGGAACGTGCTGATAGACAAGCTGCTGACATGGAGGCCGGATCTGCCCAGAGTGAATAAGCACTGGACATGAAAAGTAAGCAGAGACACAAGTTCCTGGGCCACAAGGTGATGATTCTGAAGAAAAAAACTGTGCTTCAGATGTAGATTTTCCTTTCCACATGAAAGCAGATTTCCTGCCATTGGATAAGTATGTAAAGGTTGCATGAAAGAGAACGATGTTTAAATGCTTTGAAGCAGTGGGGCGACACTCCATGCCCTTTTCATAAACACAAGTGTGAGAAGTCTTGTTTACAGTTACTGGCACAGCACTGATGGGCACTTTCGTGTTAGAGATTATTGTTGGTCTCTCGCCATAATTTTCCACGAGGCTTCTTTTGTTAAACAGCAAAGAATTTCTATTTTTATACTATGCTGTTTTCTTCTTGAAAGTTAGAATAGGTAAAATCCTGCAAAGCGTGTTTATGAAAGTTAACGTCAGAAGTCACCGATTGTAAGTTATTACAAGCAACCTTGTATGGTTTTTTATTGCAGGCATGGTCTAAAGTCAGAACGTGCCTGTTACGAGGAAATACAACTGTTCTCATTATAAATATATTTCAGTATCCTTATTGTTGTAAGAGGCAAAATATATCCATTATAAAAATATACTTAGTAATCTCCTTATATGCTAATAGATGTTCACATTCCTTTGTCCATTTAAGCTACAAATATTTTGAAAATATGTGGAATCTGTATGATAACAATAACTGTGAGTAATCTTTGGAATTCTACATTAGAACTAATTTTGCAATCTCTTTAACATGATAAATCATGTGTCTTTGTAGCCAAACCTTTCTGTATACTTTCTGTCCATTTTCTTTTCTTTTTCATTTATGCAGATTCTGACACTGTTCCTAATATTCTCCAGACTTAGAATGACAACTTGGAGACAGAAGAGATCACCTTGCCCTCCTTGGATAAAGAAACGTAAAATGATCTCCTGGATATGTTTGGACAATATAATACTCTGCCTATCTTGGCATGGGACAACAATATTAGAGTGTCTCCAGTATATCATCAGCCTGCTTGTTCACCATCAACAGCAAGAAAATGTGAAATATAATATGTCTCAAATATATTAGTGTAATCATCACTTGATGTGAAGGATCTTGTAGGTCATCTCCCAATCTTTAAACAATATACTGTGCTCTGTTGCTTGAGAGCTAGGTTTGCACTATATAAAACACCATTACAAATGTACAACACATACATGCTTCTATGGATCAGGAAGATCCAAAAGTAATATTTGAAATGTGTATCCCCAGGAGATATGAAGAGTGTTGAGCAAGTGAACAACGGGAGGAGACACTCATGAACACTCTGGTAGGAGTCCGAAGTGCCTAAGCCTAAATACGAATTTGGCTGTCATTAGCACATATTTTGGGCTCTAAAGAATTGATGATTCATTTGCAGACATTGACGAAGAAGTAAATAAAAAAGAGCCATAATTAGTATCCAACTTGGAAAAATAGAGCTACAGCTAAAGAATATCAATTCCTCAATTAGTCAAGTCTAAAATGAACTAGAGCACAAGATGGACTCCTTCCTTAACATAATAAGTGTTCTCAAGTAAAACTTTGTTGCTGTTTTAACAACACAACAGACCATTGCCAGGGACTTCAATGCAGTCTTGAAATTGAAATGAATTAATATTTTTATAGATATTACATTTGATATGGAGAAGTAAAGTTTATACAATGAAGGATACTATATCAATGTTAAGTGCCAGTTCTTATTACATTTTAAGAGTGTTCACTTGATATCAAATCCCTGAGTGCACATAGAGATGAAATACCTATTGCTCTTAAAATATTCAGCAGGATATTCATTTAAAAATTAAAACATACAATAACACTTACAACACCTAACAAAAATACATTTTGTCATGCATCTACACCTTCAACATTACCATTGCACACAAACTATGTGTCAGGGGGATATTGTAATGTTGTTAAATTTCATTTTTTTTCTTAGCGTAGAAAGAATCCTGAGTATTGAGGTATACAAGTGTAAAACACATTATGCAGAATATTGCATAATCATGTTTACAAATATTTATCAAGATGATTTCTAAAAGAATATGTTTATTTTAAATAGCACACATATCCACATGGCCATATGCCTGTTCTACATTATACACTTGAGAATGTCTGACGTTGTCAGTATTTGTTGGTCCATGGCAAACATATATGTGTTTCACAAGGACTTGAAAACAAATTATTATATAGTGATAGGTATTTTGTTGGACTTGGCCCTTTATGCAAGGTCACCTCCAGACTTTTTGCTTCCACTCCTCCCAACTTTGCTGAATTTGTTGTGTTGGCCTTAGGGCTCTGTGCACTCTACCCCTGCTAACCAATGCTGAAGTGCTTACGTTCGCTCCTTAAAACATTGTAGAATTGACATATACCCAATCAACAAATTGCATTAACTTATACGTCCATAGTAAAATGGCACTACATATGCTCAGAGCCTGTAAATTAAATGCTATAGTGATCCTGAAGTACTGTTTGTGCCACCCACTTAAGTAGCATTTTAAACATGTCTCATGTCTGCCATTGCAGCCTGTGTATCCAGTTTCAAACTGCCATTTCAACTTGGCAAAATAAACCTTTTGCCAGGCCCAAACCTTCCTTCTGAATACATATACGTCACACCTAGGATAGGCCCTGGACGTCCAGAGAGCAGGGTGCAATGTATTTAAAACATTGGACATGTACTTTTAGGCTTTACATGCCCTGGTAGTGAAAAACACCTAAAGTCTTTTTTCACTACTGCGAGGATTTCCTCTCCCATGGGATAACATTGGAATTACCTTATTACATTTTTAATTGTCATTTTCAAATGGGAACAGGACACCATTTATCATTTGATGTTAGTGTCTTTGGAATTGTAATGAAAAATCCTAACTTATCATGAAGTCAGATTTTAAATTACGATTTTCAAAATACCACTTTTAAAAGTTAGTTTTCTCTGCCTTAGCTGTTTAGTGCATGCAGCCTGTCTCAGGGTCCCGTGACTGGATGCAGTTGACAGTTGGGCTTTGTGTATCCCTCCTAGACAGCCACACACAATATGGAGCTTAGGTGTGTCTGGATGGGTCATCACTGGCAGGATAGGTGGGAGGAGCTAGACCCATCCCCACTTACACTTTAATAGGCTGTATTCTGCCTTCACACAAAGGGATGAGTACCAGCTAGTATGTAGCCAGGACCAGGAAGACAGGGCACCTGTGCACTTCCAAAGCATGCCTCTAGAAGCTTCTCCCCACTTCAAAGGCACAACTAGGCATAAATACTGGACCTTAAACACCAACTCTTCCGTATACTACTACACCTGTGGATACTCTACCAGGAAAAAGGACTACTGTGCTGCTGAAAGGACTTCCACTCTGCTAGACTGCTGCTCTGAAGGATTGCTGTCCTGTTGTGCTGACCTTCTGCCTGCTGGCCTCTTGCCTGGGTTAGAAGGACTGGACCTGCATCTCTTCTATCCAGAACTCAGAGTTACTCCAAGGGATAGTTGGCTGGCCTCCTAATATGAAGCCTCAGGGACACAACAGGCATCCACCTTGACCTACACCTGAACTCCACCATCTGTGAGTCTGCCCTGCAAAGTGGTGTCACCCCAGTCCTGGACCCTTGGAAGTAGGCTTAAAGTGCTCTGCTAGCCTCTGTGGATCCAGCGGATCTGACTCCTCTCCTCTGCTGTGCGGTGCAACCCTGAGAAGAAGCAATACATCTCTGCTGCTGCATGGATTGGACCCTTCACAAAGACTGGCATCGCCTTGGCAGCCCACAACACCTTTGGAACCACTGCTGAGTGAAACAGCTTCTGTGCATGTTCTTGCTTCCCCCGCCAACAGTGTGCTTGATGACGGTGCCAGACTCTGCATCGCAGCCCCACAGTTCATCTAAGTCGACGCCTCCCCCAACTGCACACCGCGTCCTCGACACAGGACTTTGCACCACAAGCCCTGTTGATGGAATCCTCGACGACGATGCAGCGCCTTGCATCACAGCCTCACCACTTTTTGGAACTGATGCATCGATTTGGCTGCGTGACGCATATTCAATGTTTTTTTTTTTTTTTGGTTAAAATTTTTTATTGAGCAATCATAAAAAAATACAAAGATGGGCCCACAACCACACGGGCTGGCCGCTAAGTCACATAGCACGACACACGAAATAAACAAGCATTTCCGAGGCCAGGCCAAATCATCGAATGAAATTGCTCCAGACATAGGACAGGATACAACAATTTTCTACATAAAACATGAAAATAACAAACACAAAAACAAGGCGAGTGCAGTAATCAAGTCAGCCCAAATAGCAGAGGGGAAGGTCACTAAACAGGAGAACAGACGTAAATCAATGAGATTCGGTAAGGCCGTGAGGGGGGGGGAGCAGGGAGGACAGGAAAATCCTAGAACAGAGTAAAAAGTTCGGGAACGTCGGCCTAAGGAGACAGTGTAACATCGGAGGTGGCAACCAAGGGAGGGGTACAAATTTCTCCACGGTATGCATTCCATTGACCCCAGATTTTCGTCCACGCCCCTGGCCTGCCCCTAGCCACGTAGACTGTCTTCTCTCGGAACATGGACCAGTCCATGTTGTCCTCCCACACCGAAACGTCAGGAGGTCGGGATGCGCCCCAGAGTTGCGCAATGTCGCGCTTCGCGACCATGTAACCCAGGTTCGCCCATCTAGTCTGGGCCACAGAGTAATCGGAGGGTTCCCACACATTCAGCAGGCATCATCGGGCCTCAGGCCGCAGGGCAACACCCGTCACTACAGTCATTATCGCAAGCACATCCACCCAATAGGCCGCCACCACAGGACACTCCCAAAGTATGTGCAGAAAGGTAGCACTCATCCCACAGCCACGCTTACACAAGCCATCTGGGGAAAAACCCATCACGACCAGACGCGGACCAGTCACATACACCCGGTGCAGGATCTTAAGTTGCACCAAACGAAGACGGGCGGGAATGGCGACCTCCTTTGGGGAGGAGAGTGCCGACTGCCAGTCCTCGTCATCCAGTTCCAATCCATCACCGACCCACATCTCCCGGAGTCGGACCAACAAATCCGCACGATTATGAATCAGTTTCTTGTAGATGAGCGAGATAGTGCTGTCGGGCAAGTGTCCATCTAGTATACGATCTTCAAGGGGGGAAGACTCGGGTAAGGTCACATCAGGAGTCAGAACCGAGGCCAAGGCATGTCGGACTTGCTGATACCGGAAAAACTCTCTATCACTCAAGTCGTATTCCACCTTAAGGGCCTGGAATGACTTCACGCGACCATTCACACAAACGTCACCCACCTTACAAATCCCAGTCATATCCCAGCGTTCAAAACCCTTAGTAGACCAGAGACATCCCAAAAGTTCAGAAGCATAAAGCGGATTCGCCAGCGTCAGCCGATTCTCCCACCCCAAACTCACATTCGCAGCACGCCACACTTTGACCGCAGCCCTGGACGGGCCCACAAGATGGCTCCCGGCCGATCTAGAATATAGCACTCTATTAAAGTCCCCTCCCGGCAACTGGAGCCTATCCATCTCAAAAGCCGGATCGCGACCCGGCGAGTACATCGTGTGGTTAATGGCCGATAGCTGGGCAGCCCAGTAGTATCTCTTGATGTCGGGGAGCGCCATGCCCCCGTCGTACCAAGGGATAGTAAGTTTCGCAAGGGCTATACGTGGGCGCCCGTCCCAAATCAATTGTCTTTGCAGACTCTCGATTTCTCTGAAATAAGTAGCGGGAATGTCGTCGAAGGAGTTCTGAAGGGCGTAGAGGAACCGCGGCAAGGACATCATTTTAAATAGAGCCGCCCTACCCAGAGGAGACAGGGGTAGCTTACGCCAACGGGCCACATCCAGTCGTAATCTAAGAAGCGGGGGGAGGAGATTGCGCTCAAACCGGAGGGAGGGGTCCAGGGTAATAAAAATCCCTAAATACTTGAAGCCAGACTGGACCACCTGGATAGGGAACCTGGCCGGCAAAGAGGGCAAAACACCCGAGAGAACATACACGCAGGACTTAGCCCAATTAATAACAAGGCCCGAGTTAGCACCGAACGAAGTAAGAACATCAAATAAGACGTTCAAGGATTTACGCGGGGATGTAAGATATAGAAGAATGTCGTCTGCGTAAAGAGAGACACGGTCTTCAAAGTCCGGTGACCAACGGATCCCTTTGAGTGAAGGTTCCCATCGCAGCCACGCAGCTAACGGTTCCAGGGCCAGCGCGAAAAGCAATGGAGATAAGGGGCAACCCTGCCGGGTCCCTCTACCAAGGCTGAAGGGGACAGAAACTCTACCGTTCACCACTACTTGCGCTAAGGGTTCCACATACAACAACTTCACCCATCCAATAAATTCAGGTCCAAAACCAAATTTTTCGAGAGCTGCCCAAAGATAGGGTCACTCGACCGTGTCAAAAGCCATCGAGGCATCCAACGAGGCCAAAATGGCCGGCTCCGTCAGAAGCCCCGCCCTCGCAACAGCACCATGGAGACGACGTAGGTTAAGAGCCGTGTTGCGATGTGGGATAAATCCGGACTGATCCGGATGAACCAAGTCGCCAATGACCGTCAGTAGGCGGGTCGCCAGGAGCTTAGCCAGGACCTTAGGCTCAACATTTAACAGGGAAATGGGCCTATAAGACGAACAAAGGTCCCGCAGTTTCCCGTCCTTGGGAATTACGACTATCGTAGCAAGACGCTGGTCATACGGGAGAATACCCCGTTCCCGGGACTCCAAAAACATGGCACGAAGATGGGGCGCTACCTTGTCAGGGCGTAGCTTGTACAGCTCAATTGGCAACCCGTTCGGGCCCAAGGCCTTGCCCGAACGGAGCGAACGAATGGCAGTCGCTATTTCATCCGTAGTAAAAGGGGACTCCAACGAGACACGGTCTAGATCGGAAACACTGGGCAAAGCTATATCGCGCAACAAAAGGCGAGAGTCAGCCACATCCCGTCCAGACACAGGGGTATAAACCACATGAAAATATTCTGCAAAACATTCCACTATTCCAACCGGGTCTGTCACTTCGACACCATTCGACGACTGAATCACAGGCACCACACGATTCGCTCTCTCTTTCTTATCCAACCACGCCAGCAATTTACCCGCTTTGTCCCCCACATCATACAGACGACCTTGCTGTTCCCGAAACATCAGTCTAGCCGCATCCGTGACCAGGGATTTATAAGCAAATTGTTTCAGACCCAGGGCGTGGAGTTTATCAGAGGTGATCTCAGACTCTAAGTCGGCCTCCCTCTCCGCAATCTCTGTCTCAAGGTCCACCACTTCCCGATTCCTAGCCTTCTTGGATTTAGCAATAAGGGAAAGGGCCTGCCCACGTATCACTGTTTTAAAGGCCGCCCACAGGGATACAGCCGAGGAAACCGACCCCTCGTTGTCCAAAAAATAGGCATCTAAAGACTTAGTCAAAAGGTTTCGGGTCTCAGGGGAGGCAATATACCAGGGGTTAATAGGAGCCACTCGGCCCGCCGCTTCCACCCCAAACTCAAAACAAAGCCAGAGCGGAGAATGATCGGAGATGCCCCGGGGGAGGTGTTTGATCTCACGCACCGCCGGCGTCTGCGCCGCGGGCATCAGGAAATAATCCAGTCTAGACAGACTCCCATGGGCCCCCGAATGGAAGGTGTATTGGAGCTGGGTAGGATGCATGAGCCTCCAGCAATCCACCAAACCAAACGTGTCCAAAAACCCACCTAGCCATTGGTGGGCTGAAGGAGTATCCCTAGGGGGGTAGCGATCTTGTAGACCGGAGATCACAGAATTAAAATCGCCTGCAAGAAAAAGAGTACTGTCAGGAAGGTTCAGCAACACACGGCCCAAATCGGAAAAGGTGGAAGTCTGTAGGCCGGGGGGCACATAAACAGTAAACAAGGAGAGGGTACGACCCTCATAGCGACCCACGAGGACAGCATAACGCCCCGATCATCAAGGATCACATCATCAATGGCTAGGGGGAGGGAAGCCCGAACAAGGATACCCACCCCCCTGGAACCAGTGGTAAACCCCGAATGTGCAGCAAGGCGATATCCCCACCTATTCATCGCACGACAAGAATTGCCCACCAAATGAGTTTCCTGCAAAAAAACAATATCTGGAGATAAACGGCGTAGACATTTTAACACTACGCTCCGCTTAATGCGATCTCCCAGACCATTAACATTCCACGAAACAAGCCTCAACCCGCTACCCCCCATCCCACACAGCAACGCCGAAACCCCCCCGCAATGAGCATGACATAAAAAATATCAGAAGCAAGATTGATTCGCCTTGAAAACATAACACATAAACACCGAACATCCCAATCACCCACCCCCCAACAATCAAGAAAACACCCCCCACCCTGCACCCCTGCAAAATGCTAAATAGCCACCCCAACATGCAGTGTGCCTGTCGCCCAAGAACCCCTATTCTACAAAAAGAACCCCGGAGGAGGAAAGGCTCTGGCCCACCGCCACCCCGAGTAGGACAGATAATGAGGAGAACACACAAACAGTAGAGGCACTGAGGCATTAAATCCCTGAAGAGTTTACTCTATTCGAGGGCCCAGGCGTAGGCGGATTGTTCAGCTCGCCACGCCACCCTCAGCACCACCCGGGTGGGCGGCGGACTCAGTCCCAGGAGGTCGGTCAGGCAGAGAGTCCATCCAGTCATTTACAGAATCAGGCCGATCAAAGAAGAAGGTTCGGTCGTTGTACTCGACGCGCAGCCTGGTCGGAAAAAGCATGGCGTAGCGAAGCCCCATGTCTCGGAGACGTTTCTTGACATCACGGAAGCCCATACGCTGTCTCTGGACCTGTTGAGAAAAGTCGGGATAGAAGTTCACCGTGGCGTTCTCAAAGGCCACCGGGCCCTTCACACACGATGCTTGCAGGATAGCGTCCCGATCCCTATAATGGAAGAGTTTCGCAACAATAGGCCTCGGCGGGGCACCCGGCTTACCCTTGCCCCCCGGAACACGATGGGCACGTTCCACTGCGAAAAACTTAGTCAAACCAGACGGGGAGAGGTGGTTCTGGATCAAATCCTCAACAAGGAGATCAACAGAGTGAGGTTCTGGATTCTCCGGAACTCCGACCACGCGCACATTACAGCGACGGGCCCTGTTCTCAAAGTCCTCCAAGCGCCGGGTCATGAAGTCGTTCACCTTACGAAGGTTGCCGATCTCCGTCTGTATCTCCGAAACGTCTCCTATGAGACTGGATGACTTGAGATCCAATGACTTCACCTTCTCATTGGTTTTCGACAGGTCAGCACGAATCAAGTTCACATCAATGGCCACGGTGTCAATTTTGTGGGCCAAAGCTTCATATTGTTGGCCTATCGTCTCCTTCATGGCAGAAATGGCGCCCATGACGTCCTGCAAGGATGGCTCCATCGACGCATCCACAGTGTGATCAGCGTTACTCGATCCGGGCAGGGCGGTTCCGGGGGACCCCTTGGAATGGGTGTAGCGGTCCATAACGTTGGACTGGACCGGGCCCCCACGCAGGGGCGTCTTGGTCTTCCGAGTCTCTCGGTCCCCTCTGCCAGCCATGGTAGAACTGCGTCACCAGGAGATTAACCAGGCTCGATGGAGTGGCCACAGGAAAGCAGGGCCTCGGGACAAAAGAACCGCAGCTAGGGTACCACTATTAGGAGGGCCAACAGACAGGAGAATAAACCAGCCAAAGGCCCGACAGCCGTTCCGCGCCCCGACTTCAACCCAGGCCAGGCTCCTCTGCCAGATGTCTCAGCCTGAGGCAGAAACGAAACCGAAACTTAAGAGGGGGACCCACAAGTCGAATCCCCATGCCGTTGTTGTTCAACTGCAAGACGGCCACTGAGCCTCACCCAGTCCCGGGCGTACCTCAAGGGCGGAGCCCGAAAGTTCGAATCGATGTAACTCCGGCACCCCGGGTCCAAATCAAATTTCAAAAAGTCCAGGGCAATCAGCCCAGTGTCCTCTACACAAATCCTCGTAAAAAGTCAGGATTAGTTCAGGATATCATGCCGGGAGTGGCGGGGGTCCGGGGAGCGCTGTGCTCACGCGGCCATCTCGGATGCCCGCCAAGCTCCTCCTCCGCATATTCAATGTTGATCCCCGCGATGCTCAGCAAACCAGGATTTAAGGTACTCTGTTCAGCTGGCCTAACTGGGTCCCTGTAGCTGGTCCATGCTCCATCGCAGTTGGCCCAAACTTGTGGCTTTGTCCTGGTCCAACTCACCCTGATTTTTTGCCAACACCTTTAAAATTGCATATCTCCAGTTCTACTACCTGGATTTTTTTGTTTCGGCCTAGTTCTATTTTTATAACTTCGTGCGGGATCCTTTTTGTGTGGTGCTTTCACTATATTACTGTTTGAAGCATTGCACACATACTTTACACATTACATTTAAGTTAAGCCTGACTGCTCTGTGCCAAGCTACCAGACAGTTTAGCACAGGTTTATTGAGAGTTGGCTTGCGCCTCACCCTGACAATATTTGTGGTTGCTGCTTGACCAGGGCTCACACCCCAGTCAACCAACAACCTACTTTCCTATAGTATTCAAAAATCTCCACATGGCAATCATCACTCTTTGACACTCTAATATTTGTCTACATTGAGAATGTAAATACATGTGAAAGGTTAATCTGTCTCTCTCATAGGAACTGATTGATACCAAAAATAGGTTCATTTTGCTTTCAAAAAAATATGAATTTTGTTTTAAACATGCAGCTTTACTGGCCATAACATCATTTTTGATTTAATGAAAGCACACACAAAGTAATTTTCACGATTTACATGATTAGCAGGGTAAATGCTATGCTTGTTTATTGATGTGCTTAAACATTGGTAGCTGGATATTAGCTCAAAATAAAGATTATAGTAAATGTTCTTGAAGCACTGCATAACATTAGGGGTGGATGAATTTTGTGCAATTTTCGGCAGTATAATTACATGAAATTAAAGGGATATTATGTGAAATTATGTGAGGAGCATACCCCAGCAATTAGAGTTATTTTCGTCATGCAAATTGTACGCTCATGAAAAAAATTGATCAAGGATGCATTTTGGCAAAAATAAAATATCACTAAATGCAACAGAACATGAACAGTAGCAGTCAGCAGCCACTCATGTTTGCTAAATTTTTCGTTCCTGTGCTCCTGCGGAAACTTTCTGTACCAAATTACTCATAGTTATGTGAACGGGCATAATTACGTAAAATTCCTGAAATTACTGTGATTACTCCAGCACAATGAACATTTCACCCAGGTTGACAAAAAATAGCATCCTTCATTTATGCAAAATATTTTGTTTGTTTATTTCACTTAAAAGAAATGTATTATACTCTATTTCTATGTGTATGTTTCTCAGAATAAATTAACGTTGAAATCAATTAGTTACTTAGACATTAAAGAAGAGACAGTTTGAGTTAGACAGATACTAGATTAAGTTTTTGAATCACAAATTATAAATAGCACTATGAAGTGGGCCGAGGGCCATTATGGTAAAAGAAAAGTATTATAAAGTGAGAGTGAAAGGACATGAAAGAAGTTTTTAGGTTTGAAATAAACAAATAAACATAGTGGTCAGCTTAGAGTTTCTACAAATGAGAGATATAGAATTGTTAGATAAAAATATGTCAGATTTTCACCGATGAGAGTGAGGGCGGGAGGTGTTTTACTAAAACATAGAGAACGATACTTACGGTAGAGGGGCTTGATAGTAGCTTTATAAATAAGGTCACACAGATATGTGTGATTATCTGATGCCCAAAGAAACACTATACTAAACATATTTGTTTCAAAGAGGTGATGTATAAAGAACCTAGTTATTGTGACTGGAATGTAGATATTTTAGAGAGTTGTTTGTTTATTTATCAGTTTAGCTCAATTTAAAGTGTATGCAGTGTGTGAAATACACCCATGTGGTAGAAAGATACGTTAGTGTCTGAGATATGACCTACATTGAGACCTTTCATTCACAATGAGGTCCAGTTTCTTTCTCCCAAATATGATTACAAACACAATAGGTCAGCTAGGAAAAACTTACCAAAAGAGACAGTCAAGGGTGAAATCCAAAGATTTTGGAGTAGACACGTCACCCACTTAACAGATACATGCTTCATCATCGGCGCCTATCCACACCCTGGTATCATGCTACTTGATAGAAATGTCTTGGAGTATACCTCAGGAATTCTCCTGCAATAGGAGGGTCCCCTCGACATAACAAAAAACAGAGAGCGGGTTTATAATTGAGTATCCATGTCTCAAAAACCCCTTTGTAAAGCCAAAATGATTCAGCCCGCTTTTAAAGCCGGCATGGATCTAGAATAAACAAACAGTATCCCAACTGGTATTACTAAAAAGGCACTTAAACATGTATGCATAAAGCATTACGAGAACAGAAACAAGGAGACTCAATACGTTTTTAAAACGTGCTCATGGCATCGTATAATTAAAGGAATTTTTAGAGAAATACAGTTGTAGCAGCACTGTAAGTAAATGAATAACAACACAACCCGAATTGGACTTGGTGCTCAGCATGTGCAAGTGACACAAAAGGTGGCGACGCAAGTGACAATTGTGGTCAGCATATATGGCGCATAGTGAATGGTGCTTGAATATATACAGTGGATAAAGGAAAACAATGTGGCTCCAAATGAATAACTAAGCAAAAGTTTCTCAGTTGTGCTAGATTGATTTGGATGAGCCACACTGGGGGCTGGCCCATTTATTGCTCTGAATGTTCGACAACGTTTCAATCCTCTTTGGTTGGGATCATCTTTAAGGGTGGGCGTAGTTCGCGAAGTAGTGCTACGCAAAGCTACGCGAAGTGCACTTCGCACTACGCGAACTTCACGTAGCACTACGCGAGCTGCGTAGTAGCATGTTCGCACTGTGCAAGATGTATTTTCATTGATTGCACAGTGCGAACAAGCATCCGGCACTGTGCAATCATTGAAAACGGTATCTTGCACAGTGCGAGCTGTAGTTTTCTGCCGCTCGAGTAGATTTTTACTCGAGCGGCAGCTTTCTCAACGCGAACTGGTAGTTTCTCATTGCTCGCGGTTGCGAGCATGCACGTCCACTCGCAATGAGAAACATGACCTACCCGCGTTGAGAGTCTCGCCGGGATGTAATTTTGCTTGCTCGTGGTCGCGAACATGATGTTGAGGACCGCGAATAAGCAAAAAATGACTGCTGCACTACGCTACGCTGCGCTACACGTGTTTGCACTGTGCTATGTGCAGCTCGCGTAGTGCGAAGTTGCGCAAACTTCGCAAACTACGAGAGCGTAGCGTAGTTCTTCGCCCAGGGTTAATCATCTTCAGGACCGGGTTGTAATTGGTAAACGGTGCCAAGTAAATAATTGATCTTTATTGCTTGCTTGTTAAAAACTGTTGCAATACAGTACTTGATAAAATACATTTAAAAAAAACATAAAACGTGCACTTAGTGCCATCATCATTATCACTAAAGGGCATAAAGCCCTCTTGAAAAGTTATTTGAAAAAAAATTAAGAAAGGGATATTACTTCCTGCCCTATAACTTAAAACACATTGGCCCCACAGCTTTGTGGGCCAAGTGGCTTGGCGGCAGAGATATATAAATAAAATCACTGGTGAGATGGGCCGATTATCTAAGCATACCCTTCCTTCCTCAACAGGCCATAGACTTACGCTACTAGGGATTGTTATAGTTTATGTCAGCGTGCAAGTGTGGCAAATGAAGTGCAATGAGCGTTATTGATGTAACATGCAAGTGCAGAAGTTTGTACGCCTTGGTACGTTTCCGGCTAATAATACCTGTTTACACGTATAGAATAAAGGCCAGCAGTTAAGTGCAGTGTCCGAGGACAAGGTAAATAAGGTGCAAGAGACGGTATTGATAAAGAGTGTGAGTGCAGCAGTTTTGGTATCTCATGGCTTTATCCGGCTAGTAGTGCCTGCATACAGGTAAGGGATAAGGGACGGAGGTTGAGGGCAGTGTCCAGGTACTGCAGTCAGTATGTGCAACAAATTAAGGGCCCTAGGCTTTATGCAGCTAGTAATGCTTGTGTACCATTGTATGGTGAGGGGTGGGATAAAATGCAGCATACTGGGACAGGCGCCAGCTACCTTAAAGGTTTTACCATCAACCCCCTGGATCGTGAAGCCCCCTTGTGTTGAATGGTGCAGGATTGGAAGGATTACTGATGGTTCAAGGACTGCAAGTCTGTTGGTCTTAATACAGATGTAATAGTTTGAGCTGGTCTATTTAAGCTGTTTTATCTATATTTGAGCTATCCTGTCTTTTCCATACAGGATAGTAACTTAAGATCTGTAGCATCTCTAGCCTGTGTTTCAGGAACTGTAACTCAATCAAATCACTATAGGATTCACTTAAGTAGCCCCGTGGTTTCAGCCTGGTATCAATATGAAGAGTCATCCAGCCATGTTTGAATCGAAACAGGCAGTCCTTGTCCTCAAGCAATGATAACAACTGTGTGCTTGCTTTAGCCAGGTTTTTATACTCCAGATGAATAATGAGTAAGTCCCAGGCGCTGGTTAAACCAAGAGTACTCAAGGCCTGTAAGAGGTAAATCTGTGCCAGGGAGCTATGCTTTACTTCCGATTTGGACCGGAGGCAAAGGCCCAGTGAGCCTTCCTTTGCCTGCTTTAGTTTGCGGCAACACAACATAAAGGCCGCCTTCTGAGACAGTGACTGTTTAGTACTACCAAACTCCACCCTTATCTGTGCTGGAGATGAGTGCAAGGGTAGCTGGAGGATTGACCTGTACACTTAGAGTATCATTTTGTCCAGTAGTGCACTATCCTGCCCCCTAACAGCCTCTTTTCTGTAGGTCAAAGTTGGAAGAACCTTTGCTTGGGCCACCTGCAGAATTGGCATGAGCATTGGGCCTTTGAGTTTGGTGTAAAGAAACCTTAGGCCAAAGGCAGAGCGTTGCCCTTCTTTTGCCCTTTTGCCCTTCCAAAAGAAGGGCAACGCTGTTCACTGTAGGTCCCATTCTTGTTGAAATAGACTCCTATATATTTGGAGCTTTTTGTTGCCCGTAATTTTTCTTGGTCCAAAAATCACGTGGGCTTTTGAGATCTGATGCCTTGGACTGTTAATATTTTTTTCTTTCTGCTGAATGTCAATCCATTCCTTGATGAGCAGGCCAAGGTTGCATCAAAAGGCACTGCACGCTAGCATTGATTCTGCTAATCAGGGCTTAATCATCCTCATACAACAGATTCCAAAGCTGAAAGCCCCCTAGTTTGGGTGGGTGGGAATTAACTGTGTTTAGTGTGGGAGTAAGATCTGATCGTAACAGGTTGAATAATGTTGAAGCAAGGATGCAGCCCTGCATTAGGCCTTGTGTAGTTTTAATTGGCCAAGATAAACTAGAGCCATCTCCAATTTTAATTCTGAGCCATGTATCTATATGTACCTGCAACATTGTAAATTTGGCCCTGTTAGACTTAGCCCTTTTGCAGGGTCCTCCCTCCCCAGATCTTTGCCTTCTGTTGCTGAGCCTGTTATTCTTGGCTTCAGAATTGTGCAGTTTACCATTTGTGTTTGTGCTCTCTTCTTCAAACATGGTAACATTGGACTACATCTAATTGGCACATTTAGTTTACTTGTAAGTCCCTAGTAAATGGTCCTACATGTATCCATGGCCTGTAAATGAAATGCTACTGGTGAGCCTGCAGCGAGCAGTGTGCCGGCCACTAAAATAGACTTTTGAAACATGTCTCAGGCCTGCCACTGTAGCCTGTAGCGCAGTTTCAACCTGGCAAAATAACCTCTTGCCAGGCCCAAACCTTCATTTTTAATACATATCTGTCACCCCTAAGGTGGGCCTTACCACCCAAAGGGCATAGTATTTATTAAATAGGATATGTGGCTTATGTTCTACATGTTTGGACAGCAAAAAAACCCTGAGGTAATTTTTCAGTTTTCCACTGTTGTAAAGCCAATTTCTCCCATTCATTAACACTGGGTGACTTAAATGAATTGTAATATGTACCAGTTTGCCGGGTCACATGACCATGAATGGCTCTGCTATTGGGGCTAGTGTATTTCTTCCAGAGACAGTGACACAAAGGGGAGTAGGTGTTGGCAGGATCGGCCACCCTGCCGCAATGGCTGGGAGTGAGGCTGTGCTTACACTTCAAAGGGCTTTGGCTCCTACACACACACATACACACACACCCATGCACACACACACACACACACACACACACACACACACACACACACACACACACATCTGACCCCAAGACAGCCCTGTCTTTTGTCACCCCAGACAGGTAGGAGCCTTGACAGGGGAAGGGGAAGAACCTTTCAGAACCAGTTGTGGGTGTAGTATAAGGAATCCCCCTACACAAAGGCTAGCAACAACTATAAATATTGGACCATCAAAGCCACTCATCAGAACGCTCCTGGACCTGTGGACATTACAGAAGAAGGACTGTCCTGCTGCTTGATGACTGTATTGATGTCTCAGAAGGAAGACTGGACCTGCTTACTTACATCGCAGGCCAAGATGAATGACTCCTAGGGTCAGTTGACTGACCTTTTTTAGCAACAGGCACAGAGCAAGCTCCAGAGGTCTCCCTGCAAATAAGTGTTTAGCGTACCTGTGTCAACTGGACCTGCCTAGACCTACAACTGGACCTGTCTGAGCCCTACTGGTCCCTGCTGGAGTGGGTTCCTGATACTCAAGAGGTGCCTCCCCAGGTCCTAGAACCTTGGCTGGCATCTGCCTGAGCTCCTCCCAAGAAGAAAAGGTGAAAACCTGAAGTTTGGGTTCTTCATGACCATGAATGGGTCCCTATGCACCTAGGCTCTGGCAGCAGCATCAGCTGCCAATGTGAAGCTCAGGCTACCGTGACAGCTTCGGCAACAAGCAACGCGAGACATGCACCTCGTGCTACTGCAATAACAATCTGTGGTGACCGCCTTCACGAAGCTCAAGCAACGACTGTACGCAACGTTCAACCAGCTCTTCATGTTTCAGTGATGACAGTCTGCGCTGCCTGACCTGCTCTTTGCACTACAATGTCGACCATCCACAATGCACTCCCTTCTCTCAGCATCCTCCACTGCAAACAGAACTCTTTGTGCCAGACTATGAGAAGGTAACTCTTTCAGGAGGACTAGCCTGGCCCCTGTCTCTGAATTACACTCCACTACAGTTAGCCTGAACTTGTGACTTTGCCCTGGTCTAGCACAACAAGATGATCTTGAGTAGCGCTTAGTGCTTTTATGTTCTATACTTACTTAAACCTTTAAAATTGAATATCTCCAGTTCTACTGATTAGAGTTTGGTTATTCTGGTATCATTTTATTTATTAAAATGTACTCTATTTTTTAAATTGGTTTGGTATTTTTGTTGTGGGTTTTTCACTGTATAACTGTTTGTGTGCTGCATAAATAATTTACACTTTGCCTTTAAGTTAAGCATTACTGCTGTGTGGCAATCTACCAGAGCGTTAAGCACATACTAAGTTTGTGATTTGTTGTGGTTCATCCTGACAGTGACTGTGGTTGTTGCCTGAGAGGAACTTCCACCCCCTCAAACAATAGTCCAATGTCTTACAGGACCTATGTTTATGCATTTTTGTTTTCAACACGTTAGTAAGATATTCATGGTGCTCAGAAAAAACATTTTGTAATGCATTTTTGTAAACTGTATACCTTGTTCACAGAATCCCAACGCCACCTCTTTTGCAGGAGCTAAGACAGTTGTGTTTGTGACAAACGTCCCTTTGAAATGAAGTAACAACAATTAGTGTAGCTTTACTGCGTCTTAAATGTGAAGTGTCCCGTTTGTTTTAGGATCGTTACGTTTTTAGATATGTTATCACCAGATTAATAAGGTAGAATCATTGTGAAAGTAACTGTTTTTTGCTTTCTGCAGTGTGGCCAATCAATTCGACATACGTTGATTTTTTGAAAAAAAATTTAGGAAATGCAATAGTTTTACTACATTTTTAATTAATTATTATTGTTCTTGTTATCATAATAGTGGCTTTTATCTGGAAAATAAATATATATTACAATACAGCTAGCTTGATAAGAGGGACGAGAGATTGACAGTTCTATGATACAGGAAACACGTTTCAGTTAATAGTTAGGTGCCCTCAGTCACTTTCATCATTAAGTACAAATAGGGAGTGATTTATTGCATGTGTTTTCCCACTTGTGAATAAACAGGAAAATGTTAGAAACCAAGAGTAATGTGCATTTGTTAATCGAATTTATTTTCATATACATATCTTGCCTTCCTCAAAATGTATTATTGTGACATCCCCACGAGCCTCCCCTTTGCAGTTCTCTCATCATCCTATCCACAGAAGAGAAGACATCAACATCAAAGTCATCATCTTCAATGTTATTGTCCAGTCCTTTCCTGGTAGTGTTCTGCAACATTACACTGTTAGCTGTTAGTATAGAGCAGTTCCGTCCATTTTGTGTAAGCAGCTTAATCAAAAGCCTAAAAGTGCTGTCTGACGCTTATCATGTTTGTGTTCTGCATTGTGCTTTTGTTTTCTTTGGGTGCATGGAGTCAATAATTATGTCATTATCCGTGGTCATATTCCATATGACTGACTGTCACCTACCCGTGGGATGTGACCGATTAATTCTGTGCATACCTTTTGTAAATTACTGATATTGCTGTTTTGTGGTCCCATCTAATTACCAGGAACCTCCTAACACCTATACTGCAAGTTGGTGTTATAGCATCAAATGACAAAATATGTTGGAGTTCATATGTACACCTTTGGATAATATGCCACTAGGTTGATAATCAGATGAATTTGAGTGCACACCACTTAAATGTTGATGGAGTTCACTTTCTGAGATGTTTTACAACAAAATGTGTGTTCCATTCATTTATGCTATGACATTAGGGAAACAGCAGATCCTATAAAATGTAATCCTTGTGCACTGCAGTTCTTTAGGGTGGTGGGAAATAGATGAATGTTTTAAATTGGTTAACAATCCATCTAGTAAATGTCTAAATAGGTAGTGTCTTCTAGGAGGTGCTTTTAGCCACATCTATTGTGAATGGTACAAGTGAGTGGGTGTAGTGCCACACATGTGGAAGAATTGCCTGACTGCAGTGTAATTATCTGCGTAGCAGGCTTAAAATGACCGGATCACTGACATAATATCGAGGGACAGAATATCGACTAGCAAAAATATCGGTGACAAAATATCGACAGACAGAATATCGAGTTTGTATCTACAAACAGGTAAGTACAAAAATATCGAGTTAAAAATATCGACTTTATTAAAAACAAAGTTAAATGAAATTAATATTAAAAATTAATAACTAAAATATACGTAACAATACTTAAATTACCTTATAATAATTAAATAATTAATAAAAGTTATAAAAAAAATTTACAATCATATTTGTTAAAACATATATATATAGTAACATAATATAATTAAATAATATCCAATATTATTACCGTACGATAGCGGAAGTGTAAAAATTACTATTCCCACTCAAAAAAGTGCAACAGTAGGGAAAGCGTTGGATAGCGTAGAGGTAAAAATTACTATTCCCACTCCAGTGGGTGCAACAGTAGGGAAAGCATTGGATAGCGTACGGGTAAAAATTACTATTCCCACTCCAGTGGGTGCAACAGTAGGGAAAGTGTTGGATAGCGTAGGGGTAAAAATTACTATTCCCACTCCAGTGGGTGCAACAGTAGGGAAAGTGTTGGATAGCGTAGGGGTAAAAATTACTATTCCAATTCCAAAGAGTGCAACAGTAGGGAAAGCGTTGGATAGCGTAGGGGTAAAAATTACTATTCCCACTCCAGTGAGTGCAACAGTAGGGAAAGCGTTGGATAGCGTAGGGGTAAAAATTACTATTCTCACTCCAGTGGGTGCAACAGTAGGGAAAGCGCTGGATAGCGTAGGGGTAAAAATTACTATTCCAACTCCAAAGAGTGCAACAGTAGGGAAAGCGTTGGAGAGCGTAGGGGTAAAAATGACTATTCCCACTGCAAAGAGTGCAACAGTAGGGAAAGCGTTGGATAGCGTAGGGGTAGAAATTACTATTCCCACTCCAGTGGGTGCAACAGTAGGGAAAGCGTTGGATAGCGTGGGGGTAAAAATTACTATTCCCACTCCAGTGAGTGCAACAGTAGGGAAAGCGTTGGATAGCGTAGAGGTAAAATTTACTATTCCCACTCCAGTGGGTGCAACAGTAGGGAAAGCGTTGGATAGCGTAGGGGTAAAAATTACTATTCCCACTCCAGTGGGTGCAACAGTAGGGAAAGCGTTGGATAGCGTAGAGGTAAAAATTACTATTCCAACTCCAAAGAGTGCAACAGTAGGGAAAGCGTTGGATAGCGTAGGGGTAAAAATTACTATTTCAACTCCAAAGAGTGCAACAGTAGGGAAAGCGTTGGATAGCGAGGGGTAAAAATTACTATTCCCACTCCAGTGGGTGCAACAGTAGGGAAAGCGTTGGATAGTGTAGGGGTAAAAATTACTATTCCCACTCCAGTGGGTGCAACAGTAGGGAAGGCGTTGTATAGCGTAGGGGTAAAAATTACTATTCCAACTCCAAAGAGTGCAACAGTAGGGAAAGCGTTGGATAGCGTAGGGGTAAAAATTACTATTCCAACTCCAAAGAGTGCAACAGTAGGGAAAGCGTTGGATAGCGTAGGGGTTAAAATTACTATTCCCACTCCAGAGAGTGCAACAGTAGGGAAAGTAAATACTTCATATATTATTTAAAAAAATATAAATTAATATCTATAAAAAATTAATTAAAAGTAATTACCAATTTAATATAATGTAATAATTAATCAATTAAAATTACAAATTGAAATTAATTATTACAATTAGTTACCTATTAATACAAATTAATTACAAATTAACAATTAATTAATTAACAATTTAAAATGAATTAACAATTATTTCAAATTAAATACAATTAAATAAATTGCATTATTTAATTAATTATAAATAAATTACTTCCCACCCTATTCCCCTATAAACCCACAACCCGCTACAGAAAATGAATTAGTAAAATTAACATAATTAGCAATTAATCAATTAAATATAATTAATTGGCAATTAAAATGTAATTAATTACCCATAAAAATATTTAACTATTAATTCTAAATAAATACCAATAAATAACTTTACATATTTAATTAATGATAAATAAATTACTTCCCACCCAATTCCCCTATACACCCACAACCCGCTACAGAAAATAGATTAGTAAAATTAACATAATTAGAAATTAATCAATTAATTAAAATTAATTGCCAATTAAAAACTATGTAATTACCAAATATAAATTAATTAACAATTAATTAAAAATGATTACCAATAAATAAATTTACATATTTAATTAATTATAATTAAATTACTTCCCACCCTATTCCCCTATAAACCCACAACCCGCTACGGAATTAAATTACGCAAAAATTAATAAAACAAAATTCATTAATTAAAATAAATTATAACATAAATACACACTTTTCACACATATAATAACATAAAAAACACTATAAAAATTCGATATTATTAAAAATTCGATAATTTTAATAACCTATATTTTATACTTCGATATTTTAACTTTCTATATTTTTAAGATTCGATATTACATTACTTACCTTCAAAACGATATTTTTGATGTCTATATTCTGTCCATTCGATATTTTGTCCAGCCTATATTTTGTACTCGATATTTTGCACAAACGATATTTTGTAGTCGATATTATGTCTGTTTACCAAAATGACCACATTACTGTGTCTTTAACCACATATATTTCCTCCTCACAATGACCAGAGATGGTTAAGCATTCTACAATATCTTCCTTCTCCTCTAAAGTGGCCCTTTTTGCTGGGTTATCCCCAAACATTTTGCCTTCTGCCTCCTATTTTCTCTGACCTGTTTTTGTTGGTTTAAGGACTCTGGGAACTTTACCAGTGATAAAGAGCATATGCTCTCTGTGTAAATTGTAATTGTGATTGGTTTACAGGTAAGTCCCTAGTACAGTACACTGTGTGTGCCCAAGGCCAGTAAATCAAATGCTACTGGTGGGCCTACAGTACTGATTGTGCTACCCTCATGAGTAGCCCTGCAAACATGCCTCAGACCTGCCACTGCGTCTGCCACTGCCCCTTTACTACATGCAAGGCAATCCTAGGGTAGGCCCAAGGTAGCTCCAAGGGCAGGGCGCAGTGTGTGTAAAAGGTAAGCCATGTACTGGTGTGTTTACATGTACTTATAGTGAAATACTCTTTTTCACTATTGCAAAGGATGTCTCTCCCATAGTTTATCTTTGGAGCTGCCTTGTAAAATCTTACAAGTGTAACTTTCAATTGGGAAGAGATAGAAATTTTAAGTTTGGGCTCCCTGTACTCAGAATTTCAAAATACATCTTATAGTAAAGTTGGTTATTAGATCGTGGGGTTGAAAATGCCACTTTTAGAAAGTGGACATTTTCTTGCTTTACCATTCTGGGTCTCTGCCTGCCGGTGGAATCAATGTCTGGTTTAGACTTACAAGTGCATTCACTAGGCAGTCACAAAAAGGGAGCTGAGGTGTGCCCTGCATATGGTGATGGCCCATCACCAGCCTGATGGGTCATCCTGAGCTAGAGTGGTGCAAGGTACTAGCAGTGACACCTGAATATGGCTGTGCCTGTCTTCAAACAATGCTGTCTCAATCCCCTGTAGTGTGTCTGGAGCCAAAGCAGGGCAATGCAGGATCTTGTGAACAACAAAGACTTCCTTTGAAGTATGCCTACTTCAAAGACCAAAAGGGGTATAAGTATTGTACCTGTAACCCCACACTTTTAGAACACTTCTGGACTGAGGGCTCTGCACAGAAGAGCTGTCAGAAGTAGTACTGCCCTTTTGCGATGTGTTGATTTGCTGGGTTGACCTGCAGTTGCTGCTTCTCTCTGTGGGCAGTGAAGAACTGGACTTTTGCTTTCTTAAACTTTCTGTTCCAAGGTTCTCGAAGGGCTTGTGTGTGCTTTTCTCCTGTTGGGAGTCTCAGGGCCATCAAAGACTTCCCCTGCAGCTTCCCTGAATTCCACTGTTGGAAGTTCTAACCTGACTTATGGTGCCAACTCCAGTTCTGGGCCCTTGGAGGTTGTTTGCCCCTTCAAGAATCGAAAATTTACTCATATCCCTTCCAGAACCTGCTTTTCTGATGTAGCACCGCTGTGCAGCAGACGTTTCCATGCATCACCGCCGAGCGGCCGAAGAAATCGACGCAGCGCCTGTTGGCTGCTGAAAGAACCACCATAGCCCGAGTCCAGAGCACCGAGTCTCTGATGACCGAGACCCCTGCTCTGACTTCAGCATAGGCCCTGCTATGCGGCTGAAAGAATTGACGCATCACTCGTCTGCAAGAATCAACACAGCGCCTATTTTGCCGCCGCCTCAACTCCAGTACATCTGGATTTCCACGCATCTCGCCTGTGTGCCAAGTTTCCCACCATATCCCCCACAGCTCAGAACTGTCTTTGGATTTCGACGCATTGCTTCTTCGCACAGACTGGAACCAACACCTCGCTTCTCCAAGGACTCAAGAATAACCCTGGGCGTAGTGGGCGTAGTAGGGCTACGTGAAGCACCATGAAGTGGGGGGAAATCTACCACACACTTCGCGTAGCCCCACTACGCGCCACCCGCCTCCCTCTTGTAAATTCCATCCAAATGATTTAAAACATTGTAAATTTATTAAAACGACTTACCTGATATGCGGCGTGCCGGGGCTCCCTCTTCCTTGTTTCGCGCCGACTTCTTCCTGACAAATGCGCATGCGCGGGCGCCCACGCATGCACATTTCTCGCGAGGAGCCCCGGGACGCCGCATGCCAGGGAAGTCATTTTAATTAATTTTAAAATGTTTTAAATCATTTGGAGGGCATTTACAAGAGGGCGGGAGGGAGGCGGGTGGCAGGCAACTTCGCTCCGCCATGGCGTGTGCGTTGTGTTGCCTACTATGCCTACTTTGCGAATCGCGAAGTAGGCAACACTACGCACATTCAGTGGATGGAGCGGAGCACCTCGCCCACCCTTACTCAAGAACGGGCGCATCCCTGCGTTTTCCAACACTCCTGGCTTCTGTGGCTGTTTCTTGACTTGGATTTTACCGCATCAAAGTTACTTTGCACTGAAATCAATGCACCCATACAGTTCTATGGACAAAATTGCTTACAATTTTAAAAGTGATATTTTGAGGTCGGTATGTTGGATTTTTGACATTTTGCACTTGTTTGGTTTAGATGAACAATGTCTATGTCTCTAAACTGGTGTGGTGTCCATTTGTAGTGTTTTCACTGCGTTACTGTGTGTGTGGTACAAATACTTTACACATTGCCTCTGAGATAAGCCTGACTGCTTGTGCCAAGCTACCAAGGGGTGAGAAGGGGTTTTCTGGTTGTATATCTCGCTTATCCTGACTAGAAGGAAGGGTCCCCACTTGGACAGGGAGCAAGCTACGGCCAACTAGAGACCACATTTCTAATAATGATCTCTAGAGTATCGCCGTTGTGAAGGTTTGTGTTCCCTTTTGGGTCTTTTTTATGGTTTGTACCTGTTTACCATTTGCTTTCCATTCATGGTATTTTGTGACGGCCTTTCCCCATTTTTCAACCCTATTATTCAACCCTTTGCAAGTGATGAAGAATGCTTTGTACAAGCGTTTAGTGACTCTCTACGTGGAAATCTCTATTTGTGAATTGATATTTAATATATGCAAATTGCAGCTTTTGCTACACAATACTGTTTCTGCAAACACACACAAAAGCACACACACAGACACAACCATACTTGAACTGACAGAATGTACACCTCATTGCACTCTAATTGGAACAATCAACATGTGTTTCTTTACTGAATAAATATATTTCATGGGGGAGGAAGTAATTGAAAAATATTTTAAATACACTTGTATCAACAACAGGGCTGCAAAAATAATGACGATCATGTATAAATTTGTCACGGCAAATGATAGCAGCATATTACATTCCACTGAAACAGCAAGTATTAGAAACCATTATAATAAACTATTAAAAAAAACATACATTATCAATGGGGAATTCTTGCTAAGGTGCATGGTATGTATGACACACACATTGACTGCAAAATAAATGCATTCTGGCTCAAATTGGAAAAATATTGCACATTTTTATTGAAAAGTAACAGTCATTCAATTAAAATCTGGTCTGTAGGGTTTCAGAAAGGCAATCGCTTCCTTTATTTATGCTAATAAAGCAACGCATGAAAAAAATATTACGAACATTTGGAACGGTACTGCGGAGTCTGCCTTAACCGCAAGCTTTTACACTCAGTTATATACATCAGCAAAGTATTGCCCGTAGGACAAACATGTGTGAAACACATGTGCTACAGGGGCCAGCTTACAAGAACCTGACAGCCGAGTCTTACGGTCACTGGCCCAATTATCCTTTCACAAACTCTTCTCGGTACATGTAGCACTGTATACAGAGTTATTACCAAAGATGAACAAAAGGTTCATTTTCTTCCTGAAAATAAATATTTTTCTTTAGATTAATTATCTCTTCCTATTAGGTAATCTGATATTAATTAGATGATTTTTGGTGTGTTTTGAAATCTGTTATGCTGCTAATGTGACTCTTTCGCTCTATGGCACTCTAAAAATCACTCCCCATAGAATACATATATTTTACCACAGGTTTCAGGGTTTTATAGCATTTATGTTTTTAATAGTTCCGTCTGCATTTCTATTTTTCTCAGTTTTCTGGTATTCATCCGCATTTTTGTGGACATTAAAAATATAAAGTTGCACCTGGTTTTTTTTCACGTATATTTATAAGAAAAATGTAAACTCTCAGATGCCTTTATTTTTGGTTCTACAATACAGGTTTTATCGCAATAAATACACATTGTGATGTTTATTAAATCAATATGCCACTTAAATGCAAATGCAAGCACTGCAAATGTTAGTGCTCAAGCGAAAGTTTCCAGATTAAAAGTAAAGTAAAATGAAGCCTCCTACAGCAGCGAAAACTTCTCACTGCTCACCTGAATACAAAGAACTGGTCATGGGAGATCACAAGAAGGCACTATTAGGAAGATTACGTTCGGCGATACACATAACTTCCAGTCAACTTTCCTTAAAAACTAGAGAAGGCAAGCAGGCATCCTGGTTAGAGTAAATGAGTTGGTGCCTTTCGTCGGGGTGAAGAGTAATTAAGACTGAAAGAACTGCAGAGCTGCAATGGACTCAAAGGCATTAAAGTTTTAAGTCTGGTCTACTGAGATCTCTTCGCTGGCTGTTGGCAATGACCTGGGGGTACAATACCAATACTTAGAGTGGGTTTTGGGCCAGCCCATTGTGATTCATTGGTTGGCTTTCTCGTCATTCTCATTGGCTTGATTCTTATTTGATGTCTTTCTTGCACCCTATTGAGGTTTTATCACTCATAGAGCGTAGCTTCTTTAACATGCTTTTGGGTAGATGACATGTATCCTTTCAGGGTACTATATTTTCTTTCTCTTTCAGCACTGATGGAAATGCATGCATTTTCTTGCTCTCTCCCATGTGCTACTTCTCTCCCACGTCCCTGACTTGTGCTCTCTGATTGCTCTCCTGCGAAATTATCCACAGCTTTGCCGCCTCTCCCCAATCAGTCAATTTTATCTGTATGCCAACACACACGCACACACACACACACACACACACATGCACACACGCAGACACACACCCTAACCTGCAGCATTACACGCCATGCATGGTTCATGCAAAGGTGTACTAGGGCATTCTTTCACTCTAATATTTTTTCCTTGAGCTGCAGGCTAGAGGGCTGCTTCCAGAGAAGCAGAATGGACCCATCTATACAGTCATAAGAGTGGAAGTCTTAAGCACAGCGTGGACAGCTAATTTAGACACCAGTATTCCATTTTTCAATATTTATTAAAAACATAGACCGAAAAACCCGTTGCTTTCCACTTGCCTTTATGCCCTAATGTGTAAAAACAGTTTACCTATAAAACTGTGAGCTTTCATTTGTTCCACTGATTTTAATTTCAGCTTTCAATATACTCATTTTCAAAAGCAAAGTGACTAAATCGACATCTTCTACACAAAGCATCTATGATAAATACATTGATAAATGTGTCACAGCAGGGTCCACTTCCTTGTAGTATGTAGCTCACCTGAACTCCCTCTTCACTAAAGTCCTAAACATGCTAAACTCATAGACATGAGTGCATTCCAAGGCAGTTTACTCTAATCTCAGATTAGAGTAGTTTAGGATGGGATGGGTAAAATGATGGACACCCCTTCCAGATCAATTTAGACACTATGTCCAGTTCTGGCCTTTTGTGTCATAGCCTAATGCATTCTGGGCATTGTAGTCTTGCATTGCTTCGATTGAAGTAACTACACTAACACAACAGAAATAAATGCTTTATAGGTGAACATTTCAGGGCTGGAGGCTGTTTCTGTAATGTCATGGAGTGTAGTTCTCACTCTAATAGGTAAGAAATTGCATGGGTAGGCGACACAGTGCTCTACCATTTCCATCACAAAAGCAAAGCAGCTAAAAGTGAATGCTCTTAAAGAAGAGCTGACTGTCGCCCAGAAACTTTCAGATCTGTTTTTTAACAGAATGCTTTGATTATTAAAGGTAAACCTCTTTTCCCATTGACATTGGAAGTAATCTGATAGGAGTAGAAGGGACAGTACAATGGTGATTGAGATATATAATCAAAGCATTAACACCTCATCATCCTCCACTTCATATCACCTATTTTTCAGTGCAAATCCAAGTATAAGGTACAGAGATAAGCCACCAGTTATTCAATGCAACACCAATGTGTTTAATGGAAAGGTTATGATCACAGTACCTCAATGTGACTTCCAAAAAGCCAACCCCACCAAAACCACAGAACGTCCACACCTACATCTCATAGGGTGCCTAATGTTGATGATGATTCCCATGATTTTGTCTCTAAATGTCCACAACAAATATGCCCGCTGCCTCTGCCCATGATGCAGCCCTGTGCATGTAGATGAACAACTCTGAACAATAGAAGAAGGATTTTCACCGCTCTGCTCGGAGACATTCACATGTCAGTATCTAAATCCATCCATCTGATTTCAAGCTGGCCAATCTAAAATTCAGAAAGTGATTATTACATTTCCTGAAAGAAGGTCAGTGGAAATATAAACAAATGCATCCCTACCGACATTCAACCAAAACAGATCCATGTTACCCTCATAGGAAGTCCCCAAACAGCAGGGAGGAAGAGCAATGAAAAGGTCTAATTACAAGAGGAGCACACTTTGGGAAGAAAATATGGACCATGCCAGAGAGTAAGAGAATCTAAATGTACTTTGAGGTAGGAAAACTTGGAAGTTAGTGCATCATGTGCTCTCATATAAATACCATAGGCAATTGCTACCATAAACGGAATCTTACAGGTCAAGATATCTACCGAATCTCCTCCAGAGCATAAGATTGAATATCTTTCAGAACCTTAAAAACAATGCCAAGGAGAGGAGACAACCTTCTGAGAAAAATTTCAGGAGAAGATCCTCTTCAGGTAATAGGTTTCTAATGTTTGAAGCGCCGTCAAACACCCCTCTCACATGCCTCAATTACCCTCATGGTTTCCTAATTGCTATTATCTAGCCTTTCTGGAAGAGTTTACGATATTACGAGGGATACATGCTGCAAGGTGAAGGGCCTTCTGCCCCATCTGAATTTGCATAATTCCTATGGTACTGAAAGGTGAAAAATGTTAACTAACATTTGAGATGGGTCTTCCTCCCAGGATTCACATAGGTATGTATTAGGCATGCAGTGAAACTCCACTCCAAGCATAGTACTTATTGGTACTATGGGAGTGTAATCTGAAGGAGGGTCTTGTTCACTATTAGGCATGATATCATGTTTATTACATAGGTATATTATTCATTGATGTCCAAGGCATTTAATTGAAATTACACACCCGTATTACTGTATTTGTTGTTTGGTCTCAGATAAGTAGCAAAAAAACATCAAATATAATACATTTCGCTTAAAAAAAACACGACTTTTTAATAAACATGTATTTCTTCCACTACACCACAGGTCGTCCCTTAATGGTTTTACAACCACCTTTGTTTGTGACCTGGTGATAAGTAGTAATTTTCTCAATGTATTAAGGGGCAATAGTTTTTGGTCATATCAATTATATCTTCCAATCTACAGATTTCCAAATATTTCATCCGTTGTGCAACCCATTGAAACTGTTCCTCTAGATGTATGGTCTTTTTATCACACGAAACTCTGACATTACCTCACATTAGCCCCAACACACTTTGTAACCCCAAAATTGGGACAACCTATCCAAGAGGTCAATGAAGGCAGACTGAGATGCCTCTGGTCTTGTGAGTATCAGAAGGACATCACCTGTGTATAAAAGGGTAATTCCATTATGAGAAGACTTTGCGTGGATGGGGTGTCATATTTTTCTGCTTAACCTGGCAGGTCCCACTGGGATACAGATATTCAGCCTTCTTCCTTCTCTGGTTTACACTTATCCAGGAAGAATCAATAAGGAATTTTAATGAACCTTGGGTGATCCCACAATGTTGCCCCCTCTTCTTCTGTGTGGCTTCCACTTGCCCACTAGGAAACACTAAGACATCTCTAAACCCTGATGAAGTCCCTTGTCGGGCTGAAATGCATTGGCTGGGCTGCATATTGATATTGTAAAGAATAAAGAAAATCTTTTTGGGAATATCATATCATGGCTCCTGCATTATATTGGATCTATAGGAAGAATTCATATGTTTGATTAGCCTGGATTAATAGATGATTAAGTGAACTTTCAGAAAAAACACTGGACTTCCTAAGCACTTAACTGTAGTTGACTGGTACGAGATACAATGGGTGAAGAACTGTATAGCCCTCGACCAATGGCTCCAAGACAAGAAGAAAGGGAAGAAGGGATAGGGGCCAGCCCTGTCTCGTATCGAGCCATATCTGAATAGTGGGTGAGAGGAACCCGCTGCAGTTTATCTGAGCATCTGAGCATCTGGCAACTGATATTGCCACTGTACCTTGGTGACGAACTGTTGCCACAAAAACCAAACCTGTCCATAATCTTCCACAGGTAGAACCAGTTGACCCGGTCGAAGGCCTTTCCAACATCCACAAAGATGGCTAGCATTTCCCTGTCCGAGTCCTTGGAAGACCGCAGCAGATGTGCCAGTATGTCTATGTGGTTGCTTGATGTTCGTCCCAGGAGCGATTCGACCTAAGAGGAGCATATCAGAGATGATATAACTTTATAACTTTATTATACCGAGCTGCCAGGATTTTGGCTAGGATTCTCTTCCCAGATTGATTAGGGATATGGGCCTGTAATTTACACATTCAATTGAGTTCTTACCCTCTTTCAGTGATAAAGTGATAATTGCCTCGTTGGAGATGGCTCCATGGGTGTGTAATATCTCTGCTTCCTTGAAGGCTGAATTAAGCATTAGCGCAACTTGGGGTATGCATGTTTTATAAAACTCCTGAAGGAACCATCTTCCCAGGGTGATCTGCATGTTGGTCGGCTGGTTATGGCATTCTCTATTTCCTCTAAAGTAATGCCGCCCTCTGAGGGGCTCCTATCTTTGGCCGACAAGGAAGGAAGCAGACCCAAACTGAGGAACCTATCCTCCGCTACGTTATTGATGGTGCCTGAGGCTGTGTAGAGAGATTCATAGTAACAGGCAAATGCCTCTTCAATGTGCTCAGGATGCATAAGAAAGAATTCCTGTGCATCATGTTTAATTAAGGATCACCAACTGGCCTCTCGCCCTGACAGAGTTGATATCTAAGGAGCTGTCCCTCCTTTTCCCTATGTTCATAGTGGCACCATTTCATTTTAATTAGTGACTTTTCTGCTATGTTCACATAGTGTGTGTTAAGGGCAGATTTCTCCACCCCTAGGCATAGCAATGGGGAGGGGCTGTGTTATATTGCACCAAGACGTTTGTTAAAGCAGCCTCAATGCGCTCGGACTGGTACCGTTTCCTTTTGAATCGCAGTGTCCCTCATCACTGAGCCCCTCAGGTTGCCTTCCCCACCATCCACAATATTTGGGATGACGTTACTGTTTGCCTATTCACTGCATTGCATGTCTTTGTATGTATGAGAAGCTGACGCTATTCCTTCTGTGATTTGTAGATGGAAATCTGCATTATCCAAAGTCTGAAAGAGTGGCGAGGGGTGCCCCAACTGAAGAATGAGGGAAATTGGACAATACTCAGAAAGTCCCCCCAGGCAGTATATGGTAGCCACACTGCTGGTACAGCAGTGACCGATGCATAATGAAGAAATCAATCCTGGAAGACATGCCATGCATGTGGGAATTAAAGGTATATTCCTTATCATTTGTGTGCATCAGGCACTACGCTTTTATGAGGCCATGGGCCGAGATTTCATCTGCCAGGAGCGCTCTGCAGTGTGCATTGTCCATATTGAGTGGTTGTAGTATATCACTTTAAGATTACTGTAATGTGTGGAATCTTGAGCAGGTTCTAGAATTGTTGATATGTGTATTGGATAACATTCGCTGGGAGCTGTTAAGAGAGAAGCTCTGTTTCCTGTCAGCTGTACAATTTATTCTCTTGTGCTGGGGGTTTAAATAAAGAACCAAGTTACAAGAAATTACCAGTGCATCTTTCATAACTACACCGATTTGGGGACGAGGACTGAGGGTTCCTAGTCCTTGTCGCCAAACATTCTCTGGGAGCTGTTAGGGTTTAAATAAAGAACCAAGGGGCACATTCTCAAGAAAGAGCGTTACATTATCGCCGCTTTTATCGGCAGGAAACTGCCGATAAAGTGGCGATAATGGGCTTGATAATATGCTCTATGAATTCCAATCGAAGCCCAGGTTAGATGTCTTCACATCTAACATGGGCTTCGATTGGAATTCATAGAGCATATTATCAAGCCCATTATCGCCGCTTTATCGGCAGTTTCCTGCCGATAAAAGCGGCGATAATGTAACGCCCTTACTTGATAATATGCCCCCAAGTTACAAGAAATTACTGGTGCATCTTTCATTACTACAGTGGTCCCCTGTACACAATGATCGGATCGATCACCAGATTCCAATTCCTGCCAACCGCCACTCTTGTATTTCCAAACTCAGTCAGTGTCCATGACAGGTGGGGCATGAAGGGGCCACAGGTGTAGTTAGGGGCATAAGCTTGCTGCAATTTTCAGTGACTGATCAACCTCCTTTATTTTTATCAAAGTCATATCACGTCTTGACTTATAACCAGGGGGTATATTATCAAGGGGGTTTATCTCCGCTTTTTTGGCTTTAAAAGCCAAGAAAGCGGAGATAAAATTATCTCCCTATTACCAAGCTGTCGCTAACACCAGTTAGTGACAGCTAATAGGAGATAGCGACCATCTTGGGCCCCGCTTTGCATGTCAGTGATATTTATCACTAATGACATGCAAAGTGGGCGTGCCAAGATGTTAGCGACTGGAAACAGTCGCTAACATCGCTATCTCCTATTACCAACTTTTGGAGATATTCGCGCTAAGCGCGAATATCTCCAAAAGCTAACACCTGCCCTGAGCAGTTCTTCACCATGTTATCCAATGGGAGGTGGATAACATGGCTAAGAGCATTTGCTCGATAATGCATGAATATCGCTGACTTTTCAGCGATATTCATGCATTGCGGCCGTTTTTTATCGCATTTGCGATAAACCTTGCTAATAGCAAGGTTTATCTGCAATAAAAATCGCCGATGTGCGGCGATAATTTTTGTCTCTAAACAAGTTAGAGACACAAATTATCGCTAGTTGTTGGTAATATGCCCCCAGGTTCGGCTCCCTCTATGCGGGAGGGATCTGTGTATTATGACCACTCCACCTTTCTTGGATGCCAATTCTCTGATGGAATCCCACACTTGTAGTGTCACTGAGTGGAGAGTTAGTGCATGGCATAAACCTGTGCTCTAAGCGGATTTATAATGACCTTTTGTGAACTAATATGCTTTTCACTCTATCTCAGAGAGACCCAGCATTACCGTACGTAGACGAGGATTTCTGTTTTACAAAACTATATCGATTTAAAGGTTTGTATGAAATCCAATTTCCCCTTGAAAAAAGGCATATTTAACGTATGATGTATTTCCATGGCTCTGGTCGCTCGACTAATTCTGACCCCTTGTAAAATGTAAACCTGGAAAACTCTGGTATCTTATTTAACGGGGCAGGTGCGGGTGGATAGAAATACAGGACATTCTCTCTGACCCTCAACAGCTGCTCGCACATTCACTCATCTTGCCCTGGGTCGCATTCATGGTGTGACTCAAATGCTTCAGTGTTAATAGCTGGCATGCGCGCCTATTTTTTAAATTAAATTTACAATTTTCTCAATATATTGTATAATAATTAGCCGATGCTGTTGTGTGATGCTGCTTCACTAACATATTTTTGCACAGTCTGCTATCTTTGCATCTATCACATCGCACTTGGTCACAGCAATCATAAATACATCCTTAATCATTACATGTATTTATCATAATTTCATAAAAATTATCCTTTTCATCAAATTGTTTAATTAATCCATTCAATTTTCCAATGTGTTGCTGAACACGATTAAAACATTCCTTCCGACCGCCATATGTACTTCGAGTTGTGTTCTTCTCTTGGAGGGCATTACCAGTTCACACATTAATAATAGACTTGTTCTGAAAAATTGCAAGGACAAAAAACACAACTTCAATGCTTTAATCATCAGCAAATTTGTCACCATATCAAATGCTGCTGGTTTCGTGGACATTATCAAAAGACTGATAGCCATGATGTGGGTCAGTAAGACATAGGTAGATGGTTTTATCTGCTTTAGACATGTGTGAAGCACAGTGGTGGATTGTTGTCTTCAGAAGGCCCTCTGCACACACGAAGCTAAAGAAAATACAGTTCAGCCCCCAAATGGCACAACTTTCTCCTTACTAATTTACAGCTCTCCCTCCCACAGCACCATTTCCTCAACAACCTGCTGGGGTTAATTTGCACTCTCACCATAAGCCATCCCAATCTGAATATCTAGGGTGACTTCAACACAAAGCTCAAAAATCGGATTGACAGTACATAAGAGTCCTATTCTCAAGTCTTTTTTGGGTTCAGAAATGCCCACCACACCAGCCCCAACCCATTCTAGCCGACACGCCTTGAACAGAATCTTTACTCATCACCAGCAACAGAATGACGTCCGAACCTGTGTCCTTTCCATGGAGTGACCGCCTTGCAATCTCTTTCAAAATCACAGTAACCTAAAGCAACAGAACAAAATGTACACCTGTTCCAAGAAAATAAGCCTGAGCTTAGAAGGAGAATACCCTGGTGTCAAAGGAAACCATCTTCACTCTGTTAATACCACCTTCAGAGAGCTTCATACGACTGGAATCAACAGTTCTACATGGTTTGTCAAAGAATTTGCATTCCTGCAACCCATCAACAGAGCACTTGAGTGTATTGTATGAAAAAAATAAAACTAAAAGATCAAATTCAAAGCACACACCAGGATATATCTTCAGAGGAAAAAAGTCCTCAAGAAAAAGAATTAGTACTCACCTGTTTTTTTCTTTTCCTTTGCATCATGATTAGCAAAGGAGGTTTTCAGAATGATGTTTTTAAAAAAATTACTACATTTTATAAAGCGCTTGTTCACCGGACAGGTCCCATGACACTGAGAAACAGAGGACAACATACAGCTTACGATGGCTTAATCATAAACTTGTCTGAATAGCCGTGCCTTCAGGAGTTTCCGAAAATACATATCATTAAAGGTGGATCTAATCTCTGGAGGGAGGGAGTTTCAGATGCGAGGAGATAGAACGGAAAATCTGGAGCCACCTAACCTCTTCTTCTTAGGTGAATGAGGGAATTGTAAGCAAGTGCTTATGAATAGACCTAAGACTAGAAGGGCAGATTGTGAGAAATCCTTTAAAAAGGATGTGACCCAGACTAGCTCTGAGTACTGAAGACCTGCGGCTTTGACACAGTCGATCAAAAGCTTGAGAAGGACTAATGCTTGTGGTGCCTCTGTCAGACTCCACCCACATATCATCAATGACTGAAAGGATAACTGCTTACGTTGAGTGAGTTGGCCAAAAGCCTGTCTGAAGAGGGTCAAAAACGTTTGACTCCTCAAAAAAGAGATAGTAGAGGCACCTGGCAACATGTGCCACTAGCACTTTCGCCAAAAAAGGTAAAAATGAAATTGGCCAATAATATTTCAAGGTAAGTCAGACCTCACCCATTTTCTTTTGGACTGGGACCACTATAGCCTCCTTGAAAGTATAAGGTACTGTGACTTGAGTGAGGCAGGGAAAGAGAATGGAAGTAGCTATCTCAGGGCAATGTAAAAAGACCATTTTAAAAATTCTCGGTGGGCGGATATCATTGTGGGAGCCCGGAGCCTGACTTAACTTTGGATAGTAGGTGCAAAGGTCATCCTTAGGGATATCGGGGAAGATAGATAGTTTAACATCATGCCTAGCAAAGGAGGTCTTCAGAATGATTTCAGCGTTAAGAACCTCTCTGTTTCCTTACGT
Source organism: Lissotriton helveticus (assembly GCF_964261635.1). Classification (NCBI taxonomy): domain Eukaryota; kingdom Metazoa; phylum Chordata; class Amphibia; order Caudata; family Salamandridae; genus Lissotriton; species Lissotriton helveticus. The sequence goes on along the minus strand of NC_136069.1, from coordinate 1,450,849,589 downwards.
GAAACTGCCCCCTCTTTAGATTTTTGTAATGTATTGGCCTCTCACTTTCTGCAAAGAACTAACACTATTCCGAACTCAAAGAAACCTTTGAACCAAAGCATCAAATATCAGGAAGCCCCGAAAAGGCCACCTTTCCTCTTCTGGTACAAACCTTTAAATACCTAACATCATCCATGAACTGGAGAGGGAAAATCCTGGCAGCAGTAAAATAAAAAGTTGTGATGTTATGAGTTAATCCTATGTCCCTCTCCAGCAAGAGATCCCCCATGGATGTACACAAAGCACTGTTATCTATTGGAGTGGTGGTGTCGGTCAGATTGCATGCAAGATTAATTGTGGAGCACCAAGGAAAGAAGTAATTGTTCATGCAACTGGATGCTGCTTAGGCTTTTCTTGAGAAGTAGGACTTTGTTGACAGATAGTATCAATGTTGCCTTGTTTATTGGAGTGGATGATTTTTTAGATGAATGGAGGGTCTGGGTGGCCAAGGTGGGTGGGGGCTTCTTCTCCGGATTAGATCGCTTACCGATGATACCTTACAAGAGGTGATCCTTTAGTTGTTAATTTGCTCACTATATTTCTTGAACCTGTGTCTCCCTTCTTCTTCTTCCTTTATTTTCCCTGTTATGCTCCCTTAAGCAAGAATTGGATCGATTTTGTGTTTGTACTGCAAAGGGAAGATTGCTATCACGAAAAAGAGTTTCATATTATGAGTCATACTAATAGATGAATTGCTGGTGATCTATTTAATTTTGTGTATCATGGAAGGCTTTTCCACATTACCTGTTTGGGCCTAAACTTAAATAGGCAATCAGGCAAACAATCTGGATCCACAGCTAACCTAGTAGCTAAGGCACTTTTCAAAGAAATCTGCCTACCGAACTCCTCTCAGAGGCCAAAAGGACAATAACCAGCAACTCACTTACTACTAATACCATGCCAAAACAACTTTATTGCTAATCCCTTAAGCCTGTTCTGGAAATGATTGGACTGGGTGCACATGACCATATGAGCTGCAGACCAATACTAAGTGCATCCTTCTTGTCCAAGTGCATAGAGAACGTGGCGCACACTCAGTTGTTATATTTTTTAAACACAATAACACTCTCTTCAAGGAAGATGCTTGCTTTTGCCCTTAGAAAGTGAAATAATCTATCAAAGTATCAAAAACTGATAAATTCGGAAAACAGGCTAACTCCAAGGGAACAAATGTATTAGTTCTACTAGATCTCTCTGCTGCATTCAACATATTGCATCACCCTAAAACGTGGGCATTCAGGACGAAGCTTTGAAATAGAATGAGGCTTTCTCACCAACCACAATGCGTATTCTATCTACCAACATACACCTTTGAACCCTGCCAGTGGAACACTATGGTTCCACCAGTTTTAACCAACTCACTGCCTCTCTTCAACATCTATCTTAACCCTCTGCCCTTGTCTTACCTGTTTATCTAAGCAAAGCTAACAGCGTGGTTGACGCATATACCATGACTAGGCTATCTTAGGTCAAGGCTCATACCATATAATAAGGAGAGAACTCTAAGATCCAATCAGCAGCGTCTTCTCACTGTCCCCCGTTTCGCAAAAAGGAGGTAGGTCCTTCACAGTTAGGATGTCTAACCTCTTCCTTGCGTCGGACGGCCCCTGGCCTTCTGATTTCACGGTGGGCGTGTGCGTTGGACGGCCTGGGGCCGTATGATTTGCGCACGCGTGGAATTCGCCCGCACAGCGGGGGAATGTGCGCCGCAGCGAAACGGCTAAACAGTGGAACTCCTTGCCCAGCCACCTCCGTTGGCTGGATTTGGAACAGGTATTCAGAAAAGCTGCTTCACCCTGCCTCTTCAGGAAGGGGCAGTAGTAGTTGGCACTTCTCAGTCTGGCTAGTCTGCAAGCGCCTGGGCACCTCTTCCGAGGTAGCTTTGCGCTTTATAAGCTGCCATTCATATATGTCATTTAGACGTCGCCAGGAGTCGTAACAGGGACCTCTGACCTTTGTCTTGTGACCCCTTGGCATGTTGCTTGTTAATCCTAGGTTTATGACAGTAGCCAGGTTATATCCCTAATAGAATAGCGCGGGCACACGGAATATTCTTTTTGTTGTGTATCTTTTTTGCTGCCTTTTGCAGCTGAATGGTACTTATGCTTGTGGGTGGGGTTTAATGTTCTGCCTCTCGCTGGAAACTATGGGCAAGTGATGGAGTAGAAATGTATTTCAAGTGTGCTTAGTCCTGGCCTGGCTTCACTGGTTCTATGCACAGCCCGCAGTTGTGCCACATTCCTCACGTGCACGTGATTAAGGCAGCCCGGGTGCGAATCGAATATGTGGTAATGGCATCCAGGTGCATGGACAGAGAAGAAAGACACATAAACACACTTTAAGGCAAATAAGCATTCTTTACTTGGAATGGATAGTGGGTTTCCAGATCGAATGTAATGGTGGCATATGAGGGAGAGGTAAGCAAGCAACATATAAAGAGTGTTGTTTGTCTAAGACTGAAAGCGTAGTTTGGATGGGTGCATAATTCAAGATAAAAGCTGCATTTTTAAACCTGCATGTGACTGTCACTAATCTTCATTTTCACAAAAAATGCATGTAATGATCGAAAACTGCTTTCATGAGGTAGGGCTTTGGTAGCAGTCACTGTTATAGTCTCTACGAAAACTGGGAAAATAAAAGTTAGTAAAAACAGGAGGATGGAAGGGAAAACGCTGGGGAACACAACGCCAAGGATGTCAAGTCCAACGAGGGAGTTAAGGCAAGCATCAGATTTCTCATTGGGTGGTGGATTATAGCAATCCCGAAGTCTGAATTAAACACAAAGGGGCATATGTACAAGGAAGTGATGGAGCGCAGCGTTAGCCTTCTTAGTTTAGCACCACGCTCCGCCACTTCTGAAATGCAGGACTGCACCATATTTACAATAATACGGTGCAACCCTGCGATTCACCCTGCGTTGGCACTAAATTTAGCTGCCTAGCACCAACGAAGGCACTCTTGCACCATTACGCAATGTTGCCTGGGTTGCGGGGGAATTGCATCAGCAATCAGTAATGGCGTTTGTAACCTCTATGTGTGCTGAAGAATGTAGCAAACACAGAAGTTGCAACTTGTTATTTTTTTGAATGATTGTTTATGTGCAGGAAGGGATACCTTCCTGTACATAAACAATCAATGATGTTTTTCTGTTTCTATGTGCGCTGCACAACGCACCACACATAGAAACAGCAAAAATGAAGAGAAATAAAGCATTTCTCCTCATTTCGCCTGGGGAAGACCAGGTTTTCCCTGTTATTAATTTCACAACGCTCCCTATTTACGCCACTCTTGTAAATATGAGGCAGTCTCAAAAGCAATGGGTGCTGCGGTGGAATGCCCACCGCAACACCCACTGTCCACCCCTTTGATGCTAAGTGTAGCTTGAAAGGGTGCCTTATTTACCTGGAAGCGGTAAGCCTCGTTAAATGGCTTAACACTGCAATGTTAATAAGGTGAAGCCTTTATCGCCACCAGAACGTCACTAAAAGTGAAGTTCTGGTGGCAATAGGGGGTTGTAAATATGCCCCACCGTTGTGTTTTGCAATAGTACAGTCACTTCACTGAAATTGTTGCATATCTTGTGCTCACTCTTGACATATGTCATAAATAAATCCTATTGTCTCAAAGTGGTAATCAAACACCATGATTTCCATTTAAATTAAAAGATTAAGACATCTCTCCCTGCTGATTAAATAACTAAATGGTGCTCGATGCAGTGCTGCAGTTTGTGATGAGTTGTTTCAGTCTCAGGGACGAAGCTGTTAGAAGTGTAACAGATACAGCAACACAGCAATGTGAGGGGCCCACTGTCCATCAGATTTAGCTTTCTTTTCCTGCCCAACCAGAGGGCTGGCGGAACATCCTCTTTGTTTGCATTAAGGCCGGATGTACGTCGTTACAATGCATGCTTTTACAACGCATGCCTTTACGACGCAAGTTTTACAACGCAAGTCGTTACAACGACTTGCGTTGGGGGGCGCTGGATAGTGAATAGTTTAATTTACTAATCCAACTCCAGTCCCCGTGGATAGTAGGGAAGGTGTTGGATAGTAAATTAAAACTATTCCCTATCCTAGAGCGCCCCCCAGCGCAAGTCGTTGTAAAAGTTGCGTTGTAATGGTTGCGTCGTAAAGGTACTTCATTGTAAAAGTTGTGTTGTAAACGCTGTTCCCCATTAAGGCCTATTACACCCTTTCTACACTCATGGCCAGTCCTCAGTCAATCGCAAGAAAACACAATTGATGGACAGAATGCTGAACAATGTCAAACAGTAAAAAACCTATGAGTCATCATACAAGCACATATTACCTTGGACCTAAATAAATGCTGTGGTGAAAAATCGTATGAATTTGCTCAGAATATTAACATGGTTTTTCTTTTACTGAAGCTCCCATCATAGAATCTAGCACTTCTGTCTCACTGGTACCTGTTGGCTTGGAATAATTGAACAGCCTTTGCCTAGCAGCACTGAAATTCCTCCTTGACAAATTACATTGGATGGACAACTCCAGGGCTAGGCTACTCTTTTAAACTTTAAACTATGCCTAGCTAAAATGTAAATTACGACAGCATAATTCATGTAATTTTGGAAACTTTGCTTTACGATTGTTATGCGAAATTTCCAAAATACTGCCATTATGTCACTTCATATAATTACGTGCTATTTAGGGTAAACTTTACATTGAACGTGCCATTCACAGTAAACACAAACAACTGTCGAGCTGGTGCTTTTTGTTTTCTTCACTTTCTTTTAGCATAAAATAAGTACTTTCATCAAAAATTGACATAAGGACCCATTTTGATATAAAAGGGAGCACTAATTGATGGATTTATATATGTCATTTTGCATATATTTAGCATAATTACACGAATTTCGCACAACCCTACTTTAAACCCCGGGGTAACATTACCCTACACCTTTTGTCACTGCACTGTCTTTCATTTCCTTACTCTTTCGCTTTCAAGCTACTGTGCTAAATTCACCGAGCAGTCCATGTAATAATCCTTCAACAGAGATTGCAGACCCACAGCCCTAACACAGCTGTCATTCGAGGACAGAACTCATTCCTACATATCACAGTTCCATGCTTCAAAAATCCAACTCGGAGGCTATTCTAAGTCAGAGCCAGCAGCAAACGTTGGCACTCACTCCTCCTCCTTCAGATAAGGAAACACCTCCTCTTCCAGAAGGCATTCAAAACATGCACCTACACCTTTTAGAATCAGAGTTAACCCTTTAATACCATAAATGAGAATACTGTCTGACTTCCTATCGGCCACTGGCCTTGCTGTAATGACCTCGCCCAGCTTGTCGCAATTACATGGCTCTACTTCATGATCACCATCTTTAAGTGTGGGGGTGTTGTCGGTCAAAGACATTCTAATGCGTTGCACCTACTCCCGGTGCATCAAAAATGAATGCCCAACGAGCTATGTGCAAATGATAACGTGCTTGATGGGGCTCCATTTCTTTTGAACACCTTTGTATTTGCTTTGGTTGCAAAATCCTCAAACTTGAAATACTATGCAAATCCTCAGTGGCTTGTTTTACCAGTGGAAGTGTATTTGTCATGCTGTTGCATTTTTACGGTTCAGACAGGTCCCTTTTCCTGATGCCTGTCCACCTTTTGTTTTCCTGCTGGTTTCGTTATTTCTTCCCTACTCTATTTGGTGTTGCCTTCTCTGCAGAGGTCAGATTCCATTGTGGCCAAACTGCTCAGGAGCCACAATGGCCATACAACTATGCCATTGCCAGACCTTCCTCATCTGGCACACCGCTCCTTTACCTCTAGTCTATTCCGATTTAGGCCCTCATATCCTTCCATCCAACCTTGCCCTCACTGCCTTCCTCCCTTGTTCTAATAACCTAAATGCATTTCTTTCAGAGGTTGCACTGAATATCACATGCACACTTGGACTATTCCTTTACCACTTCTGGGTGGAACTCGTAGACCTTGGAAGGAGGGTTGTCTGTAGCTTTTCTTGGGTTGCACCATCACTGCCTCTGGCTGGGTCACAGCAGCCATCTATTGTTGACGTAGTGGCTGCTCTGGGTTGTGCCTGTTTCCTGCTCTGAAGGAGCTGCATGGATTATCTACTGAGTGTCTGTGTTTTTTGTTGATCCCATTAAACTATCTTCTGGTGGTGTGTGTGGATTCCCATTAGTTGCGCCTCCTCCCTCTTGGGTTTCATTGTCTTATACTGTTGCTGGTTCTTATAGGACACCAGAAGTCCTGTAGTAAAGTTTACCACAGGTTTGCGTGGTTTGTGCGGTTTGTGTCTTCACAACTATTGGATGGACACCTTAGGCCAAAACTATTGGCTTTGTCAATCCTACGGTCTACGGTCCTTTAGAAGTCGCTCTGTCTATCCCTTTACTATCACAAACCTAATGCAAATCATAGCACACATTTAGTAGTGCACATTGTGCCTGTATTGGGAGAAGCCCATCTCTCTCCTTCTCCAAGTGCTCTAATGAAACACATGACTTGCTGTGACTGCAGGTCACAACCCTCATTACCCTAGACTTTGAGAGTCCCCCACTGTTTTCTTAACTTCCAGTAAAATCTCATGAGCCATTTTGTTTGCTGTTACTATAAATGCCTCTTGCAGCTTTTAAATCGATGTGACCTCACTCTTTATGGCCACAGTGAGAGACATTTGCTGCCTCCTGATCTGAAAACTGAATTCAGGTCAACTGTTAAATTGATTTTCACAGTGTGTGGCTCTTTGGGGTATTTGTTGCAGGCCTAGCAAGCCAAAGGCAACAGCTTGATCTTAATCTACGGGCGCCTTTGTTGTTCTATTACATCTTTGATTCATGTGTGCCTTGTGAAGTGATTCAGTGTGGCACAGGCACATCACTGCGTTTGGAAAAAGCAGCTTAGCAGCTGCATGGAGAACAGCGAGGCTGATCAATGCCCCAGTGTAGGGCACACAGCCCCCGCTCCAGAACAAATATACACTTTGACAGGTGCAGGAGGGAACCCCTGCAGGTGCTGCAATTACAGTAATAGACTTCACCCTTTACACATGATGTCATCCAATGAATGAATTATTTTCTGGAATATTTTAAATTTTGTGACAATATATTATACAGCTACACAAAGCTTACACCTGTTATTCGGCCTCACGTGATGGTTCTGTACTCAAAGGTTAACACTGATCTTTCTGTTGACGTGTACATTATACTACGCAGACTTGCCGGTATATTTATTCAAGCATTTATTAACTTTTTTGCCCTTTGAAATGTGCTATGGGTGGCCATTTGTTCTCACTTTGCAGTTATAAAGGTACTGATATACAGATTTGTGAAAAAAGTGTCCTATGCTTTCACTCACTGACAAATATTGCACCGCATAAGGGGTTCAGCGGATCCTTGTCGTGGCTAAATATGCACTGTAAAGTCAACCAAAGGCCGTTGAGGGTAGATTTTAGGTGAGATCTGCATTTATCCCTGTGTTTTGGGATGCACTTCCGATCTATGGCTCTGAACTTCTCTCCTCGATGTGGACTCGGAGTAGTTCCTGCTTTGTTTTGTTTCTCTCACCATCCACTAGGCCATGCAGGGGCAGAATCAGCAGATAGGAGAGTCGAGGGTGGTGGTCCCTGCTCCATTGCACCGACACCTGTGGGCTTCAGGAACCCTTCCAGAGCATGAGCATCATAATACTTCCATGTATGACTGAAAATCATTACCACAATCCAGTATGGTTCCTGCTGGGAGTGTTACCGGGCTGTGCCGTGGGTCGGGGCAGGGGCAGGTTGAGAGGGGTAGTAAGCACCGGAATATGGATGAATGCAGGTAAGTTGACAATGAAATCAATAAAACGAATGTTGTCGTGTGCGCTGAATCGCATTTGGCGATGCAGCATGCTCAACGAAATTCGTTTAACTGATTTAATTGTCAACTTACCTGCATTCATCCAACCATATCCCGGTGTTTACTACCCCCACCCTGCCCCTCCCTGCCCAACGTCACCACCCGGTAGTACCCACCAGGAGCCGATAATGCCAGCATCATGGGGAGTTCTAGGAGTCCAACCCTGACGTCCCTCTGTTTGAGAGCTGGTTGCAAAACTAGGAATTTCTTGTGAGTGGCGTTGGTTTCATTGGAGAAAATGCTGCAAACGCAATCCTTTGTCTTCCTCTCTGGTATGAGCTATGATTCTTAGCTTCTATTACAATTTATCTATCCTGGCTGTGGTGATGTAGGCTTACCATGATCAGGCTGAGTGAGTTTGTTATGATTTGAATGCAGAGCTGTACCCTACGGACCTGTTAAAACTCAAGTGGTTGAGAGAATGTCATTACCAGGATATCCGGAATCAGCCTCGCGAGGAATGAACCCATATTGTCTGCCTTTTCCTTCTCGGGATACCAGATTTCAACATTATCCTATTTAGATTCCACATTTCGTTGATTTCCAGTAGTTTCCCAAATAGCTTTTTTGGTGTTACCTTTAAATCTAGTAAGGTCAGAGGGGATGGATTGACAGCCTGTTGAGTTTCCATTGTGGCTTGTTCGACAGTACCCATATAGAGCTTCATCGCTTACAGTTTCTGAAAGGAGCAAGTCCAAGGTATCATTTGGGGCAGCCCTCGTCAATGATTAGTCTTGTTGGGCAGGGCGCCCGAGACGAGAAACTGATGTGTTACTTTGGAGCCCGACAACGGTGTAGACTGCAGCAAAATCCAATCAGGGCTAACAGTAGGAAAGCCGCCATGGCACATTACAGACAGACTCTGCTCTCGTTCATTAATTGACCACAAGCACTTTTTTTGTGTTACAAAAATATAATTAAGACTCTGTGCGTGGGGAACTGGCTATCCTTCACACCCCGTCGTGTTTGTGTAACTCACCAGATCTCCATATAGAAAATCTATCTCAATGACGCATTGCCCAAAAAAAGTTTTAGTCCCACTAGTGTAGGTTCTGTATGGACAAATGGTGTGATTATAAAAAGGATTTCATTCATAATCCTCTACTCAGCCTCAAATGATACCCTCAAAGGGAGTTCCTCACAATTGCCTTCTGCTCGGTGGAGTGATGCCATTCATAACATCAAGGAGAAGGCATAAATGTTTCAAACAAATAACTACTCAGACACTGTGCTGTGAAAATGTATATAGTGATCTGCCTTTAAATCAGCCCCGCTAAGTTCCATTGAATCAGTTCAATAGCCTGCAAAATATGTTCCAACAATTAACATAAAGGAATTGGCTAAGAAAAGTTAATAATGCAAGGCACAAATGTAAATAGTAAATAAAAATCCTCCGAATAGCTTTTAAAGGAACCAAACCCATATCATGAATTGTTCTAAAGAAAGTGCTCTAGAAGTTTCTGGTAGATAAACCAGTACTATGACAAAAAATGCACTTTCAGGACTGCTGAGCCACGAGCTATTTATGAAACAGATGTGGATGATTAACTGTATAATACATAACTACAAGCTAAACAACCAAAGCAAGACTAGAAAGAGTAAAAGGGCAATTTCAGCAACTGTAAGAGATCAGATGTAACAAACAGTTTTACCCATTCTGTGTCTATGGGAAAATGTGTTCATACATCTGGCCCTGCTGATTAAATGGAATCTGCTTTGATGCAGTCCATGGTCGGCCTTTTCTATGTAAATATACACTTTCTAGTAACACCTGAGAGCCCAGTGACATGGCACTCTTTAACACTGCTCTAGTGATAACAATTTGTTTTAATTTAGCACTTCTTATCGAACTTCTGTCACTTATAAAATCTTTAAGGAATATCCAATTCTTAGTTTTTTTTCCAAATGCGATACAAAGATTTGTCATGTTATATCCATTTTGTAAAGTGCAAAGAATCACACCTGACGGTGTATCTCGGTGCTCAGCCTCTTCAAGTACCACATCTACTCATTAAAATAGCCAAGTTTTTCGCAATTTCATAAATCTATACTAATATAATAAAGAGAGAGCCCAAACCTTTGAGGTGGGTAATCTCAGGAACCACAGCACCAATCACAACACCCAATACAGCATTGGAAAGGACAGTTGCAGCAGATGGACATAGGCTATACAGCTGGCCACCATATACATTCGAAGGGTAAAAGAACCTTAGGGGCAAAGTAGTCCCTTGTGGCCGTGTGCGTTGTGCTGGGGGCAGGAAATCAGGTAAAACAAGCGTTTGCAGGGCTCCATTGTGGGCATGTGGGGGCGTGGCCAACTCTACGTGTTAGTACTTCCTTGTGGCCGTGTGCATTGTGCTGGGGGCGGAAATCTGGGGGCATGTGGGGGCATGGCCATACAGCAATCGGCGCGGCATTCAACGGGCATTCAGCAAAAAGGGGTCGCGGAAATCCTGCAAAACAAACATTCACAGGACTCCGTTGTGGGGGTGTGTATACCCGGACACCGTCGGGACGGGCTGCTAGTCCTATAGATAAAGAAAGAAAATCTCACATTTCTGTTACAGAGGTTTATTACAAAAACGGTTACTCCGCAAGTGTAGACATGCGTGTACAAATGCGTGATTATCAAAGCAATCTCAGTGATCACCCATTTTAACATACCAAATGAATTGATGTCCTCCAAAGATTGATCCTCACAACACCGAATCTATTTTCCTAAAACTCTGTCCATCAATCCAGTTAGAAAGTCAAAAAGCATATGTATACTTTTTGATCGAATGAATGCCACTCATGAACTAAGTAAATGACACCTTGAAACCTTTAACTGCACACCTTAAAATAAGTCAATATAACTGAGATTGCATTAAGTGATGTTCTTGTAGAGACTTTCATTAAGTCTTCAACTTTCTATACCTGACAATCCTCCAAAAAGAGCATGAGTGTTGCTGCATTGCAAGTCATCATAATTAAAAAAACACATGGTAAATTGTAACATGTCACTGCAGGTAACTTCATTACTTTTCAGTAATGGTGAGGTCTAAATTAAAAGTGGATTTTCTAATATCTTGTGTACATGTCTGTACTAAAATACACACCTGCAAGGTTTGATCGTCATTACCATCCATCTTGAACGCTCTGCTCAGGCAGTGTGTTCTTCTCGATGACCTTAGTGTCTGCTGTGTAGACGAAGTTAGATATCACTTATGTGTTGCATGCCAATGCCTCATTAAAGATTTCAGCTCCATTGGTGAATCACATTCTAATCTCCCAAAATTATTAAAATGCACCAGTACTGTTTTCTAATATTTGAGTAACAGTTACACTGTTGCATCTAATCTACATTATAAACCATGTCTCACAGTGTGCTCTCTGGTGGTGTGCTTTTTTTGTGGTGATAATCACTTGAATCTGAATCGGTGCTCAATATTTGTTACACAGAATCTGAAATAATTTAGAAAATAAGCATCATGGGCATCATATTCAGATGCAATTCTATCACACACATACACTTCCTTTGAGTCACTTTAATCACATTATTCTTCCATGATTATAATCAAAAAGTTAGAGTTTACTACCGCAGGACAGTATGAACTTGTGAAATGGGTAATTCCACATGTTCAAAGACTATAGCAACAAACATGGTCCCCTAACCCCATTTGACTGGCAACCAGAGTTGTCAACTCAGAAAGGTACTTAAATTGTCCCCAAAGTGGGTAGTCTAGCAATAGTGAAAGGTAGGTCCTTTGGTTCAAAGAAGAAGGAATGTGGTCTTAGTGACTCTAAGGGATCAGCCACTTGAAGGCTTTGCCTTAGATGCTTCCCATAGGGTTGGTACTTCAAACTCCTCTGAGCCTAGAGAAGGACTATTTAGTCCATGTGATGTAGTGCATTTTCACATGAATAGTCTAGCAGGCTTGCTAAATCTGCCCAGGCCTCATCATCAAATATAGTGTTTGGATTCTAGCCTTTCTTTAATCTCGGACAAGCACAAATCATGAATTCAACTTTTCAATGTGACAAGGGATTGTGAGACATGGGGTCATGTTTCAAAATGACTGCTCTATTCAGGCAAAAAACAGACTGGGAAGTTGTCGCTCCTACAAGAGTTGTTTAAGGGAGACATAATGATATGTAATCCATTTGGTTAGGCAGGATATTGGGAAGAGTAAGTATTGTCTCTGACTACAGTAGTCATCTCCCCTACTCAACCTTCACACATTCCAAAAGGCTCAAAGATTCACACCTAAAGAAGCTTAAAATGAGGATAGTGCTACAGATGAAACTTCAATAAGTCATCCACATTTGAGGTAGCACTGTGGCTCTTTCAAGTGACTTTCAAAAATAAACAGTGAACCTTTGAACAAACAGACAGGATGTCCTCACATCTTACCACCAGTTGAATCTTAACCTCAGAGAGAAATACTTGTTTTTAAGTGTTGCTATGGCACAAGTATCTGTAAAGTCCTATAGTGTCAGCAAGAGAGAAAAAAAATTACTATGAAAACAATAGTCTCCGTAGGTGTAAAATTGGCGACATCCTCAAACTTTGCGTATTTACTTTGGGTGCACAACATTTTTATTCTGCCAGTGGAGCTTTGCAAAAGTAACACAATTTGCAACGTTATGAAGTTGCAAAGTTAATAACTTTTGCAAATATTTGCCTGCTGGAGAAATTCCCTGAAAGCAATTATAGCAGGAGAATTATTCAATTTTTAATAGTGCAGATTTTCCCACAAAGAGTAGCTTTTTGCTAAACGTTTCACTCTGTAGGTACTTGTTACACGTTACCAACATTGTGAAGTGAAAAAGTTTGAAAACAACTACACAAATCGGTGAAGTTGAACTTTCCTCACTTCGCCTACGACTTCTTTTGACCTAAAGAAAAATTTGGATTTATTTGGCAAGAATAGATGTATTCAGTAATTGTACATATGGAGACAAGACTATTCATCTTTTTTCCAACTACCATTACCAAGAATAGGATTAAGCATGTTTTCTCAACTGTCTGTCCCTTATAAGCAGAATTACGGTATAGCTGAAACATGAGGGTATGACCAAATCTGAATTCGGACCTTTGCGTGAAGAATGCACCCCTCATATTTCCTGCAGCCAGACAGATTTCTTTGGTAATACCTGAAGAAATATTCAGTTGAAAGAGACCCCAAAATGGATTGAAAACATGCGGGAATTTGTATGCAGCATCCAAAAAATAGAAGTTATTTCCTATTCTAAAGTTCTATGCTGGTAATAGTGCAGCCCACAATTACCATTCTTCACAACATTGATAATTCAGGATGCAGAATTACTTATGTTTTTTTCTAAACTTTTGGAAATATAGCCTCTTTTTCCTCAAAATATATGAGACAAATTCTGCTACTCTGTAGAATGAGGTGACTCACAGTTCGTTTATTAGGTGCTTTTAGTAGGTTTGAAAAAACATTTATATTTCAAAGGTAGGCTGCGTTCATTTTTAGGTCTCGTGCGCTGTTTAGGAGATCCCAACGCTTACCATTGGTTGGCTTCTTTGTCACTTTCATTAACTTCTTATTAGTCAGCTGCCGTAGGTTTCCTTCTTCATAATGTTTTTGTACCTCCCCTGGTGCATAGTAGCAATACTTGTGCCCTTCCACTGCCCATTTTGTTTATGCGCTGCTGTTTTCTTTGTGTTTAAGCACCCTACCAAAGGGTTTCTCTTTCGGCTGCCTACCTTGTGTATTTCTCCTCCCCCCACACATCTGTGTTGGTTGGCCATCCTCCTTGTCCATGTTGCTTGCCCCTCCCATTGTTGTTCACGTTGCCTTTCTACATCAATGAGAGGCAACCAAAAAACAAATCTTTAAGACAATATGACAATAAAGACCAATAGAAGAGGAGACAAGATAGGTCCTCTGTTAAAGTGTATTCTTTTTATTCATTCTGCATTTCACATGTGGGAAGAGATATGTGGAGCCAACGCGTTTCACCAACATATGGCTTCTTCAGGGCATCCAGAAGTATCCAAACAAAGGTTGCTGATTCTAAAATACCCTAGCAAAGCTCAATCACTCAGATGTTTGTCTCTGATGAAAGAAAACACAGGTGTTCAGTTAAACCACTTTCACGTCGATGCTCACACTTAAAGCCTCTTCAACATCCTATTGCGTCCGTAATGATTGGATACCAACACGTACCTTCACAATGATATGTGTGACTTGTTTGAGTCATAAACACAGAGTACTACAACCGTATTGCACACGTATCTGTGACCGCTGAGTGAAATCAGAACAAAAGGCGACCTTATGTACTTCTCTCTCTACCCCTGCCTCATCTGTGTTGGTCTGCCACCCTCCCTTGTCCATGTTACTTGCCCCATCCATTGTTGTCCGTGTTGCCACTTACCAAAAAACCCTGGGCCTCATTTATGAGGCTGTGCGTCACTTTTTGTGACGCACCAGTGGCGTAAAAAATGCGCCTTGTTGCGCCATATTTACAAAGTGACGCATCTAGGTAGATGTGTCACTTTGTAAACCCCTGAGCCACATTATACCTGCACCAGGTATAATGTATGCAAGGGGGGGCGTTTTGACGCAAGAAAGGGTCATAGAAGTGACGCAGTGAAATCTATAAGATTTCACTGCGCCACTTCTAGGACACAAATGCGTCAATTTCTTACGCTTGCCTCACAGCAGGCGTAAGACTGACGCAGGCACCTTCACATGGGGCTTGTCCCATGTGATAGGATACATTGCTGGAGTTGCGTCACTTTTGTGATACACTCCAGCAATGCGTCACTTTTGCGCCATACAGATACGTCAGAAATACTGACATATCTGTAACTCCTTGCGCCATGACGCGTCATACTGTAAATATGATGCATCATTGGTGTCGCAAGGAGGGCGCAGTGAAAAGTCACGCATCTCTGTTTTCACGCAGCGATGCACCACTTTTCATAAATGGGGCCCCCCTCCCACCCTCCTTCCATTGTTATCTCTATTGTTTCTTGGCCCCCAGTCCCTCTGACCTTCTGTTGTCTTCCCTCCACCCTCTAGTGTCTGTGGGCTTGCTCTCAGCCCTTACCTTCCTTCCTGCATTGTTCATGTTTCCCCCACTTGCTCTCCCTCCCTCTCTACTGCTTACCACCCACTCCTCCTGTGTTCCCTTCTGCCCCCTCTCCCAGAATGTTGCCCTCCGCCTCCCCTCCTTCCACAGTGTCTCCCGCCTCCCACTCCTCTGTGTTACCTCCTGCCTGCCACCCCGCAAAAACAAAAATAATGTGTTCTACCCTGGCAAGATTGGCCACGTCATAGCACTTTTTTTAACATCCTCTGTTGTTTGTGTTGCCCCTCCAGAGACCCTTTCTCCCATCGTGTTGACCCCGTCCAACCAGAAATAAAAAAAAACACTACGATTCAGGCAGCGCTGACCATGTCATAGCGCTTTTCTTTTTTCTACTTCCAGCCATGACACACAGCTGGTGTGCTACTGTACAACATGGCTAAAAGACATTGACAAAGCCAATAGCCCTCTTATATGCGAGACCTATTGGCTTTGCAAATGCTTGTTGTAATTGAGTGTTGGACCCATGCTTCTCAGACAGATAATGTAGCAGATGTTTCTTGGTTGTTTCTCCTTAAATGACTGAGATTTTTTTCTTTGTTATTTAGAAGCTCGTGAACTATCTGATTAAATATGTGCACATCTATTCTCAGTGTAAAGTGACATGACATGTTTTAGTAACATTTATCTGAGAACACTGCCAGTCTACAAACGATGCCCTGGCTCATAATGATAGGAGTGTGCTTTTGCTCTTCAAGTAACCTACACACGACGTGATAAAATGGAAAAGATAACATGCCAAGGAGGCAGAGAATGTTGGCCAGTATATAAAAGGATGATTGGTACATTTAATGTCTGCCGAGTTCGTACATGCCACTTTACCTGCGTCAAAGATAGGGGTCTATTTCACTAAATTAGAATCACATGTGCTGCCTGGAATACATTAAGGCCTCTTAATGTAGTGAGGGTGAAAATGTAGCAAGGACGAGGGCCTCCAGGCTCTGGTTACAATGATTTGTGTTATTTTTATGGAATGGAAAAATATGGGATATGTATGTTTAAGGGAACAAGGCCAAATTCTTGCTGGCAACAGGTACAGCACGTGCAATTATTTTCTGCATGATTTAAGAATGCATTATGTGAAAGCAATATAAATGGAGGTGAAATGGTGAAACACTTCCACAAAAGAATGCTTAAACGCATAGTTTCATTGTAAAAAGCAAATCTGTCAAAGGTCAAGCTTCATTGCTGATTCAAAACTTTCAGGGAATACATGAATGGGGTGGAGAGACAGGCACATTGAAAAACAATATGTTATGCTTAAAATAAAGACCGGGAATTGCCCAGTGTAGTTAATGCAACAGTTCAATTACACCAGGAATATTAAATATGTCTAGAAATTACATATTGAGTCCTCAGGTGTAGGGGGGGGGGAGTGCTGCGGATAGTGCATCGACAGCAGGCCACCCAACGTGAAATGGTTATTAAATTTGGTTGGATCTGCAGAAAATGAAAAATATGTTCATACTTTACTTTTTTTTGGCCATATTGTAGGGTGATTTATGAGAGTAGTCACTACTGAATTCTCCAGGTGCTTGGAAATATGTCCTAGTAATCATCCATGCAACACTCATGCACTCGATCAATCATCCATGCTCCACTCATACACTCATTCAATCGATCATGTACCACTCATGCACTCATTCAATCATTCATCCACCACTTATGACTCAGAGTAATATCCGTGCACCACTCATGAACTCATTCAGTCACCCATGCACCACTCATGCAGTTATTCAATCATCCATGGACCACTCATGCACTTATTCAAGCATCCATGAACAACTCATGCACTCATTCAATCATCCATGCACCACTCACGACCTCAATCAATCATCCATGCTCCATTCATGCACTCATTCAATCATTCATGTACCACTCATGCACTCATTCCATCGACCATGCACCACTCATGCACTCTTTAAATCATTCAGCCACCACTTATGACTCATACTAATGTCCATGCACCACTCATGAACTCATTTAGTCATCCATGCACCACTCATGCACACATTCAATCATCCATGCACCCCTCATGCACTCATTCAATCCTCCATGCACCACTCATCCACCCATAACATCCATCCAGCACCCATGCTCTTATTTTAATATACATGCACCACTCATGCACTCATTTAATCATCCATGCACCATTCATGCTCTCATTCAGTCATTTACACACCACTTAGTCACTTATTCAGTCATCCACACAGGACACATGGACTCATTGACTCACCCATACACCACTCATGTACTCATTGTACCATGCACCCCTCATGCATTCAGTCAGTCAAACATGCACCACTCTTGCATTCATTCAATCATGCATACTTCACTCATCCAGTCATTCAATCACCATGCACCACTTACAATCCATTCTATATTCCAAACACGCCTTCTTTCACTTACAGAGCATATTTTATCTTTTTTTAACTGTAAACATTTTTTTGCTGAAAATCAAACCGTAACAAGGGGTGCCAAAAACAAATTAACAGTTGTGGTGGCTAGCTAAGTTATGCATAGCTGTAATGGATTGCTTGCGAAAACGTATTATCGTCCCACAATCCATGCAGTAGAGTACCATGAATTGAAACTCCACTGCAAGATCTTTTGAATTTGTCTGCACCTTTGGTGGGATCTTTTGTCCAGGGACTGTCACTGGAGCAAACGATAAAGATGTTCCTCCAGCTTCTCTTTCTTTTCTTGCTAACCTTAGTTGCTTCACATGATAAGTCTTCAAATGATACAGCATTGAAGTTGTTCCACACCTGTATTTTTTATGTGTGCCTCGTGACAAGGTTTTTTTGCAAATATAGCATTTCACAAGTTTTACAACAGTTTTGCAGCTTGAAAGAACAGCCACCTCCTGTGATTCTCAGTAAAATGAATGGAAGCTGAAGAAAATACATATGGGTGGGGTCTTCCTTTTAGGATACTTGAAAGATATTTTATCCAATCAAATCACCTTGTGTCCTGGTCACATGACATTCACAATGACCAACGTCATCGCGAATACCGGATATTCCAATAACTTTTCTCTCAGGTTACAACCAGTCACAGCACTGATTTTTGCGCGTGGATTCAAATCACTAGATATACATAACTCTTTTTTCTTCTATACTCTAAAACTACTGAACAGATGGTAAACATCCTTCACAATGCGGTCAACACACCGCGGTGCCATTACGACGTGTCTTTTACAACACGACTTGCGCTGGAAGCCGCTCTAGACTAAGGAATAGTAGATTTACTATTCCAACACCTTCCCTACTGTACGTAGGCTGGAGTTGGAATAGTAAATCTTACTATTCCTAAGTCCAGCACCCTACAGCGCAAGTCGTGGTAACGTCTTGCGTTGTAAAAGATGCGTTGTTATGTACCGCGATCATTTTGATTACGTTGTAACATCATACATCCGAACAGATTTAAGCTAAATTGCAAAAGCATTCTTTCTGGACCAAGATCTAGGTTTCTGCCAAATTTGGTGTAATTCAGTTCAGTGGTTCGGGCTGTAGTCGTGTCTGAAACTTTCATTGGGAAATTGAATGGGGAAAGGCGTTTTCAGCCCCCACTTGACTAATCACCATGAACGTTTCCATACAGCAGCTGAAATTAGCGGAAAACTAGTTTTAAAAGTGTTGTGAAGATTTGTCAAACAGCGTCAAAGTTATTAGCAAAACAAAAAACAGTTTTCACATTTACTTTCAGTAGGTCTCACACTGTTGGTGTGCTGAGAGGTCTTCGTGCCCCCCTCCCCAATCTCTACCACTCTGCAAACATGCCTCCTGGTGCACTATTTGTTGGAGGATGAAGTGCCCATGGCTGCTGAGGGTCCTTGGGGGCAAGCAACCCCTTCTGTTTCCTCTTAAAGTCCCACACAGCAGGATTGCTAATATGTTTTCAGAGGCCAGCCTCCTTTCTCCACCACTCTGCAAATGTGTCCTGATCTACTGGTTGGGGAATGAAAAGCTCTTGGATGCTGAGGGACCTTGAGGGGCGAGAAGCCCTCCTGATACTTTCTGTAAGCCCAACACAGCAGGATTCCAAAGAGCTGGTCAGAGGTGCCGCCCCTTTTCTCCACCATTCTGCAAACACCATTACTACTTAAAAAAACACAAAATTCCACAAAAAAAACACAGGTTACAGGGACCTTATAGTTAGGAAATAGAATTTTTTTTAAACCTTGGAAACTCACTGACAAAAAGAAAGCTTAAAGGGAGGATATAGTTAGGCTCAGATTTTACACACACAAAACCATGGAAATTCAGCAGTTATAGTTACCTGAGCTAACAATACCTTGCACCTCTTAAAGGCACTGCTTGTGATCTCACATATGACATCATTCATGACATGGTCAGTGACATCACTGATGATATCACTGATGGCATCTCAAATGACATCACTGCGACCAGACCTTGCGGTCAACCGTCCTTGTGCGCAGCGTATGGTTGGATGCTTGCATGGAGTTGGCTGCAGGCCCAGTGGCCAAACCCCTGCTGTGCACAGCCAAAGGCCGTGCCTGTCGTGGGGCTGGTTGCATGCAGGGGGCTGGGTGCAGGGCCTGACCATGGACCAGGCCCTACTTTAGCTGTGCGCAGCTGCAGTTGGATTAACATATGGTAATTAAATATTACTTTACATTTAAAATAAACCTCGAGATTCACAGAAAAAAACAAAGGTTGCAGGGACATTATAGTTAGGAAATATGCCTCTTCAAGATCCTCACTCTTGCCTACAAAACCCTCCACAAGTCCAGACCCGCCTACATCAACGATCGCCTAATATGACCGACTAGGAATCTCCGATCCAACCACCCTCGCCTTGGCCAACATCCCCAACATCTGCTGCAGCCGCTTTGAAGGCCGTTCATTCTACCTGCTGCCAGGTCCTTGAATGACCTCCACCTTCCCACTGCCCCTTCTCTGAAGGACTTCAGGAAGCAGCTAAAACCCTAGCTCATCGAGGTTTGCACAATGCTCCAGGACCTCTAGAACCCCCGGGGAGGCAAGCTGCGATATACGAGATTGATGATTGATTGAAAAAAACGTTAGAAATTCACTAAAAAAACAAAGGTTACTGGGACGTTATGTTTGGGTTCAGATTTTACACAGAGAAAACCAAAGAAATTCAGCAGTTATAATTACAACTATCTCAAGTAAATCGTGCCCTAAGGTACCTATAACTCGTGCCCCTGCAAGGCACTGCTAATTACCCCACATATTACCTCACTCATGACATCTTCAGTGACATCATTGATACTATTGCTGCAATATTTGCTATAAAATTATTAATGAGAAAACTGTGCATTGCAGGGGGGACCTTCTCAAGCTGAACAGAAGCCAGTTGTATTCTAATTGAGCTCCATTGATAAGTCTGATTATGTGAATGGAGGTGGGCCTTTTGTTAAGACACAGCCATTGGAATAATCTATAGTTAAAAACAGCTGAGTAGTATGTTACCCTTGTAGCAACTTAAGTTGTGCCTTTTTTGGCATAAGGGATAACCTCTTAGATAGGTGATGAGGCTTCAGAGATAACTGCAGTAATTAAAATACATAAGGTACCCCAATGACAAATAATTTTATATATGAGGTATCTTGTGTTTGGTGAAAGATAACTAAACTGTAGGTTTAAGCCAATGATGAGACAAGCTCAGCAAGGGTAATTTCCTCAAATTTTCTGCAAGGTCAAGATGATTATGGGAACACCATTTAGCTCAACATATAGAACGCCCTCTGAATTCATGCTCGGGATACCAAATGGAATAAAGTGACTGACGCTGTAGCTTAAGCAGTAAACAGTGTATCGGCGGTAAGCTGATGAGACAGGAAAATGAAAGTAAAGATCACACTATGTACCGACAGAAGAAGAGATTCAGAGACAATACTTCTTAAAAAAGAAGACATGGTGCAAATCGTCAACTTCAACACAAGACATAAGATCCAAGAACTCAATGTGGTTTGAACAAAATCACTGTAGGGAATGAGTAACCTGGAATCGGCATAGCACTTATGATACAGTGCAGGGTAATGCCATAAAAGTGTCTGCATAGGCCATGAGCCTGAGAATAAGAATACTTTACCTATGCCTTCAGCTTCACGGGCGTGATTATCCCCTAAAGCTGGGCATGAAAGGTGAATCGAGTGAGTGCTGTGACTCACTCCAAAAAGGAAGATGTTTCAATTTGTAAAGTTGTGATGGGAGATAAACTTTTTCTCTCACACCACTGAATACCCAAATAGATTTCAGTCGCTGGCACCAGCTGGCAAGCATGATCACTGACAGAAAGGGGTGGGGCAGGCAGTGGGTTGATACTAGAGTGGGTGTTCCAGTGCTGGTCAATGATTCTCTCACAGATTTGGGGTCAATTGATACTTTTGTTTCGGTACGATTGTCAACTTGGCGCTATGCGTTTATCTACCCTTAAAATGAGTAAGTAGCTGCTCAGTAAATAAAACAAAGGAAAGAACACAGAAAGAGACGAGAGCAGTTATTTCAGTGATATTCCCTTTAATGAGACAAAACGTAGTTTTACTCAAATATTTTTAAACTATTGAAGTTTTAAATTTCCTACTGCTATGGTAACCGACTGGCACTGAGGCTTAAAATGCTGGTAGCTAATGACAGCAAGCTGGGCTGTGACTTATTACTTCCTGAAGAACACATGCCACCAGCCGGACACAGATCGCCATTTTAAAATGCTCTCAGATGGTCCCTCGCATTTTGGCCTCATTTATCATTATTTGCCCCTCAAAGGGACGCAGAAGTCGCCATGATACACTCGTGTTGTATACCAAATCTCCATATTTTTGTAGGCGTGTTTCCTGCAGACAGGTTAATAGAATCTGATGTCTGAACGTCGTCACCAGCTAGGCGAACACTTAGCATCAGGAAAGTCTTTGAAATAATGCTGCGGTTTTATACCACACATCCACTCTCCCCTTCAGGGGGAATTTGTGTTAATGGGACGCTCGTGAACAGA
Organism: Lissotriton helveticus; assembly: GCF_964261635.1. Classification (NCBI taxonomy): domain Eukaryota; kingdom Metazoa; phylum Chordata; class Amphibia; order Caudata; family Salamandridae; genus Lissotriton; species Lissotriton helveticus. Next base: position 1,450,827,589 of record NC_136069.1, on the reverse strand, counting down.
AAAACAAAAATATTTTTTTTAACGCATTTGTAACCACATTTGTTTACGTATGTTTTCATACGTTGACAGCGTCTCCCTTCTGCGCAAAGAAAGATTTTGTGCGAATTGGCGAAACAATGTTTATTACATTTTATTTTTGTGCTGGGCGTACTTCCACGTGCCTTTGCAAGTGGGAAGGAACTGCATGGGTAGCACAATTGTGCTGGGAACACCAAGCATTGGCAAGGCCAATAGGCCTGGTTCTTGTGTGGTAACACAAACAAATGAAGGCATGCGCAAGTGTCGGCGTGCAAACATGCATCAGATCTACCCTCCTCCATGCGGCAATGGCCAACGGAGAGCGGTGTACTCCCTGTTGAACTTTGGTGCTCCCTGCTGGATCCGTCTATCTATTATTTACATTTTTCATAGGATTACACTAGAACCATTTCTGTTTAAAGAACGACAGACCAAGTCTGAAGTATACAAATCTACTTATAAAATATCAGTTACAGAAATGCATAGGCTGGGCCATCAATTTGTTTGATAAGCATATAACTCAATAGCAAGTATACGACCAATAATTTAAAGAGTTCTTAGTCAAGTAATCCAGCATATTTGAGCCTTCAAGAGTGGGGAGAGTCTCTCCCAGCATATTTATTTAGTTATGCGTTTTTATATAGCGCAGACTTTACCCGAAGGTGTCAGAGCGCTTCACAATAGGAACAGAACTGAAATGGGAACATTACAAGTGAACAAATTACAAAAGCAAAATTTACATTACATGAGGCAAAAGTGACAATCATGAGCAAACAAAATACAAGAGGTAGCTAACGGTGCTTTACAGGAGGAAAAAGTGACGTGTGCAGGTTACAAAAGCGTACAAAGTACAAGAAAAGGTATAATACTGCAATAAATGGAGGACACTCAAACATAAGAACAAACGTTACGTAGGCAATGGTGCACTTGTGCAAGTATCGAAAGCAAACAAAATATAAGAGGTAGCAAACAGTGTGTTACAAGAGAACAGTGACGTGTGCATGTGCAGAGTACCAAACACAGGCAAAAGGGTATTACTGCAATAAATGGCAGTCTTTCAAACCACACAAACACACTGGGAAGGCACTTCCATAGTCATGGAGAATAGAAATTTTCTATGCTAAAGGGTCTTCCTTCAGATAATAGTGAGGGCATGAATTAACTTTGGAAGTGTCTTTGAAGGAGGAGAACTTTGAGGTCGATTTTGAAGGCCTGGGAGGAGGTGGTGGTCCGGAGCTGAGGCGGAAGTGAGTTCTAGATTCTCACTGCGTTGCCTGAAATGGATTGGGCCATCGATCTTTCATTTCTTGAAAGTGGGCGGTGCAAGCAGTAGATTTTCCGCATTTCGTGATGGTCTAGAGCCTCCAGAGAGTTTCAGTTTATTCGCCAGATAGCGAGGAGAGGAGGAGTGGAAGGCTTTGTGGGTGATGCAGGCAGTCTTGTAGATAGATCTTGCCTCGATGGGAAGCCAGCGGAGGGTGGATAACATGGGTGTGATGTGGTCGCTTCTTTTGGCCCCATAAATGGATCGAGCTGCTGAATGGAGAACAGACTTAAGGGGGGGACAGGTGCGATTTGGGGAGGCCAGTAAGAAGAGAATTGCAGTAGTCCAGTCTGGAGAGGACCAGCGATTGGACCAGTGTTTTAAGGTCATGCTCCGGGAGGAAGCGACAAATCCCCCAGAGAAGGCGCAGTTGGTATCGAGCAGACTTTGCAATTGAATTAATGTGGGAGAGTAGATTGAGTTTTGTGTCGAGTACAACATCCTTTTATAGGACCTTAAGCAAAGGGTTTCATACATTCACTACATGAGTGGTTCAAAGTCTTTTCACCAAAAAGAAGCAAGTTAAAGAAACATTTACTACAAAATCCATTCAAGAATTCTATCACAATTTGACTACATTAAACTTGGGTGTTTCCAGAGTCCGCATATGCAACATGGTTTGTTACATAATATGTTATTCCATCTGAGACAGTAAAATTACCTTGGAAAGGTGCATTTCATTCACTGCTGTTGGAAAAGTCTCAGTCCTTCATAACAACTCCTAAAATATATTATTACAGCAAAATAATAGCAGGAATGATCACGTTGTACACAATAGTGCCGCATCCACGATGGACGACAGAATACAGTTATCCTACGTTATTGAAACTTGATTCCTCGTGTATTATGTACTACAATTTAGAAACAGATCCCACACATGTTGTTCACATGCATTAGCTAATTAAAGGCAAAACTATTGACTATTTATTTAGTTGTTCCTTGATGCACGTGAAGGTGTGTGCGTGCAACATTGAGTCAGCATGAAATAGATGAGAAACAAGTCTGCCTGTATGAGAGAAGTGTTGGCCAATTTTAGATCGATAATCTATGTGGTATTTTCAGAACAATTAATATGTAAAAAATGTTAATGTGGAGTTAATATATGCAAATCTATCTCATTTGGACTTCAGGTACATTTCTGCAGGATTGAGCCTGTATTGGACATCCCTGATTTATAGGAATATGCATAGCACAGACCTAGGTGGGAATAAGTGAACGGCTGTGCACACTTCTGGATTGTGCGCATAAGAGGACTATCAGAGGAACTTGTAAGTGTGTAGTGGCTTGGATGTCTTTTTGGTTGAAAGCCACGGTCAGGGGAATTTGGGTCACTCCAAAAACAAAACAGGAAGCGTAGAGGTACTGATAGAATCACCCTCTTAGCAGAATTATATAAACAAGAAGATTCTATCAAAGAGAAAAAGTGATAATTTTTATTTTGTATTTTATTTTGTTTTCTGAGGTGATGCTAGGCTCTCTCTTAAGTTGGAAAGGATGAGAGCACAGTGTGCTTGTTAAATTACCCCTCACACACTAAAAAAATCCTTTAGTGTCATGCTTCATCATAGGGGTCTTCCCGTCCCTATAACGGGGCGGGGCGTGCTACGACCAGACGAACTACGCGGGAGCACTTTATGTGTGACAGAGGCTATGTGTCAGTGCAGGAGTGTCAGTGAAAGTGTAGGGACCTAACTAGTGAGTGTGAAAAAATTCCAAAAAGGTTTAAAAATTCCCTGGCTTTGTAGAATTTTTTTTTTATTCACTTCTCTAGCCGGGAACATTAAGAAGGGGATGGTGAGGTAGAGAATTAGCTTGCTACCTAGTCGACATGTTTCGTAAGCAGTCCCCCACTGCTTACTCATCAGGACCATATCATGATCCCTACCACTAAAAACTCAGTTCTACAGAGGTATGCCTACTGTCCTACAAACAATGCAGCAAAAATAGGCTGACTGTTTGGGCTTCAGGGCATGAGCTGGCCCAGGTGAAGCGAGGTGAATTCAATGAGTAACCACGGAGCAGCACGGGGGTAGGAATAAGGAGTTCTTCTTCTGCCGGTAATTCACCGCGCTGAGTACCCCTCGCCTGCAAGCTCATGGGGCATTGAAAAACTATCAAAAAGAAGACCGCATTAGGTCAATATTTTTGGTACTCATTGAATTCACCTCGCTTCACCTGGGCCAGCTCATGCCCTGAAGCCCAAACAGTCAGCCTATTTTTGCTGCATTGTTTGTAGGACAGTAGGCATACCTCTGTAGAACTGAGTTTTTAGTGGTAGGGATCATGATATGGTCCTGATGAGTAAGCAGTGGGGGACTGCTTACGAAACATGTCGACTAGGTAGCAAGCTAATGCTCTACCTCACCATCCCCTTCTTAATGTTCCCAGCTAGAGAAGTGAATAAAACATTTTTTTTCTACTAAGCCAGGGAATTTTTAAACCTTTTTGGAATTTTTTCACACTTACTAGTTAGGTCCCTACACTTTCACTGACACCCCTGCACTGACACATAGCCTCTGTCACAACTAAAGTGCTCCCGCGTAGTTCGTCTGGTCGTAGCATGCCCCGCCCCGTTATAGGGACGGGAAGACCCCTATGATGAAGCATGACACTAAAGGATTATTTTAGTGTGTGAGGGGTATTTTAACAAGCACACTGTGCTCTCATCCTTTCCAACTTAAGAGAGAGCCTAGCATCACCTCAGAAAACAAAATAAAATACAAAATAAAAATTATCACTTTTTCTCTTTGATAGAATCTTCTTGTTTATATGAATTTGGGTCACTGTCAAGGATGAATGAGGACAAGAGAGCTGGCTAGAGCATTTATTGGAATGTGAAAAACAAAGGCATGTAAGAGCACAAGATAATGTAGGTTTATATAAGAGATCGTAATGGAACATAAGTAAACAGCTATAGTGCAGCATGTCAAAATGTGAGTGTATGTATACATGTATTATTGAAAGTGTGGAAGAATTGATGTGTGAGATTTTAAGGAAATTTTGCATATGTGATTTTAAAATAATGCGGTGTGTCAGGGTGTAAGAAGTGGAGTGACTTTGTCATAAACGATAGACTATAGAAGTTTAAGGCAATGCAACAGTTTACAAAAATTTATGGATTTGAATTTAAAATAATGGGACATATAAGAGAGTGTTGCAAAGTACAGAGAGCATTGCAGTAATGGAGGGAGGCAGACAAGAAGGAAAGAAAGGAGAAAAAGAAGTACTTTTTTTGGGAGAATTTAAGTGACTAGGGACCAGATTTATTAAGGGCTTGTGTTGCCCTTTCATCATGCAAGCTCTTAAGTGAGATTTACTATGCCACACAGAGCCCCCTTGTTTGGCTCTGCGTGGCATAGTTATTCTGGAGAAATGCAAAGAAGAACTAAAGAAAGAAAAGGACTCTCTGAACACCAAAAAGGTTCTTAATGTATATTCCACATCTAAAACTGTCACAATCCAATGGGGGCAGACTCACACAATCCTCACACACACTTTTTATAAAAAGGACCCTCTTAGGCAATTATAGTACAAAAACTAATTATTACCAAGATGTATACAAAGTATATATACATTTATTAAAAAACAATGTTGGTTCTTTTGGTTAAAAATTAAAACAAACACAAATCACAACCTCATCGAGGTCATAACAATACATAAAAACCACAATGACATAAATGAGAGACAGAGAAAAGTGCAATATAATAATCACATCATGCTTGGATTGTTCCACATGGAATTCATTTCATGTATCTGTTCTTATGTCCATCAATACGATCATCTATTGGAAATGAACACATTCCTTGGATACAATCAAGTGAACAGAAAAATGCGTCAACGCGTTTCGGTGGTGTTTTTCTGATGGTGACCACCTTCTTCAAGACAAGCCAAATACTAGTCTCTCTTATTAAAAATACACAGTTAAGAGCCTTTTGAAATCAATGGGTAGGTGAGGTAGTAATATGACTAATATTCTTTACGCGGGGCACTTCAGGGCTCCACACGGTGTACACGAAACCTATTTCTGATGGGTGTTCAAGAGTTGCACCTTAAGTGTCTATACTCCTGCGCCCCGTCCAGTCCCTATATTATATAATGGTTCCCGGAAGATAATGCCAAAAAATGATTATACTTCCAAGGCACCAAGGAATCTTTGGCGTCAATATGCCTGTAGGTCCTAACCACCTGGTATGGAGATGGAAGTCCTCTTACTTTGCAGTGGTTCAAATAAACCGTCCAAATCATGAGGTTAAAACCTCGGTCCTGGACGATGCTCCTCTGTTATGAAAAAATCGGGTAATACAAAGAAGCACAATTAGCTACCTTGTGTTACTCTGCCATGGTAAGGCGTTCCATGTGGAGCGTGGGTGCTCCCACGCATCCACCCATCTTTTTTGGTGCATTTCCAGATTTACTAACACTAGTAAGCCTTGGAATGGGTCAAAATGTTATGCTATCCCAAGGGAGGTACAAGGAGAAATATGTTTGTTTTCCTCTTTTTCTCTTTCTATGTGTGCTGCATTCTTCAGCGCACGTTGAAAGAGAAAAAGCCTCAGAGGATTATTTTTGTTGCAGGAAGGTGACTTTTTTGCAGAAAGGCGTCCCTTCCTGCACAAAAACAATTCTGGCTGTAACAGAGGAGGTTGTCTACATTGGCACTTGGCAGCCACAAGTGCACCAGAGCAGAAATAGAGCAGCAGAAATGTGCAATATCTTAGAAGATATGGCATATTCCTGCCCTCTCCATTTGATGCAGTGCAGGTCAGCACAGTGAAGCATGTTGTCCGGGAGCGTTGCACCAAATATTAGTTAATTTGCCCCTAGGTGTGTAGCACAGAAGGTAGGAAGGACATAGTCTGAGACAGTGTAAGAGATGGGATGTGCATAGGTGAATGAAGAAAAGAAGACCACACACTGTGTGCAAAAGTGTAAAAGGAAAAGTGTGTATGGGAAAAAGGAAAGACATTGTGTGAGGGAGCAAGAGAAAAGAGGTGTTCATGAGGGAAAGAAAGAAAGGGAGATAGGAAGGAAGAGCATTGTGTCAGTGTAGGTGTTTTCATGAAAGAAGAAGGAAAGCAGGGAAAGAGAGATGGTGGAAGAACTTTGTGTGAGATGGTGTAAGAATAGAGGAAGAAAGGACAATGTATGAGGGATGAGATGTGCTTGAGAGAATGAAGGGAGAATGGAAGGAGGGACATTGTGTAAGAGTGGAAGAGAATGTGTGTTTGTGAGCAAACCAAGGGAGTGTGGGAGCGAGGAATGATAGGAAAAAGGGATGACATTGCATGAAGATATAGGAAAATTGGTGTTTCCAAGAGAACGATGGAAGGGAAAAGAAAGAAGTACATTGAATGGAAGAGCATAAAAAAACAGAACAGGTGTGCGTGGAAAAGAAAGGAACGAAGGGACTGAAGAAGGAAGTAATGAGATAGGAGCAACATTGTGTGCAAGTGTCAGAGAAGGGTTGTGGGTAAATGGAAAAAAGTAACAAAAAGAAGGAATGACATTGTGTGAGAGTGTAAGAGAAGTGGTGTATTCGAGAAGAGAAAGGAAGGGAGTGGAGCAGGAAGAAAGGCCATTGTCTCTGAGAGTGTGAGAATAGATGTGAATGAGCGAACAAGGCAAGTAATGGAGGAGTAAAAAGACATTAAGAAAATATAAGATGAGGATGCATGAGATGGATTGAAGAAAGAAATGAAGAAAGTAAGGACATTGTGTGAGTTATTGACAGAGTAAGGGGCCCATCAGAGAAGAAAGGGAGGGAGTAAGGAAGGTAGGCAGGAAGGACATTGCATGAGAAGGTGTAAGAGAAGGGGTGTGCATTGGAGAATTCAGAAAGGGGAGGACAACCCACAAAGACATGAGGACAGGAAGACAGGAGGCCCACACAGATGGGAACACTACAGGAAAAGTTAAGCACTAGCAGAGAAATTATGTGAATAATAAAGTTGAAAATAAGGAAGCTCGAATGGTTTTGACAATAACATGGTAAGCAGCGGCGGCTCCATGCTAAGGTGGAGGAGCTTCAGTCCAATGCTCTCTGAGCAATGTAAAAAAAGGAAATATAAAATGATAATAACGTAATGTTATTTTTACTACGGGTTTCAGGGCTAGGTTAGGGCTGGGGTCACAAGGAGGAGGAATGGTTGGTGCCCTATAAGTGTGCATGACATTTTGGCCGGCCGTCTTGGGCCTGCCAAACAGACAAGCGCACTTAGGAGGTCATTAGGATGACGGGCGGACTTAGTCCTCCCACCATCCTATTGGAATTCGGGACCGCCCGCCATAAGGGCGGGGGCCCCGTGGAGGGTATTAGGATGCGCCCGCCACAGTGGCGGGTGCATCCTGCATTTTTAACATTGCGGCGGGCAGTGCTCTCAGCACTGCCCGCCGCAATGCTAAAAATGCAGGTATGCATTTACATACACAAAGCGGCAGGCACCGTGCGGTGCCTGACGCATTGTGTATGCAAATGCTGGTGGGTACCACAGGTACCCCCCATGTGCACCCCCCACCTTGCCTTCACTTCGGGGGCCGACAGGGGGTCCCCGAAGTGAAGACCGCATGCCTTTCCGTGGCAGAGGCATCTGTTTCTTCCCATTGTAATATGGCTGGCGGTGTCTGATAGACACCGCCACCATATTAAACCTTTTCAGTCCCGGCCCAAGGCGACCGGGGCGGAAAATCGATGGACGGTGTTTCCGTCTGCCGCCTTCTCCCCGCCATAGTAATAGGATGTCTGGCGGATCGCCACCGCGTACATGGCTGTGGGGATCCGCCAGACATCCTAATGGGCCCCTTAGTATTTATCCACCTGGCTGTGTTGCACAACCAGGTGGAGAACTATCCCAGGCTTCCAGATGCAGCCTGAGTAGCCAAGTAGGCCACTCAGACCAATCTCGGTGCTGCTGTCATGCTGGTGATTGCAGCGTCATGATTGGCTTAAGGGAGTCAGAGAGCCTGTGTGCTTCTGTGCTGCCAGGAGTCAGGAAGAAAAGAGGATGGAGGAGAGGCAGCGGTCATTCACAGGTAAGTGACCTTTGTTTATTTGTTCAACCCCGCCCTACCACACCGTTCTGTAGCAGCTGCCACTGATTATAAGCATTGGCAAGCCAACCTATTTCGATTTAGAATCTCAATATAGTGAAGTATAGATTCATTGCGTGGAGTTTGCAATTAGAAGATAGACATCATTTTGTTCATGAATATGCTTTTTAAAAGAGCACAAAGGACCAGAGCACAATAACTCAGTTAGCCCATTTAAATGAAAACAGGACTGTTAGCAAATATGTTAAAACAGTTGCTGCCATAATTCAAAATGCTCAGAAAACCAAATCTAAAAGTGCAGTGTAGATACATTTTTTAATACAAAGTTGATGGCTGAACAAGTTAGTGCCAGCAGTCCCACTGCATCCACATGGACGATGGAGATCGGTACCAGCAGTTCCATTACATTTTTACTTCTACGGAAGCCCAGTGTGCGAGCAGCCACAATGACGAAGGCACGTTTGAAATGTTGCATACTAATAGATATATTTATGAACATATTACTATGATGATAATATTCGCATGTAGGAAAGAAAATTAAAAAAATGTATGAATATAAGTGAGAGAGCGCCATTTACAGTGAAATTTGTAGGGGTGCAGCATATGTACAAGTAGTCAGCACCCGCATATATAGAGGCCTGTTAATCATATTTAGATGCAAGGTATGAGAAGTGCTAAAGTGAATTGGTATCAGAATATGTGCAGAGCCAACGTTACAAAGTACAATCCATGCTTGCTGACATATATAGATGCTTTCATAATGAAACCTTCTCCTAATGCAACGTGTGTTTAACAATGCAATAGAACTTGAGATCTGCTTTATCTGAAACGTAACGAATTACATATATATGATCTGCTTAAAGTAGAAGATGCATTTAATGTTTTTGGGGTTTGATGCCTAGTGAACTAAGAGAATAAGTTAATGTAAAGTGTCGGGCCTATAACACAAGCAGAGGCCTAGTTAATGGAAACGGTGCAGGCCTGTTGAGAAATGTCTTGCTTAAACATTGAGCTGTAGACAGGATTGATAGATGTGACCTTTAGAAATGTTGCAATAATCATAGACTGCGAGTTATTTTCGTGTATTCCTTTGCAGGCGCCTCATCGAGCAGATAGTGTAGTAAGAAGGGCTCATTGTGTGGGTATGTTAGGATTCTAGACCTAGACATGGAGGAGTAGACCCGGAATTCAAGGAGGCAACTTGAAAGGAGGAAGAGCCTGAGACCCAAGGACGGATGAACGGACAAAGATGGATCCTCGCCATGTGGAATTTTACAGAACTCAACACCTTCTAGAGGGGCGTACCTATAGGCGTGTCGTTAACATTGTGGGGTTTTGTATTAGGGACAGCACCCCGAGGGTGGAGACAGAGCAGATAGCTGAGGAGCTAGAGAGAGCGGTCGCATGGGCAAGGAGCTTAGCAGTGGAGATGGAAATTCTAGTCTAAGAGAGAAGGTGGCGAACTTCTTAGAAAGTCACCACGGCTGACACCTTTTGGTTAGGTTGGATGTTGTTGAGTAGGGTTGTCATCTAGCATAGAGTAGGGACAGACTAATCTGAATTTATGTCTTATATCCTGATGAGCACCAGAACACAAGTTATAGCTATCCTGTTTAGTTTAATGGTTCTGGAATTAATTCTCGTTCTTTTCATTAGTCGGTTGAGACTTTTCCGTAGGATTATGTTTGCACTAGTACCTGTTTATCTTCTGAACCTCTTGTTGAGGTGCCTGTATCTCCAGCTATTTTTGGTTATGTAATAAACCTTTTAAATTCAGTCTTTAGTCAGTGGTTCTTTGGGGAAAGTATTTTGGTATCTTGATTTTGAACTGTTTAGCCGTGATTAGATTACCTAAATTCACTCTATGACAGGTAAAAAGGTCCAGTCGACCTGTGACGGGATTCTGGAGAATGGCAAGCAGACTCTAGAGGTGAAATCCCGCCTTTTCAGTTGGTAGCAATTTAGGATGGTTTATCTTCTGGAGTAAGGGTAATCTAGAGGTAGGTTGAGATTTCCCCGAGGTCCATAGAGAAGAACATGAAGAGTGTCCAGAGAGCCACGGACGGAGGATGGCGTTCCATGGAATCTGACGGAGAGTAGCAGTGTAGCGGAAAGCAGCAGGTCGGAGGAGAGTGAGTATGAAAAGGGTCATGCGTTGCTAGATTTCGGTGTTATGTTGTGTCATTGTGTTGTAATGTCTTGCGGAGTTGAATGCCTGTAGTGCGAAAGGAGATCAGGTTGTGAGCGCGCGCAACCGGTGAAAATCTTAAGCTCAAGGAGAGTTTAAGTGGTTCGGGTGTATCGAACATCCAAAGTAATTGTCGACTGTTGTGAAAGGGGGTCATGAGGTACCATTGATCGCCCGAAAGAGTGTGTGGGTAACGGACGCTGGTCGGAAGTTACCAGAGGTTGAACAGTTGAGGTGATTGTCTGTTCGCTCGCGGATAGGCATTTGCCGGGAAAGGTGACAATTACAGTTAGACTGTGGCCGTACAGTCAGGGAGGTGGTTGCTTGATTGGAAGTAATCATTTCTAGTGTATGATTGGGACGCATGCGTGACCGGCGAGACATCGGAGAAAGGAGGGGAACTGCTGCGAAACGGAGGCGAGTGACGTCAGAAGGAGCCGTGCTGTGATAGGGCGGTCGGTGTGAAGCCGCGCTGTGATAGGGCGGTCGGTGTGAAGCCGCGCTGTGATAGGGCGGTTAGTGTGAAGCCGCACTGAGATTGGTGGATTGTCATCAGGAAGTAAACGAGGGTTGTAAACAAGGAAACGTTGTGGGTTTCATCATGAAATGTTTTAAAGTATTGCGGAAATGTTTCAAAGGAGAAAACAAGATAGAACCTCGGTGCGGGGAGGAGGCTCCACCCGAGGATACTCCAGCCTATTATAGGGCAGCGAATGTTGGGTTGCATACCATATTGTGGCTTGATAATTGGTGTAAGATGACAGATGGAAATGAGGAATTGACTATTCCTAAATATGGAACGTTTAGACTAGAAGTGTTATACCAGTTGAAAGCGATTATGGCTGCATTGCGACCTTTGCCCAGACCAACACAGTTTGAAGCGCTCAATGCATGGATCAGGGCAGCCCACGACAGGAACAGAGACAGGAGACAGGAAAGAGTGAAGCGATCGGTAAGGGCGGTTCAGGAAGCGAGATGGGATGCCATGGAAAAGAGATGGAGGGTACAGACCATTACAGTAGATAAGTTGTATCCGTTACTGGAAAGTACAGGGAATGGGCAGAAAAAGAGTACAGAAGATGAAGACAGTGAGACGGACGACAGTCTAATAGAGAGGCTGTTGTCAGAAAGGCCACCCCCATACAATCCAGAGCTAGAGGGAACACAACCATCGAGAAAACACTGGGAAGCCCCAACAGGGGAAGGCGGAGTTCCAATGGGGAACGGATGGGAAACCCCAGGGGACAAGTTTACCCCAGATAAGAGAGAAAAGGCACCTCCACCCTCACCAGTAGCGAGAGTAGTGGGAAGATTTACAGTACAGAAGGTACGGGTGGAAGATGGTGTCCATTCTCAGAAACTGCCAGATGCCCTTACAGTACCGGTTAACATAGGTCCCATAGTATCAGTGTACAATCCAGAACAGACCCATAATGAGAGCACACCCCAGATGGGGAGTGAGAGGAGTGCAAGCGATGGCAGAACTCAGGTGACAGATGGGTGGAAGACATTACCTAGACCTGTAGAACGGAGCATCCCTTTGGTAACATCGGCAGACCCTTCGGAAGACAGAGGGGGTTGGAGGGGATCGATGGATCTGAGAGGACCAAGGCCGAAGTCGATGAGGGAATTAAGGCCAGATTTGAGAACTTGGGAAACAGTTGTGGATACCCAGAGCGACCGGTCGAGGAATGTGTTTGGGTCGGAGAACGAGGAGAATAGGATGGTTTCTCACTGTGCAGCTAGCGAAAGCAGACAAGAATGGGAACGCGGAGGTGTGGGAAGCAGGGGGACGTCCCACCACACCTCTGGAAACAGCAGGCAGGAGTGGGACTGCGAGACCTGTGAGGGTAGAAGGGTTCCTCCTAACACACCTGAAGAGAACAGACGAGAGAGTCAGAACGGCAGCGGGAGGGACTCTAAGGAAACTTCTAGCCAAGGCACACTGAGAGCGGCAATAAAGGCTAGAAGGTTAGACGTGCTGAGACTGAAGTCAGAAGTAGAGGAAATAGTGGAAGGTACAATGCCGCTAGAAAGAATTGAACTTTACGAACCAGATGAGCTATTGTTCGTGGCAAAGGATGTCACTTGGAAGGCTAGGACTGCTCATGAGAAACTCTCAGAATTAGCGAACAAGTATGAGGTGGATTTGACAAAGACAAAAGCTTTGCAGGGGGGCCATAGGTTACAGTACTCAGATCAAGACCTGGAAGAAAAGAGGGTGATCGGGTTAAAGACCCATATCAGGGAGCTGATCATGGGAATCCAAACATGGTCCAACTTGGAGAGATGGGAGGAAAGGTGGTCAAAGAAAAAGACTGTTAGGCGGAGTGTTATTGGGACACCCCCGGGAGGAGGGTTGATGCATGCCGAAGCGTACCCCTTGCGGGAGGTGGCCCATGGGGGATATGTACATGTACCCTGGAGTAGGGTAGATCTGGCTGCCTTTACTAAGACTTTCCCAAAGTTGCGAGAGAGCCCAGTGGAATGGTACAAGCAGGTAGAGAGGTTCGTTAAAATCTCAAAGGTGCTGTGGATTGATTTAAACACACTGTTTGACATTGTGGTTCCAAGTGATTTGTGGATAGCGTGCAAAGTCAGTGTCGAATGGCCCACAGCGGAGCCAGAGCGAGATACAGCCACCAATGGGCCGTCACCTAGGGTGATGGCAAAGTACGAGCAGGCGATCACATGGCTAAAGACTAAGGTACCACCACAGGACATAGACTGGGTAAAAATAGATCGGACTAGGCAGGAACCAAAAGAGACGGTGGATGAATACTATGAGAGGCTATTTCTGATTTTTAAACAGTACAGTGGATTAGATGTGATGGATCCAAAAGATATGGGACAGTTCGTATCCAAGTTCGTGCTGGGATTGAGGCCTGATATCTGCCTCATGACACAACAACATTTGATCTGTTGGCAAAACAAGCCCTTAGATGAGATTCTGAGGTATGCGAGGTACTGCAGTGATGATATAGACTCGAAGACAAAAAAGCTTAAGGATAAACTGATGTTAGTCCAGATGCAAGCGGGAGGACAGGGCCAGTCAGGCAATGGCACCATGAGCAGGAAGACGGGGGGACAGAAAAAAGACAACGAAGAAGGTCCGAGACCTAGGATAGACATAGCGACTCTGAAAAAGACGACCAAGTGCCATCAGTGTCACGAGGTCGGGCATTGGAAACGCGAGTGCCCCCATAATCCGGACAACCAGGTGCAGGAGGAGGAAGAGGAGGAAGAGGAAGTCGAAGCCCCTCCGAGGCGGAAGGTGACAGTGACTAAGCCCCAAATGACAAAAGGGGGGACATCGGCCCCTAGGGCTCCGGTTCCTCAACCACCTAAGATTTCAGCAGGGAACAAGGTTTACAGGCAGATGCCCTTCATAGTCGAGGGAGATGAGCACTATTTCTTTGATCCGGTGTCAGGGCGGTGCCTGAATGGGGAGGAAGACTGTACCCTTGGAGCAGTGCTGGAGGTACATCAGAGGGGACCCTTTGTAGAGGCTGACGTAGACGGGCACCCCACTACCTTCTTGGTCGACACAGGTGCTTCCAGATCTACTGTGCGGTCTGCGGTGGTCCCTAACTTGCCCCTTTCAGGACAGACTATCCAAGTGGTAGGAGTTGCGAACAGAAGAATGACAAATCCCTTGACTGAGCCAGTTCCGGTAAAGATAGGAAGTTTCAGAGATAAACACCAGTTTGTGGTGTGTGATTCTAGCCCCGTATGTCTGCTAGGAAGAGACCTTTTGTGTAAGTTGAATTGTACCATCTATTGTACCCCCCAAGGGAGTAGAGTTGCAGACTAATGATGATGATGCCGATTTTAAGGTTGCAAATTCGCATGTGTGCATTGAATTGTACCCTGCCATACCTGTGGAAGAACTTCCCTGGGATTTGAGAGATTCGGTTTCACCGGAGGTATGGGACTTTACGGGGGAGGAGATAGGACTGATCAAAGGAGTAGAACCAGTCATAATCCAAGTGAAACAGAATGCTGATTTTCCTAGAACACCACAGTACAAGCTGACTCCAGAGACATTGGAAGGAATAAAACCCGTGATTGAGTCCATGATTAGACAAGGGATCCTGAAGGAGGTTATGGGCAGCCCCTGTAACTCTCCGATAATGGGCTTGCAGAAGCCAAGTGGGAAGTACAGGATAGTACATGACCTACGAAAAATTAACAACATAGTTGTCCCATGTTGTCCAGTGGTACCGAATCCAGCAGGAATACTGTTTCAGATATCGTTCCAAGCTGAGTGGTTTTCTGTGATTGATTTGTGTCAAGCTTTCTTTTCCATCCCACTGCATGAGGAAAGCCAATTTCTTTTTGCGTTCAAAATAGAGAGTTGCGTATTAACATGGTGCCGTATCCCACAAGGGTATACAGAGAGCCCATCGATCTTTAATCAGTTGCTGAAAAGGAATTTGGAGAGTCTAGTACTGCCACAGAACTCAGTTCTCGTACAGTACATAGACGACCTCCTTGTTGCGTCAGACTCCGAAGACGCTTGTAGAATTGACACCATAGCCTTGTTGAACCATTTGGGAGAGAATGGGCACAAGGTATCACCTAGCAAGTTACAGTACTGCCTGCAAGAAGTGCCTTATCTGGGTCACAGAATAGAGCAGGGAAAGCGGAAAGTGTCGCCTGACAGAATAGAAACGATCATGAGAATGACTGTGCCCTGGACCCAGAGAGAGGTTAGAATGTTCCTGGGCATGGTTGGCTACTGCCGACAATGGATTGCAAACTTTTCACTGAACGCGAAACCCTTGCAGAAACTGACGCACATGGATGTAATTGATCCGGTACCATGGGACACAGACTGTATGATGGCTTTTCTCGAGCCGCGAGAGGACTTGTGTCGCGCTCCGGCTCTGGGAATGCCAGATTACCACAAATCATTTGCATTATTCTGCTGCGAAAGGGAAGGATGTGCTTTAGCAGTGTTAGTGCAGGATCATGGGGGAGTCCGTAGACCAGTTGCCTACTTTTCGGCTACCTTAGACCCAGTAGCCACAGCGTTGCCCGGATGTCTCAAATCCGTTGCTGCAACAGGTGTCAGCATTGAAAGATGTGAGAGCATAGTGATGGGATATCCACTGACAGTGCATGTACCTCATTCTGTGGAATTGTTGATGACCAGGACCAGGACGCAGCACTTGACCAACAATAGTCTCACCCGCTACGAGCAGGTTATACTTGCTGCGGAGAATGTGACCCTCAGGAGGTGCTCTGTCTTGAATCCTGCTACTTTGTTGCCATTACCAAATGATATAGATGATGATTGGGAAGACCATGATTGTCTTGATGTAACTGAACTGTGCACCAAGCCTAGGCCGGATATTGTTGATGTGCCGGTGACAGACCCCGATGAAATTTATTTTGTGGACGGCTCATGCATAAGAGACAATACTGGTCAGTTGAGAGCAGCATTTGCTGTTTGTACTATTTCTGGAATAATTGAAGCAGCTTGTCTGGAAGGAGTACACTCCGCGCAGGTGGCTGAGATCATTGCGTTGACGCGTGCCTGTTTGGCAGCCAACGGAATTCGGATTACCATCTTCACCGACAGCCAATATGGGTTTGGGGTGGTTCATGACTTCGGTCAGTTGGGGTCTCAGCAGGGTTACATGACGTCATCTGGCTCCCCAATCAGGAATGGCGAATTTGTCAGGTTATTGCTGGAGGCCTCGCAAGGTCCTGCAGCGATAGCAGTGGTTAAATGTACAGCTCACACCAAAGGCACAGACTTCGTGACTATGGGGAATCGTTATGCTGACGAAGTTGCACGTTACCGTTCAGAGCAGGGATATTCATTTACTGAACAGACGATCGAGGGGCCAAAGGAAAGAACTGAGCTAAGCATGATGCTTGAGGTGGCAGACACATGGGAAGAGTTGAGAGACATGCAAGGACAGACGTCAGATTATGAGAAAAAGGTGTGGGAATCGGCTGGTTGTGTCAAAGGAGATCTGGACATGTGGGTTTCAGCTGATGGAAGAGCTGTGTTGCCGAATGAGCTGGTGAGTGCGATGGCACGACAGATACATGGTCCTGTGCATCTGGGAAGGGATGCGATGTTGCGTGTGTTCAGACAGACATGGTACAATCCCAAATTTAGACAGGCTGCGGAAGCAGTATGTCAGAGATGTGTGATATGTCAACAGATAAATGTTGGGAAAAGAACACCAGTTACACTGAGTCAGATTGGAAGGTCTGGCGGACCTTTTTACAGGATGCAAATAGATTTCATTGAAATGCCGAGGTGTAATAGCCTTAGGTATGTTTTGGTGATCGTGTGTGTGTTCTCTAGATGGGTTGAGGCATATCCTACTCGCAGGTGCGATACACTCACGGTGGCTAAACTATTGTTGAGGGAATTGGTGCCACGATTCGGGGTTCCGACCTCTCTGGAATCGGACAGAGGAAAACATTTTAATAGCGAAGTTGTGAAGATGCTCTGCTCTGCTCTAAACATTGAGCAAAGACTGCATTGTAGCTACCGTCCAGAGGCTTCTGGCATAGTAGAGCAGATCAATGGGACCCTGAAGGTCCGAATGGCAAAAGTGTGCTCATCCACTTCCCTGAAATGGCCCGATGCACTGCCATTGGTATTAATGAGTATGCGTAGTACCCCGGATAGGAGGACGGGGCTCTCACCTCACGAAATCCTGATGGGGAGGGCTATGAGACTGCCATCTATTCCTACAACTGCCTTGCTTAATATCACAGATGACCTGATTCTTGATTATTGCAGGGGACTATCTGATGTCATCCGTTCTGTGTCCCTTCAGGTGCAGGCTGCTGAAGTTCCGGCTGCTAGCGACCTCTGTCACGACCTGTGCCCGGGTGATTGGGTATTCGTGAGAAAGCACGTGAGGAAGAGCTGCTTGGATGTACGCTGGAGAGGACTTTTCCAGGTGATACTCGTGACCACTACTGCTGTGAAGTGTGGCGGATTGCCGAATTGGGTCCATGCTTCTCACACCCGACGAGCTCCAGCACCTGAAGAAGGAACAGCTCCTCTCGTGGATGAGAACAATAACGACGAAGAGGATCCGAAAGAGGGTACAAGTCAAGCTGTGGCGGTGCCGGTAGAAGTTGGGAACTCCCCTGATCAAGCTGTGTATGATCACGACGACAGTGACACTGAATCCGCCCCAGAAGAAGGAAGCGGCGGGGAAGGTGATCTGAGTGCAGAAGAGGTTGACAGTGAGGATGAACAGGATGCGCAAACGAGAGGCCGGCGAGCAAGAGGTGCAGAAGCTCATTGGCCCGAGAGGCGGAGGCGAATGAATGTGAGATTGGCTTCCGAAAGAGAACTTGCCCTTGTGTCCGAAGAGTCTGATCTGGAAGGAGAAAACGAAGGAGCGGCGCAGAGTGGTCCGAGAAGGTCAAGGAGGGTGCTTGTACCGTGCCAAAGATATGCCACTCCAGAGTGGACCTATCCTTTCACAAATGTTAGGATTGCCAATGCCAGGGGTACTGAGGCCTGGGAGGGTGAGGTCAGTGGAAGTGACCAGCACAATCCCCAATGTTAAGCTGCAAGTGGTGCTGTTGATACCTGGACTTGAAATTGAAGGTATCCTGACACTCACCATTCCTAATCCCCCTCTCCTAAGCAAGATACATGATTTACTCCTGGAAAGACTGGTTTTTCCTACCTTCGTTCCGGACATGCCAGTCTATGATGTAGTTGTGCTTCGCATGGAACTTTTGGATTATGTGTTGCAGGCAATCGGATCAAGTATAATCATAGACTATTAAGAGCCGTGAACTGAACTTTGAACTTTGAATTTGATTAGCTTTGCGCTTTGCTTTGAAAAGAACTTTGAAAAGACTGTTGTGAATAGCTGTTAAAACTAACCTAGAGCCGAGTGGAAGAAGATAAAATGTAGGGACTTTCCACAGAGGACGGAGAAGGGTTAGGGCTGTCTGAAAAGAAGAACTGAAACAAGAACTTCTGTTGCCAGGTGTGGTTCAAGAAACTCAAGTAACAAAGAAAAGAGACTTTGGGTGCTTTCTGAGAACGAACTGCTTGAGCCGAGACCATGGCGCCTGGAAACCCGAATCGTAGAGCCAAGTGCATAGTAGGCACCCTTTTAGCAGGAGTGATTCTCCTTATAGTTAAAGTAGTTTCAGTTTCCTATTTTGCACCACACGAACAAGTAGAGAAGGCTGAGGGGACACAGGCACCTGACACCCCTAGTCAGAAGGAGGAAAGGGAAAAGAGAGAAAAGGCCTTGCTGGCTGCAGAAAGTCGTAGGCTGCATACAGATCTGTCTAAGGGAAATTTTGGGCAGAACGCATATGCAAAGCTGCTGTATGAATACATTGATGCAATGGATGCGAAAGATGTTATGTGTGTATGCAATTGCCAGCTTCAGTAGATGAGGGTATTAGATACCATCACCTTCCATTGACATATGGAATTTCATGTAGTTTGTTGATTAGCATATTGTATGGTAGAAATCATTTTGAATATTATTTTTCAAATTATGATGCTGTGTTACCAGAAGTCCCAAATTACAAGCACTTGAATAAGTGGGACTATTATAAATCGGAAGACAGACTGGGATATTTTTTCATCCCTACACAAGAGCTAGACACCCCTTATGCACATCGACACAATTTGACTTGCTCATTGTCAGAGGTGGAAAAGAAGTTCATTGAGCAGGTGGAAGACAGATACACGAAGCAAAAACAGTTGCTAGATTCAGGACAAGGAAAGGTAGAGTGGACCGAAGAAGAGAAGAAGCACAAGTCAAGGGGAAGTTATGGTCCAATAGCTCTAGATGAGGTACAGAAGGGGAAGCTGTGCCTGCACAGACCACAGACATACTATGAGAATGTCTATGTAGGCCATACTACATGCGAACACACCTTCACATTAGAGTATTATACAAAGGACTTCTTGAAGAGTGTGGTGCAGGTGATCCCTACTGTATACTTTGTCTGTGGAAAGAATGCGTACGTGAGATTGCCAGAGAAGTGGTATGGAACGTGTTATCTAGCAATTATCTTTCCCAAGATTTACCATACTGAGGATTTTGCTCTTTTGGAGGGAGGGTCCCAGAGGAGGGTAAAGCGGGGGGAGAGTGCTGGAGCAATAATTGGAGATGTGTTTGGAGCAGCGATACCTATGTTGGGTGTCATTTTGAATGATATAAAGATACGGCGGTTAGCAACTGTAGTAGATGAATTGTCAATGAATACAGCCAAGTCATTAGTGTTGGTCGAGGGTGAGATGTTGTCGATAAGGACAATGGTTTTACAGAACCGTCTTGCCTTAGACGTCATCCTAGCAAAAGAGGGCGGAGTCTGTAAACGTTTGAAGATTCAGGAATGCTGCACTTATATACCAGACAACTCTAAGGATCTGGAGACATATATAAGCAACATTACTGCAATTCATTATGAGATCGAGGACTTGACCCAAGAGAATGCATGGGAGACCGTGGGTAAGGGATTTGGGAAGGTTGGAAACTGGTTTGCCAACCTAGGAAAGGGTTTCCTTGGTTTTGTACTGAAACCCCTTATCATAGCAGTGGCATGTGTGATCGCCTTGTGGGGCTTAGTGAGGTTGTGCAAGTGGTACAAGGCGAATAGATTGGCGAGATCAATGAGAGTGCAAGAGATGCGAATGGAAAGACTGCAAGATAATCAATACCGCAGTTTGAGAGCCTTGGAGATGCTCAAGAGGGGAAAAATGGCCACAAGCTCAGTTTAGTTCAGTTCTCACCCTGAGGATGATGTGAGGGTGGTGATGACACGGGTCATCAAAGGGGGGAACTGAGAGAGCGCCATTTACAGTGAAATTTGTAGGGGTGCAGCATATGTACAAGTAGTCAGCACCCGCATATATAGAGGCCTATTAATCGTATTTAGATGCAAGGTATGAGAAGTGCTAAAGTGAATTGGTATCAGAATATGTGCAGAGCCAACGTTACAAAGTACAATCCATGCTTGCTGACATATATAGATGCTTTCATAATGAAACCTTCTCCTAATGCAACGTGTGTTTAACAATGCAATAGAACTTGAGATCTGCTTTATCTGAAACGTAACGAATTACATATATATGATCTGCTTAAAGTAGAAGATGCATTTACTGTTTTTGGGGTTTGATGCCTAGTGAACTAAGAGAATAAGTTAATGCAAAGTGTCGGGCCTATAACACAAGCAGAGGCCTAGTTAATGGAAACGGTGCAGGCCTGTTGAGAAATGTCTTGCTTAAACATTGAGCTGTAGACAGGATTGATAGATGTGACCTTTAGAAATGTTGCAATAATCATAGACTGCGAGTTATTTGCGTGTATTCCTTTGCAGGCGCCTCATCGAGCAGATAGTGTAGTAAGAAGGGCCCATTGTGTGGGTATGTTAGCATTCTAGACCTAGACATGGAGGAGTAGACCCAGAATTCAAGGAGGCAACTTGAAAGGATGAAGAGCCTGAGACCCAAGGACGGCTGAACGGACAAAGATGGATCCTCGCCATGTGGAATTTTACAGAACTCAACACCTTCTAGAGGGGCGTACCTATAGGCGTGTCATTAACATTGTGGGGTTTTGTATTAGGGACAGCACCCCGAGGGTGGAGACAGAGCAGATGGCTGAGGAGCTAGAGAGAGCGGTCGCATGGGCAAGGAGCTTAGCAGCGGAGATGGAAATTCTAGTCTAAGAGAGAAGGTGGCAAACTTCTTAGGAAGTCACCACGGCTGACACCTTTTGGTTAGGTTGGATGTTGTTGAGTAGGGTTGTCATCTAGCATAGAGTAGGGACAGACTAATCTGAATTTATGTCTTATATCCTGATGAGCACCAGAACACAAGTTATAGCTATCCTGTTTAGTTTAATGGTTCTGGAATTAATTCTCGTTCTTTTCATTAGTCGGTTGAGATTTTTCCGTAGGATTATGTTTGTACTAGTACCTGTTTATCTTCTGAACCTTTTGTTGAGGTGCCTGTATCTCCAGATATTTTTGGGTATGTAATAAACCTTTTAAATCCAGTCTTTAGTCAGTGGTTCTTTGGGGAAAGTATTTTGGTATCTTCATTTTGAACTGTTTAGCCGTGATTAGATTACCTAAATTCACTCTATGACAGGTAAAAAGGTCCAGTCGACCTGTGATTCTAAGTATGAAGTCATTTTTGTCTATATTATTGTATGATGATGATAAAACTGAATTTTGAGTGACTGAATTACAATGAGATTTAAATATATAAATTGATTGTACATGGCAGGACACTTGTCATATCATTCATAAGTAACAAAATAGGAGGTACATCAATGTGTGCAATAAAGGTTTATAGAGCTTAGATACTCCTCTTTACCAGGCAAAACCTATTTTGATGTTAACAGGGCAGGTAAGAAGGACATTGGAACTGTTACTGTTGTATGAGCAACTGTGACTCATTGCTTTTCCCGTTCTAGCCATAACCATGGCAGACGCGATGAAGTGACAAGCGTGATACTCATCGAATGACCAACTTTGTGTCAACTTTTCTTCATCGCAGCCTATCAGATTGAAGGGCAACAAAAACAGAAAGTCCAACTCGAACCGCACTGCAGATAACAAGTGCTCACAGAGTGAGTGGGCAGTGGCAGAAAAGAGGACCACAGAATAAAAAGAATGCTCTGCCTCCACTGTTTACACAGTCAGAACCCAGGAGCTGACAGCGATTTTATCTAATTGCCATACCTGCTGCTAAATGGTGCAGAGACTAAATGTCGAATCCCAAATATCGATTTTCCTGAATATCGTTGGGAAAATATCATGTCTCAAGAATATCAACAGACAAAATATCGTGGTGAAGAATATCGACTTTGGTAAGTAATATCGATGCATAAAAAATATAGATGTTAAAAATATAAGTTTTGTATTAATGTTAAGTATGTTAGTATATATTTTATATGTGTGATACATGTATTTTTTGCATAAGATATGTTTGTATTTTTATTATATGTGTAAAAATGTTAGCAGTTAATACAAAAAATGTGTATGAACTTTGCGTTTTTAGTTCTGTAGCGGGTTGTGGGTTTATGGGGGAACAGAGTGGGAAGTAATTTAATTATATTCACTTTTTTGAATGTCTTGAGTAGTTTTTTTTTGTTTTAATTTGAATTTTGTGTTTTTAGTACCATAGCGGGTTGTGGGGTTATAGGGGAATAAGGTGGGAAGTAATTTGATTATAAAAATGTATAGAATACTTTTCATTTATTAATAATTTTAGATGATATAGTGTTAAATTTGTAAATGAATATTTTATCAATTATGTAATAATTAGTTGTTAATTAATTAATTGCCAATTAATTATATTAATTGTGTAATTATTTTTATGTGTATGTTGTGTTGTTTATAGGTGAAAATGGTGAGAGTGGTGTAAGTAATTTAGTTTTTAATTGATGATTTAATAATTCATTGTTAATTCATTGGCAATTAATTATGTTAATTGTGTAATTATTTTTCTGTGTGTGTTGTGTCGTTTATAGGTGAAAATGGTCGGAGGTAATTTTGTTTTTAAATGATGATGATTTAATTATTTGTTAATTAATTTTAGTTAATTAATTGGCAATTCATTATGTTAATTGTGTAAATATTGTTATGTGTTTGTTGTGCTGTTTATAGGTGAAGATGGTGGGAATGGTGGGAAGTAATTTATTTTTTAATTGATGATTTAATAATTAGTTCTTAATTAAATTTCATTAATTAATTGGCAATTAATTATTTTAATTGTGTAACAATTCTAGGTGTGTTGTGGTGTTTCTAGGTGGAAATGGTGGGAAGGATGGGTAGTAATTTAGTAATAAATATTAGTTAATTAAAAATAATTAATTAGTAATTAATTATGGTATTTGTGTACTTAATTTTAGTGTTGTGAGTATTATAGTGTTAAAGAGTGCATATTAAATCAATGTTTATTAATTATTTTATTATTAATAATTTGTCAAATGATTAATAATTACGTTAATTATGTAAATACATTCAAACAAAAATGTTGAAGTTTTGTTAGTGGTGTGGTGTTATAGGCTAGGAAATTAAATAAATACATTACTGTTTTTTTATGTGTTTGTTAAAATTTGCTTATTTTAAATACATATTGTTCATAAAAAAATATTTTAGATAATAGTTCTAACCTTTTGCTTATGTAATGAATATATTTAATGTTAATGTTTAATATATTTAATTTGCTATATTTAAAATATTGTTTTTTTAATATTGTTAAATTTTTTTAATTATTTAAATGTTATTATACATTTTTGTTTCTCTGCTATCCAACACTTTCCTTGCTGTTGCACTCACTGGAGTGGGAATAGTAATTTTTACCCCTTTGCTATCCTGCAGTTTCTGTACTGTTGCACTCACTGGAGTGGGAATAGTAAATTTTACCCCTCCGCTATCCAGCACTTTCCCTACTGTTGCAATCACTGGAGTGGAATAGTAATTTTTATACCTCCGCCATCCAGCACTTTTTCTACTGTTGCACTCACTGGAGTGGGAATAGTAATTTTTACTCAGCCGCTATCCAGCACTTTCCCTACTGTTGCACTCACTGGAGAGGGAATAGTAATTTTTACCCCTTTGCTATCCAACACTTTCCCTACTGTTGCACTCACTGGAGTGGGAATAGTAATTTTTATTCATCTGCGATCCAGCACTTTCCCTACTGTTGCACTCACATGAGAGCAGCCCCATGCAGGCCTGGGCTCAATGTAACCCCCGGGTCCAAGTTTATTGGAACTTCATGCACTGACCTGTTCTCATACCCTGCGCTCAATTGCAGGGTCGCATTGCAGCTCTCACAACTTCTAGGTTTGTACCCACCTCTGGGCTCATCTGGAGTGGGCTTGTCGGCGCCTCCACGCTGGGGCCTCCCGCACCGTGCTCAGCATCAATGCGGTCTAGTCTTCTGCACATTTCTGCACAACCAGCGGACTCTTTCTTGTGTGGGCCTGGAGTCGATACCTAGCCCACGAGCCCTTGCACCACACACCACAAGCACGTCTCTATATAGCAGGGACTCAGTTTTCACAGGGCAACAGCGCAGCAATTGCCGCATCGGGTGTCACAGCTTCTAAGGTGGGCCAGAAGCTAGTTCAGCTGCCGCTCTCGACTGCGTCCCCCTCCTCTCTCCGCGTTGAGTCACTTTGTCTGCCCACAACAGAGCCTGGGCTCGGTCTGTCCCACGGGACACTCTCTCTGGTACTTCTCCAGCTGCGGCTCGCGCCAAATATGCCTGCGTCACCCTCCAGTCTGTGTCATGTGTGGCTCATGCTGCTGTATGCGCTTCTTCCCGCTATCATCGGCAGCCACGCGGCTGGTCTGTTGTTGCACCACCGCTGGTCTCGGCGTCTCATTGCCTCTGGGATAAAGGGTTCTCACCAGGGAGTCCTCACCACTACCCCAAGATGGCCGTGGAACGCCAAATGTGCTGTCCCAAGGCAAAAAACTCTATATCTGACCTTGTTACTCCCTGGCACTTTGTGTGTCACTGAAATGGAGCACACCGATGTTCATTGGTTTGGGTCAGACAGCACAATGGCTACAGCCGCTACAAAATAATTGCGGATAATGGGGTCATGACTAGGAGCCCCCTCCGAGTGCAACTGCCATCTTGGCTGGCAAGCTACGCCCCCACAAACATATCACATTAACGTAATCGTTTACCACTGCATAGTCAAGGTAAGTTTATATTTAGCATGTTTAACTCTCCATCTATTTACCTTGGTTTGTCTTGTGGTGCATGGTTAGGTCAAGTCATGAATGTGCTGTTTTCATGTCGTGCAATATATTGCATTGAAGATTTTGGTAGCTTATACTTTACTATCTTTTCTCATGTAATTGTTTTTATCTTAAATGTGCATTCCAATTCACAGATACCTTACATAGATTTTATTTTGGGTATGTATCTCAACATAGATGTCTGCAGCATGCATCGGCCAAAAGGTAGCTGTGTTGCTTGACAAATTCTTTGGCACACTGCGGTCATCTTTGGCTTTGCATTTGTTAAGTGGAGACGCAATCCTAATGCCATGTGAGCCGCCATGTTGTTTATAATTTTTCTTGATTCGGTAGCCCCCTAGTTTCAGTTCAATAAATCTTCACACCTTTCCAATATCTTTCAACATGTGCAACATTTTCTCATTTATTATGTTAAAAATAATCACATAACATAAGCTCAGAGTATAAAAACAATAATTGCAACTCTCAAAGTTTAACCTTTTTAAGAGATTCTTCTGACCATTAACATCCTCCAAGAACAAATTAGTTCCACTTGTTGCTATGTTTGTGTGATCGTTGAGCAGGTCTCATTTCTCGAACAGGAGGTTTCCTTAAAAGAACACCTGTGGTACACTTATATGAGGGTAATTAAAAATAGGAGCCCTACTAGTTTCAGCACAGTAAATAACCCTACTTTTCCAATTTCCTCCAGCGTCCATAACAGTCCCTCTGACCTTTTTTCTGTACTTCGCAAATCTCTGACTTCACTTCCTTTTTTCCCCCTGATGGCAACACAGGATATTTTAAACTAGCCTCGGGGAGGGATCACCATGCCAGATGACCCAGAAACTATTTTCTACTGTTGCAATGACACAGCTCATTTATTTCCAAATTATGTTTATGGGGTTTAAAAATAGGAAACAATATTTAACAACAGGTCACCCGCTCATAAAAACACAACCAGAAAGGGCATCGCATTCCACCACATTAGGCAATGTATACTAGCAGCGCTCAGAGCACATTACTGATGTGACCTAGAAGAGAAAATGTAATGCTTCATTCCGCGGCTTCCCATCTCTAAGTAATATAAATGAGTTATTCAGTCAGAAAAGCTTTATTCGCCGCGAATTATGTGAACCATAAAAGCAACAAGATAATACAGTAAATTATTTACAATGCAGATAAAAACATAGATCTCCTGAAACCAATATCCACACAGTGCCAATACAGGTAAAATAAAACGGAAAGTATGTATAAAATGCAATAAAATACAAGTCAGACATTAGCCATACACTTAAAATTGAGGGTCATATTATTAAGAAAGGGCGATACATTATCGCCGCTTTTATCGGCAGGAAACTGCAGATAAAGTGGCGATAATGGGCTTCATAATATGCCCTTGTGAATTCCCATAGAAGCCCAGGTTAACACCAGAACACCAGAACCTGGGCTTCTATGGGAATTCACAAGGGCATATGAAAGTATTGGCCTCCATCAGCAGGTTTTGGTGCCACTCACAAAGCTGGACATCGACTTGACCTCATCTTTTCAGTGCCCCAGTTAGTGTATTTGGGAGAAATTTTGCCCATGGATTGGACTGATCATTTCCTCTTCAAATTCTATGTTAATAGCAGTGGGGTCCGAACCCAGGCACCTGGTGCCACTACAGAATTTGGTGTAGGGACTGGAAAGCTCTTGGGCGGCTGGGATCCTCTGACTTGGTATTTAACGTCAGAGACAGCTTTTCCCCAGATAATCAGGTTGATGAGAACTATGCCTCACAGTGTCTTAGGATCACTACGAGGGTTGATTCTCTTGCCCCATTAAAAAAGCGTAGCCATAAGGGCAGAGTCTCAGCTCCTTGGTTTAATGAATCCTTAAGGGTTTTAAAACTAGCCTGTAAACAGGCCGAGAGGAAATGGAGGCAAGGTTATAAAGACTCTAGCAGACTGCTTTCGAAAGCTAAACTTGCTGAATATAAAACCCTGATTCACAAATCCAAAGCCGATTACTACTGCTCTACGATCTGCAGCGCTGCAAACAGCTCTAGGAGCATCTTTAAGATTTTGAACAGTTTAACTAGCCCCGACTGCTCTAAGAAGGCACTCTGCGATAACTTGGCTTCGTTTTTCAAGGAAAAAATGTATGCCATCTTTAACGATCTTAATACAGCCACTGACTTGACTAGCTCCTCTGGCCTATGAGATGGGGTACTGAGGGTGGGGATGAGTGCCCTGGTTGGCAGCCTGCTGATCTACTCTCGGAGCTTCCTCCCATTACGGAGGAGGACTTCGGCAGGTTGGCTCGGGGTATTTCATCGGGCTCACCCTTGGACCCAATCCCTCACAAGATCTGGAAAGACTACGGAGAGGAACTATTTCCTACTCTGTAGGATCTGTAATCAATCTCTGGCTAGCGGTATAGCTCCTACATACTGGAAACAGGCTTTGGTATCCCGCTTTAAAAAAAAACATCCCTGGACCCGGAATGTTTAAAGAACTATAGACCAATCTCCTTGTTACCGTTCCCCGCAAAAATTGTTGAACGTTGGGTTAGCGCACTCCTTTCCAACCACTTAGAGCAGCACCAATTTCTGGAAGAAATACCGTTTTGCTTTCGTCCGGCCCATGGGACTGAAACGGCGTTAATTATGGCCATGGATGATCTTCAAAGGCGTGCAGACAGAGGTCAAGCAGCACCTGTCTGCCGCATTTGATACGGTAAACCATGAGATCCTCCTGAGAAGACTGAGTGAGGCCGGTTTATGTGGCAGTGCCTTGCGATGGTTCCGATCCTTTTTGTAAGACAGAAAGCAGGCAGTGTCCCTCCCCCCTTTTCAATCTGCATTCTCTCCGGTGTCACAGGGGGTTCCTCAGGGCTTGGCAGTTAGCCCGATCTTGTTTAATCTTTACCTGAAACCTCTGATTACATTGATAAAGTCTTATAAGATCAATGCTGGAGACGCTTCATGACTGTCTGCATGACACTGCTGGCTGGTTACACAATAACTCCTTGCAGTTTAACGCTAGCAAGACTGAGGTGCTTTTCTGTGCTGGAAATCGGATTCCTCGCCCTTTTCCGGATAATTTTTGGCCCCCAGAAACATCTATAAAAGTTCAACCGGCTACTACTGTTCGTAATTTGAGCATCATGTTGGACATCAAGCTGAGCATGGAAGCTCAGGTAGCGAAAACGGTGTCCTGCTGCTTTGCCCTTATTACGTCCCTTCGAAAGATCTTACCGCTACTCCCCTCACAAGCCCGAGCTTTGGTGGTCAGGTGTACTATCTTGAGTAGACTTGACTACTGCAATGCCCTACTGCTTGAGTCTCCGAGTCTGTTGATTGACAGACTTCAAAGAATTCAGTCCGCCGCTGCCAAGCTGGCCCTTGGCTGGCCTAGAAGATCTTCTGCCTCAGTGGCGCTGGCTGAACCCCACTGGCTCCCTCTTAGGCAGAGAATATTTTTTAAATCCCTCTGCCTTGTTTTTAAAGCCATTCATGGGCTTGGTCCCAGCTCACTGCAAACTAAATTTGTCTGGTACACCCCAACCAGAGCACTCCGATCAGCAACGGCGCGACTGGTGAGAGTACCCAGATTTAAGAAAGCCAGGGCAGGGGGTAGATCCTTTGGAGTTGCTGCTGCTAAACTCTGGAACAGTCTGCCCTTGGAGATTCGACATATTGAGGAACTTCTCCCCTTTAGGAAATGTGTTAAAACCTGGTTGTTTCCCAAGGTTTAACCTGGTGGTACTCCTGCCACTTCCCTCTGTTTGCCACTCTCTGTGGAGCCCCAGCGCCAGGATGCCTGTAAGGTGATAGTTGCGCTTTATACATTTCCCAAATAAATAAAATAAATAAATATTATCAAGCCCATTAACGCCGCTTTATCGGCAGTTTCCTGCCGATAAAAGTGGCGATAATGTATCGCCCTTTCTTGATAATGTGGCCCAAAGTTCTTTTAACACTATTTGCATATAAACATAAAACCCTGGGGGCATTGACAGCAAAACGGGACATGAGATAAAATGTAGTGCATTAACCCTAATCAAGTGATCAGATTCCCTGAATTATCTAATAGAGCTCTGATACGTATTACTCTGGAAAGAAAGAGGGCAATCCTATATCATACTCTCACATCCCCAAATTCATACAGAAATGTTTTGAAAAGCTGTCGGATAATACATAAATATTTCTTGTAGGAATAGAGGTTTAAGAAGAGATTGCCTGAGGATCAGATCCAATTCATAAAAAAGTACTATGTGATGAGTCGAAGGTCTCTGAAGGCTTTTGAGTCAGGGAAAAGCGAGACAGGGCGAACTGCTAGAAAGTGGACGCATACGTGTTTAGAGATTCTATCTGTAATAATGGTGCATAAAGGGTGAGGGGAAGAGCCCTAGAACCCCTCAGGTTGTGTGTTGGCCAAGGCCAGCACACCTAGTAATAACAACAAAATACCCTTGCACACACAATTTGAGTATAACAGGTGGTGTCTGTTTAGACACTATAAGCACTCATAACAGAAACAAAGCCACACGATTGGTGAATAAAGTATGTTCTCTTGTCAGTTTCTTGAAAGTGAAGTAGTTTAATGTTCATGAAGAAAAAACCAGCCGACACGTGTTTCGTCGCTTCTGGGACAATCCTCCCACGACTCCTCAGGGCTATGATTCGTGATAGATTCAAAGTGGAGGTCGCTCCTCCGGTGATAATTCCAACCCGGCAGGGCTCAGAACCTTAATGCCAATGTGTGATTGTTCGAATATGGACAAGTCAAATTGGAGAAAGGTAAATTCGTATTCATGGGTCCTATGATAAATCAGTGTGCCTTTATTCAAGAGATTCTGTAATCCTTAAAAGATCTTGTTGTAAACCATGCTCCGTTCGGAATGCCTCACGGAGAAGTTCAACACGGCTGCAGAGTTGGCGAGATCGGAGCGAATAACTCCTCATGACATGAGTGCCGTCAGAAGGTGAGGACGTGTTTGTGATCCCGCTTGGCTTGTTCCGCGTTGTTTGTTTGGCTGTTATACTCAAATTGTGTGTGCAAGGGTATTTTGTTGTCATTACTATGTGATGAGTCGTCTGCTCCGATTGGTTATCACAGGGGCATTTTCGGGTAAATGTCCCTCAGCTCTCATTTTTTGGGAGTGTAGTCAAATAATGAAAAATAAGAAGGTGAAAATGAGTTAAAAGGCAACTGTCTTGTGCATTGTTGGTTATCAGAGGTACTTTTTGCAGTCAGTCTGCTCTTTCCATGATGTGTTCCGCCCCACTGTTACTTTGGGGAGGTCAACCCGTTCCCTCTTCCCACAGCAGTTCTCAAACACATGCTCTTTCATTTATTTTTTGGAATTAATGTTATTAGTTATTATTTGTAGAGCACTTTTTTCTCCTATAGATCGGATCCCTCTGGCAAACACTGCTGTTGAAATTGTTTTATCGTGATAAAAGGTAAACATCTGGGCAATAGGTTTACTGCCTAACTTAGTGGCAAACCTCATCAACCCTTCGTTATTCCTGATCTTATTAGAAATGCAGGTCTCCCTATGGCACTTCCAGTCCAGATTAGATGAAAACTGGATTCCCAGGTAACTAGCTGGTGTATGCAACTTGCTCCATTTAATAAAACAATGTGTGCTGTTTCCCTCCTGCACAATCACCGCTCATTGTGTAATGTTTAGTAATACTAATTTTCATTCTCCTCTTACACATAAAATCTGTAAATGAATTTATTAAAAGCTGCAGACTGTTTGGAGTATGTGCTGCTAAGACGGCACCGTCGACGGCATACAGGAGTTTTGGGACCTGCTGCCTGCCTAGCCTGGGTGTATCTACACCCAATGCTTGAAGCGTTTCTTCCACATCATTTATGTCCAATGAGATGAAGAAGGACCCCAATACAGACCCCTGTTGAACCCCTCTCCTTACACCAAAAGGTTCAGTCAGTTTACCCTGTAAGCCAAATCAAACTTTTGCCTTTAAATGATTATACAAATGGGCTAAATATGAAATAATCTCCTTGGGGTGGGGGAGGGGGGCCTTATTGTCTAAACATTCCTGAGCTTCCTAGGTCGAAAGCACTGCTTAAATCTATTAAACAGATATACAATGACCCGCCTCTATAGCTTGGGTGTACTTCCCAATTAATATGGTCACATTTCTTTTCCAAACCAATACTGGGCGCTAGAGAGAATTTCGTTCTCTTCTGCCCATAGTTCCAATCTCTGTAGCAGGACTCTCCCCATTCATTTGTCATAAGAGTCAAGTAGTGCGCTAGGCTGGTACCATTTCGGATAATTTCTAGAACCCTTCTTGAATATGAGTATGATGAGGGAGGTTGATGAAGTAGAAGGTACATAGCTGGCTCCTGCTGCATTAAGGACCTTGGTTAGAAAAGTGGCCCATAAGTAGGGATCAGCTCTATTTTTATCTATTTGGACCCCATCAGGTCCTGGAGCCTTCCCCTAGGTGTTGTTATTAATGGCCCTCACCACCTCATTTATGGTGAATGTTATTCCGATTGGTTGATCAGCTGTCCAAATGCAAAGATCTCCCTCATCTAAACTAGACTTGGAGAAAATCGGTCCATTGGGCAGGAGTGAGCACAGCTTCCAAATCAGGGTCTATTCCTTTGGTGAGAAGTTCTACAGAATAGAGCAGCATCTTTTGTGTCAGCGGCCTGTGAAAGGTTCACTCAAGCCTCCCCTCATATGGATTTCTTCCTAGATTTTATAACATTATTATAGTTTGCTCTAGCTGCCAGGACTGTCTAAGTATGCTGGTTTAAAATTGTAATCATTTTGGTGCTTTTGGTTTGGTTGTGCATTCGCCACCAAACCAGCCATAGCTTTCCTTCCCATGAGATTCAGACGTCTTTGTCAATGATTGATTGATAGCATTTGATATTATTATATGGGCATTCTGTGTCTCCCTATAGTTAGTTTCTGACACTAGCCCTATTGGCATTTGGTCCAGGTTATTTGCCACCAAATTCTTTAGCAAGGTAGCTGGGTTAACACCTGCCTATTTAATTTTAACACTATTCTGACCTACAGTGGTGATATTGGCAATTTTCCTTGATTCCGGGAACTTTGGAAGTTTAAAATCTAAATTTCAGATCCGTGGGTTATGATCACTAATACAGTTAGTATTTGAAAAACAGGGGACCCCTACAGTAATAAAGTTGCTATACGTAGGGAAAACAACACTATAGGAAAAATACAATTATAGCAACCACTCAATTAATAAGTGCCAAGTCTCTCAAACATAGAAACATAAAAGAGAAATAATAGAAAAAGCGACCTTCATAGTACTACTATAAGTATAGCAACACAAATAGTTTTGATATACACAACATTTAATTTTATATTAATTTTTGGTTCAAACATTATTATTTCTTGAATATTTTCATTTTATATTTCATTAAATTATTAAATATACATACATAAAAATAAAATAACAAATTTGATAAAGTACAGAAAAAGACAAACAAAATATACAACAAGTCACACTGGACCGGTCTATCGGGAGATGCGGCGTTTGAACAAACGAGCTGTAATGCAGGTAAGGCGAGGTCTTGGAGGGCGGTAGTTTCACGGTAAATAATAGCCCAGCTTTGTTGTGGTGAGATGCGCCCATTTTGGATAGACGGGTTTTAAATTCTTCCGCTACAAATTGGGTCCCATTTGCCGTGACCAATATATCAGGTTAACACTCCCTGTGGAAAATCTGGTCACAAAACTCAATGATATTTGCCGCTTTAATTTGGAATAATATCGATTAATACCAAGGCAAATTTATTTGTTATCCCTTTGGCAGAAAAAGGCCCATATATGTGCATAATCACCTTTTCCCATGGCTTGCTCAGAAAATTAGTGGAAACAATGGGAGATTCCTCAACAAGTGAGACTTATCACTGCACATATAATATATGCAGCCCCGCACATGCTCTTTCACCTCCCTGTCCATCCCGGGCCACCAAAAAATCGCCCAGGCTTTTCTCTTCATACCGGACATTCTGCTATGCCCTTCATGCAGTAACCTCAGAAGTCTAGTGAGAAAGCCTTTTGGCCCCACCAACCTGCCCTTTCTGCACACCACTCCATCCTCAACCGAAGGTTTTGTCCAAACTGTCCAGAACTCACCAGACTTTTTCTTATGGATAATATTACATCTAGAAAGGTTGAATAACTCAACCATGAATTCCTTAATAGTGGCATTCTCTTCCAAAGCCGACTTCCACTCATCCACTGAAATGGCACTCTCACATGACTCAGACATGCTGGCCACAACACAGTCATCATTGGAATCTTCTTCTTCATCTCCACAATGTAGGGGCAAATGCGATAAACAGTCTGCGCTAATATTGCAGATCCCAGTAACATAATTCACTGAAAAATCATATCCCTGAATCCTGTACAACCATTTGGCAATTCTGGGAGTCGCATTCCCAACTCCCTTGGTAGTGAACAATTTTATAAGTGGTTTATGATCTGACCTGACCTCAAAATGAGTTCCCCAGATATAGGTCTTAAAATAGTTCACACCCCACCAGCATGCTAGGGTTACTTTGGTAGTCTTGGATCTGAAAGTGCCCATAGTGACTGTCTGAGTTCTATCCTTTAGGAAGCCTGCCAGCCATTTCAATGCAACCCCTTGAACCCTGATGTCCTGAAGTCTCTCCAGTAGGATTTGGTGCAAAACGGTGTCAAAAGCCGTCGATAGGTCAAGCAGCTCTAAGAGTGCTGCCTGACCCTTGTCCAGTGCCATTCTGATATTATCAAGGCGGACTCGGTTCTGTGCTTGGCCCGGAAGCCTGACTCGGCGACATCCAGGCAATGCATGGATTCTATAAACTCAGATGGGTATTTGTTAATATGTTTTTCTGATAACTTACTTTGCAGGGGGAGCAGAGAAATGGGGCGGTAATTGGACAGTTCGTCTATGGGAACGTTAAGGTTTTTCCGGATTGGCACATTGGAACAACTTGTGCAGCTTTCCATTCGGGGTGGAGTCTGCCCTCCCTCAAGGAACTATTGGGATGGTGCAGATTACAGAAGCAAGTTGTTTAGCAAGCCAGGAGGTGATCTTTGCTGGGATTACATCTAAGGGGGACCCTGATTTGATCTTGGTTAGCAGAGACTCTACCTCTTCAGGGATAAGTAATGGAAAGTTGTGAGTTGGCGGTATTGGTAGAAGTTCCTAAGCGTTCTGTAGAGGAATTATTAAAAACACCACTAGCTGCGATTATTATGTGGTAAATAGTGTCAATTTTCTGCATGAAATAGGCCGCTATGTTATCACATAGAATTTGGTGTGTGTAAAGGACCTCAAGATTTGGTATAGAGTCCTTGAGTTGTTGCCGGCCTGCTCTAGTTGGTTGGCGATAAGCAGCTTCCGGGCAAACTTTAGATTTTTATGGTACGAGGATAGTGCAGCTTTGAATCTCTCTTTATCCTGTGCACTATGTGAATGTCGCCATTTTCGTTCTAATTTCTTACATTGGCTCTTTTCTGTCTGAAGGAGTGGGGAATACCAACTGGTTTGAGAGTGTTTTTGGGGGGGTGGGTCTGTTGTTTCAGAGGCGCTACATTAACAACAGTAGATCGTAGAATGGAATTAAAGTGGGCTAGCTGTTCTGCTGCACTACCTGTCCCCATTTCACTGTTCCAGGTTCGAAAAGGAGTCTGGAACTGGTCAGGGTTAAGTTTGTGCCATTGTCTATACCAACGTGTGGAGCGGGTTTTGGTGGTTGAATGATTTCTAGGACTCATAATTTGAAAATCTATCAAGGAATGGTCTGACCAAGTTAGAGGACAAGTTTCCCCACAGCTGCTATTGGAGGAATTAGTTAAGATTAGGTCTAAGGTATGTCCTGCTACGTGCGTGGGGGCTTGGTTGTTCTTCAAGAGGTCAAATCTGCCAAACCAACTGAGGCGTCGAACGTGCTATTTACAAAAAGTGATATCCCTTTCGTACAAAGTGCAAATGTGCATAACTAAAAACATCATTACAATTTTTAGGGGAGGAAAAGTTCATGTATATTCACTTATTGGTGGTATTCCAATCCGAAATTATAAAGCATTCTTTGAATACAAAAAATATGCTAAAAACAGGTCCAAATGAAATAAATATTTGGATTCGTAAATGTATCAAACGCTGTAGAATCTTTCAACATCAAATTATTATCTACGCACGGGCACTTCACCTTAGCTATGATGTGTACGGTATACAATGTGTTTTCATGTTGTTCGTGATGACCACCTCGGTGCAGTTATCATGTTATCAGAAGTGGCACATAGCTGTGTGAAGTTTTGGTGTATGTGAGAGACAAATGTACACATGATAATTGTAATAAACTAAACAGCTACAGGCACATGAGCAGCAAGAAGCTGTGTCCCTATACACAAAAATGGTGGATAACCCAAGAGGGTCCGGTTATTAATAGGGAGACATTCACTAGACAGAGATGCTGCCAAATGAGTAAATGCAGTGCTTAATTTGAGCCTTTGGGCGCACCAACGCTAATTTTTAGGGACTGGCACTTATCTTTTCCCATCAGACATTTACGTAGAGCAAGAGAAGGAAACCACACAAGGAGTAACTAGGCGGAAGACAGAAAAGCTGTGACAAAGAGAAAAAGCAGAAACCTGAGAGAATGAGATAGAGATGCAGGGATTGTCTGTCAGTGGATTAAAGAGTGGTCGAGTACTCAGGATGCATATTCAGTGCCCGGACACTTAATAGCTCCTGCGCCCACCAATTTATTTATTTTTTTTACAAATTAAGCGCTTAGCAAAAGGAAGCTAAAAGGTCAAGAGTGGAAATTTGTGACATAAGCAGTAGTCATGCACCATTTTAATTTACATTTGTTTATTTAATTAACTATTTATTTGAAGGCAGGAATATTGCCTACTGCTGAATAAATACACGCCATGAAGAAGAAAGGAATTTATGTGTTGCCTTAGTATCATAACATCTGTTGACACAAATATACTGTCAAATATATTGTGTTGTCAAAAAGTAACGTGCTACAGAATACTGCAGGTAAAAATATTGTTTTAGATTCAGCATATGTTTTTTTTAATTCAGTTGGATTTTATATAGTTTTTTACATTATTTTGTTGGGTTTTATAGTTTTTTTTTGTTATAGCTTATTATTATTATGAATAGTAAATCTGAGCCTTCCAAAGTCCAACATTTTCCCTACAGTTGCTTACACTGGGTTGGAAATAGTAAACTAGCCCCTCAAAATTCTAATCCTTTCCCTACTGTTGCTTAAAATGCAGTGGGACAATTACATTTGACCACTCCAAATTCCAACATTCTCCCTACTGTTGATTACATTGGAGCAGGAATGGAAAATCTGACCTCTCTGATGGACAACACTTTCAGTACTGTGGCCTATGTTGGGATTGGAATAGTAGATCAGACTTCTCCAAAGCTTAACACTTCCTTTACTGTTGCTCAGGTTGGAGTAGGAACAGAAAAGTTGATACCTCCAAAGTCCAACACTTTCCCTACTGTTTATTAGTTTGGAATGGGAATGGTAAAACCCGAGTTGTCCAAAATCCAACATTTTCCCTAAGATTATCTAGTTTTGGGTTGGAACAGTAATCTGACCCTTACAAAGTCCAACAGTTGTCCTACTGCTGATTATGTTGGAGTGTGAATGGTAGATCTGATCCCTCAATAGTCCAACACTATACTTTCAGCTGCCACGGTTCGATTGCTGGGAATGTTTCTCTCCCCTCACCCAGATGCAGTTGGTTAAATACATAGCTTGGAAAATTAGAGAGCTCAACGATGGGTGGAAGGCAAAACGTGCTAGCGCACTTACAACGTCATAAGGTTCACATCTGCCTGCAACAGGAGTTGCACCCGGTGGAGGCGGCTCAGGCACGTCTGCAGTCAGGCTGGATTGCAAAGTGACATGTGGCATATTACTTTAACAATGCGCATGGGTTGCAGTGTTGAGGGCATCCCGTGGCATACGCGTCACGCACTGGACAATATGTAATATTGGCAGGCACACTACAGAACCACCCCTTGATTATTATATTGGTCAATGGTCCCAATGTCGATGATCCACATTTTTTGTGGAGGTTTGGAGACTGCCTCGGATGGTTAGGCTTGAAGTGATTCTTTGGTGGAGATTTTAATGTGATCCTAGATGCAAATGAGGACAGATCAAGCGACTTTTGACAACCACACCAGGAAGCCACTGCACAACTGAGCGTCATAATGACAGATAACAATCTTGCTGATGTTTGGTGTCTCATCATTGCAGCAACTCAGAGGGCACATGCATAGCACCTACACACAATACGTGTTAGAGTATCAATTATCAGATGGCGAATAGAGATGTGTAAATGGCAGGGCCATCAATGATATACACCTCTGACGGACATTGCCCGATCATGCCCTGGTGCTGCTGGAAATGCCCCCCAAGTATGTAACACACACTTTCTCCTGCTGTGTGAAGTGCAGATGGCCATACTTGAATACTTTGAACACAAATGTACATTCGGTCTCCTCACTGCCCACTCTGTGGGAGGCTTTCAAGGTGGTGATCTGTGGGGTCTAAATAGCTAAGCAAGCTGGACTCTTCCAATGGCTGCAGGGAGAGCTGATGCAGCTAGAGGTGAAGATTCGAGCCTTGGAGCTCCAATACTTTGATACCTGCAGCAAAACTATTCTGGCATCCATTAGCAGCAACCTCTCAGAATATGACGAGGTAGCACACAGGGAAACACACTACCTGGGTAAAGATGCCCTTGCACAGCGATATGATGAGGGGATTTAGCGGGTAAGAGCATGGTAAATCTGCTGTGCGAATGAATATATAGCTGAGCTGATAGATGATCAGCAGAATGTTCATGCTGGGGTGGACTCTATACAATCTGCTATTATCTCCTTCTTTCCTGACATATGTACGTCCGCATAGCAACAGCCCCCCTGACCTCACCCCCTATGTGTACTCCATGCAACTGTTCAAACTGGAAGAGGACCACTGGCACTACCTTGAGGAGACATCATGGCAGAAGAGATTATCCAGGTTATTAGTGCACTTCCACAGGCAATGCCCCATCCCTGGATTGCCTCACTGCCGCCATTCTAACGATGCATGATGAATCCTTATCGAGTTGAGTGCTCCCCCCTTTCTTTCATGTATCTCTATTTGTCACCATTGTAATACCTGATAAAGAGCACTGGTAATACAAATCATACAAGCCCCTCTCCATGGCAAACATGGATAATAAAATCTAGCAAATTGTACAGCCTTACTGCTCCTCCAGCTTCTGCTGAGAATACTGTGGTCTGTTCAGCCTGGGTTTGTACCAGGCTGTTCTGCATACTTTATTTGCTCTCCTGCACACAGTTTTTTTTATACAAAACTAAGGCATTTGATTCGCTCAAATAGCCCTACCTATTCAAGCTTCTAATGCGACTTTGGGGTGGGAGGCATCTTCACAAGACTGATATGCCTTCCCTGCTCCCAGCCTACTACCAGATTGTGGGTCAATGGAATGATAACTCCTCTGTTCGCGATGTCTCGGGGACACAGCAAGAATGTCCACTTTTGTCCATATTATTCTCGAATGCAATGGAAATTTTGGCAGCTAAGCTGCGGCAATACCACTTGCATCGAGGGTTAGGTTTACCTACCCACAGAGTTCTGGTTTCCATGTACATGGATGATGTCACTTTGTACATAAGGGATCCTAACAACAATCTAGATCTGCTTATTAGAGAGTTTATTCGATTCTGCAGCATTGCAGGCATATTTATAATTTATAAATTGGGCTAAGTCTATTCTGTTCCCCCTTATGACGGCGACCCGGCAGTTTGAGTCCAGATTACTCCTGACATCGGCACAGTACCTGGTCCGTTACATGGGGATCTGGCTTAGCTAGGACCTTGATGAGCTCTGGTGGGCTAACTATAACAGATTGATGTCCTAGCTTCGGGGACGTGTAGAAAGATGGATGAAGCTCCCATTGTCCTTCACTGGGAGGATATCGCCAAAATGGTGGTCCACCCTACATTTTTGTATTAGTTCATTAAATTCCCAATACTGTTGGTGTTGTGCTTCCGCATGTGGCTTAGGTCTCATATCATAACACTGGCATGGGCAGGCCAGCAACCCCAGGTGGCTTCGGAAATATCGACAATCGCCTTTGAACAGGGCAGACGTGGAGCCCCAGATATGGACCTATACTTCTTTAGTGCACAAGCACAGTTTGCCCATTACAGTCTCAATCCGGCACAGTTACAACTGCACACAGCACCTGAACGTGATCATGCTGCTCCTTGTTCGTTGAAGACAGCTCTATACCTTCCCCCTAATCGGTCATATAGACACGGTGGCGTGCACAGTGGGAACATGCATCAAATTAAGATGGATTGGTTGGCAGGGTCATTTATTTGTCCTGTTGGCGCTAATTATTGGCCATCCCTCCATACTGATCATTATGGATACTGGCACTCATGACCTGCTGTGCTGCACCGCATACCTGGGCGCACAGCAAGATGCCAGCGAGGCCAACACTGCTACCAGGTCTCCTAACCTTGTTATACATGATCTGGAGCTGCCCTCCCCTACATGGAGCCCTGTCCCCCAGGCTGATTAGTACTGTGCAAAGTTTCTACAGTCTTTTGTACAGAGAAATGTCATAATAGCTGCAGGTACCACATCTATGGTTTACGCCTCGCTGCGTTGCTGGTCTCACTCGCCTCAACCCCTACCTTCCTCACTTCCAACCCCATGTTGTACAACAAATCTTGCTGTATACTTTTGGACTCCTTGTCCCCTTCAATGCATTCATTACTGTTTGTATGCTATTCTTTATTCACTGAAAAACTTTAATAAAAACTATTTTTTTTAAATCACTCAAGGGTACATTGTGCAATACGGGCCATTTTCATAAACGTTTCACGTATTACTTGTTGGAAACCTCTATGATTTCAACATTTCTACTTCTGCCCATTGTTTGAACTTATTTTCATTTGGTGCTAGTTTTAAACAGAATATGAACCAACAGTGGGTTTCAGTGCTTTTTGTGACTTTGGTAGTTGGGGCTTGGCTTGGCGTTACTACCTAATGATGATTGACGTGTTCTTGTCTGTTTATACAAGCTGTATCAGGGATTCTGTGCTTCACGCCCTCATGTACTTTGACATTGAGGGCCATATCTATCAAGGGCTTGTGTTGTCCTTGCATCACACAAGATGACGCAAGAGCAATGCAAGCCCTTAAAAGAGATTTACTATGTCATGCAGATCCACCGTGTGTGGCTCTGCATGGCATAGTACATCTGGAGTAACGCAATGCAGCACAAGTTGCTGTCTTGTGTCACTCTGCCCTGGAGGAGGCATTCCATGGGTGGAGCAAGGGTGTTCCCAAGCATCCACTCATGCTTTTTGGTGCATTCCTGGATTTACTAACACTAGTAAACCTGGGAATGCATCGAAATGCAACGCTTTACCAGGTGAGGCATAACAAGGACAAAAATGCTTATTTCTCCTCATTGTTCCTTCTTTCTATGTGTGCTGCAAACAGAAGCACACGTAGAAAGAGGAAAATGCCTCAGAAAGTCATTTTTGTGCAGGAAGGTTCCTTCCTATAGCGCGGGCACCGTGGCACCGTGGCACAAGCGTGCCTGCGCTGGCTCAAGGCTGCATCTAGTATGCCAGCACAGAGGGAGAGCAGGGATGCGCCATATCTTAGTAGATATGGAGGATTCCCCCCCTCTCAATTTGACACAGCGCAGTGCAG
Organism: Lissotriton helveticus; assembly: GCF_964261635.1. Taxonomy (NCBI): domain Eukaryota; kingdom Metazoa; phylum Chordata; class Amphibia; order Caudata; family Salamandridae; genus Lissotriton; species Lissotriton helveticus. The sequence goes on along the minus strand of NC_136069.1, from coordinate 1,450,786,497 downwards.
CAAATTGGACAGAATGCAGCAAATTGTCTTGCTGCATTCTGTCCAATTTTTGCAAATCTGCTCCTAAGTTTGAAGCCATGGTCAATGCAAGAGTACTTTTGCGTGTAGAAGTCGATCTCTGATATCTTTCATCTGTTTTGTTTTGGTCGTGTGCCAGCGCCATCCCGTCGCGCTCTTGAGTAAATGGTGGCTCTTTGCTCCATCTTTGAATTGGGAAAGTGTAAAATAGATAATAATCACTGGATGAGCCACTTGTAAGAGAAGTAAGATTTATTCTAGAGAATGAAAAGTCCCATCCATCCAGTAGCTGAAGCCAGGTACAACTGACTCTTCTTTTACACAGAAGATTATATTTCCATGGTACAAGTTGAAAGAAAACAACATGAAGCAGAATGTACAGTGGGGAGAACATGGGGAGAACTGAATAAGAGGTTAAAGAAAGTATGTATAAAATAAGCACAATATTACAGAATGGAAGAGCATTTTTTTACACAATAATCCACACAGTATTGTGAAATCCAATTGCTTTAGGTTTTTCCCTCGTACTGTGGTTTAGTTTGGAGCAAACACTGTTTGCTCCATTCTGTGTCACAAAGCAGTAATAATCAGAGAAATGGATTTGCCTTTTTTTGTGCAGCAGTCCAAACTTTCAATGATACGCCTTGAAGCCATTCACTTAAATTAAGATAAACAGAACGTGTTCATGTAGCAGGATGTTGTGCAGTGAAATATGCTCAGCGGTCAGTTAAATACTGAAATATGTACATTTACTGGCACATTCATTACATTGCCTGACGCATTTTATAGCACTTTGTTGGATTCGGTTAAGACAGGAAGGATTACTCTGTTATATTCCAATTAGGAGACCATTAGGTACTCGTGGCCATGAATCAGGGAGAGCAGTAAACATGTTTTTGAGTTCCAAAGTTCCATAAAAGTGGCTGAACATTTGAGCTAGATCTGACTTGATCACATTCCAAATGGATTGGCCTTTTCACAGGGCTGGAAACCTGGAAATAAATATATCTTATGGAATGCTGTTTTAGAAAATGCAGTTATTGTTCCTTTATGATATAGAAGTGTGGGGCATATTACCAACACCTAGCGATAATTATCGCTATTTTGGCTTAGCGGCTATAATTTTATCGCCGTGTAGCGACGATTTTTATCGCTTAGGAGCCTTGATATTATCAAGGTTTATCTCCTAAGCGATAAAAATCGGCCGAAATGCATGAATATCGCTGAAAAGTCCGCGATATTCATGCATTACCGAGCAAATGTTCTTAGCCATGTTATCCACCTACCATTGGATAACATGGCTAAGAACTGCTCAGGGCAGGTGTTAGCTTTTGGAGATATTCACGCTTAGCGCGAATATCTCCAAAAGTTGGTAATAGGAGATAGCGATGTTAGCGACTGTTTCCAGTCGCTAACATCTTGGCACGCCCACTTTGCATGTCATTAGTGATAAATTTCTCTGACATGCAAAGCGGGGCCCAAGATGGCCGCTATCTCCTACTAGCTGTCGCTAACTGGTGTTAGCGACAGCTAGGTAATATGGAGATAATTTTATCTCCGTTTTCTTGGCTTTTAAAGCCAAAAAAGCAGAGATAAATCCCTTGATAATATGCCCCTAAGATCCCAAAAGGCTATGTCAGACCTTTCTGTTTATCCTCTTTCTCAGCTCAGCTAGGAGGAATGGGGACGACCTGCAACCTTGAATACAACACTGTTCCATGTTGCAATATAGATTTAAACACTTCAGTGTAAATGCATAACAGCGAAAGAGTTGCTATCAAAATAAATTTCATTTGCCGTATTTGGATAGGAGGGAGAATGCTCCACAATTTATTTTCCAATGAGGAGACCTACCAGTATCCTCCTACCCTTATTTTATTAAAGTCAAAATACATTTTGACATTCTTTGCACCTTTGCCACCCTAATTTTTAAGGCTGCAGTTTCTTTCCAGGTGTTTTTCAGTCATTTCAGTGTGATAAATGCTATTTTACCCTTGTATGGCAGTTTGTGCACAAAACATGCAATATTGCGATTAGCACATCTGCTGTTTTTGTTTTCAATGTATTTGCACTCATTTTGTTTTGTATGTGAATATAATCCAGCCAAACGCATGTTGAAATTCATCCGCCTGGGACAGAAGAACCTGAAAGAAGGAAGCCTGTCCTTCGATTTCGTAGACAAATGCCCCTCCTCAGAGGGACGAGGATGCCACGAGGCAGATGCATTAGTTTCCTCTATGTGTGGGGGGCAATAGGTCCTAGGCTTTGGTGATAGCTAAATGTCTAACATTAATGCATGGCTCTTCGGGAAATTGGTGCAAGATTTAAAGGAAGTTTAACAAAGCCATTTTTGTTCTATACCATCATAGAATGAAGGACTTTATGAAAGGCTTCGATGGCAAATGTCATAAATACCAAGTGTGTTCCTGCTGTGATTTAAATATTGATACTATTGAGGCCAGCAATTTTAGAAATCATAATGGTGCAGTACCTTTTATTTCCAGCCAATTCATTCAGTTCCTGGCCTCGGAAATGTAGAATTGCAATGTTGCTCTCTTTATTTTGAAGTGTTTTACACAGGCTGGCATAACTGAGAATCCACCCGTGCCAGTGTTGATTCTGCACTTCGATTGCGGCACAAGTGTCTCACACACGAGTAGTTTGCTTAACCACGGCAAACTCTCTAAACAGTGTTTTCGGTATATGGGCTTTGTATCCCCTACCTCGTCTCCAGTTGTAGCATCCTGTCTGCCCTGGTACTTGCCAATAAGCATGCCACACACGAGATTAGTTTGTACACTTCTTTATTACACTGCGAATGTTTCTGAATGGCTCTTGACGGCCAGTGATAAGCATGCCCCCCTTAAAAGGTTAAAATCAGCCCATCCTACCGATGCGCAGAGATGGTTTTCCTCTGAGTTAAAACATCAGAAACGGGCGCTGCGCCAACTGGAGAGACAGTGGCGATCTAAGTATTGTCCTGATAAAAAAACTTTATATACTGCAGCCAGGAAAGAATATAAAAAGAGTATTCTTACTGCTAAAACCTGCCATTTTTCCACATGTATACTCAAGTACAATAGGAACTCTAAGGAAATATTTAATATAGTAAATGAACTATCCAATCCGGAGAGAATTCTATTGAAGGTTTTGCCCTCTCAAATACTGTGTAATTCTCTCAATGATTACTTCATTGACAAAATCACTGCTATTAAGGCTAATATTCCCCAACATCTTCCCACGTTGAATTCCTCTTTTCTGTGCCAAAATGATAGTATCCTAAGTCAATTTCCCTGTATTAATATGGAAACTTTTCATAATCTGTTAGTGTAGGTTAAATCAATCTGATTGTTGTCCGCCCCATATACTTAAGGACTGCCTTGCAGCTGTTCCAGATCCTGTACTCACTCTCCTGAATTAGTCCTTGTTATCTGGTCAAGTCCCTAGTGCTTTTGAGAAAGCCACAGTCGTACCTCTTTTAAAAAAAACAGGAGCAGATCATTTGCTTCTTTCTAGCTATCGCCCGATCTGCCTGTTCCCTTTTCTAGCAAAGGTATTAGAGTCTCATGTAGCCAAGTGCCTCTCCAATTTTCTGGAAGAGTCAAAGTATTTGGACCCCTCCCAGGCAGAGTTTCAGACGGCCCATTCCACCGAACCTGTTATTCTGGCCGTTCTGGATACTCTCCGGGATGATGCGGATAAAGGTTCTCCTCAGGCACTGGTACTGCTGGATCTATCTGCCGCTTTCGACACGGTCGACCATGTTATTCTGGCCGACCGTTTCAACCTTGCTGCCATTCAAGGGGTAGCCGCTTGCTGGCTCACCTCTTTTTTGGACGATCTGTCGCTTGCTGTCCGGCAAGGGCTCTTTCTGGCTCCCTCACGTAAAATTGCATGTAAAGTCCCTCAGGGCTCGGCACTCTCCCCTCATTTGTTTAATATCTACATCTCCCCCCTGATTCAATCTCTGAAGGAAAGGAAAATGACAGTCTTTAACTATGCAGATGACCTACAGCTGGTCTTTAAGATTGACGGCTCTCATAGTTCTGTGATGCATTTTCAGGCCACAATGTTATATATACAGCAGTGGATGGACCACAATCATCTTAAACTAAATCCGGGTAAGACAGAATTTGTTCTGACCGGAGATAGTCATAAATTCTGGGGCCCGCATTATTGGCCCCCAGAGCTAGGTCCTTCTCCTTCCCATTCTTCCTCAACCAAAATATTGGGAGTCTCCCTCAACAACAAACTTACTCTGAAATCTCAGGTTGGCACAGTGATCTCTAAGTGCTTCTTCCAGCTCCGTAAGATCAGGAAGATACACCGCTTTTTCACTCATGATGCACTGATCCAGATTATAATTGCTACAGTTTTGTCCCATCTGGATTATGCCATCTCTGTGTACCTGGGAATGCCACTCTACCTATTTAAACGGCTGCAGCTGGTTCAAAACCAGGCAGCCCGGCTGGTCTTTCGTCAACCAAAATGGCAACCAGTTACACCCCTGCTGAGGACACTGCATTGGCACCCCATTTTTCAACGTTGCGCCTTTTAAACGGGCATAGCCCGGCATTCATTAACAGCCTGATAGTTAGGCATATTCCCTCACGTAATCTCCGATCTGCTCACCTCTCACTTCTCACGATCCCACGGTTTAAGCGAGTACGTCAAGGAGGGTGCAGCTTTGCGGTCCTTGCACCTACATTATGGAATACCCTTCCTTTGGAAATACGATCCAGTACTGACATGTTGCAATTTAGGAAATCTCTTAAGACCTGGCTATTTTTGCAAGCATATAACTAAACAACTCTGGTCAGTACATTATTCTTGGATGAGTACGCTATTTCTGCCAGCACACTATTAACAAATTCTAGACAGCTCACTGATTCTATTAGCTCCAAGAAGCCAACCGGTGTCGGTGCGCTCTACAAGTGATCATTAACATTAACATTAACTGCGGTAAGTCAGGACTCAACATTTTAAGCCTGACTTCAACTTTCCTCTCCAATGCTTTTTGTCAAAGGCCTCTGGTGGTGTACAATGGGAGCCAAAAAAGTTCAGAATTCTTTGATTTGCCAGACACTACAATGACCATCAATGATTTTCCCTGCCAAGGCCCTCCATGGTGCTATGAGAGACCTGGACAGGAAAAACATTCAATAGCCATAACGTACAGGGAATAAGCTCTCTGCATGTTCCACAATTATGTTTTTGATTTCTCAAACAAGCTCGAATTTTGGGGGGAAAAAGGAGGAGGAGCAGTGCCAAACAGAAAGCCTGCCCGATTGGCACTTGCCTCTTCCTGGTACTGCATCCACCTAACCTATGAATTCACTCAAGACAAAGAGATTCTGACCATACATTCAAGGATCTCTAACTGTGTCAGACCTCCTCCACCATGGGAACAGATGCCAGGGCCTCTTGTGGCCTGGCAATCTGGAGGACAGCCCCACACACTAATAATCATCCCTGTGGTCTTAAACAGTTTTTAGGATAGCCTTTTAGGTCAAAAGATATTACCGCAGTGCTACTGCATGGCACACAAATAGCTGTATCATGTATATTTAAATTTCACCTGGCAGATCAGTTTCTTGCTGCATGTGTTTTGCTTATGCTTCCATGATCTTTTAGTAATGTCTTTAAATAATACAGGACTGGTACACCTCCCCAATAACTATGTACTTTTACTGTGGTCTGTCTTGTGCAACCTGATCTGCTTCAAGAGCTGTGAAAAAACGAAATCACGTTTTATTCAATTATTTGATCTTTACAATGTGTCTATTTTATTTACCTAAACATCAAAATGAAGGCAACTGTAGTCCTTCACGTTCTTTATCATTTCGCCTCTAATTTCCATGCGTGTTTATGTTAAGTGATGCCTTTTATCTAAAGTCTTTCTTTACACTGTATTGTGCCAGTTATACAGTGGGATTGTGACCTGCTAGGCATTAGAAGTGTGGAAGTATCTGAATATCAAAAAGTTGACATGATGCATTCCTCATTTGGGGCAGGATGTTACATATTCATCAGAGTTCACCAAACGTAGATGTTTTGGGGTAGTGAACTCCTGCATTTCATCTCTCTTTAGGTCTGGAAATGGACACCAGTCTGCTTTAACTCACATTACCACCACCACCACCACCACCAAAAAATACTCTGAGAGGAGATTTGGATCTGGCCTCTTCAACCATTGACTGGAGTGGCCCGTGCAGATAAGAGCGGTGGGCCGTAGTGGAGGCTGGGGGGGGGGGGGGGGGGGGGGACTCGACAGATGACAACGAGACACAATTATTTATTTATTTAATTTTCCCTCGTTGTCTGTCTAGTCCCCCACACCCCGCCCCTACCGCTCTTACCTGCACAGGCTGCTCCTGGCCATTGATTTTTTTGGGTCAGGATATATCATGCATTGCTTCAAGAATGTGTTATTCACATTCTTGGACGAGGCCAATGCAGTATTTCAGCCTCACTGATAGCCAATGACTAATAGATGTGTTAGTTTTCATGCAGCATCTTCTATTTCAGTTCACGGTCAGTGAAGCAAAGACCATGCACTGGAATCGAAGAGCATTTGGGTTCATGAAAGTATTTCAACTCTCCTCTTGATGCTACACCATTAGTGAGTTTACACATCATTATGATTTTTTACTTAAATGTGATGTGTGTACCTAAACAAGTAATCACAGTTGTACTGCTGTTGCAGCACGTGCGATAATGAGATACTCTAATACTGCTTATAGTGATTTTGCACCAAGAAGTGATTTTAAACCTACAGGTCATTTCTTTTTTCTTCTAAATGCTTTGAAAGTGATGCTGATGGTCGTTTTGCATCTCCAGGTGCCAATTGAGTATGATATACTGATTCACAACATTCCCACCTACTATGCCATCTTAATATTGCATTTTTATTTTTATACTGAGTGGCTTTCCACATAAATGTGATACCACACTCCTTATGAATTTATGCCAAGGTTACTTTGATCAAAATTTGTTTGTGTATCTAATTGTGTCTTTAGTCCCTGAATGTGTTTCTGCACTTAACAGTTGGCCATATTATCAAGCAATGGCGATTCACTTTCGCTGCTTTTATCGGCAGGAAACTGCCGCTAAAGCGGCGATAATGGGCTTGATAATATGCCCTTGTGAATTCCCATAGAAGCCCAGGTTCTGGTGTTAACCTGGGCTTCTATGGGAATTCACAAGGGCATATTATCAAGCACATTATCGCAGCTTTAGCGGCAGTTTCCTGGCGATAATGTATCGTCCTTGCTTGATAATATGGCCCAGTGTTTCTACAGTTTTACCGATGTTGCTCCAAGACTGAATTTGCATCTAAAAGTAATTTTGCACCCCAAAGTATTTTTGAACCTAAAATAATTTCCACGTGTGAGACAGTGGGCTCTAAGCCTTTTTAACTTGCCTAGAGTTTCTGATTTTGGATCATCTGAATTTTGGACCACTGTTATGAGTGAAACTCACTGAGTGAATCTTACTCACTGTGAACTCGACTATTTTCTTGAGTTAGCCTTTTTGAGATTTTGGCAGTACACTAGCCTGTTGGGCTAAGTTACTTTTTACCCAGCAGGCAGGCCAAAACCTCCACCAGGTGGGGGTTCTTCTGGCTGATGAAGAGGTTGAGGGAGCAATTGCAATGTGGGAACTCAAGCCCAGAAGGCATAAGTCACGCTTAATTACAAACTTGGGCATTTCCTTCCCACCAGGACAATAGTGAAACCGGCAGACCTCTAGCTCTAGGGCCCTTTAAAGGAAGAGTTGCTAGTGATCAAAACTTGATTTGATCAGAATGTGCTCCTAATGACTCATTAGTTGCATCCCCTTTAGGCACACAATTTGAGGCTCCTTTCTAATGAGGACTCCACAAGTTAAGTTGAGTTTTATGTTTCATCTTTTTTATTTGCAGTTATTCTTGATTATTCATGAATGAAATTCGTTAGTCATTCCATTCTTGAACAATAATTCATTCTTTCATGACATCACAAGCTTATATTGGCTCCAATGCATTCACAGACTCACATGGAATACGAGGCAGCCATTCATTTAGCATACTAATGCTCCCTGAGGAAGGGCTAAGGAATGCCCGAAATGCATTGGAGCCAATATAAACTTGTGATGTCATGAAAGAATGAATTATTGTTCAAGAATGGAATGACTAACGAATTTCATTCATGAATAATCAAGAATAACTGCAAATAAAAAAGATGAAACATAAAACTCAACTTAACTTGTGGAGTCCTCATTAGAAAGGAGCCTCAAATTGTGTGCCTAAAGGAGATGCAACTAATGAGTCATTAGGAGCACGTTCTGATTTACTCATATATGACGTCTGAGACGGAAGACGCCACCTTTGGAGCACCTTAAAACAATATTGAAAACATTCTACAAAACAATAAAACCACTCACAGTACCCAAAGGCTGTGCATCTGTTTCTAAATTTGTACTTATATCCAAAACTTGATTTGGGCATCTCTGAAAGTCCCTGAATGCTGTGCAGGGAGATGGACCAGGGGTGGATGAATGATGTGGCAGAAATGACCACTTTCTGGAAATCTCTATCTCTACGGTTATGCCCCTGCACAAGGGTAGAACTCTGAGAAGAATGGGTAACTACAGAGAAAGGAGGATGGACCAGCTTTCTATGAATTCTATGGCTTGTATTGGTAAGCATTCTGTTGACCTCTTGTCTCCAGGTTCAGTAGCACTGACCTCCCCACTCCCTCTGGGCACAGTAGAGAATTGACTTGCTGGGGAACCTGAAGGAGAGGGTTTCCTTGGATGTTTGTGGTGAGGTACTGTGGTGGGTACCCCAGTGGGTGGATCCCAAAGCTCCCGCGGAACACATATGTACCCTATACTCCTCAAGCACACTGGAGGACCAGGTGAGTGCAGGAAGGCAGTGTACCCCCTACCTTGAGGGCAACAGGGTGTTGCTGAAGGAAGGTGCTCCACCAAGGAGATTACCAGGAGCTCAGACAGGAACAGAGATACTGGGATCTTTGCAAACTCCCTGCTGCAGGAAAAATGCTGTGGGTTCTGGAGCAGCGAAAGAGCCTTGCACAACAAACGTTGCTGCTAACTGCTAATGGGAGCAGATGCCCTGACTCTTCCATATCTGGGAGAGGTTAGTCTAAAACCAGATTAATGAAGATTACATAAATCTAGAGGCCAAGAAGCTATCCCGTCCTCGTGGCAGGCAGGAACCACTAGGAGCAAAATACAAACGCCTCCATCTCTTTTGGCCTTATAGGGCCAGAGAAAGCTCCCGATTTCAAGTGTGCAAATGTAAGTGTTCCCCGGTTGGTCCCCAAATTACATCAGGGGAGGGTCAGTGCACCAGGGGTGCCAAAGTTGCTGTGAGCACAAGACGCTCACTTCTATCAAGTTGCCAAATACACTCTTGTGGATGGCATGTACCCCAGGGAAAGCTGGCATTTCTGAGTACCACATGCTCCATTCAATAACTGCCCCAAGCTGAGCGATCAACTGATGATCTGTGGCCCGAGGAGAACCTGGCCAGAGGAAGTGGCCCATGAAGCTGGGGGCTCGTCAGGCCAGAATTGCACCTGTTGTTTCCACCACACAAGTATTGGTCAAGTGGGGAGAAGAGAAAGCTGGAAACGGATCCTCTGCAGGCAGAAGTTGTAGACTGATTGGGAACTGTCTGGGCCATGTGGCCTTGACCTTCCACACAGCCATAAGATATGCACACTGGTGCCCTGCATTAGAGGGCAGGTCACCTGTAAGAAAAAAATGGAGCGCACACCAGCAGGTTTCTTTCTTAAAAGCAAGTCATGATAAATAGGAAAGGCATTTCCTGCAGTCACATCAAAGGCTATGCCACATGCCAGAAGTAATACCCAAGAAACCTTTAATAGGCTCCTACAAAATTTGCATATTTAGTGCAAGGTACCTCTGGCGAAAACTGGCACCACAGAAGAACTTGATTTGTGTTATGGTCCATCCCGGAGCAGCAGTGTGCCCTTCAACAATCTACAGGAGCACCCCTTAGTAATTTTGAAGCACAACTGTAAGTCTCCTAGATTGTAAGAATGGTGACCTCAGGAGACTGCAGTTCAGAACTAAAGTACTCTTGGCGCTGGTACTTTATTTGAAAGGATATTAAGTGCATACATCTTTGTTTTCAGATAATGTGGTTGATTTGTCGTCCTGGTAAAGGTAAAAGAAATAGTTTAACACAGCATTGCTTTGAATAGTGTAACGATTCATTGCGGCGCCATTTCGGCCAGCGCACTAGCCTCGCAGACAGGACTTCACGCCCCTATTTAAGGCGAGTATTCAGGCACGACCGGCCTTGAACTAAGGCACTCGAACCTCGCAGCACGGAGATTACAGGCGCGCTTGCAGGACATTTTGCAGCGCTTCTCGCGCTTTTTTAAACTGCATCTATTTTAATAGTTTAAATTTACTTTTTGTCCCTCACACATAGTGCTTACCGCATTTAAAAGGCAACAGGCACCGCTGTTGGGAGCGGAACACACTTAGACTCTCAAACACACTCGGGGATTGTCACCGCCATCTTGGGTGAGGCAGGGATTCATTGCGGCGCCATTTCGGCCAGCGCACTAGCCTCGCAGACAGGACTTCACGCCCCTATTTAAACCTCGCCATGACGACGCGCAGCGGAGACGCGCTGCGGAGTCGCCGGACTCACGCCGGAGTCCAGCCAGAGTCCTGCCCGTCTGGGCTCGTCCGGGCTCAGACGGGCCTGGGGCCTGCCATTATGCCAAACATACTACCACTGCGTCGTACCTACTCTCGGGAGGAGCTACTCGCATTACGTATCCTGCCCATTGCAAACCACCCTGTCGTCAACAATGGTTTTCTATCATCATCCCCACGAGGAATGGACGCATCAGTTCCTCCTCAATTAGGTAAAAGCACCTTGCTCTGGGGCCTGCTCAATTGCAGATCACTTCCGCGTCACGCAGTGGAACTTAATTCCCTCATTCAAGACCAGGAACTGGATATCCTGTTTCTGTCAGAAACTTGGATTACTTCCAGTTCTGACGCTGACATCGTACTAGCCCTCCCACCAGGCTTTCTTATATTTCATTTGGATAGACCTGAGGGGCGAGGAGGTGTTCTTGCTATCCTTTATCGAGAAAACTATATATGTAGGGCTTGGAAGGGACTTGTCGCTGACTGTGAGAGCTGCCACTTTTCACTACAGATATCTCCTACCGTGACACTGGCAGGTCTGCTGATTTATCGGCCCCCTGGCAGGGTGGGCAACTTTGTAAGTTCTGTGATGGAAACAGTAACACTGCTGGCCACATCCACTTCCACTATTGTCTTAGGGGATTTGAATTTGCATTTTAATGACATCGCAGACACAACTGCTACAGATCTCAAAGGCGATTTGACTGCATGTGAGCTCCAGTTAATCAATACAGGAGCCACCCATGAGAAGGGTCACTTATTGGACCCAGTCTTTTCCAACATCCCCCGGCTTAAGGCCAGACCAGCCCTCCCTCTCCCATGGTCAGACCAATTTTTAGTTTCGGTGGAATGGCAAGTCAAATTGCCCTCAACACCGACACATCAAGTGGTTGTGGTGGACCGTGTATGGTCCAGACTATCGATCAGTGACTGGACCCACAACCTGGCAAATTCACAACCTCCATCTGAGTCAGACCCGATCAAAGGAGATGCTGACCTTAACAGATGGCTGAATGCCTCGCTCGATGCCCTCATTCCTATGAAAACTATACAGAAGAGGGAGAAAAGAATTGGTTCTGCTCCTTGGTTTACGGCTGAGCTCCGCCTGCTTAAAAAAGGATGCAAGAAACTTGAAAGGGCTTGGAGGAAGAAATTTGATGTTGCTAAGCGTAAGGACTACTGGACAGCGATGAGAGGCTACAAAGCAGCCCTCCGCTTGGCAAAAGCTCAATATATTTTGAGGAACGAATACAACTTGCCTCAAATTCGTCCAGGGAAACTTTTAAGGTGGTGCAAGAACTCCTTAAAGTCCCCGAACCAGCAGCCACTCACGATCTTCAGAAGTGCAGGGAGTTGGCCGATTTTTTCCACATCAAAATTGTGAAAATACTTAACTCCCTACCCCAGGTTACTAAACCTCATGGGACTCAAGAAGAGTTCTCCCCAACTCAGGTGAAGGAGCGACTCATTTCCCTGGATACGTTTGGCCCAGTTTCAGAAGCTGAAACTCTAAAAGCCATAGCCTCCATAAAAAGTGGCTCCCCTATGGACCCAGTTCCTTTTAAAATTTTAAAGCAAGCAGTAACCGCTGTGGTAGGGCCCATTACGGACCTGATAAATGCCTCTTTTTCCCAGGGTCTGGTGCCACCCAGCTGGAAAACAGCTGTGGTAAAGGCACTGTTAAAAAAATCTAACCTTGACACGGCGGAGCTGGCCAATTATAGGCCTATCTCTCAGTTGCCAGGCCTCAGCAAAATTGCTGAGAAGCTTGCAAATCATCGACTGTCCAATTTTTTAGAGTCGAATGGTCTGCTCCGAGACTCGCAGACCGGTTTTCGTCCCGGTCAAGGTACTGACACGGCCCTCCTGGCAGTCGTTGAAGAATCCAGACGCATCTTGGATTCGGGAGGATCAGTGGCAGTGATCCTCCTGGATCTGAGTGCTGCGTTCGACACCGTGAACCATCGGGTGTTGACTCAACGACTGTCAGAGGCGGGTGTGGCAGGGGCCGCTTTGAAATGGCTTTGTTAATTTCTCGAAGGCCGGTCTTACCAGGTCTGGGAAGGCAGCAACAAGACTACATCCATCTCTCTCCAGTGGGGGGTGCCGCAGGGCTCCTCCTTGAGCCCGACATTATTTAATGTCTACATGGCCCCCCTGGAGGATGTGGTGGCCCCTTATAACATCAAGATCATCAGCTATGCTGATGATACTCAGCTGGTGGTCGCCCTTCCTCAACTGGTAGAGAACCCTGACTTGTTGCACTCATGCCTGGTGGACGTTTACACCTGGATGAGCAGCTCAGCTCTGAAGCTGAACGGCTCTAAAACAGAGATTATGCTGCTTGGAAACAAAGCTCCCCCATTGCCTTTAACATGCTGGCCAAGCTGTATGGGTGATCTCCACACCATGAAAGAGGAGATTAAGAGCCTGGGAGTCTGGCTGGAGCAAGATCTCTCCTTCAGAACTCACGCCAAAAAAACTGCTGGAGTGTGTTTTGCCCTGCTGCGGGCCGCTCGCAAAATCTTCCCGCTTCTTCCTCTTCCATCGAGGAAGCTGTTGATTCAGGGTTTGATAACATCTCGCCTTGACTATAGTAATGGTCTTTTTCTGGGCGCCCCTGAATCTACTCTTAACAAACTACAGCAGGTGCAAAATGCGGCGGCTAGGCTACTCATGGGCATCCCTAGAACAGAATCTGCTAGACCGGCCCTCAAGGCCTTACATTGGTTGCCGGTGCGGGAGAGAGTAAAATTTAAGGCACTTTGTATCGCCCACAAAATTCTTCAGGGTAACGGACCATCTATCCTGAAAAATTTGGCAGTGCCTTACAAAGCGAACAGAGCGCTGAGGTCCGATCAGAAATGCTTGCTCCATGTCCCGAGAGTAAAAAGATCGCGCACGGGCGGGAGACGTTTTTCTGTGCACACAGCAACGCTTTGGAACTCTCTGCCCCTAAAACTTCGTGCTGAGACCTGCATCTTGCGCTTTCGAAAGGGCCTGAAAACACATCTGTTTCCTGTGTGAGTTGACCCAACTACCTCATGGTTTTATTGTTGATGCACTGTTCAAAGCGCCGGGATGCCTCAGGGTAGCTGTGCGCTATATAAAATTTTAATAATAATAATAATAATAACTTTTACTGACATATACAATGCTAACAGTACATACTGAATTAATGTGATTTTGTTCAGGAAAAGTGGTGCTATCATGATAGGTTTTGAATTCTAACTGCATTGTATTTGTGAATGTATGTGACAGAAAATTATAAAGTGTTGTTTGTTGTACTGCTGATTTCTGAGTTTCTAGCTCAAAGCACTTCCCCTGAGGAAGCCTTATACTGCTCTGTGTAGCAACCCTGAGAGTCAAAAGATAAAAATGATTTCTCCGTTTCCAGTTGGAGTGGGAGGTTGTTGCAGTAAGGGGGTCTACAGGGCACCAGTGTAGAATAACCCCATTGTTACAATTGGACCAAATACCCCTATTAGCCATAGGACCTTTTGTCCTGGATTACTTAAAACAAAGGGCCGGATTTAGATCTCGGCGGATGGGTTACTCCATCACAGCAGTGACGGAAATCCCATCCGCCAAAATATAAATCCCATAGGATACAATGGAATTTATATATCGACGGATGGGATATCCGTCACTGTTGTGATGGACTAACCCTTCCGCTGAGATCTAAATCAGGCCCAAATTATTGCTATTGCTGATGTTGTACTTATTAAGACTTCCCACCTAACATGTTATTTTGCTTCTACAAATGATCTTGCACTTAAATCTGTTTTGCACCTATGTATCCTTTTTATGCTCCTAGAGGTGTTTTTATACTCATGTTGATGATGCACTCATGGTCAATTTACATCTGAAGGTCTTTTTGCACCTAAACGCAATTTTCTCTCCTAAAAGTGGTTTCACCCCCTTGTTGATGTTGCACCGAATGTGACATTGCACCTAAGTATAATTTCCCATCTCATAGTGCTTGTCCGCCTAAATGTGAATAGTGCGCCTAGAAGTGTTTGTCACTCCTTGTAATGTTGCTTCAAGGATGATTTTGTATTTTAATGTCATCTGTACCGAGTCACATGCAACAGTATATTATTGCAACTCTGTGGTATTGAATCTGCTTCTCAAGATCCATAAATCTATATATTGACTTGATTTTTCACTTGATCCTCTGAGATCTAATTCCTTCATTGCCTTTCCTAATTCAACTTAAATAAATTACAAACATCCCTGATGACCACCCTGGAAACCTTAATCAGCAACACATAGCATCATCTTAGATTGGGCTCCTTTAATACTGACCTACTCTTTTCTGCTCTTGTTGGCTGAAACACTCTGAGTTTTCTTCTTAATCTTAAAGAACATGAAAATCCCACATGGGAAAGCTTCAAATATGAGCTAGACATGGTAAAGTTGTCAAATTCAAAATTCGTTATTAATCAGCCAAAATTGCCATACAATAAAGACATACGGTATAATTTATGGAGCGCAAATAATGATTCTTGCAGTTGGCACAATGCAATTGCTCAAGCACAATAAAATGTCGCATTCAAGGGCAATTAAATAGATACAATCCACACAAAACATTTGATAAAAACGCTCCTGGTCAAAAAATCCGATTTAATGATATAGCCACCCAAAACAGATAAGAACGCTACTGTAGTAAAGATTACTCCTACTTTAGTTACGCGTCATGCATACTTTTTTTTAATAACTTTCTGGACTATGTAAAAGCCACCGTAGTTGAGTACATTTATACCACCAGTGCTGAACAAGATACCTTCAGTTACCTAATGGTCCTGGTTTTAGTTCTAATGTGATCTTGCTGTTTTCCACACTGAATAAATATATGCTGCTACTGCAAGGTAAATGTCGTTTGAGTCAGTTCTATAGCAAAACTAAAGTGCTTCCCTACAACGCCAGATGTTATATTTTAGCAACAGAGGACATACGAAATACCTTCTAGCCTGCAATGTGTTAGTAGATAAAAAACATTAAAATGGCCCATGGTCTCTGAGCCTCATAGAACACAGTTACGTTTCTGGGATGTTATCCGAAGACTTGGACCATTTTTTAGTGAACGACAATAACTGTAGAGTTCCAAGCCTGATTTTAAGGTATATGGTTATTTTCTCCACAGGCAATATCATGCCCATCTAAGACTCAAAACAGTACTCTGGTTTGCGATTTAGATCATTTCTGAAGAGGAATCTTTTCCTGGCTTCATCCTTTAACTTCACATACCCCCCAAAGTTATTTTTTTTGAGTTTGCAATGTGAAATAGTTCATCTGCTTGGGTTTATAACTGTCTGCACCCGATTGTGGTGCAAATGCTCTTTATATACCCACACCATGGTAAGGAAACATGTTTTTCGCTTCTTCGCAGATCCTGAAAAACCTTACGAAACACAGCCAAGGTAGAGTTAGTCCACACTCGGATCCAGTAACAAATAGGGCTAAGGGCCATATGATCTTCTAGATTAGCCATGATCAGTTCTAATTTTAATATTTCCATTAGAGTTCCTGGGCTTAAACAGAGCAGTCATTGTAAGAGAGAGTTCTCTGTTGTTTGTAGGGCAGCCACTTTCTTGTGGACCCTTATTTCTGTGCCACACCTACTTGCTGCTGTTCATTGAATTTTTTAAGCAATTATTACCGGCTTAACCAGACCAGACTAGACTAGATCATCAAGGAATATACACTGATAATCATAAAAACCTACTCTTCAAGTGGTTTTCCTTAGATTTTAAAAGTATAAGTCAGCTTCACTTTGGGATTAATGATCATACATTTTGTTTTTCCCGTGTTAAAGGTTAGTTTCTTGTTACAGCAAAAATGCTCAAACCCTGCTAATAGGCGATGCATTGAGTTTTCTGTGCATGCAAGGATCACCACATCATCTGCGAACAGCAGGATTTGTATATGTTCATGCTCCATCTTCAAAATGCTGTGGTTAGGATCAATGAGAGAATTACACATTTCATTTATATACATCTCTTTTTTACTCAAGGATGTATTTCTAATTAATTGGTGCTTTCTCCCTTACTCCCATACTTCCCTCCCATTGTTGACATTGGGCAGATACATCAGTATTCTCAAATATTTGGTTCATAAACCTTCACTATCCAAGATGTTCCACTTGGTTATTCTGTAAGCTCAGTCAAAAGAGGTCTTTAGGTCAATGAAGAACATATATAATGCAGACTTTTGCAGGACTACATACTTTGAGCATATCAGGTACAGATGCATCGCCTGATCTGTTGTGCTTTGCTCTTTGTGAAAGCCTGCCTGGATATGGGATATGATATGTTTGTGATCCATCCAGGTCTCCAGGCGCTCCCAAAGATTTTGCCCACCCCATCCAAAAGCGAGAGAGGGTGATAATCAACCAGATGGTCTGGTCTCCCTTTTTGATAATTGGCACAATAAGGAAAGACATCCACACATCTGGAACTGTTTCTTGGGACACAAATATGTTAAAGCCAGTTAGTGCTTTTTACCAAGTGTCCTGGTTGTTTTTTAACACATCGGTGGGGAATCTATCTGAACCTGGAGATCAAGATGGCAAAATTGTCATTTAGTCCCAAGATATCTACCTCCATACCTTAAACACACTGTTTAATACTCTAAAAGTGTTAAAAACCTCTACCATGGCTAGGCGTGATGATAACATGTCAACCACCTCTACTGAATACAATATCCACAAGGTCTAAGCTGACTACCGTTCTCATTTCTATCCACACATCTATCAGTGAATTAAACCAGAAGGCATAATGCCAACATAATTCAAATTAGTTGTGAACATAATTTGTAGCAAAACTACTTCTACACTGGCACAGAACAAACTCTCCTAAGGCTTAAACCCACACCCCTACTTCTTCTCTTATGATCCAATCTATCTGGGAGTCCTCACCTCCACTAGAAAAAATACAATGACTCCCATACATTTTTCCAGGAAACAACCTACTATGCCCACATATCCCCTGGGACACTACCTACTATACTTATCTACCCTAGACTTCATTTTCATAAAGAAACAACAAATGCAAATCTCTAACTCTTCAATTTGATTTGATTAAGTAAAAAGGAAACAAACAGTTACCATTCAGTTTCAAAAGTGGATCAACACAACCCACCTTAGTTAGCCTAGCACCTTCTACCTTTACTTTAGGAAACGTCTGAAAACTTTACACTTCAAGCAGGGTTTAGGTAGTTTCATACTTTCAATTGAGAGACACCGAAGAACGCTAGGGCAAGTTTCATCCTGTGCATCTGGCAGGACTTTATCATCTTTTCAGAGCCTCTCTTTTACTTGTTTTCTTTTTTACACAGTGCTGTTATATTGCCTCAATAGCATATAGGGATTTTTCAAATACCCAGAAAAATAAATAAATACACACATATTATGCTGGGTACAGCACCTTGTAACCACTATCTCAGTCATCACCAATTCACTTTTTATTTTAGACAATTGTGACAGCTACCATCTCATCCTATATAAACTCCAAGTAACACAGGACATAAATGATCGATAAGCTCTCATCTGTTTCATGTGAATAAGCATGAGATACAGTATTCTCATCTTATCTCTCTAGTCAACACCATCTCATCCAGATAGGAACATATTTAGATACTAGTGACCCGAACTGTCCTGTCAGGTTACATTCTCTTCATTGTGAATCTCCATTTGCATATGAAAGTATGTAAAGTGGAAAAAGAGATTCACCAGCATGCAGATGATGATTAGATTTACCCAAATCGCTCTATAATAAAAGACACATTATCATCCACAAAAGGATGGCAGCTGACTATTGCATGCTAACCCCAACCACATAGGAAACCATCCACAGTGAGAGCAGCAGCAAACAAGCCCATGTTGAGTGCTGTGTCTGCAAAATGAAGTTTAATGGATTCAAACTACAAATGACTTGTTATGTAGGGCTGTTATTTTGGCACATTATTTGAAAACTTCTATTTATGTTTCCATAATGGCTGATTGGTATTTTAAATTACAAATGTTTTTTTTTTTAAGTTTGCACATTGCCTCATAAATGTGCTCTTGCAAGGAGCCTCAGAAAAGCTTGCAGGGCTGGGGCAGTGTGCTTAGCAGAGCAATTTGCAGCAGTAACAACTTTTAACTCACCTAATAGGATTCCAGAGCTAAGGGAGAAAAATAGCATTGGCAAAGTCGGTAGGTCTAGTGTTTTGCAAGCGGTTTTGTTCTCTCTTCTAGAAAGCCAATATGTCTTGGCTATCCAAGAGCTATCAGCATTGTAAATGACAATTGGGCCCATGCATCAAAATTCGGAAAAACAAGTCCTTATTAGCGAAAAATAAGGAATCTCAGATAAGGATTTGTTTTTCGCGATGCATCAACAGATTCGGTATTTTTTACCGAAATGGTAAAAATCGCAAAAAAATGACAGCAAGTGCTCAAAATAAAGATTATCAAATACCAATTTAGCAAATATCGAATTAGCAAATACCGAATCGGTATTAGCGAATTCGGTATTAGCGAAATCGCAAAAAACGGGTTGCATAGGAAGCAGGCTGATGACATCACAACCAGGAAGTCATAGAGTCCATGCTGCATTCAGTGCCCTGAGGAGCTCAGAGGAGGAGGCAGAGCACAGGAGCTCAGCTGAGAAACACAACTCTCAAAAACCAGCAACACCACAGCAACCCAGGATCGACAAGGATGCATCACAAACCTCAGACATGCCCAGAAAGAGGAAGAGAAAGTTCTCTGACAAGGAACTAGAACTCCTTATAGAGGGGGTGAGCAGCAAGCATGACAGGCTCTTTGGAAAGCTGTGACTCAAGGTGCCTGAAGCTGAGAAGTGCAAGATCTGGCTGCGCATCAAGGAGAGGGTAAATGCGGTAGTAGTCACGCACTGCAGCATAGACGATCTGAAAAAGAGGTGGTATGAACTCAGAAAAAGGGCGAAGGAGCGAATCGCTGAAAGGGTAAAGGATGCAGCTGCCACAGGAGGGGGGACATCCAGAGCAAGGTAAGATGCATACCTGTGCTGATACGCTGCGTGTTGTATACCCATCCCCCCAGGCCAATCACAGTGTACAGGTAGAAGTGCCTAACACATATACCCTCACAGAAGTGTTGCATCATGGGAGTTGTAGTCGTCATCCAAGTGTGCATGTATGATCCCCAATGTGGAAGAAATGAGACCAGCAGCATAGGGCTAACAGTCTGTCCAAATATTTCATTTATGAAGTAGAAAGTATGTCAAATGACTAACAGATACAGTTTGAAGTAAAAATAACAATGCACTGTTTCACACACAGATGCATCTCCCGAGGACTCTGATAACAGCGAATGCCTCATCATATCTGAAACAGCGGCAGGGACCGATGGAGAGACTCTGCAGGGACGTCAATCCGCACCTTCACCGCCACCACCACCAATATCAACACCATCACCATCACCACTGACAACACCACCAAGACTCAGGGCAAATGTCCCCTCCCTGCAGGTGATGAAGATGGAGCAGAGGCCAGCACCCACAAATGTTCCCCGCCAGTCAAATGTTACTCTGCCAGCTCCAACACCAGCACGTGTCTGAGTCAGACAGCGGCGCAGGCCCCTGGGAAGACTTGCTGAGGGATCCGAAGAGCCTCCCTACGGCTACAGTGGGGTAGAGTCCCAGATGCTGTGTGTTCAGCGCCTGCAGGGGAGACACATGGGAACACTGAACATGAACATCGCAAAATTGGCAAGCAACAATGACAGATGCTGTGCCTCAACTGACCACAGCCGTAGCAGAGTGGAATCAAGACATCAAACAGTGCCTACAGGAGCTAACCGGTGCTGTCCTAGCAGGGCAACACAGCGAGCGCAGGAGGCCAGAACTTGCTCCGTTCAAATGCATCGATTCGGGCCAACACCAAGCTCTGCAACAGCACAGCTGTATGTCATGCAGATCTGTGTCACTGCAGGTAGACCTTGGTTATTACTGTGGTGATGTGTCCAAGGCCTTGAGCCAGGTGACCACTGCAGTAGAACATCTGCAGTCTGGGACATTTAGGGGTCGATTCCGATCCGCTAAAAAACGCTCCGAATAGTCGTTCGGAGAGTTTTTTCCATACGAATCGTACCCTGCAACGTCCGCCGTACGTACGACGAAGTACGATTCGTACCAGGAGCCGGACTCCGTACAAATCATACTGAGACCGTACGACTCGAATCCCCATGTGAGTCTCCGTCGGAACCCGCTGTACGCGAGATCTGTACGGCTCGCGGATGGTTTTTACGACCCAGCAAGTACGATATGTGTCGGGTACGCACCGTACGACCCTTTTTTTACGGGAGCTGAAAACAGCCGTAAAAGCAGAGTTTGTGCCGAAATAGGTACGGAACGCCCCCCCCGGGTACGGTGCGTAAACCCCATGATCGCAGGGGTACGCCCTGTACACCTGCAATCATTGGGGGTACGCACTGTACCCCGCTATCATGGGGTGTACGCACCGTACCCCATGTTCGCTGGGTGTACGGTGCATACACCCCATGATCGCGGGGTACGATGCGTACCCCCTATGATCGCAGGTGTATGGGGCGTACCCATGCGATCATGGGGGTACGCACTGTACGGTGTGTATGTGATTGTGCGCTTTTCCGTACGAATCGCCCTTACCTGGCGTGGACCGTACGGATCGCGTCCTGGTGCCCCGGTCCAGATCGTACTTGTCGGGTCGTACGGCGTGTGTACGAGTCGTACGGAGATGGCTCCAGATACGATTCGTACGGATGTTTATTTTACCGGATCGGAATCGACCCATTAGTGCCAGTAATTTGGGAGTGGAAGAGGGGAGTGAGGTGGTATCAAGCTTCAGCAGCATCTCTGTGCCGGAGACCAGTGATAGGAGGTGCAGTTCGCTCAGCTCTACAGCCACCGACACACATCGTGGTGATGTAGAGCAGTCACGCGCCAGGAGGCTGGGGGTACGTGGAAGGCGCAAATAGACATGTACTACCTGCTATTTGCCCATGGTGATGTAACCATAGGCCACCTATATTTTGTCAAAATACTCCCGTGATGCCAACGGATATGTATCACTCACAATGTTTTGAGTCAGCGTCATGTTGACGTATTATTCATATTCACTTGACAAGTGCTCATGTGTATTAAACATTTGCACACCAGAAAATGTAGTGATGGCTCATTCTTAACTGTCTCTGAAGTGATGTTGTGTGATGTATGTCCGCCTCCTTTGACCTTCAGCTGTGTTTGGCACGTGTACTTGTCGGTGTTGTGGGGGGGATTGCTCAGCAAGAAAGTTGGCATCTCCGTTCACCTCTATTGGTATCCCCCTTCTTGTGGCATTGTTGTGCAGCATGACACACACTGCTATTATCCTGCAGCAGGTTACGGGGTTATACTGCAATGCACCTCCCGTCTTGTGTAGGATCCGGAAGCGACTCTTAAGGATACCAAAGGTTCGCTCTACCACATTCCTGGTACTGATATGTGCTGCGTTGTAGCGCTGCTCCTGAGGTGTTGCTGGGTTGAGGTAGGGAGTGAGGAGATATTCACACAAGGCGTATGCGTTGTCACCTGCAGGGTGGGGAGCAAAGGGTTAGCGGCATGAATAAAATTACATATGTGATTATGGTGTTAATGATTAGGCATAAGTATATACCTAGTAGGTGTCCCCTCCAAATTCACTGTTGAGCAGACGCCTGTGGAAGCCACTGTGTCTGAATATGTAGGCGTTGTGTGTGCTCCCGGGAAATTGCGCTACAATGTCCGTAATGATGTGCTTGGCATTGCACACGACCTGCACGTTTATAGATGGATAGGGCTTCCGGTTACGGAATATGTACTTGTTGGCTGAGGGGGGACAGATGGGGACATGCGTGCAGTCAACGCATCCTATGACATGGGGAAAATGTGCCACCTGGTAGAAGTCCTGTTTGGTCCGGTTCAACTGCTGTGGGGTTGTTGGGAAGATGATGTGGGTATGTATCATTGTCAGCATGGCATCTAGGAATTTGCTGAAGAAGCGTGAAAGTGCGCTTTGCGATACGCTTCCGGCAACCGCTACAACCCACTGGCAACTTCCAGATGCTAGCAGGTGCAGTTACTTCTGAAAAGGGATATGTGGGGTATTCATTGCCAATGTAGACCCATTTGCGGTACTTTAATAAAAATTAAGAGTTCAGGTCTCCCAGTGAGAGTGTCTTATAAGAGACATGAAGGGCTGTGGCCAAGAGACAATCAATGGGGCATCATTTAGTATTGGCTCAAAATGTGTTGGATGCAGCACACGTTCACTCTCGCATTGACGGCGCTGCCGCTGCTTCCCGTGCTCACTGCCGCCCGCTGTCAGGGCAGGGACCTGCATCCCAGAGAACCCCTTTTTGCTACCTCCTTCTGCAATCTTGCCAGCTACTCATAAAAGCTCGGGGGTAAGTCGAGAGGGAAACCTTTCTACGTCCAGAAGCAGCTGTTTGTTTACATTTAGTTTGAGCATTTCATTTTGTCAAGGGGGGAAAAACTGGGAGCACAATGTCTGTCATAACACACATTCAGTCTTGGAGATCTTTAAGGCTTTTGAGCTGTACATACCTCTCCAGAGTCTCGCCCTTCTAGTAGGGGTCCCTTATGTACCGGACCACCACAGCCAGAATGAATGGTTTGTCCTTTGTAATTATTTTGTTCCCAGCTGATTTCCAGCTTGGTAGCTTGAAACGTGACCTGGTTTGACTTCTTGGAAGACGAGCACCTGCTGGTATTGTTTTCAAAGACCTGTTTTGAAAATCACGTTGGGAGCACCAGCATTCCTGCCTGGCTTGTCCAATTTACAGCCCTCCTTACAAACGCCACTATTGTACCCCCTGTGCCCCGCGGGAGCTGAGCACATTGAAACAAATTAAATAGTGCGATGAAAGTAAAATGAATAGCCTGAAGAAAAATAATCCATGTAACGGGAAGCCAGCATAGGCATGATAAACACACCAAAAGGAGGGACAAAAATGCATTGATTCACCACACAAAAGAAAGTAATTTCAAAAGGCACACGCTGGAACCAATGAAAAAGGATAGGCGCGCCAAAAGCCCATAGAGCAGACACTGCATTTCTTGAACGAGACAGCACATGCACTGCCTAGGCGAGACCTAAAAAGAGCAAGAACAGTTGTAAATGTACTCCAGCTCAGACCTGGAACAAGTCCAGCACCACACATGGCCAAACAGTGTTACTACAACATCTCCCATAGAAAATAATGGTGTAAGACTTAAAAAACAAACCCATAGAATTTAAATTAAATTAACTTATTTTTACTTATTAAAAATATACATTAATTTAATTCAGTGTTAAAAATTATAGATAAATAAAGCTTAATAGTAGTTTATTATACAAGTTCTAAGAGCTTTTTAAAATGTAAACATTGTTTCTACTTTTAAAAAAACGAATTACATGAATTTAAAATAATTCTAAACATAACTTTAAATACATTTTATCACATACTAAATAAATATAAATATTATACTTCAGGTGAAATGTAGTTTACAATAAAAATAAAGTTAAACATGCTTCAGCAATTTTCTTTATGTTATTACATATTTTAAATTAATTTACATTAATATTAAACATTAAAATATTGTATTGATTTATTTTTAAGTGTAATGAAATTGCAAACCTTTTACCATAGGGAGTTCTTCACCCTGGTTGTGGAGACCTCTGCCTTTGTGTGAAAAGTTACAATTGGTAACTTTACACTCATACATTAGGTTCCATCCCTGAATTCAGTGGGTGAGGGGAAGTAAGTCTAAACTTTTGAGTTACTTTTCACTTGTAAATAGTGAATAGCCAAAAGTAGTAAATTTACTCACATGAATGTCCAGCTTTGTGAATAACCCTCATTATCTTCAGTTGAACTGATGTGCTGCCTCTATGTCGTGCCTAATGTAGTTTGTTAGATCACAGAAGGAAGCTTGCAAGGGTCAGTGCAGGGGGATTAGTGCAGGACATTGTAGGACTAAATGTTAAACAGGGTTTATGACGAATATACTCATTGCAACTATGTACTTTCATGCAGCACCACCGGCATTTGATGAGGTGCTCCCATTCCTATTCCGTTAGTATATGTGGTTTGGAATGTTAAGCTTTTATTTCTGCTTCCAGTGAAATCCATGGATAGTGCAGTACACGTGCAAAGGCATCATTCATCACGGGTATATGGTCATGGTTTTAGTCTACATTGTTTATGCTCAAAATATAAGTCAATAGATATGTTACAGGAAACTTAAACATTTGCAATAAATTCTCTCATGCATTTGAAGTGAATTATTTGACTGCATGGGAACAGGTGAAGTCATAGCCTTAGTTATTTATTAGGCTAATACAGAAATAAGGAGATTGCAACATTGCTCTAATCAACACATGCTTGACCGAATTCAGGTTCAGTTTTTATGACTCTGATTATTTACAATGCAGAGCTTCTCTTATAATCTGCAGCAATCAGTATAGCTCTAGATCACTGTAGTTACACTGGCTGTTCACTGTCATGTAAGAACCACTGCATTGTCTTATTACACTTGAGGTTTAGGTGCTGAAGAAGATCCCAGCTCAAAATCCTATATTATAACCAACCATGCACATGACAATGACAAGCACATCCTTAAAATGCATTGACTAAACTCTTTTCACAATTGGACAAATGTTTTTTATCTGAAAATAATGTATTTTATTAGTGCGAATAAGCAATATGGGAGTAGAGGGTTGTTTGAAATCGCCTAACCTTGTTCTCATTCCTACTCAGCTGGAATACCTACTCCAAAATATTAATACTATGATGAAGTCAACAGAATTGGTGTGTCCAGGTTGGAAGAAAAAAACATATGATTATTATGAAATAACCTCAGTTTTGAAAACTTATTTCAGTAATAAAAACCTTGAATTACTGCAAATAATCAATTTGCTTTGTATAGATAGCCTTTTATGCTAACACAATGAGCTTCTTCATAAATTATATATGAAATCAAGTGGTTTGAGGACCTTCTAAGACTAGAATAATCTTTATTGGAAAGTTCTTCAACAACTGCTGTACAGGAAGCTTCAACAGTCACTCTTGGTAGCTGGCTTCTGTCTGCCATTTCAGAGGCATATGTACAAATAATTAACATTACATCTTTCTCCAGAGGTTCAAGCGTGACCCGCTTGGAATGTTTGTACCACTTCGCAGAGTTGAAAATTCATTTTTACAGGCAGGTTAGAAATCAGAAGCATGCAGTTCTTTTCGTAAACTAGTTTGTCTTCACAGAATACACTTTTTTGAGATTGTCGTTATTTGATCATTAACACGATGAAAAGAATGTCCAGGGTACAGCAGTTTATAAACATTACTTTTATATCTATTAAATGGGATTGATATAGACATTGCTGTTGGGGCAGAAAACCGTCCCCTGCACAGCTCTAGAAAGAGTATGCCCTGGCGTTAGCTCCTTATAGCAACCTGTAATGTTCTTGATCCCTTCAGAACACATGACAATCATGCATGTGAGCTGAGACCTTCCAAAATATGGAATGAGACCTAGAACAGGACTTTGTGGTCTGGAAGGCACACTATTTGCACCTGCCTTTTAAAAAGACTTACTGCTGTCCTCTCACTAGACCTTTTTTCCTGTCGCCTGGTAGGGAAAGTAGTCTACCACCAACTACCATAGTTTTAAATTGTCTGCCCATTTACTACAACAGCGTCCTTTGCTCAGCCATTCAGTACATGGTTCTCGAATGTGTGAAATTATGTACATGGGTGAAAAAAGTGGGTGGAGTGTGCATGGCATATGTAGCCATGGCGACAATACCTTCTACGTTGTATGGACAGAATTACTTAAGATGTTACCTAAGGTGGAGGTTCAAAGGTAGAGCCCAATCAGCTAATGTGAATAAGGGGACTCTTTTAAACATTCCAGACATCTTTGTAGAGGGAGAGACCAGAGAGGAGAGCGTGGGTCCATATAGAAGGTAGGACATTTCCTCATAGCCTTCCATGTCCCTTTGTTCTCTGGAAGTGCTACATCTGACAGGTTCACTGATATCTGAGAGGCTCAATAGACATATTTGTATTAAATTCTTTAGGGCTTTTCCTGACAGGAGACTCCAAGAACCACCCACCTTCCTCCTCACACTCTGGGCAAAAACAATGGTCGGACCAGTTTGAGGGGTTATACCAAAAGTGAAGAACTGCTCAAAACCGGTAATATAACAAAAGTCCTGGAATACACAAAATGTAGCTGCCACTTTAGTGTAAAGATGGGGTCAAAAACTTCTTGTCCGGACACTTACATTTCTCTTCTCCACTCAGGGTTGCCAGTCTAGTGGGATTAAAAAACTCTTTGAGCTCCAGAGTTGCCAATTGTCTTTGATAGGTTTGTGACCAGAAAGCTGGAAAACTCAATTTTGATCTTCCAGGAGGAGCTATCTGGATCCTATTGAGGAGGAAAGCTGACCACATTGTTAGGAAGAATACATGCACTGTCCCTGCATAAGAGAGCGGCTGCTCTAGGAAAATGAGATCTTGAATTAGCTCGGTTCTGAACAAATCAGAGAAGTCTGCTAGGATGAAATCTATAAGGCGTCCTGACAGTGTGACTGAACTGTATACCTACAATCAAAGAGTATCTGGGAATTTAAGAATGTGCAATTTCCCCATTATCGCTGCACCACTAGAAAGCACCCATACTCGATGAGGCTGAGATGCCCTATAATCGCTTGCATTTGTCATAACCAACTTACTGTGATGGAGAGATCAGCACCAGCCACCATGAACTCATCCATGGTTGGGCCTGAAAAATGTAGGTGGTTGGTTTATTTGTAAGAATGTCCAGGTTGTGGATCCATCAAGATGTGAATACCACAACTGCTACATAACCTCCCTGACAAATGCTGAGACCGCCTTCGTTCACCTTTGATCTATGCAGCCACTCACTCTGAGGAAAGTATTGCTGCTTCACCAGCATGGGAGGGCATTCAGTGAACACCCTCAAGTAGTGCGTAACAGAGCACATGGTACAGACACAGACTGTGTTGGAATTACAGGCAACATTGAATATGTTGTGATCTATAGAGGAACCCACAGAGGTAGTGTGGGCACTGGGAGACCAGACCCTGTTAATAACATGAATTGAGATGTGACTCCAACCATATTAGAATGGCTTTATGAGCTTCATTGCTTGATCCAGATTCCCCTATAGCAGAGACTGCAGTTTAACAACACCTAGTAGGATTGTCTCCCACAAGGGTGGTATATACCACTCTCACCATGAATTGTTTCCTTTTAGGTAATGATAATGCCCATATTAATTTGCTACTTCCAAATTCTTTTTTTGTGACATTTTTTATCTTTATTATAGTAAACAAATTCTTTCTTAAAAGGCTAAGCAATGACTAGACATCCTGTTATTGATCTATATGTGTGGCTTTACACCATACTACCCCGAGAAAGCATTGAAAGCCTTGGACTGCTCATCATCAGCCCCCTGAGTGAGAGTCAACTGTTAAAAGAGCTCATGGTTTAATCTGTTTAGTGTCTAATAATAGGTTTAAACCCCTAGACCGTAAATGGCTTTCATTGATGCAATCAGAGCCAAGTATCCCCTGACTCTTCGTAGGGACTTTTGAAACAGTTCCCACAATGACGACTGACTGGGGCAGCTCTAGTTTCACAATTGAATTAAGAAGACGTCAAAGAACACTACCTTATAATTTACTATTTCCCCACAGTGTAAGGATTGGGAGAAGGAAGACGAACTTTGAAGTAATACCCAGACTATTTACCCATGAATTTATTTGATCATAATCTTACACTTCCTCCCAATTCTTATAAGGAGACTTCCCGAGCCCTACACTCTCAAACAACTTGCTTACCCAGTTGCAATCAACAGTTAGGAGAGTGGCAGAAAGATGTAGCATTTCCCTCTAAGCTCTGTATATGAACATGGAAATGCACTGGGGAAATAAGTTCATAGAAAGGATTGCCTATCAGGTGCCGCACAGTACATCGTTTAGATGAGGGAAAATAGGATTAAGAGTAATAAAGTCAGCAAGAAAAATTAGCAATACATTTTTTGTGTATGCCTCAGTTTGCCTATTACAAAAATACCTACCACTCTTTCACATCTAGATTTTTCTTTTGTCCAGGAGGTGAGGAAAAGGAGAAGAATCGCAATGATCTAACTTTCAATTTTCTTTTCTATAATTAGTACCAACAAAGAAAAAGAAAAGAAAATTTAAAAGGAAATAGAATTTCTAAATGAGCCTACGCCACCAAAACCTTTTGGGAAGTAGTGTTGTTTTACAGATAAAACTTATCCAGCATACAAAACTGAGCACTTATTTCTTTTTGTGTTCTTATTCCTTTACTGCTATTTCTCACCACTACACACGTATCTGAAATTGGTCTATTCCCTTTCTGTTTCAAGTCCTATGTCCTAATTTTTACCCTATGTGCACGTGTGTATATGTATTTATAGACATGGTATTTCTTTAGTGTAAACCTAGCCAAAAGGCAGTGGGGTGGCGTCCATGGTTAAAGACAAGCTTAAAATCGACAAATGATAAGAGAGATAGGTGGGCTGTGGATGGTTAATGCATTGTGAAGAAGTGTTATTACAACTACGTCAATCTATAGGACCACCATAGTGGCTGTGGTGGTCCAACGACCGCTGCACTGCGGGACCACCTGCAATATTACAATTGCGGTGGTCGGGCCATCGTCATACCGCCAGCACTACCAAGATCAAGGATCCTGCTGGGCCAGTGGTCTTTCCCTGGGCAGAATATGCAGGCCGTGTTGCAGCCAGCACCACGTAGCATATCATGAGTTACCTCACCGCCACCCTTTTCATGGTAGTGTGGCTTCTATGATAAGGGTCACCTAATGCCTCTGTGCATGGGGGACAAGCAGGGAGGGACATGGTGTGCCTCCCTATATGTCTGCCCCCCCAATTCCAGCACAGAAAGAAATGCACAACATGGTGCATTTCATTCCCTGCTGGAACTTGCTTTGGTGGTCCTACGGCGCGACTTTCTAAGGCTCACATGAGATCCTTAGAAAGGCACAGCGTGGTACCGCCAAAGCATTGCCCACCAGACTAGGATGTAAGTCCTAATCTGGCGGGCGGTGTGAAAATGAGTTTGGCGGTCTTGCAGTGGGGCGTTGGCGTTGCGGCACATGGCGAGACCGCCATACTCGTAATCAAGTCCTTAATGTGTTTTGCGTTGCTGTTGCAGTGCTTTTGGCCTGCATTATTCTAACTCAACTTAACTTCTTTAGGTGGTTGGGTCTTCCTGTTGCTATCCTTTATTTCTACAGCATGGTTTTAAGAATGGTGTACCTAAATTTGATCTCCAGTTGTGAGCTTGCTATCAATTATTGGTCCTCATTGGACAGCGAACATGGAGTTTGGTTACCCTAATTTTCTCCCATCCTATCAGCGGAGAAAGATTTGTCAGAGGATCATTGCCTCTGTGGTAAATGGGAGTTCTGTAGACTTTCTAATCATAAAGGGCCCTGTACTGTTAGTGTAGTAAATGAGAGTAAGTGTATAATACATTTTTTACCACGCTTACACTGCAACACCCACTCCAATCTGTGCAATAGTAAGGAAAGCATTGGGAGGGGTAAAATTTACTATTCCCACTCCAGTCTGTGCAGCAGTAGGAAAAGCTCTGAACTTCAGACTGGTTACATGTAATATTACCACTCCAGCATAAACATCAGTAGGGGAAGTACTACGCTTCTTAACACATGACATATTTGAATAACCCTATTAATTTAGAACAAATGTAAAACTCTTAATAAAAACATTATTAATTAACCCCAAAAATTACATATATAACAAAATTTAGAAACAATTAAACGATTTGCAATTATTAAACAATGTAATAAATCATTATCAATTAAACATATGTTATTTATTTATTACTTAATTAACTTCCAACTCAATACTCCTACAAACCTATCAGGCCACGATATAGTTAACATAAAAAAATATTACACAATTTACACAATTGATAATCAATTAACTAATTAATGGTAATAAATAATTATTTGTTAATTAAGTATTACTTAATTAACATCCCACCCTACATCCTACACACCTAGCAACCCATAAATAAAACAAAACTGCAATAAATCAGTATTACATAATGTCCATAATTAATTATCAATTAAATATGTAATAATAAATAAATAAATAATTGTTGATTAATTATAACCTAATTGACTTCCCACCCTATATCCCTACAACTTCAGCAGCCCACACCTAAAATATAACTAAAATATAAAGGTACTACTCAATTGACATAATTAATAATCAGTTAAGTAAATAATAAAATACATTAATAGTTAATTTCTAATTAATTATTACTTCATTAACTCCCCAACCTATACCCCTACAAACTCAGCAGTCCACACCTACAATTCAACAAACAATGTAAATATTACACTATTTACATAATCAATTAAATTAATAATAGTACCTTAATTATTTTCCCACCCTAAACCCCTACAAACCTAACAACCCGCTGCAACACTATACATTTCTCTTAGCAATTAAATTGAAAATGACATACAGTACTTAAAATTACGAACTATATTTAAAAATATTGTTAAAAATTATACAAACAATAATAGCAAACAAAATTAATATATGAACTAAAATGCATTACGATAATTAAAAAAACAATATACCAACAAAAATATCCTTAACAGCGATATTATTTACCTGAAAAAACAATTTTCTTGGCAAAGATATTTCTGTAACACAATATTTTTGCATTACCATATTTTTTTCCAAGATTTCTGTTTCTTGACATTTAAAACTCAATATTTTTTCCCAAAACCATTCTGGGAGGCTGTGGAGCAGGATGTTTAGGCCATCTAGAGGGCTTGAACAGAACAAAAGTTATGAAGTTGCTTTCTGGAAGAAACAGTTTGACTTTATTTAATAGTGAGAGCTTGTACTGGACAGTCATTGTTTTTTGGCAATGTATTCCTTGTGGATGAGGTTAGTGTCAAACTTAAATTTAAGAAACTTGGAAATCAGTGAAAGCTTGGGCGCAAACTTCAAAGCTGTGAAGTTTAATGTTGTAATTGAGCAAAATGTGTACTGTTTCTTGTGTGGTGTTCTTGTTAAATGATAGCACTTCTGTCTTGTTAGGGTTGAGCTTCAGGTAAGCATTGGGGATTCAATTCTGGATGATGTTCAGGCAATATTTGAGACATGGTATGTCTGAAGCAGAGTGAACTTTTAAGCAGAGTTGTGTATCTTCAGCATATCAGTGAATATTGATGCTGTGACTAGAACTTGTGGGACACCCCCGCGCCGCACGGCCACCAGCTGCTGCGTGTGCCCCTTGCCTGCCCTCCTGCCTCGCTGCCGCCTCGTTTTGCCGGTTGCCGGCTGCCTCCGCTGTTTTTGCCTTGTTTTGTCAAACATTTGTGCCTGTTGTGCTTAACCTCTTTTTTTCCTTGTTTTGTCGATTATTTGTGCCTGTGCTGCCGAATTTCATTTGATTCAGAAAAGGGGGTGGTGATGAACAGAGTGCCTGAATTAAGCAGACCACTCTTACCCAGTCCAAAGATCAGGGCTTGATCCATCACCGTTTTTTAGCTCACTGCACCATCCCAGCTCAGAACTTGGCTATATGCAAATTAGTCTGTTCCTGTCCCAGTGCATGATGGGAACAGGGCAAACCAAACTACCAAGCCAATTCTTGTACTGGGAAGGAAACAAGCTTCCGGGGACCGGTTTCTGCCATTTCAGGCGTCTTCGGCCCGGCTTGCTTGAATCCTGATGGTGCAATGAGCAAGGGACTCACATCTGAGTATACCCTTCCACGCTTATGGTGGACAAAATGATTCAGAAAAGGGGGTGGTGATGAACAGAGTGCCTGAATTAAGCAGACCACTCTTACCCAGTCCAAAGATCAGGGCTTGATCCATCACCGTTTTTTAGCTCACTGCACCATCCCAGCTCAGAACTTGGCTATATGCAAATTAGTCTGTTCCTGTCCCAGTGCATGATGGGAACAGGGCAAACCAAACTACCAAGCCAATTCTTGTACTGGGAAGGAAACAAGCTTCCGGGGACCGGTTTCTGCCATTTCAGGCGTCTTCGGCCCGGCTTGCTTGAATCCTGATGGTGCAATGAGCAAGGGACTCACATCTGAGTATACCCTTCCACGCTTATGGTGGACAAAATGATTCAGAAAAGGGGGTGGTGATGAACAGAGTGCCTGAATTAAGCAGACCACTCTTACCCAGTCCAAAGATCAGGGCTTGATCCATCACCGTTTTTTAGCTCACTGCACCATCCCAGCTCAGAACTTGGCTATATGCAAATTAGTCTGTTCCTGTCCCAGTGCATGATGGGAACAGGGCAAACCAAACTACCAAGCCAATTCTTGTACTGGGAAGGAAACAAGATTCCGGGGACCGGTTTCTGCCATTTCAGGCGTCTTCGGCCCGGCTTGCTTGAATCCTGATGGTGCAATGAGCAAGGGACTCACATCTGAGTATACCCTTCCACGCTTATGGTGGACAAAATGATTCAGAAAAGGGGGTGGTGATGAACAGAGTGCCTGAATTAAGCAGACCACTCTTACCCAGTCCAAAGATCAGGGCTTGATCCATCACCGTTTTTTAGCTCACTGCACCATCCCAGCTCAGAACTTGGCTATATGCAAATTAGTCTGTTCCTGTCCCAGTGCATGATGGGAACAGGGCAAACCAAACTACCAAGCCAATTCTTGTACTGGGAAGGAAACAAGCTTCCGGGGACCGGTTTCTGCCATTTCAGGCGTCTTCGGCCCGGCTTGCTTGAATCCTGATGGTGCAATGAGCAAGGGACTCACATCTGAGTATACCCTTCCACGCTTATGGTGGACAAAATGATTCAGAAAAGGGGGTGGTGATGAACAGAGTGCCTGAATTAAGCAGACCACTCTTACCCAGTCCAAAGATCAGGGCTTGATCCATCACCGTTTTTTAGCTCACTGCACCATCCCAGCTCAGAACTTGGCTATATGCAAATTAGTCTGTTCCTGTCCCAGTGCATGATGGGAACAGGGCAAACCAAGCTACCAAGCCAATTCTTGTACTGGGAAGGAAACAAGCTTCCGGGGACCGGTTTCTGCCATTTCAGGCGTCTTCGGCCCGGCTTGCTTGAATCCTGATGGTGCAATGAGCAAGGGACTCACATCTGAGTATACCCTTCCACGCTTATGGTGGACAAAATGATTCAGAAAAGGGGGTGGTGATGAACAGAGTGCCTGAATTAAGCAGACCACTCTTACCCAGTCCAAAGATCAGGGCTTGATCCATCACCGTTTTTTAGCTCACTGCACCATCCCAGCTCAGAACTTGGCTATATGCAAATTAGTCTGTTCCTGTCCCAGTGCATGATGGGAACAGGGCAAACCAAACTACCAAGCCAATTCTTGTACTGGGAAGGAAACAAGCTTCCGGGGACCGGTTTCTGCCATTTCAGGCATCTTCGGCCCGGCTTGCTTGAATCCTGATGGTGCAATGAGCAAGGGACTCACATCTGAGTATACCCTTCCACGCTTATGGTGGACAAAATGATTCAGAAAAGGGGGTGGTGATGAACAGAGTGCCTGAATTAAGCAGACCACTCTTACCCAGTCCAAAGATCAGGGCTTGATCCATCACCGTTTTTTAGCTCACTGCACCATCCCAGCTCAGAACTTGGCTATATGCAAATTAGTCTGTTCCTGTCCCAGTGCATGATGGGAACAGGGCAAACCAAACTACCAAGCCAATTCTTGTACTGGGAAGGAAACAAGCTTCCGGGGACCGGTTTCTGCCATTTCAGGCGTCTTCGGCCCGGCTTGCTTGAATCCTGATGGTGCAATGAGCAAGGGACTCACATCTGAGTATACCCTTCCACGCTTATGGTGGACAAAATGATTCAGAAAAGGGGGTGGTGATGAACAGAGTGCCTGAATTAAGCAGACCACTCTTACCCAGTCCAAAGATCAGGGCTTGACCGAATTTCATTTGGCCCGTGTTTTGACTTCCTTCCTTGTTGTCCGCCTACCTCGCCGCCCCCCGCCCCCCGCCCTCCCTTCCCGCCGCTTGTCCCCGCCCCTTTTTTCTCTTCTGTAACCCTCCCCGCTCCCGCCTCCCAGCTGCTCCGCCCACCCGCGCACTTGGCCTTAAATGGTGACCGTGCGACGCAGGTGAGTGTGACCCACTTGTGGGACACCCCCGCGCCGCACGGCCACCAGCTGCTGCGTGTGCCCCTTGCCTGCCCTCCTGCCTCGCTGCCGCCTCGTTTTGCCGGTTGCCGGCTGCCTCCGCTGTTTTTGCCTTGTTTTGTCAAACATTTGTGCCTGTTGTGCTTAACCTCTTTTTTTCCTTGTTTTGTCGATTATTTGTGCCTGTGCTGCCGAATTTCATTTGGCCCGTGTTTTGACTTCCTTCCTTGTTGTCCGCCTACCTCGCCGCCCCCCGCCCTCCCTTCCCGCCACCGCCGCTTGTCCCCGCCCCTTTTTTCTCTTCTGTAACCCTCCCCGCTCCCGCCTCCCAGCTGCTCCGCCCACCCGCGCACTTGGCCTTAAATGGCGACCGTGCGACGCAGGTGAGTGTGACCCACTTGTGGGACACCCCCGCGCCGCACGGCCACCAGCTGCTGCGTGTGCCCCTTGCCTGCCCTCCTGCCTCGCTGCCGCCTCGTTTTGCCGGTTGCCGGCTGCCTCCGCTGTTTTTGCCTTGTTTTGTCAAACATTTGTGCCTGTTGTGCTTAACCTCTTTTTTTCCTTGTTTTGTCGATTATTTGTGCCTGTGCTGCCGAATTTCATTTGGCCCGTGTTTTGACTTCCTTCCTTGTTGTCCGCCTACCTCGCCGCCCCCCGCCCTCCCTTCCCGCCACCGCCGCTTGTCCCCGCCCCTTTTTTCTCTTCTGTAACCCTCCCCGCTCCCGCCTCCCAGCTGCTCCGCCCACCCGCGCACTTCGCCTTAAATGGCGACCGTGCGAACGCGCAGCGTTGACGCGCAGCGGGCGCGCCGATTGTGCGCCGAAGGCGCGCCAAAGGTAAGCCCGTCTGCGCCCGTCCGCGCCTGGACCGCGCCCAGTGCCAGGACCCCTGGCCCACGAAGACCCCGGCCGACCCGCCTGACGTACTCCGCCGCCTCTCTCACCGCTCTCAACACCGGCCGACGCCCA
Source organism: Lissotriton helveticus (assembly GCF_964261635.1). Classification (NCBI taxonomy): domain Eukaryota; kingdom Metazoa; phylum Chordata; class Amphibia; order Caudata; family Salamandridae; genus Lissotriton; species Lissotriton helveticus. The sequence continues at coordinate 1,450,750,561 of NC_136069.1, read as the reverse complement.
GAGTGCCACCAAGCCACTCCACGACGCACCCACGGTCCCTTCAGCTGCCACGACTGCAAGTTCACCTGCATCCGGACCTGCCTCGCGCCAGCACCCGCCAAGTCGACCACCAGCAGCACCCACCTCAAGTGCATCCTGCTCAACACCCGCTCCGTCCACAGACACGCCATCGAACTCTGGAACCTTCTAGACGCCACAGCCCCTGACGTTGCCTTCCTCACGGAGACCTGGATGAACGCCTCTTCAGCTCCCGACATCGCCATCGCTATCCCAGAGGGCTACAAGATCGTCCGGAGGGACCGAAACGCCAACCAGATGGGAGGAGGCATCGCCATCGTCCACAGGAACACCATCCGTCTCACGACCAGCACCGGCAACACCCTGACCAGCGCCGAACACCTGCATTTCCAGATCCACACCAACCCGAACACCACCCTCAGAGTCACCCTGATCTACCGACCCCCGGGACCACGCACGCAATTCAGCGAGGACATCGCCGACTTCGTCAGCCCGCATGCCCTCCCCTCCGCTGACTACATCCTCCTGGGAGACCTCAACTTCCATCTGGAGAACAACAACGACCGCAACACCAGCACCCTGCTCGACAACCTCGCCAACCTGGGACTCAAGCAACTGGTGTCCACCCCCACCCACCTCGCCGGACACACACTCGACGCAGTCTTCTCTTCCAGCACAGACATCAACTTCAGCCACACCACTGAGCTTCAATGGACGGACCACAGCTGCGTCCACTTCACCTTCAAGAGAACGACGACCCACCACCACCAGAAACAGACCGCCCGCAGAAGCTGGAACAGGATCACAGCAGACCAGCTCGCCACCTCCCTGAGCCAGCACCCTCCTGCCAGCTCAGCGAACCCCAGCCAAGCCGCCGACAACCTCACGAAGTGGATCAGCAACTGCGCGGACGAACTCGCCCCACTGAGGACCCCGCCTAGCAGACCCGGCAGCAAGAAGGCCCCATGGTTCACCGACGAACTCAAGAGCTCCAAGAAGAACTGCCGAGCCCTCGAGAAAGTCTGGAGAAGGGAACCGACACCGGACAACAGGACCTCCTTCAAACTTGCCACCCGGAAACACCACCAGCTGATCCGCGCCGCCAAGAAAACAGCTTTCAAGGACCGGTTGGACAACAACGCACACAACTGCAAGGAACTCTTCAACATCGTGAAAGAGCTTTCCAACCCAAGCGCAGGAAACAACGACATCATCCCATCGCAAGACCTCTGCAACTCCCTCGCTTCATACTTCCACAACAAGATCGCGGACATACACAACAGCTTCAACAACCAACCTACGCACACCACGACCGAACAACCACCCCCCACCACCACCCTCCACGCCTGGACCCCGATCAGCACCGAAGACACCATCCGCACGATGAACTCCATCCACTCCGGATCACCGACCGACCCCTGCCCTCACCACGTCTTCAACAAGGCCGACGCTGTCATCGCACCCCACCTGCGAGACATCATCAACACATCCTTCGACACCGCCACCTTCCCCGAGAGCTGGAAGCACGCCGAACTCAGCGCTCTACTCAAGAAACCCACAGCGGACCCCACCGAACTCAAGAATTACCGCCCCATCTCGCTCCTCCCGTTTCCAGCCAAAGTCATCGAGAAGACCGTCAACAAGCAGATGGCCGCCTTCCTCGAGACGAACGGATCCCTCGACCCCTCACAGTCCGGCTTCCGAGCCAACCACAGCACCGAGACCGCCCTCATCGCCGCCACCGATGACATCCGAGCCCTGATGGACAATGGAGAAACAGCGGCCCTCATCCTCCTAGACCTCTCCGCGGCATTCGACACGGTCTGCCACCGCACCCTGGTACGGCGCCTCAGCAACATCGGCATCCAGGACAAGGCGCTGGAATGGATCACCTCCTTCCTCGACGGAAGAACACAGAGAGTCCGCCTACCACCGTACAAGTCAGAGGCCTCCGAAGTCATCTGCGGCGTCCCCCAAGGATCATCTCTGAGCCCCACCCTCTTCAACGTCTACATGAGCCCCCTCGCGGCCATCGTACGCAAACACAACCTCAGCATAATCTCCTACGCCGACGACACCCAGCTGATCCTCTCCCTGACCAACGACCCCGCCGCCGCCAGAGCCAACCTGCACGAAGGGATGAAAGAGGTAGCCGAGTGGATGACGACCAGCCGCCTGAAGCTGAACTCGGACAAGACGGAGGTCCTCATCCTGGGCTCCTCACCCTCCGCCTGGGACGACTCCTGGTGGCCTCCCGCCCTGGGCACCGCACCCAAACCGACAGACCATGCACGAAACCTGGGCGTCATCCTGGACTCCTCCCTCTCCATGACCAGACAAGTCAACGCCGTCTCCTCGTCATGCTTCAACATCCTACGCATGCTACGGAAGATCTTCTGGTGGATCCCCACCGAGACCAGAAAGACCGTCACCCAGGCCCTCGTCACCAGCCGGCTGGACTACGGCAACGCCCTCTACGCCGGCACCACCGCCAAGCTCCAGAAGAGACTCCAGCGGATCCAGAACGCCTCAGCCAGACTCATCCTCGACATCCCACGAACCAGCCACATCTCCGGACATCTGAGAGACCTTCACTGGCTCCCCGTCAACAAAAGAATCACCTTCCGCCTCCTCACCCACGCACACAAAGCCCTACACGACCAAGGCCCGAGCTACCTCAACAGCCGAGTCAACTTCTACGCTCCCAAACGCCACCTCCGATCAGCCAACCACGCCCTCGCCGCCGTCCCCCGCATCCGAAGAGCGACTACAGGAGGAAGGTCCTTCTCCTACCTGGCCGCCAAGACCTGGAACTCCCTCCCTCCCGACCTGCGCCTGACCCAAGACCACCTCTCCTTCAGGAAGAAGCTGAAGACCTGGCTGTTCGAGCAGTAGCGGCACCCCCCCCTCCCCCAGCGCCTTGAGACCCTACGGGTATGTAGCACGCTTTATAAGTGTCACTGATTGATTGAATATGAAGCAGCTCCATGTAGAGGTTGAACATGACATAAGATAGTATGGAACCCTGTGGGGCGCCATCAATAATAGCGATCTTTTGGGACCTGGAGGTGCCCGTTTGAACAAACTAGGCTGGTTGGAAAGTTAAGAGGAGAACTAGCTAAGATCACTGTGCATCCTACTTGAGCGCCTCAAGGGTTTACAAACTGGGTTCCCTAACATAAGGAGTGATCACAGTGCTGTGAGTTGTGCACTGAGCCTTCATACTGACAATAGTAAAAATTAAAGTACAATCAAGTTTAATCTTTTGTTGATGAAGTACAAAAACTAAGAATGCAGAAAGAACAATTGATGAACAGAATGTTGAACAATGTCAAACTTTCACTGCAAGTTTTTGCTCCCCATGCTATTCCAGTTTAAACCCAGCCATATGCAAATCATTCTGGACCCTGCTCCTCATGTGAACAGTCTAGCCTGAACTGCCAGGCCAGGTCCTTCCAGGACCGGAAACAATCATCCTAAGACATCTCATCAGCCAGGCTGACTTGACTCCAGTGGCATGGAGAGAACGGGACCCACGTTTTGGCATATCAGTCCCACTCGGGCGACAAATGCAAAAAGAACAATTGTAGGACAGAGTGTTGAAAAATGTCAAACATTCACCCCAGTAAAGATATCTGGGTCTAAATCCATTGCTTGTGTTGCTCTCCATGCCATTACCATTAAAATCCAGCCGTATGAAAATCAGTCTTGACCCTGTTTCCCATGGGAACAGTCTAGACTGAACTGCCAGGCCAGGTTCTTCCTGGACACGAAACAAGCATCCTAGGACCGCTGTCAGGCTTTTACCCCACATCAGTCAGCCTTGCTTGATACCAGTATCATGGAGAGCACAGGACCCATGTCTGGGCATACCCGTCCCATTCAGGGTGACAAATGCAAAAAGAACAATTGATGGACAGAATGTTGAACAATGTCAAACATTCTTTTGCATATGGCTGGGCCTGAACTGGGGTGGCGAAGTGAACCAAAGAACGATGAAGGATTGATCCCAGATCTGTGACTGGGGGTGACTGTCCGAAAAGTTTCAGCGCTCCGTGCATCATCTCCTTGTATTTGCTTTGAAGTACAAAAACAGGCACACTCACTGTCATTTTGGTCTCTACAAACATATTATTTAAGGTACTAGTTGCACATCTCAATCATTATGATTTAAAAATAGTTCAATGCTTGTGTAATATAAACAACTGAAAGATTTTATTTTTCTTCCACGTAAGAGCTGTTTTGCTACTTTCTGTTTCAGGTTCCAAATGACCAACATGGAAACAAAAAAGGGTTGTAATGAATCACTGATTCTGTACCTTGTTCTTTCTCTCACTTAGAAGTATAGAAGTTGTCAATACCATTAGTGTTGTATTTTTCTTTTAGAAATTCTTAATCAAAATGTATGCTCATTAAAAGTTACCTACAAAACACATTTTAATCCTTAGAAACAGTGCTGAAGAACCATGAAAAAATCAGGAAATATGTTGAGCATGGAATACTGGTAACCAGCAACAACTGCAGCCTTCATGTTCGAAATGAAAAACAAGTATTAGTGTACTAAAGCAATTATCCCCCAATTCTGAAAGTGCTTTCAAGGAGCAAGTCTTACTTTCTATGGGAAACATTATGAATTATGTATATATAATATAAATTGTGTTTCACAATGCCAAAAACATCTAAGTTACAGAGGTAAATGCTTTAGTAGAATTGATAGAATTGATAAGTAGTGGAGTTCCATACTGGTCACAGGTCTGTCCCAGACCCCTCAAGTGCATTATGATAGATGCAGTTCATGGTAGTTCATAACTTACAGTTTTCCTCGTGTGTGCTTGAGTATTGAGGCACAGTTTCTTCTTTTAGCTATTGATACCAGTGGTTTGTTCTTCTAAATTCTTCAGAAGGACAACAGATCTGCTGAGGGGAACATAGCCTACTCCTTAGTATCTGCGAATGAAGGATAAAAAACACTCAGGGGCAGACTCCTCAATCACCAGGTCCTGCAAGGAGCAGGAACCTGTATATGCATTAATAAGGGTCCAAGTTTCATACTGGTCACAGGTCCATCACAATCCTCCCCAATACATTACAGTAAAAGCAGCTCAAGGTAGTTCATAACTTGCAGTTTTCTTAATGTTGTTTGTTTGCCGAAGTGCAGCCTGTGTTATTAGCTATTGACACCAGTGTGTCATTCTTCTAAGCTCTTCAGAACAGCTCAAAGTATGTTAAGGGGAATGTGAGTGCCAATCAGCTCTCATGTGAAGACTCATGGTTCCAGGAACTGATCACCAGTTTCTCCAAGGGGCAGCTGCTTATACCTACATTGCTAAGAACTGGAGGTGTACACTGGTCACAGGTCTGTCCCAGTCTGCATCAATACTTCATGGTAAATGCAGTTCAAGGCAGTTTATAATTTACAATTTGTTCTTCTGTTTGGTTGTGTGTTGAAGCATAGCCAGTGTTGGTAGCCCTTGACACCAGTGTTTGCTCCTTCAAGAACTCTTCAGAAGGGCAAAGGGTATGTTGGGGGCAACTAAACATTCTGCTTAGTGTCTATGAATGAGTGCCAAACAGCCCCCGGGTGCAGACCCTGGCCTTCCGAAACCAATCATCAGAACCTCTAAGGGACAAGTGCTGGTATGTGCATTACTAGTGGATGTGGCTGCTCACTTGTCCCAGGGCTGTCCCACTCCTCTCCAAAGAAATTAAGATAAATGCAGTTCAAGTAATCTACAACCTAGATTTTTTCTTTTCATGTTTGGTTGAGTGTTAAAGCACAGCTACTGCTGTTAGCCCTTGACACCAGTGGTTCGTTCTTCAGAACTCTTCAGAAGGGTAAAGAGTCTGTTGGAGGCAACATTAACTTCTGCTTAGTGTCTATGGTTGAATGACAGACAGATCCCAGGTAGGAGTGAGTGTAACTGACGTAATTCTCTCCAGCATAATTACACGTAATTATTGCAAAATTACTTGTACCGTGTGAGAAGCGTAATCCAGCCTTTAGCGATATATTTAACACAAAATGCACCCTCGCATCCAAATGGGCCAGAGGAAGCATTTTGTGCTATGAAAGTAGCACTAAATACTACAGGATATGAACTGCAGGAGCCAGCAGTCGCTCATTCTTTCTTGGTTTGTTGTACCTTTCCTCCTGCAATAGGATCTTTGCCCCAAATTGCTCAAGCTGGAGTTAACGGCATGATTTCAGTAATTTTGCATCACAAGAGTAATCCATGATTACTGAACTTACTCCAATTACTACGGCTTAATTAAGATTTCTCCCAGGCCTAAACCCAGGTACCGACTCCTAGCTCTGAAAACCAATCACCAGCTTCCTCAAGGAGCAGGAGCTTTTGCATCCATTGCTAGGTGGTGGAGTCACACACTGGTCATAGATTTGGTCCAGTCCTCTCAAGTGTATTATGGTCAAGATCATCCATAACTTGGGTTGGCTTGGCTAGGGGGCATTGAAGATGACTGCCTTCCACTATCTTCAATAGATGCAGACAGTGCAGACAATTTGCTCTAGGTGTAGGTGTCCTAACTCCTGAACACTGCCACATGCTGTGCAATGTGTTGTTTTGGATCACCACTGCCCTGTAACATCCTCTTTAATTGGTGCATGTTCTTTTAGAACAGTCACCATTTCTTTGTTGCACTTGAGATGCACTGCACAGCATTTCTAATGACACTGCTGCAATTCTGAACCTCAGAAAACCTATACAATCAATTTCTGTTGCCCTTTATCTGCTATTCATTTACAAAGCCGTAACTTACTGTGCAGTATATTTTTTCAAAGCTATCGCCATTTAACATAATTTAGCAAAACTTGCATAACATTTTCTTACTGGCTTATAATATCTTTGATCATTTCTTTAGTGTTTTCTGCCCTACTACTCCATATGGGCAAAATGACTAAGCTAATACTATCTAATTCTTTCCTGTCCTCTCATTCTAACAGTAAAAGTCAACTAGATATGCAATCCGATTTAGAGCTGGATATTATGGATGATCACAGTGTTCTAAAACAAGACTCTGCAACCTCTGGCATTCCTAGAGCATGTTCTTTGAGTAAACCTCTACAAGCTTTCCCTCAAATGACCAATGAAGGATCCTCCCTTTCCCATTAAATCTACATTGTTAGTTTCTATGGATCTATTACTTGGGGAATTTTGTTCCTCAAGGCCAGGCATAGAGGAAACAAACAAAATATTACAGATCCTTGATGATAAATGGTCTCATATCTATAAGAGAATGATTGAAGCCAAGCAACTAGTAAGTGATATCTAGGATTAAACAAAATATTTTCAAAATGAAATATGCATTCTCAAAAAGTAGCCAGAGGACTTGGAAAATACAAATAGGAGAAACAACCTTTGAATAGATGAACTATCAGAGGATGTTGGGGAAAATGACACAATCGCCTTTTTTATCATCCTTCATTCTAAAAGTTCGGATATATCAGTACTTTTAGATATACAAAGAGAAAAGAAAACAAATTGGGGCCAAGACCGCAAACCTCTATTGTGCCTGCTAAACCTAGATGAGTCACTCTTCTTTATCTAGTGTACACTGATCTACTTGAAATCATTCATTCAGCCAAAAGCAAAACGAATATTACTTGGACTATTAATAAACTTTTCTTTTCACAAGATGTTACCAAAAGCATTTCTTACCAATGTAAGACATTTTTAGATATAAGACCTGCCCACTGATCTTCTATTTCATGTTATGAACTACTTCATCCATACTTATTCAAAGTTACTTATAACAGCAAAACTATGACTTACAAAGACCCACTGAAACTAAAGCAATGTGTGGACAATTGTAGAGGAGAAGCCATGGAAACATCACAATCCATAACTTCTTAAGCCTGCATTTTCTTTCTTATGAACTTACCATTTGTTCTTGTATTTTGCCTAGGGATACTGTTTACATTATTAATTTCTTATTGATCCCTAAAATACACTCTTTTCTTACAGGTACCTTTACTGTTGTCTTCTTCATGTCTGTCTTCCTCCGTATATTTCTCACTGCACCTCCTGGAGTGAAGATGTGCAACCGTCATTTTAAGGTTCCTCCACCCTGATTGGGTGCCGCTTAGATACTTTGTTATATTTATATCTTCTACTTTTAGTTTCTTACTCTGTTTCCTTTCCTCTTATGCTCCATTTCCACTCTTCCCTCCTACTTCCCTTAATACTTTCTTCCCTATCTTATTCCCTAATGCTGTTCCTTCCTTTTAATTTTTTAGGTCATGCGCTGCCTTTAGCCGTCACTCTGCTCATTTTCAAGCACACACTCGTGCTTGTGGCGGCATCCACCTTGCGGGAGCGAGAAGGGGCACGCCACAAGTACGAGTACAGTGCCTGAAAATGAACAGACTGCGTGTGCACGCATGCACCACTCCCGGGCTCACCTCCTGCTCCCCTCTCTCTCACGCGCATTCCATGTTTTGTCATCTTGCAGATGACTCATCTCCCCGATTTCCCGGATTTCCTGTGCCGTACCAACACCATCTCACCCCTCCCACTTGCCCACCCCCACCACCACTCTGAGTTCAAGACCTCTTTCTCCTTCGTATGAATTTCCCCCTCCTCTTTTGCTTCATACAAAGTGATCTTGACGCTATACATGAACACCGGTTTGATTACACATTGTTTTGTCAGCTTGCCAATATCTCATCTCCCCAATCTCCCATGTTCTGCCAAACACTGTCTCACCCTCCCAATTGCCCACCTTTGCCACCCGGCCCCCATCACCCCTAACAGTGCACTGGCCAGACCTTGTGGCTAAAAGATAATTTAGCAAGAAATCCATCAGAAACGTTGTGAAAAATGCTACACTTTAATGCAGACTTGGTATGTTGCATTTATCACATGTAAAATGGTTTTATAGGTCACTTTATGAGTACACTTGCCTGCAGTATTTGCCAGACCTGGAGAGAACATAAATACACAAATTTACTTGGAGGCTGTCTGCCTCCTTCTACGATTGGTTCTAAAATCTGCTTCTTTTAAACTACGCAGGAAAACCTCCATCCCAAGAAAGAAGATAGGTAACCATTCCTAGGCCAGGGACATGTAAGCACTGCGTCCCCATTGGTCCATTCCAGACACCGGCTCATGAAGAATATACGCTTTTCAGACAAAGCTGCTACTCTCACAGTATAACTCTATGCTTGTAGCAGTCAGTAATCTTAATCTCAGTGCCTGAAGCTGATGCAGGTGGTGTTGATACTGTCACTTTACTTCTGTGTGCCTAATGCAGTCACTGTACACAAGCTGCCGCTAGCATTGCTGCTGTTTCACTACATGTTTACTCCATGAAGATCGTGATGCAGCTGTTTCTGTGTGCCTGCTGTTGGCGCAGGTAGCATTGTTTCTGACACATTCTTCCTGTGTGCCTGATGCAGTCACTGTGTTATGAAGCGCTTTACACGAGCACCGGTTTCATTACGCATGGTAACATTATTTTTTTAGGAGTGTTTTACAGCGCAATTTCGACCCCATGCTATTGGAATGCTTTACACGAGCACCGGTTTCATTTGTGGTAGTATTGTACATCTTGGTGCATTTGGTGAGGATATTAGTTCTCTTTTGTAACGTCATTGCTTGTATATAATAAAATACATCTCTCCCTCGCACCTTCACCAACCAAATCATCTCTTCCTCACACTCCCAATACGCCTCTCATCTCTCCCTCCCAATCCCCCATCTTTCCCTCCCAATCCCCATCTCTCCCTCCCACTACCCCTCTTATCTCTGCCTCACACTACCCTTCTCCCTCCCACTTCCCCATCTCTCCCTACCACTCCCCCCTCATCTCTCCCTCCCACTCTCCCTCTTATCTCTTCCTCACACTCCCACTCCCACTACCACTCTCATCTCTCCCTCCCACTCCCCCCTCATCTCTCCCATTCCCATTCCCACTCCCAGTACTCCTATCATCTCTCCCTCCCACTCCCACCCCCCTCATCTCTCCCTCCCACTACCCCTCTTATCTCTCCCTCACACTCCCACTATGCCTCTCCCTCCCACTCCCCAATCTCTCCCTCCCACTCCCCCCTCATCTCTCCCTCCCACTACCCCTCTTATCTCTCCCTCCCACTCCCACTACCCCTCTCATCTCGTGACCCCACTGCCCCTCTCGTCCCTCCCTCACACTCTCTGTCTATACTATCTGCTTACACATACTACCTTCCTTTACCTCCTCCTGCTGTGCACTGGTACAGCTCTCGACTCCCCCACCCGCCTTTGGGTGCCCCTCCCACTTGTCCCTCTATCTCTATCCCTCGCTCGCGTACTCTCTCTCACCCCTCTCTCTCACTCTCTCATGCACTGTTCCCGCCTCTCTCATATCATCAACTTCAGGTGTTCGAACAAAGTTTCTTTCCCTTACCTTTTCAACATTTCCATCTTGTCTCAAACCCACGCTCTCTTCCTCTTTTTGGGGTGTCTCTTGCGTACACAAGCGCACCATCTTTATACGTCTGTCACCTGCTCTCCCCTTCTTTCTCTTTTTCTCACTCATTCCTTTTGCTCCTCTGTCCGGAGTTCATTCACCACTCCTGCACAAACTACTTATTCTTCTATATCTTCCTTTCTGTCTATTCTGTGAAGCTCTCACCCCTATCTATTCACCATGCTACATAATTCCACATAATTCCACTACAGTAATACACTGTCCAACACACAATTCCACATCACACAATTCCACAACTAAAAATTCCATAACTAACAATTCCAATACTACACACATAATTCCACTCGACACCACATGCATCCACTCCACTCTAAACCAAAAAACATGGGTAAAGGCATTGTCATTTACAATGCCAATAGCTCTAACTCTCGCAAATGCGAGACCTATTGCATTGCAAATGCTTGTGATTATGTTGTCATGTAATCTCTTTCAAAATTCTTCTAATTAATTCATGCATACAATACTTACTCTTTCCTTATGTCATTCTATTTTAATTATATGGTATTTATGATAGACTCCTGGAATATGAAAGGGTTTGGTTCTCCTATTCAGAGACAAAGATGTATAGATTATTTGTATAACCTTCACGTCGATGTTGCTATTTTATAAGAAACCTACTGAATTAAGAATCAATCTAGGAAGCTTACATTTAATTTTTCCTTTCACTTGTTCATAAAAAGAAAAATATGTCATTATTCTCTTTTCCAAATAATTAAATAGTATAATATCTCAATAAAATGATATTGGCGCTAGAAGGTTAATTGTGAAGTTGAAAATTGATAAGATTCATGTTACATTAGTCAATATTTATGGTCCAACTCAAGCAGACAGTAACTTTTGAATATCTTTTGCCTCTAAGTTAATGGAGTATGCAGAAGATAATTTATTCTACGGAAGTGATTATAACCAAATATGTTTCCCAATTTTAAATAGGCAATCTCCGGTAAATTTATCCCCTAATCAATGCAAATACAATTTTTAAAAGCTATTATAAAACTTTCCCTTGCTGACGCATAGAAAATTGTTAACCCGTATAAAAGAGAATGGACCTTCTAATCTCCTGTCCATGGTTCTCAGACTAGGATTATCTATATTCTTCTATGTAAATCTTTATCGTAACAAATAACTCATGCTGAAATTGGATTTATCCTAATATCGTATTGGATAGTTGATTTAAGCTGTGTCCTCCACCTACAAGGTACTCAGTGATAGCTATTTACTAACTAACTTTTATCTAAGTTTTTACACAGTCCTTCGAATCTTTTGCTGAATATTGTTCTATTTTGAATGTTACATCTGGCATGACTTTTCACACAATCTGGGACTACTTCAAAGCAGCAGAATGAGAATTTTTTATCAGATTAGTCTCCAATAAAAGTTCAATAGCAGCAATGAAATTAATAAATAACCTATCCTCCATCAAGCACCTTGGATGCATTTATTGTACCTTCAAATTCTCACAGGGCTTATATGTTTTAGTTAAACCCAAATTTCAGCTTAATAAATGTTTTACTGACAATGCCACCTTCTTTCTTCACAAATCATGTGCAAGATTCTGTGACGGCCAAAACAAAACAATACAATTATTAGCTAACAATTTGAAAATCACAAAAGAAGGTAGAAAAATCACAAATATTTATGCATTCAATTATATATTAACCTGTCCTGATGAGGAAATGTCCAAATCATTTGTAGATTATTATCGATCACTTTGCACTCCAGAAAATATACCCCAGATTGATAACATATCTGTATATTTTCTTCCATCAATAAAACATTTGACACTGATATTGGTTTTATAGCTATATAATAGGGTATGTCACTAGACGAAATAGCTACAGTGATACATGTAATCAAAAAAGGCAAGGCCCCTGCCCTTTATAAACACATTTATATTAATTTCTCTCGTCTTTTACTATCCAGACTTTTTTCTTATCTCTATACTAATTTTTCAAATTCTGAAACCTCTCAAAGTACCTTTGAATATGCTCTTATTTGTTAAATACCTATGGAATATAGTGACCCTAAATTACTAAATATTTGGAGGTATATCTCCTAATTCAGAGTTTACCTTATTTGCTAAAATCATAAAGTTTTGATTGGAACCCTACCTTTCTTAAAATAATTGACCAAGAGCTATCTGGTTTTGTCAAGAGGTGTGTGTTCTCTGATAACATAAGATTGTTATTTGATGTACTTAGCAAACCGTCTTCTTACAAAAATCCTTTTGCAGCCATCACTCTTCATGTTGCAAAAGCAGTTAATAGACTGGGTTGTGATTTTCTGTATTATTCTCTTCAATTATATGGTTTTGGTCCCAAAATTATCCAATTCATTTCACTTTTATATTCTGCACTTAAGGCAGCTATTTTTAATAATGAATTTCTTCTTCAGCTTAAAATTACAGAGAGGTGTGAGAAAATAATGTTCATTATCTCCAATTTTATTTATTGTACCACTTGATACATTTTGAGAAAGATACGCCTGGTCAAAGACAGACAAGGATTTCCCTACGCAAATAACCAAATAAAGTTATCACTGTATGCAGATGATATTCTCCTATTTGTATAAAACCCGAATCTTCACGTCTTCCTTTTCTTAAGGAAGCTCAATCCTTTGGTATTATTTATGGTTACAAATTAAAGTAAGATGTTTTACCATACAATAAAGTTTGGTGTAAACACGTATGACAGCTTACGATTTTATCGTCTGCCTTATAGAATAAAATATCTTGGTTAATGGTTCACTAATTCCATTAAGGACACTGGTAACTCAATTTTGACGCTACATTCAAAGAATAGATCGCTTAATTTCTAGATGGAATCCCCTTTTACTATCCTCATGGCATCATCTTGACTCAATAAAAATGATATTGGTCCCGATCATTTCATATACACTCGCTATGATATCCCTTCATTTTCCAATATATTTTTCCAATATAATGTTTTGTTGTTTATGGAATAGTAAAAAATTGTTTATTTCAGCTTCTAGACTAAAATTATCCAACATTGATGGGTGGAGTTAAAGTCCCAGATTTTATTTCATACCATCAAGCTTTACTATACAAGAAATCAACATTCTGGCTCTCTGAATCTGATAATCCTTTGTCTCCACTATGGCTGGACTTGAAAAAGGAATGAATATGTTCGCTGCAATACCCCCCCTCGGTCTCTCCATTGGTTCTTGCAACCCCAGGGTTGTGTCTAGGATCCGAGTCAGATCCCCACCCCAGTTTGTCTTGTCCCTCCCCTGGAACTCTACCCCGCTTCCACCTTCCTTTCCATCCATGGACTCCAGATCTTCTTGATTTTACGGGGACATCCCCTTACTCGATAAATCAACCACTCTGCTCCCATACACAAGCACATACCTTACTCCGATTCACGCCTAATCAGCAATGTCCTTGCTCCCCAATGTTTAAGGAAATCCCTGTGGGCTTCCATCAAGGATAGGTTGCTATAAAGCTGTGCATGCCGATCCAAAGACTACTCTCCCTAAATGCCCAGGGAGATCAACTGGGAAGTAAGCTGCACGCCATAATCCATTGTTTCTGACAGCAGTTTACATATCAGTTCCCAGAAGACCCAGACCTCTGGGTATTCCCATATTGTGTAGATCAGGGTGCTACTCATCCATAAGCATCTTAAACAGAGGTCATTCCCATTCGGAATAGTAGGGTCCACGTATAGTATGCCCTGTGAAGTGTTTTAGCTGTATCAATCGTAACCCTGCTCTGATTGTAACCTCACTTAGGTACCTGCATGACTGACTCCAATCATCATCCTCGAGTCTTATCAAGTCCCTCTCCCATGTCCCCCTGAGTGTATCCAGCAATGGAAGACTATTGCTCAGTAAGGTAGAATACATTTGAGACACTGCATGACTTATCAGGGGGTGCTCAGTACTCTGCTTTCTAGCGGGGATTCCTCCTCTAAGACTTCTTGGAGGGCCCCACCCTTCCCCACAATGTGCTTAATCTGTTGACACCATAGGATCTGGCTGCCCGTCAGCTCATATTCTCCCTGCAATTCCGAAAATGGAACCAATGTCCCTATCCTTCTAGATGCCCCTTAACTTAACTTAGATAACCAGTAGGAGATCCTACTTCCAGTGGCCTTCAACTTTCTGCAGCCCACTCACGACATCAGGGTTCCACAGGGAGGTTTCCAGTGTCAACCTTCCCCATTCCCCAACTTCTGTGTGGCTCAGTCACACACACTCTCCGTGGGGGAAGGGGGTAAATCCCCTTCCCCATAGAGTATCCACAGATATTGCTCCGGACCCATGGCTACCCTGTTCGCTTGTAAAGATGGCTTCTATTGGGGCAAAAAGGCCTAGTCGTTTACCCCAGAAGAAAAGGCAGAGATTTGGAAGAGCAATTCCCCCATCCATTTAGTGTCTAGTCAGTAGTAGCACAACAATCCAGGGTACCCGATCATCCCATAATACCACCCTCATGGTTCCGTCCACCACTCAAAAAAAATATCTGAAATTGGGAAGCGGTTGTTCTCCAACACCTATACAACAAATTTAGGTAGATAGATTACTTTGTAAAGGGCCACCAGGACCAGCAAGGACAGAGGGAGTTTCCTCCACCTCTCTACATCATGGTGGTAAGCCTTAAGGACTTTCAACAGGTTATTAAAAAAAAAAAAAAGATCACGGTCCGGAATCACAAAGATACACAGGTACTGGAATCCCTCAGGCACCCATCAAAACAGGTAGCCCCACTTTTGATCCAGGCCTTCCCTCCCTATGGGGAATGCTACTGACTTGTGCCAATTAATACAGAGCCCTGCATATGAAACAAAAAATTCTAAATAATGCAGGATTCTCGGTATGAAGTTCGGTGGGTCCGCCAGATATAAACATCTGCATACAATAAGATAACTTCTTCCCACTCTGGGGCCCATAGGAGACCTCTCATCTGTGTGTCCGTGTGGACCCAAGCTTCCAGTGGTTCCAAGGCTACTGCAAACAGTAATGGTGACAACAGGCACACTTGTCTGGTGCCCCTGGACAGTCCAAATCTGCTATAGTGCCCCATCAACCCACACTCTCGACGCAGGGTCCTTATATAGCAGCCTTAGCCAGGAGAGAAAGTAAGACCCAAAGCCCATCTTACCAAGCACCACCAGCATGTATGGCCATTCCAAAGAGTCAAAGGCCTTTTCGGCATCCGGGCCAGGATAACCCCTGGTTCCTCAAGTCCTCAAGTCTAGTACTATGCACCAAGAAGCCCATCAACTGCCTTAAGTTATGACAAAGGTGACCAAGGAGTTCACCACCTGCATGAGGTGATTTGCCTTCATGCGTATCGGGGCAATCATTGCCTCTCTAAGGTCTGGTGGCAAGATTCCCTAGTCCTTCAACTTGGAGAAAATGTATGCATTTGTCTCACCACCTTGGATTTTACGCATTTGAAAAATTCTGGTGGAAAGCAGTTAGGGTCAGAGGTCATACCCCTATGCCGCTGGGATATTGCTTCCACCACCTCAACTCAGTGACCTCTGTCTATGCCAAATCCCTCTTGTTGGGGCTCAGTCAGTGGGTCAGGGGTTTTGGTATTGAAGGTATCAGATCCCCCCGGCTGGCCATGGTTCGCACCCTGTATAGCCCCTCCAAATGATCAGCAAATGCTTGTTAAATTTCCAAGGGGCTCTACCTCAGCCCCAAATCCCCTGTTTTTACACCCCGTATCCACGTTTGTCCCGCCTTCCTTTTTGCCAAACATGCTAGGCGCTTTCCTGCTTTGTTGCCCGGCTCAAAACTCGGCCCTGGCCTCCTGGCGAACCAGGTGTACGTACTTCTACCTCACCTCTTCTATTCTGTGTGCAAGAGCCTCAGAGGGAGAAGTGACATAATTGGTCTACAATTGTACAAGTTTCTCCTCAATTGACCTACATTACGCCTCCCTCTTACGGGTCTTGCCCACCACGTGCACCATTATTTGCCCTCTAAGGACAGTTTTATGGGCTTCCCATAGGTCTACCTCGTATCGTACAACCGCTCATTCTCGACAAAATACCATTCTGTGGCCAAAAGTTGTTTGGTGGTTTCACCTGTTTGCTCCCAGGGGTCAAGTCAACACTCTTCCCCCCCCCCCCCCTCAGCCTCAGCATGCCCATTTGAACCACCGTAGGCCAGGGCAAGTGATCCAAGATCCCTTGGGAGAGAAATGTTATGTGAATGAACCTACCCGCCTGATGTCTGGGTACCAGGAGATAATCCAAAATTGATGAAGTACCCATGGAATTGACCACGTAGGAGTATTGGTGTTGCCTTTGATGTGTCTCTCTCCACAAGTCAGTCAGCCCCATGGCATCTGTAAAAGTGGCCAGTCATGCACCTGCCCTGGACCTCTCCCCTGTTTTCGTAATCCCCCTGTAGTATCAGATTGAGTTCGCCCCCAAAGATTGTTTGCACACCTGGGGCCCCAGCCACCCATGAGCCTATATGTTCCAGACCTTCAGACTGTAGGCCCAGGGGTAAGTACCATGAACTCAACACCAAGTCCTCACCAAAACACCACCCATATATTGCAGCCTGTCACCCACTCTTGCTGACCCATGTTGTCAAGGATTTATTTCTAGTCAGTGTATAAGAAAAACTGAAAATTGAAGGATTATTCATTTAATGTTCATATAGTTGAACTTCTGTTCCCTGTTGTGTTTCTACAAATTTCAAAACAGAGATAATTCAGATGTTACCTTTTTAGCTTGGTGATATGGAGTATGCTATGATCATAGATCGTACAGGGCTTATCTAACACTTAAATCCAGCTAGCCAGAATTATTATGGTCTCCTGTAACCTCCTTTTTATCCAATACTTCTGTTGCCTCTAAAATGCATTCTCTGTACATTGAATAAGTACAGAAGCCACCTGGATATACAACATATTTATTTATTTGTTATGTTACTTCTGATTTCTTTTTTCTTCTTCAGTATCACAGATTACATATTCACTGTTAACCATAATATGTAATATTGTAGTTTAGTCAATTCTTGAAAGAAGGAATTTGCTGTAACTTATGTATTTTATTTATTTGAAAAGTTTTATAACGCATGAACATGACCCATACGGGTGTCCGAGTGATGTGCAAAGTAGCGTAAGCATAAGTACAACAACAAAATGGAACAAATGAGATAACTTAACAACCACACGGTCAAAGAGTGAACACACAAGATCAAAGGGGGGCACAGGGAGTCAGCCACTCTGGTGGGACCTGAAAAGATTCAGCAGGGCAATAGCTCAAAAGGACAAGTGAGAAGAAACTTAATACAATTTGAAACAAAATGGTTAAAAGAGTATCAAGACCAGAGAAAGGTGTAGTGTGAGATGATATCAGGGGTAATGCTGTTGATGGTCATTCAAGAGAAGCCATTTAACATGTTTTTTTGAAAGAGGCAGTAGATGGGTTGGATCTGGCCTCAGGGGGAAGAGCATTCCAAATTCTTAGACCAAGACCAGAGAAAGCACAATTGTAAGTTGTTTTCTTATTGCATTTGGGAGGTTTCAATTGTAGGATGTTAGAGCTTCTTAAATTCTGTCTTGAGCCAAATAGTGCAACTTTTTTGCCAAATAAACAGGGGTGTTGTAATGAATAGCTTTGTGTTTCAGGCAAGCTATCTTGAACCGGATCTTAGCTTCAATGGTCAGCCAGTTTAGCTGAATTAGGTCTGGTGTGATGTGGTCATGTTTTCTGGAGCCTGTGATGAGTCTGGCCGAGGAGCTCAGAGTGGCTCTAAGCGGATCCTTTAGGTAGCCTGGCAGGGGTCACCAACCCATATTCCAAGCGTGAGGTAACTGGGGATTGTGCTGCTGGCTGGATGTCCTCATGCAGAAGTAAAGGCTGGATTTTCCTAAGTGTTTTGAGCTGTAGACCGGCTCCCCCAATAGTTGCACTTGCATATTTAGGTATTTGTCCAAGGTTATATCTAAAGATTTAGCAGAGTCAACAACATAAGGGGTGCAGTTAAGAGCAGTACGTTGGTTGAGCCAGTCAAGGGTAGGTTCAGAGAGGTTGCAGGGGGAAATCAGAAGGAATTACATTTTGAGGGTATTTAACAATAGATGGTTGTGAGTTAGCCATTGTTGAGTTTTTTGGAGTGCATAATTTAGAGTTTTATGTCATCTGGAGAGGAGATCTTCAAATACAGTTGAGTGTCATCAGCATACACATATGGTAGCGAATGTTAGAGCGGTTCAGAATATCGGAGAGTGGTTCCATATAAAGCTTGAAAAGTGTGGGCGAAAGTCCGGAGCCTTGAGGAATTCCAATAGTGACCGGGGTACTGGTTACAAGGGATTGTTTAACTTTGATTCTTTGGGTGCAGTTCTGTAAGAAAGAGGCAAAACAGTATAAGACAGGGCCCGAAAATCCCATCCTATATTGAAGAAGAGCAATCAGGTTTTCATGTTTGATTGTGTCAAATGCTGAGGAAAAGTCAAGAGGGATCAGAAGATAAGGGACATTTTGATCAAGAGATCTCAAGGCATCCTCTATGATGTGAGTTAGTGCTGTTTCAGCAATGTGCCCCGCTCTGAAACCCGAATGGTAAAGGTCAAGGAGCTGACATTTCTCTATATGTTTTCAGAGCTGTGTGTGGATGCATTTCTCAAGCAGTTTAGCTAGAGTCATGGGGCCAGATGTACGACCAATTTTAGCATGCAGAAACGGGTTAGCGACCCGTTTGCACATGCTAAAATTGGAAAGGCCATGTGCTAACACAACTTTGCGAGTCGCAAATGAATTGCAACTCGCAAAAAAGTGTTTAGAGACTCGCTATGTGGAAGTGGCGTTCACTTGCAAATAGCGACTCTAATCCATGTACGAAAGTTTTGCGACCGCAATTGCGGTTGCAAAACATTCACAAATTACCACCCTCTTCAAGAGGGTGGTAATGGAGTTGCAAATAGGAAGTGGTCCCCATGGGAACCCTTCCCGTTTGTGACAGGCTCTGAAGAATATTTTTTTAAGGCAGGCACTACCTGCACTTCAAAAAAGAAACGAAAACGTTCCATTTTTGTTTTTTAAATGCATTACGTTTTCCTTTAAGGAAAATGGGCTGCATTCAAAAAAAGAAAAACTGCTTTATTTAAAAGCAGTCCCAGACATGGAGGTGCTAAAGAACCATGATGGATTCAACCCAGATCTGTGACTGGGGGTGAGTGTCTGAAAAGTTTCACCACTCCTTCCATCATCTCCTTGTGTTTGCTTTGTTCGCCCTTATTTGTCAGGGTACGCCCTGAAGTGGGTCCCTTTGCCTCTTTGCCACTGGACTTAGGCTGGCTTGGCTGATGAGGACTGGTAGCCCGGAACCGGTCCCAGGATGCTTGTTTCCGGTCCAGGGAAGACATGCTTGGCAGTTTGGGCTGGCATGCTCCCATGAGGCACAGGGTCAAGACTGATTTGCATATAGCTGTGTCTGAACTGGAGTAGTGAAGTGAGCTAAAGAACAATGATGGATTCGACTCAGATCTGTGACTGGGGGTGAGTGTCTGAAAAGTTTCAGCACTTCGTCCATCATCTCCTTGTGTTTGCTTTGTTTGCCCTAAGTTAGCAGAGTTCGCCCAGACTTGGGTCTCTTGCTCACTTTGCCATTAGATTCAAGCTAGCCTGGCTGATGAGGGCTGTTAGCCTGGAACCGGCCCCAGGATGCTTGTTTCCGGCCCAAGGAAGACATGCTTGGCAGTTCGGGCTAGACTGCTCCCATGAGGCACAGGGTCAAGACTGATTTGATTATAGCTGTGTCTGAACTGGGGTGGCGAAGTGAGCTAAAGAACAATGATGGATTCAACCCAGATCTGTGACTGGGGGTGAGTGTCTGAAAAGTTTCAACACTTCGTCCATCATCTCCTTGTGTTTGCTTTGTTTGCCCTAAGTTAGCAGAGTTCGCCCAGACTTGGATCTCTTGCTCACTTTGCCACTGGATTCGAGCTAGCCTGGCTAATGAGGACTGTTAGCCAGAAACCGGTCCCAGGATGCTTTTTTCTGGTCCAGGGAAGACATGGCTTGGCAGTTCGGGCTGGACTCTTCCCATGAGGCACAGGGTCAAGACTGATTTGCATATAGCTATGTCTGCACTGGTGTGACGAAGTGAGCCAAAGATCGATGATGGATTCAACCAAGATCTGTGAGCGGGGGTGAGTGTCTGAAAAGTTTCAGTGCTCTGTCCATTATCTCCTTGTGTTTGCTTTGCTCGCTCTAAGTTGGCAGGGTATGCCCAGGCGGGGGTCACTTGCTCACTTTGCCACTGGATTCAAGCTAGCCTGGTTTATGAGGGCTGTTAGCCAGAAACCGGTCCCAAGATGCTTGTTTCTGATCCAAAGAAGACATGGCTTGTGAGTTTGGGATAGGAGGGCCTGCCATTCACCATAGGCTCCAAAATTTCGAGAGGCTCATTAATATTCATGAGCCTCGCAATTTGCGACCCCATTGGGAATCACAAACAGTGTTAAATACACTGTTATATGTCCAGTTTTGCAGCTCGCAAATTGCGACGCAATTTACGAGTCACAAAATTGCTGGTCGTACCTCTGGCCCATGATGATGGTGATCGGACGGAGGTTGTTAGAAGCAGCTCAGTTGGCATTAGGCTTCTTTGGGATGGGAGTGACTTGCCCCGACTTGAGGTAGTCTGAAATCCTCCCACGTAAAAGAGATTCTTGAAAGATCCGGGACCAAAGTGGGAGAATGGCTGAATTGAGATCTTTAAAGAACTTGGCTGGTAGTGGATTGCTGACGTGATTGGAAGGTTTTAAGGACACCATAGATTGGAGCAGCTCCGTGTCATCTGGAAGAAGCAAAGGATCCCAAGATGTATTGTTTTTGGGAGTGCAACTTACATGGTAGGATGGTGCACTTGCTCCTGAGGGTTCCGTAGGTTTCTCATGTTAATGCGAGGGAGTTCAAAGGTTGCACATTTGAAGCGGTAGGTTGCAGCTCAAGTCAGATTTTCCTTGCCTTTTCAAAGAAGTGTGCTGAGAAGTCCTCCCCACTAGGAAGAGAGGTCATGGGTGCCATAATATGGTTCGTAGAGTGGTTAGCTTGTTGCTTGATGATTTCAAAGAGTTTCTTGTGTCTGTTTTTAGCGCTGTCAAGCAGAGCCCTGAGATGATCGGTTTCAGCATTGCAAATATGTTTGTTGTAGGCGCTTCTCATCTTCCTTAACTGTTTGAAGCTCTGAAAGCCTACATTTGCAACGTTCATCATTTAGGGAGCTATTAAACCAGGGTTTGGATTGTTTGATCTGAATCCTTTTGAGATGCTTTGGAGCAATAGTGTCAAAAATTCTAGTCATAGAGTAAATGTAGTGATCAGTAAGGTCGTCCAGGTTGGTCATATAAGAGGGTGGCTGAAGACAATTTTTGCTAATGGATGTTAGATCATTAACGTTGATGTCTCTCAGATTACAAGACAGTTGTTTGGTTTTAAGTGGTTGGCCCTGTCTGCGCATGATCTTTTCCAGAATATGTAAGGATTTTTGGTGATAATCTGACTAGTCACAGGGTAAAATGCCATCAGATTGTATGATGTTGTCTTTAGCTATAATAATGTTGAGGGTGGCGTCTTTGTTGTGGGTAGGTCCCTTGCAGACCTGTGTGAAATTGAGGTTGGAGAGAGAGGCCTTAAAGGAGCATAGTAAAGGATCATCTGTGTCTTTCAATGAAGGTTAAAGTCTCGGAGGAAGATATGGTTAGGTTGGTCCAAGCATGAAGTAATTTCCTCCATAATTTCCTCGATGAAGAGCAGATTATCCCCAGGTGGATGATAAATTGTGTGGAGCACACAGACAATCTTGCCATTGTTCCAGATTTCAGTGACTGGTGGCTCACAGGAGGACATCAGAGTATTTTGAGATTGTTTCAACATAAGGGTGGAGTGATGAATGCAAGCGAGTCCCCCCCAGTTGTAACAGGTCGATCACATCTGATAATGTCATAGTCAGGAGGGATTAAGATGTCAAGAACTGGAGGAGGAGTCATTGAGTCAAATTTCAGTAAGGATCAAGAGGTCCAAGTTTTGTGTAATGATGAGTTCAGAAATATCTGCTGCATGTTTCACTGCAGATCTGCAGTTGAGAAGCAATGATTTGATGTGTGAGTTGGTAGTGACAGCTTCAAGGTGAGACGTGATTTGAAGTAGGCTCTCCGTATTCACAGATCTAAGGTTAACACTACCTTCTCAACCAGGGTCAGAGGTAATAGTTGGGATGTTGATTGTAGAGTCAGAGACGGACACACCCAGAGCCATAATACGATAGAAGAAGAGTGAGGGTGTCGTCATCCGACAACTGAGACAAAAACCTAAGTGGCTTAGACTGGTGGCTTGGAAGAGGCTGGGTTCTCTACAGAGGGCCAAGTGGGTAAATGAGAGAAGAAATTTCATCCTCGCTATGTTTAGCCCTTAGAGGAAGACTGGGTTGATCAGTCCCCAGGGAGGGATAAAGTTTCCAAAACCTCTTCATCTTCAGGGAGAACTGTAAACGGGTCTGCTGGTTATCTTTGCCAGTAAGGAGATCCTGCTTGAGGTCAGCCATCTTCTTCTCAATGTAAGGGAGGCTATCGCAATCAGCGGCCGGCCTAGAATAAGATAATGGATAAGACCCCTTAGTAAGAGGGGTGTTGGATGGCAAAGTAAATCCCTCACAAAGGCTGTAGGGGAGAAACCATCCCTCTTGAG
The DNA here is from genome assembly GCF_964261635.1 of Lissotriton helveticus. Taxonomy (NCBI): domain Eukaryota; kingdom Metazoa; phylum Chordata; class Amphibia; order Caudata; family Salamandridae; genus Lissotriton; species Lissotriton helveticus. Next base: position 1,450,727,372 of record NC_136069.1, on the reverse strand, counting down.
ATTGGTCTTGATATTTACTAAGTGGGAGGATTAGCATAGAGGGCAATAGGACTCGATGTAGAAGGATGCAGAGATAATCTTTGAGTAGGATTGGTGGCGGACAAGGTGATTTTATCCAGTCAGATGGGGATGCCCTGGGGGAAGAGATAGTAAGGTGTGGGTAAATGGGAGAAGTACTGGGGAAAGAAGCTGGGAGCAGGGTCCTCGAGTTTGGTGTAGATTATCCAGGTTGTCAGGGTTAGGTATGTGGGTATTATACTCACCCTACGTGAAGGGGGAAATAACAGACCAGTTCATAGAGAATGAGGGGGAAGCAGAACGGTAGGAAGGACAGGAGGAGGGAACAGAATGTTCAGCAATTTTGGGGAGACTGATAAGATGATGACTAGCAGGATTCGATTTATTAAGAGTATTTTTAATCCTCAGAAATATTCTGTCAAAGCGCTTGAGATTTATGTTGGAGGCTTGAATGAGGATGTTACCATCATTGTATAGGGAGATGGTCAGATCAGCATTAAGGACAGGAGAGGGTAGTACGATTATAAGAATGCCGTGGGGGGTTTTGCTCAGCAGTTTGGAACGAAGTGAAGAAGTTAGAGATTTTCTCCACTGTGTAAAAAATAAGGCCTGTACCTACAATACTATTTGACTTGGAAAAACAGGTGTCAGAAATGAGCGTTTCCGGACATCGTTTGAGCAGATTGTGTTTGAAGGTCTTTTCCGGTTTCTTCAAGAGGTTGAGAGGTGGGGGCAGACAATCTTAAAAGCATTCATGCCTACCTGAGCAAGGAAGTCAGACGAGCTAGTGGTAGGTTGAGCCATGGCGTGGCTAGCTAGCAGAATAAAAGTGGTAAGGAAGGTGAGGTAGGCCAAATTTAGGGGAGCAATAATCTGATCAAGGGTTCCAAGCGTGGCTGAACAGTGCTCTCGTCAGTATTTGCTAGTTGTTGAGATGACATTCAAGGGTTGTGCGAAATTGCATCTTCATATGAGATCAACAACACTCATTTAGGAAGATGACAGCAGAGGGTAGTGAGATGTATCAAACTAAGCTACAGAACAGAAGAAGGTTACTATAATGTTCCATGAAGGCCATAGCCCAGACATATGTGATGATGAGAGCTGGCATGCTAAGAATACGCAGCAATGTACTATATTGTCAAACAGAAAAGCATATTTAAGTACACTGCATTGCCACTTGTTGCAACAAGGCTATTCCAAGATGGCCACCCCCAAGGAGAAGCAGGGAGGAAGTCCTATCTTTCCTTCTCTGTATATATTAGAGTCTTTATCTTGCAATTCTCCATTTTAATTTGTTTTTGACATATTGTGTCTATCAATAAACTGTCTTTCAAATTAAAGATAGCCCATAACTTATAGTTTTTCTTGTGTTTTCTTAACTGTGTTGAAGCACAGACAGTGCTGTTAGCCACTGACACTAGTGTTTCCTTTTTCTGAACTCTTCAAAAAGGTTTGTTGAGAGAAACATTACAGTAGACACAGTCCCCCACCAAGACTTACCATTTTGAAGAATACTTAAAGTAGGAAACAAAGGTAAAGGGTTTCCACGCACTGGGCTGCACTTGAGTAATCAATCAATCAATCAATCATGGCATTTGTATAGCGCACTACTCACCCGGAAGGGTCTCAAGGCGCTGGAGGAGGGGGGGCCGTCACTGCTCGAAGAGCCAGGTCTTGAGTTGCTTCCTGAAGGAAAGATCGTCCTGGGTTAGCCCGAGGTGGATGGGGAGGGAGTTCCATGTCTTGGCTGCCAGGTAATAGAAGGATCTTCCACCGGCGGTGGCTCGGCGGATGCGTGGAACGGCGGCGAGGGCGTGGTTGGTCGACCGTAGCTGGCGGGTGGGCGTGTAGAAGGTCAGGCGGTCGTTGAGGTACTTGGGGCCCAGGTCGTGTAGGGCCTTGTGTGCGTGGGTGAGGAGTCTGAACGTGATCCTCTTGCTGACGGGGAGCCAGTGCAGGTCTCTCAGGTGGCCGGAGATGTGGCTGTGTCGGGGGATGTCCAGGATGAGTCGGGCGGAGGCGTTCTGGATGCGCTGGAGTCTTTATTGCAGTTTGGCTCTGGTGCCGGCGTAGAGGGTGTTCCCGTAGTCCAGCCGGCTGGTGACGAGTGCCTGGGTGACCGTCTTCCTGGTTTCGGTGGGGATCCATCGGAAGATCTTTCGGAGCATGCGCAGGGTGTTGAAGCATGATGACGATACGGTGTTAACTTGTCTGGTCATACGCATATTACCACTTATCTACGAGAGTAGAGTCAGTTTGTGACTACATGTACCATCATGCATTGAAAAATAACAGTGGCCGTCTTGCCAGCCAGCGTGCAACCCCCCCCCATTTTGGAGAATTTGTAGAAAGGATGGAGAATTTATGCAAGTAAGATGCAAATTATGCATAACTCAGTTGTCCATAGGCATGAAAGGATGGGACTCCATGTAGTGCAACCGCATCAAAAAGGTCAAAAAGAGGTATGATGTGAGACCAGTTCTTTGACCCTAGGGAGCAGTAGCGGCTGCCACTGGATCTGGGCAGTGGGGCAGGGTGGAAGTTAAGAAAAACCACCTACCTGTGCCGCCTGACCGCCACATCTCCTCCGTTCTCTTCTTCCTGACTCCAGTCCCACAGCAGGATGGAGGAAGCAGCAGGAAGCACCCTGCTCCCAGCCTCCCAATAGCCAATCACTACATGCAGCGTTGTGATGGGTCTGAGTGCTGGGGATCGGTGCTCAGCCAGGGAGTGGGGGCCTGGGCATGTTCTCTACACAGGCTATAAGGCAGTCTGTATGGAGAAGATGCGAAGTGCACATGAATGATTGACCGGCCCAAGAGGGCCGGCCAAACAGTCATGTGCACTAATGAGTGGGCAATCACTCATCCCCAGCTCCTCTGTTGTCGGAGTGAAATGTTGCCATTTCTCATAAAATGAAGTTGAGATGAGAAGAAGTTGTTTAATGTTAAAAGCAGGTTTATTCCAGTAACAAGGAGACAACACTGTGGTACATACATCCTTCCTCCTTGAAGGCCCATAGGAATGAATGGGGAGTATTCCTTATTTGCGATTAGCAATTTGCTACTCGCAAATAAGATAGCGATTGAAAGGGTGCCAGGGGTGTCCAAAGGACACCCTGTAGCACCCCTTAAATGTAAATTGAAACAGGTGTTGCGCACACACATGTCCAAAGGACATGTGTGTGTTCAACATGCAACTTAGAAAAATGCTTTTAAAAGCATTTTTCCAAGTTTTTGCTATTTACCGAGAGGTCTGACCTCTCGGTAAATAGCGGCCCAAAATTGCATTTTCGCAATTTTAAAATGCTTCATGAATTGCATTTAAGGAATCTCAAATAGAGATTCCTTAAATTCAATTCTTCGCAAATGTGCGAATTCTTAAATAGCGACTTTTGCATTTGAGATGATGAATCCCAAATGCAAAAATTGCACTCGCAAAAGGCAAGATTCAGAGAATCTTGCCCTTTGCGAGTACAATTTAGCTTGATGAATTAGGCGGTTAATCATGACCCAGTCACCAATCTGAAAATAATGTATAGTGTTGCAAGCTTTGGTATCAAAGTTTTTCTTTTGTATCAGTTGTTGAACAGAAACTTTCTTAAGCATGTTTTGGTTATCCCTGCAAACCAAGCTTGAATTATCATCTGTTTTCAACATTTTTTGCCAAGAAGAGCAAACTGTTCCATTGGGATCCCTTTTTGTGAGAAGCCTAAAGGGAGAAATACCTGTTGAATAATAAGGTGTGGAAAGATACAACCAAATCTTTAAAAAAAAAAATATTTCAACATGTGCATTAGAGGCTAAGACAGATTGAATACCTTCCTTTATAAACCTATTCATTCGTTCCACCAAGCCATTTGCAGAGGGAGAATACAAAGCCACTTTTAAATGCTTAATTTCATGAGAGGTCAGAAAATTCTCCATTGATGTTGAAATAAATGAGAACCATTATCTGTGACCAATTCCTTTGGAAATCCTTCAGATAGAAAAATTCTTGAGAGAAACATAATCACAGATGATGAGTTGGGAGAAGAACAAAACTCAAACTCCACCCATTTTGAAAAATAATCTATTAAAACTAACATGTATTTCTTATCGGTGGAGAGAACCTCAAAAGGTCCCGCAAAGTCCATAGCTAATTTTGTCCGAGCAGACTCTCGAACTGGTACATTATGTAGTGGTGTTTTCATGGTTTTCCAATGTTTGTCAGATACAAGTCAAGTTTCACATGAATGAATTTATCCAATTTGTTACATCTGATTCCAAACCAGAAGTTTTCTTTCAACCTTGTAGAGATAGCTCCCACTCCCAAATGTCCTTCGTGTGCAATCTTACATTTTTTTTAACGTAAGGATGTGGGGGGTACTGCAAGGTCAGCACGCATGACCAAACCCTCCACAACAGAGAGTTCTTGATTGACCTTGGCAAAAGATTTTAAACGGGAAGGCAAGGAACGTTCTTTTGGCCAACCTGACACAATCATGTTCTTGACTGCAACAAGAACAGAATCATCATCATAAGCTTTCAGCCAATCTTTCTGAGTAATGTGAGGTAGATCAGTAATAAAATCCTCAACAGAAGCTACCACACATTCCACATCATCAAACCTGGAGGATGAAGAATTGTCCTCTAATGATAATCTGGACAGACAATCTGCCCTCCCATTGCAACCTCCAGCTATGTACTATATGACGAAATTGTATTCATGCAAGTGTAAGAGAATGCGGACAAGTCTTGCACAAGCTTTCGCTGTCCCATTCCCATTTAACAAGTGTATCAAAGGTTTATGATCAGAAAAAATCTCAAAGTGCATTCCCCAAATAAATGTTCTAAATTTCTCAACGGCTCATGTGCATGCAAGAGCCTCCCTCTCAATTGTGCTGTAATTGGCTTCTTCATTTGTGAGAGATCTAGATGAAAAACCAACGGTATTCTCCTTACCATTGACCCATTGACAAAGAACTGCTCCTAAGCTATGTTGGCTGGCATCAACAGATAAAATACATTTATGCCCAGGTGAGAATGGTGAAAGTGCAGGAGCTTTCAAATGAGCGTTTTGATTAACTCAAAAGCTTTTTGTGCCTGAATATTCCATGAAAATGTTGCGTTTTTCTTCAACAAAACACACAGGGGTCGAACCACCTGAGCATAATTTGAAATAAACCTCGAATAGTACTCAGTCATCCCTAAAAATGATCTGAGTAGATCATTATTTTTTGGTACCGCAACTTCATCTATAGCTTGAGTAAGAGAACATTTTGGATTAATTCCTGCAGCCGAAATTGTGTGCCTAATGTAACACCAAATTCTTTGAACTTTCCTTAGAATTATTAAGTGATCAGCTTTATTTTTTTAATAAATTAAAACATCATCCTGATAGATTTGTACTGAGGCAAAACCCTCTAACATATGATCTATACATTTCTGAAAAACGCTTGCCGCGGAGGCTCAACCAAAGGGCAAACCCAAAAGATGTTACAAATGTAGTGAGATCAGTGGATGAATTGGATAACGGAATCTGATGGTACGCTGACCTTAAGTCAAGAATGATAAAACATGTAGCACCAGCAATATTTGATAACAAGTCTTAAATCTTTGGTAGCGGATGACAATCCACTAGAATGTTTTTATTAGGTGAGCGCAGGTCAGCACATAAGCGGATTGAATTATCCTTTTTTCTTACTATCACAATGGGACTGACCCATTCGGATGACTCAGTGGCTTTGATACTGCCTTCAGTAACCAGTTTATCATTTCTAACACTTAGGGGAATAGGCCTAGCCTTGTGTGAAATGGGTATAGCATTGTCTTCCAGCTTAATCACATGCTCCACTTTAGTAATTTTCCCTATATTTGAAGTAAAAGCTTCAGGAAATTCTGTAAACATGGTTGTAGAAATATCTGTAAAGTCAGTAAAGTTATTTCCTGAAACAGAAGAAATATCGGAATTAATTTGAACAGGATTATCAGAGCCAGGAACCAACTTTAGACCCATTTTTGCTAGATCCTGCCATCCAACAATATTCTTACCCTTAGGAGCCACATACACTTTAGTTAAGATTTTGCGTTCTAAACATGTGATGAATTCAGTAAAATATTCAAACATTTCAATGATGTGATCACCATGCGCTTTAGGAATAATATCCAATGCTTGTAAAGGTTTCTTGAAGGCCCGTCGCTCTTCAAAAAGTGTATCTGAGATAATGGTGACCGGTGCTCCAGAATCAGCCATCATATCGACCTTGACGTCACCAACAATAATTTCACAGAATGGCTCTTTGGCTCTTTGTGTAGAAAGAGACAAATCTTGAGAGTCAATGAAAAGCATAAGTCTCTCAAGGTTGTCAGATAGCAATTGATTAGTTTCAGCATTATGATTTTAAGACACTCTTCGTTATCTAGATTACTGACCCTCACAACTTTCTTGCTGCTGCAAACCGTATAAAAATAACCCATTCTGCCACATCTGGTGCATTTTTTAACCAATGCCAAACAAACAGGACTATCTCCTAAATGCGATTTTGAACCACACCTATAACAAAATGAATTTGTTTTGTTTTGTTTCTGTGGAAATGACTTAACAAATTTAGACCTGTAAAAAACATTGTTAATGGCAGAATCATGTTGAATCAGGTTGACTGGAGACACATTTTCATTACTTAAACATTTTGTGATGATAATAGAACTTTCAATGCCTTTGGCAATATCAATGACCTCAGCTGAAGAAGGGTCTCTGCAACTGAGTATGCGTTCCTGAATCTTCTTATGAAAGCAGCTGTATATGAACTGATCCTTTATGTAAGAATCCAACTCAGCCCCAAAGTTACAGTTTGAAGCCACATTTCAGTCTTCAATTGACTCATCTGAATTCTGCTTCCTTTTCATAAAGTTACATCTCTCCAGCATCACACTTGGCTTTTCTAAGAATTTCTGGTCTATCTGTTAACAGCAGCAGAGTAAACATTCCATCCATCTCCTTCGACCGGTGGTGGAATAGTTACTGGGAGATTATCAAAAGTTTAATGACCAGCACTGCCTAGAAAGTTGTAAAGAATTGCTAATTTGTGTTTAGGTGAGTAGCTTTCAGCATATATGGCAACCAAATAATTCTCAAAAGATTTAAACCAGAGTTTCCAGGTATCTTTTGGTTTGCCTGGTCTTGGAAGAAAATGATTCAATCAGAAAATTTGCTGTGAAGCATTTAAACCAATAGAAACAAATGGATTTGCTGAAATAGTACAGTATAGTATGGTACAGTACTTGTAATGTCAAGAAGAAGATAACAAATCGTTTTATGAGAGTACAGTTAACATTTTTAATGAAGTCTGTAAATTGTAAATAGATTGTGCTGGAGCAAATGAGGTAGATGGCCTGGGAAGGAAGAATAAGTTAATAAATAAACGTTGCAGGCATGGGGAGCGTGTTTAAACTTACTGTGAATCTCTTTTGTGTAGATTGTGCTGAGGTAACCGATGATTAGAAGAAGAATAAATTAAATCAGTATTGCACGTGTAACAAGCGTATTTGAAGTTACTTTGTATCTGCCCAAGCTAAAATGGCCGCAAAACATCAAAGACGGGGCTCTGTTGCTTTAGCAGAGGAGTATGCACGAGTGAAGCCAATCACGGTGCGCGTATTAGAAGAGAGGAGGGGTGCGGTTAGTAACCAATCAATCCTCTGCTTTGGGATTGAGGACGTTGTGCAGGAAATCCGAAATACGAGGTTCTACGCTGAGAAGCGATCGTTGCCAAAGAAGGAAGTTAGAACTCTGCCGATCCAGAAAACCGGTCAGGTAACGTGACAGTTACCAGTTTCTTCGGCGGTGTAGTGACTTGAGCGAGGCTGAGCAGGAGATCCAGAGAATATAGAAGGTACAATCTTTGTGTTGTTCCAATTAAAAATAAGATGAAAATCGTCGCCAAATTAAAAGTTGCAATTTCTCATAAAATGAAGTTGAGATGAGAAGAAGTTGTTTAACGTTAAAAGCAGGTTTATTCCAGTAACAAGGAGACAACACTGTAGTACATCCTTCCTCCTTGAAGTACAAACAGGTATTCCTCTTAAGTACCGTTCATGTTTCAAGGAGAAAGTGAGATGCACGAGAATGCCAATTCAAAAGAATACTTATTTATACATAATTTGTACAGCATGCACGCATAACAGAACAAGCGCGCATGCTAAAGAACCGAAAGTGGAGAACAGCATGAGCTCGTGAAGGCACAAGTTAAACAGTACAAATGAAGAGTAAAAGCACCACCCCAAACACAAAGCTGCAGCAGAAGGAAACACAAAATTATAATAACGCAAGTTATTATCTTTTTATGTTTCCTTTACTTCACTGCTGCGAAGCAGTGCGGCAAAGCTCCTCCGCCTTAGTGGAGGAACCGACACTGCTAGGGAGCACAGCGGCATTTAGACAATCCTTGAAAGAAGTATTATCAGTTGTTTATGGATTTTGCATATTCTAACTTTCTGTGTTCTTTTTCTCCATGATAAAAATTGTTTATGCATAGCTATGCTCCTTCTCTTGCAGCCCTACCTATTTCCACACTGAAGATGGAGTTACTCTCGCCCTTATCAAGAGAGAATTCCTAATCCTTTTTAGGGGTTCTAAACTACCAGCAAAAGTTGTATATTTTGCCTAGATTCTGCTTGGGGCATATGGAAAGGAGTTACTCAATTGAGAAAACTGTTTACCCTGTGTATACACAAATGTTGAAAAGTTTAATTGCACTCATGCGAGACACTTACCCTTGTGAAAATGAATGCTACATACACTTGAGCATGTGGAAATGTCTCTGCACAGGAGTCAACAGGAAATTTCAAACTTTTAAGAATTAGTTCTAGGAACCTGTGACTGTATCAGCTTCCCAGACATATTCTTGGACACCTTTTCAATTCTCAAAAAACCTGCAGGAATACATTTCAGATTCTTTTTTTTTTTACTCTGTCCAATTAATTTTAATTTCGGGACTGGCGCTACTCAGGTACACAAGACATTTCATGAACTGCTGTCAACAATGTCTAAGGGAGTCAATGTCTTACTTTTAATTACAGGGCTTTGTGCAATGCTTAATTTGAGACAGTGGTTTCTGGTGCTAGCACCAGCACTTAATTGTTGGCACCGGCACTTATGACAGCTGCCACATGGTGGCGGTGTTTGCATAATTTACAGATGAGCATAACAGCAATTGTTTACCTGTGACCCAAGCAACTTTTATAGCTTTGGGAGCCTTAAATAGTCTGAATTGTAACGCTTGTAGCAGAGTGCTGGTGAGTAGTTTTGTATGTACTGTCATTGGCAATGCTGGTAGTGGCAATGGGTGGAGCATGCTGCAGAGGCCTCCTAACTAGACCCCTGGCACTTATATTTTTCCAAATTAAGCACTGGCTTTGTGAATCACTTTAACACAACTGAGTAGCTGATCACATTTCGATGACTGTCCAGCAATATGATACTTTGTTGTCACTTTTTCAACAAAAGCTGGAAGTTCATTATTCTTTCAAAATGATTCACATTTTTCATTGTGTTATAATATCTTCTAAGGATTGTAGTCCACGCTTGTGTGACAGCTGTGGCCTAGCAACCACTCTGTGTTTCCATTGAAAAGGCATACCAGCAGTGAGTTTGTTATGCGTTTAGTCTCTCAACGTGTCACTTGCAGTTTTGGAGCATGAGGTTAACATCTGTACAGTGGAGGCTGTAGCCGGGCTCTCCAAGTATAAATTGCAGTCATTTATAATATGTTCATAAACAAGTGTCCAAGTCAGACGTCTGTGAGTGAGCTTCTCTGACAAATTACACTTTTCCAGGATCGTATTTGCTACCATAAAATACTCAAAGCTAGAAATCATATAACAAAAAGAAACTTACTTCATATGAAGTATTTGCACTTTGTGGCCGATTTAAAAATGTATTGATATCAGTATTTAATTTATAAAAAAGTGCCAAGGCTCTTGTCGGGATGCCTCTGCAGCTTCCACCACACATTGTCCCTGCTATGCTGCCAATTATAGTAACAACACAACTATAAACCACTGCACTCTTACAAGCGTGTCAGTTCGGAGTATTTCAGCGTCCCAAACCTATAAGAATGGCTTGGGAGGAACGTAATAGTCATTTTTAATGTATATTGAATTGATAGCTAACTGTTGTGGTAATCTCTAAATTAGGCAGACACTGCCACCTTGTGGCAGACTGTTAAGCTCCGGTGTTGACAATTAAGTGTTAGCGGAGAGCACTGGAAACCACCGGCTCAAATTAAGCACTGAGTGATTTGCATATGTAGGACATTCAATGTATCAATTGGCCTTTTTTGGTACTCACATACATTCATTCGGTTGAAAGTGTGCATTTCGCTCTGTACTTGCGAATCCGAACTACAGTCAGGTGCAAAGACTGATAATATGACACATCTGAGCGTAATGTAAGTAATTCAGAACTGCAGGAAAATAAAAAGAAAAGTAATGTGTCACTATTTAGAACAGTGAGTGAAGGCATAAATAGGAGGTAAAAGAGTGCTTTTTTAAATTCGGAATCGACTCACCAGTCCTCAACAAGCACTGGCAATACTAATAGGTCTAGCTTTAATGTGCTGCACACTAAACTCATAAGACACAGCTCTCAACCAGCATCCACATGGATGCACCTCTCATCGTGCACTTACACAAACACATGGTTCAACTTATGCTCAGAGGGGTACACCATTCAAGCTCCACTCATTCAGGCACACAACTTACAAGGGCGCACCACTCCTTGTGCTCGCAAACAGGCACACCCCTTTTACAACTGACATACAGAAGCACCCTTGCGTTCAACCACAGCTACCTCTGCACTAACACAGGCACAGTTCTGACATCCTGTGCTTACTCAGGCAGACATCTCATCCAGCATTCATGCAAGCACACTGAGCGTAGCAAACTGCTCAGCACTATGGGCTGTATTATAGAAAGTGCCCCGGAGGCTAAACACACATATGCACCTGCTTTGTGCACCCCTGGGGCACTCTGGCATTATAGAAGGAGCTGTAGATGCTTGTGCTCCCCTACCGTAATACAGTTAGTGCTGGCGTACATGTAGCGCCAGCACTATCTAAAGAGGGTGTTCCCTCATTTGCACGTGGAATCTCTTTACCTCTGTGCCCGCACAGTATAATGGACGTGGGCGCAAAGGTAAAACAGCTGTCAGGAGGTGCACTGACAGAGTGCCACAAAAAGTAGCCGTGGATGAAGTCACTCATGTGGTGTTAGCGTTCTAGCTGATGCCGGTGTGCGTGTGACGTAACACGCGCCGGCGGAGCATGCGGAGTGCGCATGCGCGAGAGACTGTTCGCGCTCTGCGAGAGCCGTCGGAGCGCGATTATAGCAAGACGCCCGGCGCTCTTCCCCGCAATAGCCTGTAATTAATAAATAGAATTTACCCCTTCAACCTGCCTCAGTGTGATCCTTGGGGAAGGTACCCAGCTCCACAACAGTGGCGACGAAGGTGGAATCTGTCCACTCAAACAAAAAAGAAAAAACCCTTTTTGTTTGGCAAGACCAAGAGCAGTGGAAAAACGGGGAGACCCAGGACACACCTACCCATACCACCTACCTGCAGGTGAAGGAGGAAGGCGTGGAATCGCCACAGGACCAACGGGAAGAGCGTGGCAGAGGCGCAGAGACCCACGCAAGCACATTGAGTGCCCAAGAGCCAAGAGGCGCCGCAACCTGCGCAGAAACGCGGTAGGTGCACGCAAGCGCCCCCCACCAAGGCCCTGGCGGAACAGGGTGGCCAAGCAGAAGAGGGAAGAAGGGAACCCAGCCCCACCACGTCGCAAGCAGAAAGCACTGGCCCGCAGGGCAGCCCCAGGAATCGGGGAGGGAACAACAGCACGCCCGGCAGCCCCAGGAATCAGGGAGACGAACCAGAGGGACGTGCCAGAATGAGCAACCAAGCATCCTCTCTCACGGCACCGATCCCGTTCCTACCCAAGCCAGGAGAACCCCAGATGAAGTGGGAGGACTGGAGGGGATAATTCAAGAACTACTTAGAAGCCCTGGAGGACGAATCCTCTGACGAATTCACCCCTGCAAGAAGGAAACGAATATTACTGCACAACCTGGGCCCGGAGGGCATAAGGGTGTTCACGAACATAGCGACAGCACCGCTACAAGCAGTCAATGCAGACGACTTCAAACAAGCTCTGGAAGATCTAGACGCCCACTACCGCCCGGCAGTTTGCGTCTCCATTGATAGGTTCAACTTTCAGCAGAGGAAACAAGGGGAAGGAGAGTCGGTTGACGACTACTTAGCAGCCCTGAGGAGACTAGCAGTCACATGTAGGTACGGGACACTAGAAGACGACTTTATCAAAGACCAAATCGCGATGCACACCACTAACAGGAATGTGCAAGATAAGCTGTGGGCTCACGGTGAGGCAACGCTAAAAGAAGTAATAGTGATGGTGAAAAAAGCCGAACTTTCCAAGCGATGTGCAGAAGCCGCGAAAAAGGAGAGTGTGCAGAGGATCATAGTCAACAAGATTGATGACGCGGAACCATCGAGCAGACACAAGATAGCGCCTGGAGACAACCGGGGAGCCAGCAAATGGGCGGGAAGACCTGGCCGAGCGGCGAAACAGTCCTCATTCGCCAAATCCACGTGCTACAGGTGCGGAAGTGCGAACCACGCAGCTCATAATAAACGCTGCCCTGCTTTTCGTGCAAAGTGCATGTTTTGTGGCCTGGTAGGCCACTACGAAAAAGTGTGTCGGAGAAAAAAGAAGAAATCAATGGTGAAATACATAGAACACCAACAGGAGGAAGGTGCCGAAGAGGAGTCAGATGAAGACGACAGAGTGTTGTGCATTGAGGAGCAAGTACTAGGCATCGAAACTCAGCGCTCTGACAAACCGAGAGCGGACATGTTAATAGGGGGAGTCAAAATCAGGATTGCGATTGACTCAGGATCCCCGTACACTATAGTGCAGAGGTCGGTATGGGAAAAGGAATTCAAGCCGAGCCTCGGTCCCCAACTCGACCCGCCGGACATAAGGCCGGTGTCATACACAAGCAACCCGATTCCGATGGTTGGATACCGGAGCCTGAAGTTCGAGTTTAGGGGGAGGACAGCTACATGCAAGCTGTATGTGGCAGAGAAAGGCCCCTCCGTTGTGGGATGGAGAGACCAGGGAGACTTGGGAATCAAGCGTGACCCGGGAGGCAAAGAACAAGTACTGCTGACAGACAGTGAGCACTGGCCAGACCTGGAGAAAGTGAAGAGAGAGTTCCCCAAAGTCTTCGGTGGCAAGGTAGGGAAACTGGAGAAGTTCATGCACAAAATCATACTCAAAGAAAACTCCCAGGCAGTGTCTCACAAGGTCCGTATTGTGCCCATAGCAGTGAGGGAAGCAGTGCAACGAGAACTGACTCGGCTGGAAGAGCAAGGGATCATCGAACCAATCGACAGCTCAGAGTGGTTGGCCCCCTTGGTGGTCGCCAGGAAACCCAACGGCAAGGTGTGCTTGTGTGTGGACCTGCGCGAGTTGAACAAATCCTTGGTTGTGGAGAAGTTTCCGCTCCCCAGGATCGAGGAAATGTTGGCGGAAACCAGAGGAGTGAAATGGTCCTTGCACAAAAGAGGGATGACAACACGGTTGAAACTCTCAGCTTCGCGTCCAGAGCGCTGTCGCACACTGAACAAAGTTCAGCGTAATTGAGAAAGAGATGCTGGCTGTTGTGTGGGCCATGGGAAAGTTCCGGCAGTTCCTGTGGGGCACGAGGTTTCACTTGCAAACTAACCAAAAGCCGTTAGTCAAGGTGCTCTCCTCAAGTGGACATGCCACCGCCACCCCGCGGATTGCGAAGATGACTCTCAAACTCCTGGAGTACACGTACGATGTGGAGTACATCCCAGGGACACGCAACAAAGTGGCTGACTACCTCAGCAGGGCCTCAGCTATGGAAGAAGCGCCCACGCCTTTAGAGGAGAACGATGAAATGGTAACAGTAATGGAAGACATGGAGAGAGCGATCAGTATACAAGAGTGGGCACACGCATACGAAGAGGATGAGAACTTGGAGGAGATCAAGAGGTACCTTGTCAACGGGTGGCCGGAAAAGAAAAGGTTAAGAGAAGTACCTAGGAAACTGTATGAAGTAAGGGAGGAGTTATCCATGAGTGACTCAGGAACCTTTCTGTTTCGTGGTGATAAGGTGGTGCCGCCAGAAAAGCTAGTCTTCACTCTGCTAAACCAACTGCGTGAAGGTCATCTCGGCATCGTGAAGACCAAGTCTAGGGTGAAGAAGATTTACTGGTGGCCAGGAATGGACATCCAGATAGAGAGACATGTTAGGGGCTGCAACCAATGCCAGGAGTCCGACAAAGTGCTCAAGCCCTTGAGACCGGCATTGGGGAGATTTGAGCAACCCCGTGATCCCTGGGAAGACCTCGCTGTTGACATCCTAGGACCGATATTGGATGGACAAGGTACGGCCAAGTACTTGTGTGTACTAGTGGATAAATATTCCAAATGGCCACAAGTGCATTTGCAGGAAGAAATGGACTCGGAAGTAGTGATCAAATTCCTCACCTCTGTGTTCTTAGGGGAAGGCATCCCGAGGACAATATTGACAGACAATGGCCCGCAATTCACATCTGATAAGTGGCTCCGATACACCGAGAGGAACAGAATCAAGTCTAAACACACCTCAGTGTATCACCCAGCCAGCAATGGACAGGTGGAAAGATTTAACCGAGTTCTTATGGGGTCCATCCAAGCGGCCATCATGCAGGGGAAGGACTGGGAATCAGAAATTCAAAGAATGATGTGGCGTACAGAATCACCCCTACCGCAACAGGTTATAGCCCATTCCAGGTCCTAAGGGGCAGGCATCCATTCACAAAAGACAATGTGGTGTGGAGAGAAAAGACTGTCACCAGTAAGTGGTCCCTTGCCCTAGTCCAGCACAATTTGGAGAAGGCCCAGAGAGTGTACACAGAACACTACAACCGGAGAAGGAAAGTGAAGGACGCGGTTTTTGAAAAAGGGGAGTGGGTGAGAGTTAAGCAGGCAGTACTGAGGAAAAAGGGAGAAAGCAAGTACAGCCCACCCCTTCAAGTGGAGGAAGTGTACAGCAGAGCAGCACTCCTTAGTGATGGAAAAGTGTGGTCCCAAGACCGAATGGCGAAGATAAATAAAATCATGCAGTGGCCGGAGCAAAAGGGAAACTGCACCCCTGTCCAAAGACAAGCAAGAGAAACTGAAGAAAGAGAGCCAGGTGGCGAAAGCCAAGGAGAAGTAGATACGTGTAAAGAGAGTGAAGAGCCGGTGGAGACGAGTGTGAAGGAAACATCAGCAAAGGAAGAGGCGACACCCAGGAGAAATGGACTTGATCTAGGGAGAGAAAAGGTGGGAAGCCCTGTGCATGAAAGTGTCCACGAAGCCTCCACTCAGGTAAGACGCACGCGTGCTGGGAGAGTGATAGTTAGACCGGCACACCTCAGAGACTTTGAATGAGAGAACAGTGAACATTGAACTGTAAATTTTCCGTTGTGTAAAAGGATGAGATATGTGGTGTTAGCGATCTAGCTGATGCCGGTGTGCGTGTGACGTAACACGCGCCGGCGGAGCGTGCGGAGTGCGCATGCGCGAGAGACTGTTCGCGCCCTGCCAGAGCCGTCGGAGCGCGATTATAGCAAGACGCCCGGCGCTCTTCCCCGCAATAGCCTGTAATTAATACATAGAATTTACCCCTTCAACCTGCCTCAGTGTGATCCTTGGGGAAGGTACCCAGCTCCACAACAACTCACTGCAGCTGCCTGCAACAGGATCTCTCTCACCTCTTAAAAGTGCAGGCTGGTTGCAGCCTGCACAGTCAAACACAGAGCATCTTTGAAGCAGCAGCTCAATATTTCACTTGAATGCACTGCCCCCACGGCAGCACAAATTCGCAGCTGCCCTAGGGTCAGCACATTTTTTGTAATATGGTGTACTTTCCCTCTTTTCACAAGAGCGCAAGCAGGGAAAGTACATTGTATAGGCAATACAGCAGTCAACCATCATCTAACCACTTAAATGAAACAAGCAACCCAAAAAAAAAACATTTTCTGCATAATTTCATAAAGTTGTGGAGAGTGCTTTGACGTGGCACGTGGAATAAGGTTTAAGTTTTGTAAAATAGATAAGGACATCGCATGTAACACTAGCACGAAAAAGTCTATAAAGGCAGCTTTGAATCTCTCCTTTATTTATTGTTTAACATATACCTGCAAAATATTCTGTTGTACAACTTGATCATAGATATATGCCCATTAGATCTTCGAATGCGCTATGCGAAAATGTTGTGATAGGTAAATGACCTGAGTGCTGCATCTTTTATTACAACATTATGGTCTTTTAGAAGCCATGATCGAATGCCATGCAAAGTGGACAGGGAATGGTTTTAGGATGGGGATCAGGTTGTAAGGAGCTTATA
Organism: Lissotriton helveticus; assembly: GCF_964261635.1. Classification (NCBI taxonomy): domain Eukaryota; kingdom Metazoa; phylum Chordata; class Amphibia; order Caudata; family Salamandridae; genus Lissotriton; species Lissotriton helveticus. The sequence continues at coordinate 1,450,710,891 of NC_136069.1, read as the reverse complement.
GACAGTTATGAGAGAAATGCTAATGTGAGGTTTCATGTTGCGCCTCTTAAACTCAAGTTTTTTCTCCACTGTGCTGCTTGTACAAAAGTCGGATTTGCTTTCATGGTTACCCCCACTTTTTTGTTGGTGTCAGTATGTTTTTTTGGCTATTTTGGCTGAGATCCTGCTAATCTGGACCCTAGCCACTGTGCTGCCTCCCTAAATATTTGACATGGTAAGTATTTTGGTACCTCCACAATTGGCTACTGGTGTACCCTTGCAAGTCCCTAGTATATGGTACTAAGGTACCCAGGGCATAGGTACACCAGGGGTCTCCCAAGGGCTGCAGCATGTATTATGCCACCATTTGAGAGACCACTCTAACTGTGTCTACAGGCCTGCAATTGCAGCCTGTGTAAGCTGGTGCTAGCACCACTTACGAAAGCTATATGTCTCCTTATATATGAGGCCACTACACTTAAAACCAATGTCACCCCTAAGGCAGGCCTTTCAATCGTGAAGGCAGGGTGCTGCGATATAAGTGTGAGGGTGCCCCTGCATGATCAGGACACCCCCTACAAACCCTGGAGTTGATTCTCCAGGATTTGTGAGTGCAGTCAGTATAGTGGCCATGCACCATTACGCAATGGCTAACTACATAGCGGCTGTGCTGAACCTGGGCATGTTTGGTATCAAACATGTTGGAATCATACCCCAACACCATTATTGGTGTTTTAGAAATGATTTCCATGCACTGGGGGCTCCTCTGGGAAGCCCCAGGTACTCCTGGTAACAGCCTTCCGGGGTCTACCAGCATTCTAGTGCTGCTGCCTTCCCCAGACACAATTCTACCCTCCTGCCGCTGACCTGAGCTCAAGCAGAGGAAGGTAGAACAATAGATTTCATGTCACAGACATCCTCCCAGACAAGACTTAGCATATTGGGCTGGGGTGGGGGAACTTCCCATTTCTACCAGACAGCTTTGAATGGCACATTTGGTGCCCTCCTTACATACTCCAGTTGGAACCAGTTCTTGGAGCCCCTGGCTCCCACTCTGGTGCAAAACTGGAGAAAGGACATGGAAGTATCCTCCCCTCTGATCAGCCCCTCCTCTGGGAGGGACCCCTGAGTTGTCCTAACCCCATCCTCTGGGTATAAAAGGGCTTACCTGTGGGTGGGTCCTCAGATTCATCGTGGCACAAGACTCAAGACTGAAACCACATCACTCTTCGGCCATCTGGACACTTGGACTTCACTGAACTTCGCCTGGAACGTAGACTGCATCACAGAAGACTCCTCCTGCTCCTTGTCTCGCTGTTCCGCAAGTCTTCTTCATTGCCTGGTTCTGTGGTTCATCCAGGATATTCAAACAGACCAATGGGCATCAATGACACCCGAAGTTATCTTCCTTGGAGTGAAGGAGCCACTCCCCTGCATCTGCAGGCACCACAGCAAAGCTGACCGGTCTGCTGCTCATGATGTCCCTTAGATTTTAAAAGGCTCAGGAACACAGGTGGTTGTTCTGCAACTCCCGCAAGGCCTGACCTGTCCTTTCTGCAATTTGTAGGCTAGTATCCCTTGCCAGAACCACTGGGACCGAACCCCTGAGCACTGCATAGACTTTCTGTTGCCAAGGCCTGTTGTCTCTGCAGTCCAGAGATCTTCGAGCTACAAGAAGCTCCAGCCTCCAGCATCTCTTCTTGCCAAGATCAACATCCTCCCTGCATCCTCTACACCGTATGCCTTTTTCTTTTGTGAGCTGCTCGAGCTTCTCTTGCAACTCCTGTGCCTTTGGCCTGCGGGTCCTTTTGAGGGTCTTCTCTTGCTTTAGTGAGCTCCCCTGTTTGCTTGGGGCCTGCTCTTATGCTCCTGCACTTGGTGTATCTCTATGACCTTGCTGCCACTAACGTTGCTCCTTCATCGTTTACCACGTCTGTTACTGCTGCCAAGGCTTGTTGGTGCTCCCACCACAGATAGACCTCCTAGTTCTCGACGTTCAACATGGGACAGCTCGTGAACGACTCCTGGTTTTCCTCAGCACCTGGTATTCTTCAGCTCTCTGACTGGGGTTGAGTGGAAGAATAGTTTCAGCACTCCGCCCATCATCTTGTTGTGTTTGCTACCTCAACATTGTTGGCCCCCATTGCTGCAGTGACAAGTTCACCTTCATCACTCCTGCATCTTCTGTCATCAGTGGCATTTCTCTTCAGTGCCTCCTGGTCACCTGAGTGGCATAGACCGTGTCTTCTCTGCTTGCAGGTTCTTCACTTCAAGAATCCTCCCTTGGATTCCAGCGGACTCTTGCATTGTCTTCTCCAGCGGCATCTTTACAGAAGTACTCCATTGTGGTCTACGGCGGTTTCCGACATCACTTCGCACATATGCACCTGTCGGCCCTGGCATAGGTATCCTGGATCCTGGGGTATCCAAGGGTGGGGTGACTCTTTACATTCTTTCTTCCACTGGGTTTCTTCAGGATCCACAACTTTTTCCGTTGACTTCTATTGAGTCCACTCTACACACAGCCTCCGAGGGGTTCCTGGGTACTTATCTTGGGTGGTTCCTTGTGTCCCCAGCTCTTCTGAGTCTCCTGGTCTAAGTCCTAACTTCGGTCATTGTTCGCATTCCATTTTCTTAGTATATGGTTTATTCTCCCCCTAAAAATCACTGTGTACTGTGCTGGGTTTAATCCATCACCGTTCCTTAGCTCACTCCACCACCCCAGTTCAGGCATGGCCATAGGCAAATCAGTCTGACCCTGTGCCTCATGGGAACAGTCCAGCCCGAACTGCCAAGCCATGTCTTCCCTGGACAGGAAACAAGCATCCTGGGGCCGGTTTGGGATTCATAATCCTCATCAGCCAGGCTATCTTGAATCCAGTGGTAGAGTGAGCAAGGGACCCACGTCTGGGCATACCCTGCCAACATAGAGCAAACAAAGCGATACCAAAGAGGATGATGGACAGAGCATTTGAGCTAATCAAACACTCACCCCCAGTCAACTGATCTGGGTTGAATCCATCACCATTCTTTAGCTCGCTCCACCACCCCAGTTCAGACATGGCCATAGGCAAATCAGTCTGACCCTGTGCCTCATGGGAACAGTCCAGCCCGAACTGCCAAGCCATGTCTTCCCTGGACCGGAAATAAGCATGATGGGACCGGTTTCGGATTCATAATCCTCATCAGCCAGCCTCTCTTGAATCCAGTGGTAGAGTGAGCAAGGGACCCACGTCTGGGCATACGCTGCCAACATAGGGCGAACAAAGCGATACGAAAGGGGATGATGGACGGAGCGTTTGAGCAAATCAAACACTCACCCCCTGTCAACTGATCTGGGTTTAATCCATCACCGTTCTTTAGCTCACTCCACCACCCCAGTTTAGACATGGCCATATGCAAATCAGTCTGACCTTGTGGCTCATGGGAACAGTCCAGCCCGAACTGCCAAGCCATGTCTTCCCAGGACCAGAAACAAGCATCCTGGGACCGGTTTCGGATTCTTAATCCTCATCAGCCAGGCTTTCTTGAATCCTGTGGTAGAGTGAGCAAGAGACCCACGTCTGGGCATACCCTGCCAACAGAGGGCAAACAAAGCAATACCAAAGGGGATGATGGACGGAGCATTTGAGCAAATCAAACACTCACCCCCAGTCAACTTATCTGGGTTTAATCCATCACCGTTCTTTAGCTCACTCTACCACCCCAGTTCAGACATGGCCATATGCAAATCAGTCTGACCCTGTGCCTCATGGGAACAGCCAGCCCGAACTGCCAAGCCATGGCTTCCCTGGACCGGAAACAAGCATCCTGGGATCTGTTTCGGATTCATAATTCTCATCAGCCAGGCTATCTTGAATCCAGTGGTAGAGTGAGCAAGGGACCCACATCTGGGCATACCCTGCCAACATAGGGCGAACAAAGCGATACCAAAGGAGATGATGGACGGAGCATTTGAGCAAATCAAACACTCACCCCCAGTCAACTGATCTGGGTTTAATCCATCACCGTTCTTTAGCTCACTCCACCACTCCAGTTTAGACATGGCCATATGCAAATGTGGATGGGGTCTGCTCAGGAATCGGAAGACCCAGGCGGGAGACCACCCCACGCTGGGACGTGCCGAGAGGAAACCTGGAGCCTCGCAGGCTTCACGTTCAAGTCCCGGGTCCCAGGAGGGGGCCCGGGTGCAGAAAAGCGGCCGGAGCAGGCAAAGACCAAGAGATAATCCCGGTGGGACTCCCGTAGGGAAGAGGGAATCTCGCGGGCGGCTGCAGTTTGACCGGGCTAGAGATCGCCTGTCCCGGTAAGTGCTACAGTTCAGAGCGGTCCGCCGTTGCGGGCCGCTCCAACACGGGGGGAAGTTGTTCAAGAAAAACCCCAGTGAGTAGTGAGGCACAGGGGTGGTGCCTGAGCGTAACCGCCGTTGCGGGCCGCTCCAACAAGGGGGGCAAATGTTGCTGAGAGAGCCCCGTGTGGCTCCCACGGGCTTAACTGTCTGCCTGCTCCGGGGCACAGTGTTGGTGCTCACAGTTGCCCCGCTAGTCAGTGGGCATCTGTAACGATGGGGCCATAGTGGTTAGAGAGCCCCAGAGTGCCACAGTGATTTGGGGCCAGTTTTGGTTTAACAGCCCCAGTCAGGCCCCAAAGGCACAGATGTGCCAGGGCCCCCTTTCTCCTTTCCCAGCTGCCCTGCAAGAGTGTAGGCAGCTGCATTGTTTTGCGCAAAGTAATCTATAGTCCCTGAGAGGGACAGAAGAGACACAGTGGTGCCCGGCCTTGTCTGCTTCACAGCTGCCCAGCAAGTAGTGGGCAGCTGCTCCGTTTAGGCCCTCATTGGATATTCCCAGCTGCCCAGCAAGTAGTGGGCAGCTGCTCCATTTAGGCCCTCATTGGATATTCCCAGCTGCCCAGCAAGTAGTGGGCAGCTACAACTTTTAGGTCTGCGCAGTTGCGTACCCTTGACTTCCGCTGCCTTGGCAGCGCTCCCTGACTCTTGGTACATAGGGCATTTGAGCCCCTTTTTTAGATGGCCAGTTGGCCAGGGGGACTGTTAGGACTGTAGGGCGCCAAGCCCTAATGTTATTATGTGGTGCTAGGAAATGTAATGTATGTACTATGTTTTATGCACCCTGTGTTATACCTCTAAAGGTGTTTTTTATGTATGAGGTTGTTTTGCATATTATGGTTTATGCTAGTGAGATTATGTTCCACTGTGAGATTTATGCCCCTAATGTGAGTTATGTTTATGAGGTTAGGATCTAATGCATTTAGACTTATGAGACGATTGCATAATGTGTTTATGCTGGTGAGTTTGGCGCAGAATGTAATTTGCACTTGATGTGATACTATACATAATGTAGTTTATGTTACAGGCTTTTGCTAAGTACAGTGATTGCCAGTGATTTCTGGTTGTACGTTTATGACATGTTTTACTTTTACTAAGTTTGCTTTGTGATGGTTCTGACAGTGGTCCAGTTGGCCCTGTCAGGTGTATATAATCCCTTGTAGATATGACCCAGTGCCTGGTGGCACCATCTATACTATGTATTTACTATTCAAATGTGTTATGATAATACAAAGGCTATTTTTGATATAACCTTGTGTGGAGTTCCTTTTGTGGTGTGTCTGAGATGTTGTCGCTGTGTGCGTGCTCAAATGCTTTACACATGGCCTCCGGGATAAGCCTGACTGCTCGTGCCAAGCTACCAAGGGGGTGAGCAGGGGTTATCTTTGGCATGTAACTCCCTTGCCCTGACTAGAGTGGTGGTCCCTGCCTGGCTTTGGTGCGAGCCTTAGCCAACCAGAGATCCCATTTCTAACAGTGGTAAACCTTTACTTTACAAGGAGATGTGCATATCGCTTTCGTGGCTGGAAATGGGAAGAGAACAACTCCAAAATAGTTGAGGTTGTAGATGAACAAGATTCTTAATGAGAAATTCCCATGTAAAAAGAAAGCAAACGTCAGCAAGTGAATGTATACTTTCTGAGCAGATTTTCACATGAGCACATGTATATCAGTTAGTATCTGCTAAGGGGATAACATATAAGCGACTCCAGGTGATGCATCAACTTTCAGTGCTGATCTGTTAATCAGTTGTGGGGTATGCCATGGAGAATAACTGTATGTACTTGTGTGTGTGTTTGCATGTAACCAAAGTATGGGGAAGCTAGCTTTTCCATAGCTTACAAGTGTATTTTAGAAGCTTTAATATACTTTGGCCTGCAAACCAACAATTGAGCCTCATTTAAAATAAAGTACCTACTCATTTCTAACTGTGAAAGGTGTGCGTACCTTTCTAGAAAACGTACAATTCTGAAAAACTGAAAGCATTATCAAGCCTCTTTCTACAGTTTACCAATTTATGGGCTGACTTAACAGAATTTACCTTTTGCAGGGAAAACCTTACAATGAAATGCAGATACACTGCAGTGGGAATCACCAGGCTTCCTCCACTCAAACACCTTCCCTTAACAGGTGGAGAAATAAGTATTTGAAACAGTGACCAGATGCATTAAAGAGAAATGAAGGGTTCTGATAGCCCCTTTCTTTGTGCTTCTGGTGCCCAGTTGTTCTCCTAAGAAGGAAGAGGATGTCGCTGATAGGGTAGAAACCCAACCTACAAACATTTAGAGGTCTCTGTCCTCTTAGTGGGTGGTGGAAGAAGCCAGTGAGAGTTCCCTAACCTGACAGGAAAAGGGCTAATTCTGATATCATGCGGTTGTGGAAGTGTGTATGGATCTCCTTAGAGAATGTTGGTGATTGGTTTAGGGGTTTAGTCTATTTGAATCCTAGATTGCTTCTCTACAAAATCTGGCTGGGAATGCTGGCCTTTGTACAAGAGATTGAGAAAAGATTAATCCTTATCCGCTGCAGAAGAACAAGAGGAAAGTGCCTACTAAATTAAGACTTTTTTATTGGGGATATATAAGATAAACTCTTGATTTACCTGTGAGACACAGCAGCATCTTTGACAGTTTTAATGCACACAGCATGGTGTTTGGTGCTCCAGTTCTTCAAGCATTATTTTTTTCTGGCTAGTGGTTGGTCTGTGTTTCTCAAAATAGAAGAATCTTCAACTTTGTCTTTGACCGTTTTGGACAGTAGAATGCTCTTTTGGACATGTTGTCATTCGATGGTAGACTGGTTTCATTAGCGTCATATCAGGACGTCTACAAAAAACATGTCTGGCGGGAGAATATAATCTCTAATTGATGTTGTCTGTCCCACTCCAAACCCTAAATGAGCCTGTAGTCCCTGTCCAGTGAGAGCACCCACGCTGTAGACCTAGGTCATGGTGCCCTGCTAGGATACAACTCTTTGGAATTATTCACTCGCCAGCATATAAACTGGATAAAAAATAAATGACTAAGCTAAGAAAGCATTTGCCCTACATTAGCATTTGCAATGGCATGTTATCCCAACTATAGTTTTTTCCCTTCATCATTTTTCACCTCACCAAGTGCTCCCACAGGGCAAAATCATATGTTGTGGAAGTCTCACTGAATATAGGCATTGCAGCCCTGGGCAGATATGTGCTCCATCTCAAAGGTTAAAGGCTGGTTTAAATATGGGTGATTTGGAAAATACTCAGATTTCTAGAAGAAGTGATTGCCTCAGAGGAGATTCAATGGTGAAATTGTCACTTTCTACTGAAACTGAAAGGTTTATTATTTTCGCTGTGCTGTAAATTAGGGTCTAAGGCCTAGATGTATCAAGCCTTTTGCGAATCACAAACGGCCATTTGCATGTTTTGGCATGCATCAAAAATTCGCAAATTAAGGAATCTCAAAAATTTGCGATACCTATTTTTGCCATAGCATTTAAGGAATCGCAATTTTGCGATTCCTTAAATGCTATGTATGTAGCATTTTTGAATTGCGAATTTTGGTTAAGGAATCGCAAATTACCACCAACTTGTAGTTGATGGTAATTTGCGAATTTTAAAAAAAATGCTCAATTTGGCATTTTTGAAGGTGGCATGTGACGCACACACATGCCCACAGGGCATGTATGTGCGCCATATGCACACACATGTACATTTCAGGGGTGCAGCAGGGTGTCCTTGAGACACCCCTGCACCCTTGAAATTATTCTCAATTTGCGATTAGCAAATTGCGAATCGCAAATTGAGATTATTTTCACAATCATTCCTATGGGCCTCCTGGCCCATAGGAATGAATGGGAAATTATTCCTTAATTACGAATTCGCAAATTGCGAATTTGCAAATAAGGAAGATTAAGAAATCGCTAAAAAATAGCGATTTCTTACATACATCCCATTTTGCGATTTCTAAATAGCGATTCCTTAAAAATCGCTATTTAGAAATCGCAAAAGGGTATGTTGATACATCTACTCCTAAATCACAGTAAGATCTCGGAGTTTCCTTACTTTCCAGCTACATCTGACTACTTACACCCCGCGCATTCATCCTTAGCTGAGTTGTAAACTGTGGTAAGATTCCCACAAGAGCAATGGCCATTTAACTGAGATGTTGACATCCCCATGAACTTCTGAGTAAACAGATATTCCATCTGAATTATGTGAGAATAATTGAAGTTTTTTATTTTAGACTCCATTCCTTAAATATTGTGATACTGTAAGAAATTGTATTTTTAATTTGGATAGGGGACTACCCACCTCAAAGAATAATCACGACCCCTGTCAGGGTGAATGATCAACGTCACTAAATTAACCTGAGATCAAGCCCCTAGTAGCTATGACACAGAGCAAACAGGCTTAGCTTAGGACAATGTAGACTATTTACACAGTACCAAAACAGTAATAAAGTCAAAACACACCATAAAAAAATCCCCAAACATAATTAAAAAAAAATGTGTTCATTTTAATAAATACAATTACAACAAAACAACAAAAATCCTATAAGGAGAACAAGAGATAAGAAGTTTTAAAGCTTTCAATAAAAATAGCACGAGTCACTGTCAACTAGTCACAGTAGACTGGGACCTAGGTGTGACTTAAGGCTGACTGTGAAAGAGCAAGGATAGGATACAGAACCTGGGTTAACCCCAATCTGAGGTTTTACATTGCAACAGTGGAACTGATTTATATCTTGGCTGTATTGATACTCTGTTGTTGGTATACCGCCAAGATAATTGTCTGCCTGCCCAATTAAGATAAGGACAGGCCATAGGTTTAATCACGGTGGAGACTACTCCTCCTCCACTGTGATTAAACCCCTCTGACATTCCTGCAGAGTACAGGCCATCGGAGGTAGACCTGTAATTCCGCCAGCCTAATTTAACTGGGCAGAATTAGAGGTCAGCTTTCACTGCCCAGCACCGTCCGGAAAAGCCTGGTGGTGAGGGACAGTCAAAACTGCAAAATGCTCCCCTCACCAATGAAGAGCACTCCCAAGGCAAAATTAGCATTTTATTTTTTATTTTCAAAAAGAAAATCACGCCTCGGGATTTTATTTTCAAAAATAAAAAGAGCAAACAGTTTGCCGCAGGCCTCTGTCCTGTTGACAGAACATTGCACCAAACTTCAAAAGGCATTGACAGGAGCTGCAGTGCCAGCAGTTCCCTCCAGTACTTTGTAAATGACTGAAAGCTTAGCGGTCATTTCCAAATTTCATGGCTGGCATCTCCATCAGGGTGACAGAGTAATTTACTCTGGTGGGAAATGGGCCTCCCACAGATATCTAAACTGGCCCCTCAGTCTTAAAAATAGAAGTCACAATCTTCAGAGAGACAAAGCAGCGGCTGTACCTGAAGAGAGGTCCACGAGGATAGCTGTTGGACGCAGTTCCCATGAAGCCTGTGGTTTGGGTGGGAGAAGCTCAGAATAGAAAATTCAGGTTTCGCACCGATGGTAGGCATCTCCCTGGCCAAATACTTTTGCCACCTTCACCCGGTCAAGATTTCTACTTTCACACTTAATCACTTTTTCAGAGCATGGAGCAGCAGCTGTAGCTAAATATGGCTCCACGACTATGAATGCCTTCTCTGTGAGGTCTGAGTGGAACAAGCCTACATCTTCAGCCCAACAACAACCCAACTTGGTCAATTCGGCTTGTGAGTTTTGTCTTCTGGAAGTCCTGAATGAGAAACAAATTTTAATTCGAGGTTTTCTGGGGTGGTAAGATAAGTTAAGCCAGAAACAGCCAGGGGTTCCAGGACCTCAGGAACTGCACTTGTTGGTCAGGACTTACTCCAGCAGAAGTCAATACCAGGGTACAGGGCAGATATAGGTCAGCTGGGCAGTTGCAGAAAAAGGCCACTTGTAACTTGCATGTCCCTGTTGCTTTAGAAGGAGGTCTGCCTTATGACTCTTGTAGTCCAAATAGAACAAGGAGCAGGTCCAGTCCTTCAGGGATCCTCTCAAGTCACAGACAGCAGATCCAGTCTTCTTCGGTTCTTCCTCAGGTACAAACAGAGTTTTATAGAGAGTGCCAGGTGATACCACATTTATGCCTGGCATTTGCTTGTGGGGGAGGGGTAACTCCCTAACCAATGCAGTAAAAATTCCCAGGGTAACCCCACCAACTTTAGCAGTAATTCCAGTCTGTACTGTAACAAACCCACAGTATCCAAATTGGCAAAACTCTATAGAAACCCTTCTCTTCCTGTGCAGAGCCTGTTAACCCAGCCATAGGTGTGGCCCGGGTAATGATCAACCCTTCCTCTATGGTAACTCATATCCATTTCTGGGGGCAGCTCCCCTTCCACTGGGACATGGGTGTCTGCCTGACTGGGGAACAAATGGAGGGGCTTGTCTAAGTGTCATCTGGCACCCATCTGCAACAGAGATGGGCCATTTGAAGTAAAGTAATGTTCTGAGGTCCAAATGGTCTTAGTGCTAGAGGAACAAAAACACCTCCCTACACTCAAGCATTTGACTCTGCTCAGGCGCAGTTTTCACACCTCATCTGCAGCTGGAGGTTCAAGTAAATTTGCTGTTAAAGGCTTTAGGCAGGGAAAATACAACTTTTAAAAAGTACTTCATCCATAATATTTATTTAAAATCCGACTTTACTATTGAATTGGGCTTTTAATAAGTATTAAAAATAGAGGTCTATGCACACTTCTAGCTGGTCCCTACCCTGAGATAACCATGTGAATATTTAATATCACTTCCCCTTGTTTCTCAATGGGCCAGCCGGCCTTCATACACTGAAAATGGCTTTTGGGGAGTGGGGGTTTCACGGTAAGGACATGTTAACATTACACTTCTACATGTCCTACTTTTAAATACCAAGCACCCTGGCTTATGGGCCATTAGGCCTACACGAGAGTGAGTTACTAATATTTCAAAGGAAGGTTTTGACCTGTCAAAAGGTTCTATTTTGACAGGTCGAGTTGACGTTTTTAATTGCTATAGTCAAGCCACAATGGTAGGCCCGAAGCCATGTGAGCACTGTCACTGTGGTGGATTGCACAATTGGGGCTGCTGTCCAATAGTGACATTTAATTCAAAGGCCTTGGGTATACCTTGTACCATGTACTAGCAACTTATAGGTAAGTTAAAAACGCCAATTAGGGAAATATCAATTTGACGATGTTTAAAGAGGGAGCACAGACACTTCACTACTGGTTAACAGGGGTAAAGTGAAGAAAGATCTGCTGGTAGCAAAAACAGATAGGGCAAATATTAGGTGGTTCACCACGCAAAAGTTTGGCAATTTCCTTCAGATACATTTTTACTTTTGTTAAATTACATTTAACATTACTGTTTTAAATACAATTGTTATTTGAAACATTGTTATCCTCTGTTTGAAATAGCTTTTTATCTCCCGTGCTAAAGGGTGTCGTGAACCCACACTTTGGCAGCTACACCAGGGGTGGGGCTCTTTATGCGCCTCTTCTGTCTGCAGCTCGGCAGACAAATATCTCAAAATTAACACTGTGTAGGAGGACAGGGTCAATACAAGAGAAAGCAAGAGCAAGGAAGAATGAAATAGGGGTAAATAGAAAAGGGAAAAAAGGGAGTAATAGTGAATGGAAAGAGGGGTGAGCAGAAAGAGGGAAGGATTTTTGAATGAGTAGGTGGATGAATGAGTGGATAGATGAATTGGTGGAAGAATGAGTAAATGGATAGGTGGATAGGCAGGTAAACGGATGGCAGAATAAAGTGATGGTTGAATGAATGGATGGATGAATGAGTGAAGGAATAAATGAATGGATAGGTGGACAGGGAGGTGAAAGGATGGCAGAGTAAAGGGACGGATGGATGGATGGGTGAAAGAATGCCTGGATGGACAGGTGGATAGACAGATGAAATTATGGCAGAGTAAAGGGATGGACAGGTTGATGGACAGGTAAAAGGGTGGTAGAGTAAAGGCATGTATGAATAGGTGGATGAACAGGTGAAAGGATGGATAGTAAAGAGGTGAATGTATGAATGGATGGATGGATGGATGGCACAGTGGATGGATGGATGGATGGATGGCCGGCAAAGTGGATGGATCAATAGGTAAATGGTAGAGTAGATAGAATGATGTAATGGGGAAAGATTAAATGATGCATGTAAGAATGTAAAGGTGAAATAGTGGATACCAGCAGGTGGATGGAAGGGTGAAAGGATGAATGGATAGATGTTTGGATGAAAGAGAGAGTTGGAGCTCTCCTAGGGCGGGCTCAGCTCATTCTTCTCTTTTTCTTTGTGTCATCAGTGCTTTTATTTTAGAGTGATACATATACAAGGTATATGTATCGTTCAAGTACCCAGGTCCCAGTGAGTGGAGAGTACTTTAATTTTCTGGCTACTCCCTAGCACACATACATTGCATATTCCAAATGAGTATTCATTGTGCTCAGTAGAGCTATTTGCAGGTAAGATGGAACATACACCTACGGGGAAGACTGGTTTACTCTTCTGTGGTCGTTCTATGGGACCTTAGTTTCTTTAGTTCTTGACCTTTCAGCACCTTACCAAGCCTACTCTGTGTCATTGGCTACCACATTTCTTTTTTCTGTTGTGTCCCATGATCCATGTTTTGGAGAGGTCCCAGTTATCAGTTTAAACATGTATATATATATATATATATATATATATATATATATATATATATATATATATATATATATATATATATATATATATATATATATATATATATATATATATATATATATATATATTACCTACTGGCGGTCGCCAGTAGGTATATATAGTTAGGATTTTTTCTCTATTGGATTTTTGAAAATTCTATGTCTAATAACTTTGGCGTTTGTGGACGGAATTGGCTGAAATTTTCTGGAAATTGGAACATTTTGTTTCTGAGCAGCCCCTGGAAATTTGGGGGGGTTCGTCAAGGGGGGGCCGAGAAAAAATGGGGGTCCCAAAACGTGTTTTTAACATTGAGTTTTCCATAGGGCGGTTGGCCTCACTTTTAGCCCGAACAGCTGAATAGATTTCCACAAAACTTGGCAAAATTGTAGGGACTGGTAGCCCGATGTGCCTTTGCTAGGTCTCAATATATGTGCTTCAGTGGATTTTGAGAAATTAACGTTCAAAAAAAGATATATATCTGTAACAGCGGACCGGGCAGCGCTCCGGTTCGCGGACTTTTCGCGGTACGGAGCTTTGTGAAGCGAAGCTGATTGGTTCTCCGGCGTCTGTGAACATTCCAAACAGTCCGTAGCGGCCGCCATCTTGTCTCTCGGTAGGATCGAGAGACAAGAGGAGGCCAAAGCGAAGGGGCAAATGACCATAAGGGGGCATAGTAGATCCTCGCTGACCCCCTAGGTTTGATGTGGAGGTTTTAAAAGGGCCCCGCGGGGCAAAAAAAAACCAAAATAATAATAATCGAACGGCTGAATGGATTTGCACGAAACTTGGCAAATTATTAGGGACTGGTAGCCCGATGTGCCTTTGCTAGGTCTCAATATATGTGCTCCAGTGGATTTTGAGAAATTAACGTTCAAAAAAAGATATATATCTGTAACAGCGCTCCGCTTCGCGTACTTTTCGCGTTACGGAGCTTTGCGAAGCTGATTGGTTCTCCGGCGTCTGTAAACATTCCAAACAGTCCGTAGCGGCCGCCATCTTGTCTCTCGGTAGGATCGAGAGACAAGAGGAGGCCAAAGCGAAGGGGCAAATGACCATAAGGGGGCATAGTAGATCCTCCCTGACCTCTTAGGTTTGATGTACCATTTTGCCAAGTTTGGTGTAATTCCGTTCAGCCATTCAGGCTGTAGACGTATGTAAATGTCCTATGGAAAATTGCAAGGGGAAAACACATTTGAAAGTGTTGAAATTTAGAACCAATTAAAATGTTACTTTGGTTTTGTATTTGTGTGTGATGAAAGTTAATTGGTTATGTATATATCTCAAATGAGAGGAAACCACAGCCATTTTGTGATACTACTGTCTGAGGTACATTTGTGAGGAATTTTTGGTGGTCAATTTCTGGTGTTTGATTTACACAGTACTAACACTTCTCCTACTTTTAAAAAGGTGAGTTGTTAATTTGTAAGGGGAACTATGTTGTACACTTGAAGATAATTTGAAAAATGTTTTCTGTTATTTATTTGCAGTCCTTCTGTTATACTAAATACTTGATAAAGTTAGTTTTATATTATGTATTACTAAAAACGATAAATGAAAGTGATTATTTTTTTCTGCAATTTACAGCAAGCAATTTCAAAATAAAATGGCTCACAATGAAGAGACCGTGGCAATTTCTTTTGAATTATCCACTACATTGATTGAAATTGACAGCACCAATAATGAAATATTGTCACAAGGAGGAGATGACTTGAATGATTTTTTTGATCAATCTGTTGATGGCGAATTTATCGAATGTTTGGAGACCATAGAGTTACAAGAATCATCATTGCAGACTTTTAATGAGGAGATTCCAGATGAGATGATTGAAGAGGAAATTCCTGATGAGGACATGTTACTAGTTCTTTCAAATTTAAAAAATTCAGAAGAATAAATTTATATTTAGAAATCAAAAATTGTTTGAGACATTATTCATTTTTATTTTTAATTTATGAGGTTGTAGCGAAGTGATTGTAGTATAAAATGAGACTTATAGTATAGAGTGCAACATTTTTATGTTACATGGTAAGTTTACTCATATTTACTTCCCTTCTCCCACTATATTATCTCCAATGTGTATTTGACATCTCTTCTTCATCTCCGGCCTCCTTTCTCTCACTGTGTGTCTCTGATGCATCTTATCACTGCTATTTTGTGTAATTACAGAAGAGAGTAAAATAAAATAGTTCGGAACGTGAAAAGGGGGCAAAGTAGAGTACCCCCACCCCCTAGGCCTTCTCAGGCGGTCCCAAAAGGATCAGTTTCTGCTTTCCTGAGAGATTATGGTATGAGTTCCATATACCACAATAACTTGCATTACAACATGCAAGATATATATCTCCTATTACCAACTTTTGGAGATATTCGCGCTAAGCGCGAATATCTCCAAAAACTAACACCTGCCCTGAGCAGTTCTTAGCCATGTTATCCAATGGGAGGTGGATAACATGGCTAAGAGCATTAGCTCGGTAATGCATGAATATCGCTGACTTTTTAGCGATATTCATGCATTGCGGCCGTTTTTTATTGCATTTGCGATAAACCTTGATAATAGCAAGGTTTATCTTCGATAATTTCTGACGATGCTTAGCGGTAAAAAATTCGTTGGTAAGCATCGTTAGCGATAAATATCGCTTAACTTTGGTAATATGCACCAACGTCTGTTAACGTTCGATTCGAAGGAAATGAGGAAGTGTTGAAAAACATTGTTTGCGCCATCTTGCCTTTTTTGAAATGCCACACTTTTGTCGTGCACGGCAGCCATTTTAGATGCCTTGACCAGACCCACTCTCTGCACGCTGTCGATTCGTAGCATGGCTCCCCACCCTCGCAAGCATCTTCCCCAGGCACTGGTCACCCCCGCTCTCTGTGTTATGCATGGGCAATAAACCTCCCCCCATCTGCGCTGCTCTTCCCTGAGAATCACACTCTGTGCCCTCCCGACACCTCCCTTTCGCCCTATTCACTACCGCACCCTCTGACACTCCTCTTCCTCTGTGTCCGATTGTCCAGGCTATCAGCTAGCCCTGCAGATGTAGTTTATGGCCCCAGCTGTAAAGAATCACCCCTCTTCAAAGGAGTTATAGTAGATCAAGGCCCACACCCGATGAGATCCGTCACACCACACGTGTTCCTACTATCTGAAAACCATCCTGTATTGTGATTGGGGAGGGGACCGAGCCTGAAGCGGAAGATTCCAGGGATGACTCTTTGTACATCAAAGTTTTTACATTTATGTGTCACATTAAAAATATATAGCACTCCAACAAAGTAGTAGGATTATAAAACTTTAATAACTTATAAATATATACAACAAAACAAAAACAGTAAAAACATTTAAACAACGAAGAGACCGTGGCAATTTCTTTTGAATTATCCAATACATTTATTGAAATTGACAGCACCAATAATGAAATATTCTCACAAGGAGGAGATGACTTGAATGATTTTTTTGATCAATCTCTTGATGGCGAATTTATCGAATGTTTGGAGACCATAGAGTTACAAGAATCATCATTGCAGACTTTTCATGAGGAAATTCCTGATGAGGACATGTTACTAGTTCTTTCAAATTATGAAAATTCAGAAGATGTTGCCTGGGTGCCGCACTGATTTGGGTATCCGGCGTGGGGCGTCCCGGGGGGTGGATTGTCAGTAGCGGTCTGTTGTGCGAATAGTTCCAAGGCAGCAGAAAGCGCTGAAATCTGGATGTCACGAAGGTGATGTCTAGTAAGTTGCCGCCCAGCAAATAACGGCGTGGGGCGCCGCGGGGGTGAGTGAGTCCAGTAGGCACCACAGCTATTCTTACCGGCATTGCAGAATTACTGCTGGGGACAATGCCTGTGCTGTAGCAGGGTCACAGCAGAAACAAAAAGGATTCTGTTGAAGATGTTGTTGGTTTTCAATTTGAAAACAGTTCTGGTGTCAACTGCTATGCTAATGTAGTGGTTAATGTTTTGTTTTCTCTAGAAAATGTAAAAGAGGGGGAGGCAGTCCAAAGTTCTGGTAAAAGGGCAAAGGAAAGGATCGGTGGTTTGAACTATCAGTCAAAAAGGGGAGGGGGTGCAACAATTTTTCCTACCGGGTCACAGTGTGCTTTCACCGGAACTGAGGTCTGCAGGATTCTAGTCATTCAAAGTGAGGCTGGCGCCAGCATGGGAGCGCCGACGTCCCGCGGATACAGTTTCGTCACTCCACGGGCGATCATGGCAGTCATTCCCCATCGGGGGTGTCTGCGGGGGTCGGAGACTCCCGCGGCTCCTCTAGAATCTTCAAGGTCGTGGAGGACTACGGTGGTGGAGTTAACCAGTGACCGGGCCATTTCTTTATGCTGGGCCCGCTCTTGCCAGGTCGACCGCCATTTTGAGAGTTCGGTAGCTAATGGCGATCGCGGGGTCAAATGAGCGGACGGGCTCCACCCTGCCGGGCGAGACGTTGCAGCATCGCCACAGTGGAAGAACCCTTTTCCGGGTGCCTGGAGCGCTGAGGGTGCAGGTGGGTAGCCTCCACTGGGGAGGCGGGAGAGGCCTGTTCGCACCGTCTCTCCCTCCCAGTGCACCCCACGGCGTCTCGCTTGAGATTTGTTATGGCCGGACCAGGCGATGAGGACGAGGGGGGGGGGGGTCGGAGGCATGTGCAAGACATCCCCCCCAGTGTTGTCAAAGCCATTATTGAAGAAAGAAGAAATGTCCCGTCCGTCTTCGGGCCGGGCTTCCGGTGGATGTCGGCCGGACGCCCCTTGCTCTGGCCCCATGAACGGGTTCCTTGGTTTATCGGCTGCAGCCGGATCCCATCGGCCCCGGCCGTTGGTGGCCGGACCGGTAGAGAATGTGGCGGGACTACCTGCAACTGTCAAGGGCCACCGCGGCCGGACTGGGAGAGAGAGGGGAGGGTCGAGGACACGGACATTCCCCCCCCTGCAACTCTCAAGCGTTGTCAATCCCCCTGGCCGGGTCCTGCTGGCCTCGGCCTCTCCTCCGGCTACACCCTACGTGATGATCTCCTGGCCGAGGCGTGGCAGCAGGACCCGTCTTATATGTGTTGCTTCCGGCTAGGCGTAGCCGAAAACCTGTTGCCCTTTGGAAGTTTCTAGAATGGGGCGGATGTCTGCTGACTTCTATCTTTCCCAGTTTGCCGTTATTTGGCCGTGGCACGCGGTGGGACAGACAGGTTTTGGGGCAGTGAGGGGCGATGTTTTCAGGTTTCTTATTACAGGCTTACTTCTAACGTTTCTTGTTTCTAGGACAATAATAGGTTTTATCATTACGTATTGTTATCGTTTCTTTGTTTGTTATTTAATAAAAAGTTCATCAGTGGCCTACTGATTTTCGTTTTCCTATTCTTTTCTTTCCAGGTTGTTTCATGCTAAAGTTTCTGTTAACAGGATACAGTGATCACTTCGTTATTATTGCATATGTCCTTTTCACTAGGGGTGCTCTCTGGTCGGGCCAGATGACGTATCTCTAGTAAATGGTCCGGGTGAAACAGGTGCATCAATCAGTGGGGAGTAGATAGGCATGACAGATTACAACGGGGGAGAAAGGTCCGCATTACCTACCCTTTCACTACTTGCAAAGATTTTCCTACGTATATTTGCAAACAGGGAATACCTCCAAAAAGAACCAATTCCCAAACAGTCAATGTTTGGGCAAACAATCAATCAATGAGGAACGAAATAGGCACGACGTGTTAAAGGTTTGCGTTACCTACCCTTCACTATCTGCAAAGGGAGAGAGACTATTCCTATTCTTCCTCGTTTGCAGGCAGAGAAGATCCTTAAGAGAACCAACTTCGAACAATTCAATGCTCGATTCAAACAATCAACAAGGGGTACTGTGAACACAAATGGACGCCGCTTATGTACATACACATTGCTATTTTCAACAGGTTGTTCTTAATGTTTCTATTTTAGCGAGGTCAAAAAGAGATCCCATTAGTGGCCTACTGATTTTGCTCGATTCATTTTGTTTTTTTACACGATTTTTCGCTATCTGCAAAGACTAAACAGAGTATTGCGACTCTGTGCTTGTTTGTAAATAGAGAATGAACCAAAGAGAACAATCAATCAAATGGAGAGAGAAGCAGGCACGACGGATTACAACGGGGGCAAAGGCCTGCGTTAACTACCCTTCACTATCTGCAAAGAGAGAGTACTCCTAATAGAAATGAGGGGTGGGGGGCAGCATTCAAAGCAGATCAGTGTGCATAAACACAAAAATGTTTTTACTTACCACGTACTTGACATTCGACAGCTTATGATATTTGCTATTAAAAAACCATTGAAATTCACTGAAAAAAACATAGGTTATAGACCATATATAGTTAGGAATTAGCATTTACAAAACCTTGAAAATTCACTGAAAAAACCATAGGTTATAGACCATATATCGTTAGGAATTAGCATTTACAAAACTCACACAAAACCATTGAAATTCCATATATAGTTAGTTGCACTAACTATATATCGCGCACCCGCAATCCACTGCTGATGATGTCACATATTACATCATTCATGACATGGTCAGTGACATCACTGATGACATCACTGATGACATCTCAAATGACATCACTGATGACATCACTGATGATATCTCATTTGACATCAATGGTCACATCAATGATGATATCATTAATGTGACAATACAATGCATCTCCTCACACTTTAATATAACCTCTGTTACACCCAGTGTTAAATACAGAGTATAATTTTTGAAACCATTGACACACCAATACTAGTTACTACATACGCACTCACTGATTCCTACGTCTACACACACATTCACTCATTCACCCATACAATCATTCATACATACAATCACTCATCTTTACAACACTATCATATGCACTCATACACCTATACAGACACTCACACTCTGCCACTCATCCATGGAGTTACTCACACACCTAGTCAGTCCTGTAAAGAATCAATCACACTTCCATTTTCTAATCTATACAGTTAAACATAGAGTACCTTACATTTTCAAACATATACTAACACATACTTACTCTCTTATACAATCATTGATACAAGTACACATTGATCTGCACAGAGTCACACATCTCCCAGCCAGCCACACATACACTCAGTCTCCCATACAAATACTTGGACAATCAATTAATAACCCATATAGTTACTCATATAGCTACTGATCAACACATGCAACAGTTTACAGAACAACAGACATAATAATGCACAAATTAAGACAGTTTAGTCACTAACCCATGCACTCAGTGAGACACATTTAATCACTCACTCATACAGTCAGTCACCCACCTACTAAATGCTTCATCCAGACACTTATACATCTACTCATTCTTCAATATGTAAAACATATTTAAACTTTACAGAAACACACAGTCACTGGATGATGTCATCAGTGATGTCATCAGTGATGTCATTTGAGATGTCATCAGTGATGTCATCAGTGATGTCACTGACTATGTCATGAATGATGTAATATGTGACATCATCAGCAGTGGATTGCGGGTGCGCGATATATAGTTAGTGCAACTAACTATATATGGAATTTCAATGGTTTTGTGTGAGTAAAATACGGTTTTTTAAATGCTAATTCCTAACGATATATGGTCTATAACCTATGGTTTTTTCAGTGAATTTTCAAGGTTTTGTAAATGCTAATTACTAACTATATATGGTCTATAACCTATGGTTTTTTCAGTGAATATATATATATATATATATTCACTGAAAAAAAATATATATATATATTCACTGAAAAAACCATAGGTTATAGACCATATATAGTTAGGAATTAGCATTTACAAAACCTTGAAAATTCACTGAAAAAAACATAGGTTATAGACCATATATCGTTAAGAATTAGCATTTACAAAACCTTATTTTACTCACACAAAACCATTGAAATTCCATATATAGTTAGTTGCACTAACTATATATCGCGCACCCGCAATCCACTGCTGATGATGTCACATATTACATCATTCATGACATGGTCAGTGACATCACTGATGACATCACTGATGACATCTCAAATGACATCACTGATGACATCACTGATGACATCATCCAGTGACTGTGTGTTTCTGTAAAGTTTAAATATGTTTTACATATTGAAGAATGAGTAGATGTATAAGTGTCTGGATGAAGCATTTAGTAGGTGGGTGACTGACTGTATGAGTGAGTGATTAAATGTGTCTCACTGAGTGCATGGGTTAGTGACTAAACTGTCTTAATTTGTGCATCATTATGTCTGTTGTTCTGTAAACTGCTGCATGTGTTGATCAGTAGCTATATGAGTAACTATATGGGTTATTGATTGATTGCCCAAGTATTTGTATGGGAGACTGAGTGTGTGTGTGGCTGGCTGGGAGGTGTGTGACTCTGTGCAGATCAATGTGTACTTGTATCAATGATTGTATAAGAAGGTAAGTATGTGTTAGTATATGTTTGAAAATGTAAGGTGCTCTATGTTTAACTGTATAGACAAGAAAATGGAAGTGTCATTGATTCTTTACAGGACTGACTAGGTGTGTGAGTAACTCCATGGATGAGTGGCAGACTGTGAGTGTCTGTATAGGTGTATGAGTGCATATGATAGTGTTGTAAAGATGAGTGATTGTATGTATGAATGATTGTATGGGTGAATGAGTGAAGGTGTGTGTAGACGTAGGAATCAGTGAGTGCGTATGTAGTAACTAGTATTGGTGTGTCAATGGTTTCAAAAATTATACTCTGTATTTAACACTGGGTGAAACAGAGGTTATATTAAAATGTGAGGAGATGCATTGTATTGTCACATGAATGATATCATCAGTGATGTGGTCATTGATGTCAAATGAGATGTCATCAGTGATGTCATCAGTGGTGTCATTTGAGATGTCATCAGTGATGTCATCAGTGATGTCACTGACCATGTCATGAATGATGTAATATGTGACATCATCAGCAGTGGATTGCGGGTGCGCGATATATAGTTAGGGCAACTAACTATATATGGAATTTCAATGGTTTTGTGTGAGTAAAATAAGGTTTTTTAAATGCTAATTCCTAACGATATATGGTCTATAACCTATGGTTTTTTCAGTGAATTTTCAAGGTTTTGTAAATGCTAATTCCTAACTATATATGGTCTATAACCTATGGTTTTTTCAGTGAATTTTCAAGGTTTTGTAAATGCTAATTCCTAACTATATATGGCCTATAACCTATGGTTTTTTCAGTGAATTTCAATGGTTTTTTAATAGCAAATATCATAAGCTGTCGAATGTCAAGTACGTGGTAAGTAAAAACATTTTCGTGTTTATGCACACTGATCTGCTTTGAATGCTGCCCCCCACCCCTCATTTCTATTAGGAGTACTCTCTCTTTGCAGATAGTGAAGGGTAGTTAACGCAGGCCTTTGCCCCCGTTGTAATCCGTCGTGCCTGCTTCTCTCTCCATTTGATTGATTGTTCTCTTTGGTTCATTCTCTATTTACAAACAAGCACAGAGTCGCAATACTCTGTTTAGTCTTTGCAGATAGCGAAAAATCGTGTAAAAAAACAAAAGGAATCGAGCAAAATCAGTAGGCCACTAATGGGATCTCTTTTTGACCTCGCTAAAATAGAAACATTAGGAACAACCTGTTGAAAATAGCAATGTGTATGTACATAAGCTGCGTTCATTTGTGTTCACAGTACCCCTTGTTGATTGTTTGAATCAAGCATTGAATTGTTCGAAGTTGGTTCTCTTAAGGATCTTCTCTGCCTGCAAACGAGGAAGAATAGGAATATTCTCTCTCCCTTTGCAGATAGTGAAGGGTAGGTAACGCAAGCCTTTAACACGTCGTACCTATTTCATTCCTCATTGATTGATTGATTGTCCGAACATTGACTGTTTGGGAATTAGTTCTTTTTGGAGGTATTCCCTGTTTGCAAATAAACGTAGGAAAATCTTTGCAAGTAGTGAAAGGGTACGTAATGCGGACCTTTCTCCCCCGTTGTAATCTGTCATGCCTATCTACTCCCCACTGATTGATGCACCTGTTTCACCCGGACCATTTACTAGAGATAGGTCATCTGGCCCAACAAGAGAGCACCCCTAGTGAAAAGGACATATGCAATAATAACGAAGTGATCACTGTATCCTGTTAACAGAAACTTTAGCATGAAACAATCTGGAAAGAAAAGAATAGGAAAACGAAAATCAGTAGGCCACTGATGAACTTTTTATTAAATAACAAACAAAGAAACGATAACAATACGTAATGATAAAACCTATTATTGTCCTAGAAACAAGAAATGTTAGAAGTAAGCCCGTAATAAGAAACCTGAAAACATCGCCCCTCACTGCCCCAAAACGCGTCTGTCCCACCGCCTGCCACGGCCAAATAACGACAAACTGGGAAAGATAGAAGTCAGCAGACATCCGCCCCATTCTAGAAACTTCCAAAGGGCAACAGGTTTTCGGCTACTCCCAGCCGGAAGCAACACATATAAGGCGGGTCCTGCTGCCACGCCTCGGCCAGGAGATCATCACGTAGGGTGTAGCCGGAGGAGAGGCCGAGGCCAGCGGGACCCGGCCAGGGGGATTGACAACGCTGGAGAGTTGCAGGGGGGGGGAATGTCCGTGTCCTCGACCCTCCCCTCTCTCTCCCACTCCGGCC